>NC_137695.1:160911664-161511664 GCF_964034855.1 Anser brachyrhynchus | reverse complement strand
TGATACTTCTGGTGGTACAGATCCACACTGACTTCACCAGAATTTTGTGACTGATCTCTTGGCCAAGGCGTCAGACTACTCTCTTGATCCTTAAGGATTTCCAACCAATTCAACTAGAATGCACTTATTTGAATCAATGGGCTTTGGACACTGGAATACAGCAGATATACAGCTGACTGACCCTTACTTAGAACTGAATTAGCCAATTTTAGTCTACTAAAAATGGAAGATAAGCCCTGGCTTTATCTAGTATTTCTGACTAAATGAGACTTCCTCGTGGGAAGGGATCTATCAGTCTCATTCTACTTTTTTTTTTTTTTTTTCCCCCGTGGCTATTGTGCTTCTGCTTCTAAAATGACCAGTCCATAGTTCTGCACACTTCAAGGCTAATGGTCATAGCCTCCTAAACCAGTGGCAACCCACTCAGGGATCAATAATCTGGAGAAGAATAGACTTTGATCTCAAATTTTCCCTTCACTTATTCAGAGAAATGTCTGTAATTTGCTATAATTTCATATAGGTTTCAATAAAAGGGAAGAGCTATATTACAGGTACACAAGTCATGTCAATTCTTACCAAGGCAAAGACCAAAATAGCTAATCTTTCTCTCCCATCAACATACATCCCAGATAAAAATAGTCTTTGAAAAACAATTATTTTGCAAATCAAAAAACTTACTATCAGTGAGATGACATTGGCTTTTGCTCCAAGATGCAAGACATTGACAGAAAAGGGTTCTGAATGATTTATGCCTCAACAGAATGCAACAGTTCATAAATAAGGATTTAAAACTAACTGCTGTGAGGATTTCAGCCACAATTCAGTTTCAACAATGCAAGATTTTTGAATGGATAAGTGAAGACACAAGGCAGGCTGGTGAGGCTCTTTCACGTTAGAAAACTGAACAGGACACATTGACTATTACTCTACTTGTAGAGTACGGGTTCTTAATCAGGGCATCCAGTCTGATGCAAATTCAAAACCAGCTTTAGCTAAGGCACATGATCTTTAAACTACACAGACACCACTGGGAGGCTGTGTTCAGCCTACCCATCAGAAAAAGTGGCACTAGAGCAGCCTAGGACAAGCTTAGTAAGAAAGAACTGCAGGCCACTTACAGAGTTCTGGATACTGGAGCACGGCTCAGGTTGCTGGAAGGGATTGGGGCTGTCCCTGTCCTCCGAATTATGTGAGGCAGCATTTTGACGCACTCGAGACAGAGGCTGAATGACACCTGGTTTGGTCTGCTTGTGTCAATATCACATAGTAGGGGAAAAAGCAGAGGAATAGAGAGAGAGAAGAGAGGTGAGAAGTTTGGGGAGCAATGTGTCTCTGGCATGCAAGTGAATAAGACAAATCCATGCACCTGAGCTCAATTCTACTCAATTCAAGTAGTTCAATTCAATTGAGCTACTGAAGCAAACACCAAACACCAAGCAATGCCTCTGGTACAAGTACTTTGTACAGGCAAAGAGATTCAGACAAGTCAAGGTGATAACAGGAACAACAAAGAGAAAGCCCAGGTCACAAGGAAGAATCTGCCATAAAAGTGGCAGCTACAATGGTCAGAGGGGTACGGCACAAGTATGTCGGAGCTGGGAGAATGTATGCATCATGAATGGGAGATGCAGTTGGGAAACATCAGTGATAAACGAGTACTGGCAAAAGCCGGAGGCGCAAATGAACAGAGAACCAGCCAGGCCTCCAATTAGAAATGCAGACACAGATAGGAGCAAAGAGTGGACATAAAAGTCTGAGATTTGACCTAGATGCCATCACTGCTGGTTGTTGTGTGGAAGTGAACAAAACATCACATACTGAAGAGATTAGGAGCAGAACTTGAATAAGCCAGCAAAAAACACGAGTGAAAGCTGCAAGTATAAACAGGAATAAAAACTGCAAGAACATTTGCATCAAGTTATCAAATTACGAATATTTAAGTGCATTTGTATAAACTTGACGTATAACGGAGGACTGAAGGAGAGTACATGAGGCAACATTGAAACTTACACGGCTGAAAGTAAGCACACACAGAAGGAACAGGTAAGCTCTACGCACTGCAGAACGCATAGGGACATTACAACAAAGTCTCGTAACAGATGTACTTACTGATTTACTATCATCCTGTGATGCAATGAAATTAATGGAAGCCTGAAAACAGAAATAAAGGTGTAAATGTGAAGACCAAGCCAGAACCCTTTAGCTAACCCTGCTCCATACAAAAAAAAAAGATATAAAACTCGTTACCCACACCCCTCTCCCCATACCAGAAAAAAATCTTAAGTCCTGTATCAACCCCTGAAATGCCTTCCTCAGGTGGGGAGCCCATGTCCAGAGCCCTCCCACAAGAGGAACTGCTCCTAGTTCCTCTGTGATGTGAGAAGGCACTCACAGCTCTCTGTGCATCTCCATGCATTGACCCCCACCCTCTCCTCTTCTGCTCCAGCTCAGCTGATCCTGGCCCTTGTTTACATCCCCGGCACTCTGCACTTGCTACTGCACTCGAGCAAAGCCATCAGCACCACAGCTTCTCTGCCAGAAAGCATTCCCAGATGCCATATCATCAGTATCTAGTGGAAAAAGCCTCTCATGCCTTGGCTGGCTGCTCTGGGCACTGCTCTCTGCATTGAGCCCGCGGTGCACACCAAGACCAAGAGCTGGGGAGCACAGAGCTGGCGGAAGATGAGACGAGCAGCGGTGCCGGGTGAGAGCAGCACAGAGCAGCAGCACACACTGCACACCAACAGGCACTTACAAAGCGGGTCTCCCTGCCTGACAGGTGAGCAGGCCGAGTGGCTGCAGGTGTCTGGAGAGAGGTAACGCCAGAGGATCGCCAGGGGAGAAAATGGAGAGAAAATGAAGATACCAGGGTTCCTGCATGAGAGGCTGAGACAAGTACCTTTCCCAGCACAGAGACTGCAGTTACCCAGAGATGTCAGTGCCCCCCGCAGGTCCTTGCTGCCTGCTGTGGAGGAAGCCCCACTGCTGTCCCCTGTACATACATCCAACCCCACCACAAACAGATCCTTCCTTCCCCCACCTTGCTTGCTCCCCATGAGAAGCTGGCAGAACTCAAGGCCAGGCGATACCATCACGACGCCAGCCTCTGGACAAAGGACTTGACTTCTCCAAATAATTCTCTGAGCTCTGAAATAAGCCTGTAAATTCTGGTTTGACTACAAGATGTCAAAAACAATGAATTTACATTAAAAATAGATGGAGACAAACAATTAGCGATGCCATTTCTTGGAATTTCTACTTTGGAGCAACAACCTGAAGGTCAGTCTCCTGAAATCCCAGAAAACGTGCAAGCCACAAGGCTAGTAATTGCCTTATGTCCTTCAGTATCATCTGGGGGACCTGTTCCATTTTGTGTAACATTCACTGTCCAAAGAGAACTAAATCTACCAGATATAATCTTACCTGACATGCAGGAGACTGCTGTACAAGGCTTTGATTCAAAAAGTATTAAATCATGTAATTGTGACAGAAAGCTCATGTACATAACACAGGTGGAGAGTACCACTAGCAAGACTAATGCTTCACTAACTGTGACACCAAAACATCTTCAAGAACCTGAGTCAGTAACAAAAAGCATCAGGGGTATCACAAAAGCTGCCCATGACATGTTGGAACTAGGGACATTCTAGCCAAATGCTAATTTAATTCAAAAAAACCCAACCCAAACCAAACCAAGAAAAAGCCACCCAAAACAACAAACTCACAGTGACGGTACTCAAACATTGAAACTTTGGAGATGGTGTCTAGAAAGATGTGGACTGTCCGTCTCTGAAGGTGTTCAGAATTTGAGTGGACATGGACCTCAGTAACCTGATCTAATCGGGTCTATTCCAAGCAGAGTCTTAGTCCAGAGGTTCCTTCCACCCTAAATCACTCTGTGAGCAGATACAGGGCCACCCTTTGAGACCTGTGCTTGTTTTTTAACTGAGAGCGGATGTTCTTTAAATTCAGAGTAAATTAATATCACAGAATCATAGAATGGTTTGGGTTGGAAGGGACCTTAAGGATCATCTAACTCCAAGCCCCCTGCCGTAGGCAGGGAAGTCACCCACTCAGGTGATCAGGTTGGCCAAGGCCCCATCCAGCCTGGCCTTCAACACCTCCAGGGATGAACTTCTCCAGGCAACCTGTTCCCGTGCCTCACTACCTTACAGTGAAGATTTTCCTCCTAATGTCTAGTCTAAATCTATCCTCTTTTAGTTTAAGATCGTTCCCCCTTGTCCTATCATTATCTACCCAAGCAAAGAGTCCTTCTCCATCTTTTTATTAAGACCCCCTTTAAGTTTTGAAAGGCTGCAAGGAGGTGTCCCCGGAGCCTTCTCTTCTCCGGGCTGAACATCCCCAGCTCTCTCAGCCTTTCTTCATATGAGAAGTGCTCTAAGTCCTCTGATCATCTCTGGACTCGTTCCAGTATGTCCATGTCCTTCTTGTGCTGGGGGTCCCAGAGCTGAACACAGTACTCCATATGGGGTCTCACAAGAGCAGAGTAGAGGGGGAGAATCACCTCCCTCAACCTGCTGGTCATGCTTCTTTTGATGTAGCCCAGGATATGGTTGGCTTTCTGGGCTGCAAGTGCACATTGCTGGCAATATCTAGATTTCTTTCCGAATGAGGAGTATCATCTTCACCCCAAGAATACTTCTTGATAAAAAGACCTTAATCTCAAAGAAAACTGGCAGGTAAACTGCCCAAAATACACCTCTGAGGATCTGCTGTCAAAAAAGCAAATAAACAAACATATGGAGCTGAAACAGAATGCATTGAAATACCATTACTTTAACGAATAGTATCTTTTTCCAATCTTACTGTGTATCTGGTGCTCACTTGATATCAAAGGATCTAAGAATCAAGGAAGATGCAAGATAGGCTACGGAGGCAACAGAAGATGGAGTGAGCTATTGCTCACTACAGCTCCACAGTTGTATTTGCTACCCCTAGCCATGTGGTCCTGACCCTTCTCCTTTGTCAGTGTTAATGGTCACCTCACCCCAAGATGATGTGATTCACCTCATTGAGCGGGCTAAAAATTAACAAAGCAAAAAAGTAGATAGCTTTTGTCAAGCTCAGGTTGCTGATATGACTAAGCCAAAGATCTGTTAGCTGCTGGGTCTGAATAGTAGGAATGCAGTCATACTCCAAAAGGAATGCAACAGATGCAAAAGGAGTAAGAACAGAGTACACAGTACCATTTTCAACTCATTACAGCTCTGTATTGGATTTACGTGGTAAGATTTTGGTATGCGGGGGCTGCAGGAGTGACCTCTGCGAGAAGAATCTGGAAGCTGCTCCGTGTTAGACAAGGGCCAATTTCAGCCAGCTGCAAAGGGACCTGCTGCTAGCCAGAGCCAAGTCAGTAAGCAATGCTGTTTGCGCCTCCGTGAGAGTAGACTTAAGAAACAGAAAAAACTGCTGCACAACAGCAGGAGTAAGAACCAACCCTGCAGACACCACGGTCAGTGCAGCAGGAGGGCAGGAGGTGCTCCAGGCATGCAGCAGCAGTTCCCCTGCGGCCCGAGGAGAGGCCCCTGGTGGAGCAGGCTGTCCCCCTGCAGCCCATGGGTCCCACACGGAGCAGATCTCCATGCTGCAGCCCGTGGAGGAGCCCCCGGTGGAGCAGGTGGATGTGGCCTGGAGGAGGCTGTGGCCTGTGGCGATCCCCTGCCGGAACAGGCCCTGGGCTGGAGTTGCAGCCTGTGGAGAGGAGTCCATGCAGGAGGAGGTGATCTGGGGGGAGATGTTGCCCATGGGGGACCCATGTTGGAGTATTTTGCTCCTGATGGATGGAGCCCATGGTGCAGACCCATATCAGAGCAGTTCTTGAAGAGCTGCTGCCTGTGGGAAGCCCATGCAGGATCAGTTCAGGAAGGACAGCATCCCGTGGGAGGAACCCCATGCTGGAGCAGGGGAAGAGAGTGACTGTGAAGGAGCGTCAGAGACTAAGTGTTATGGACTGACCACAGTCCCCGATTCCCCATTCCCCTGTGCCACTCAGGGGGATGATGTAAAAGAGGGTGGATGGGGGAAGGTGTTTGTAGTTTTGTTTGTTTGTTTCTCACTGCTCTAGCTTGTTAGTAATAGGTAATACATTTCATTAATGTCTCTATGCTGACTGTTTTGCCTGTGACGATAACTGTTGAGTGATCTCCCTGTCCTTATCTCAGCCCTTGAGACCTTTCTACTGTATTTTCTCCCCCTTTCCCTTTGAGAAAGGTGAGTGAGAGAGCAGTTGTGGTGGAGCTCAGCTGCCCAGCTGAGTAAAACCACCACAACCTCTTATTACAAAATACAATTACACGTAATGCCTGTAAAGGGAAAATTTCAAAATCCACTTTCAAAAAGAGTGGTCTCATTTCAAAAGGCTTAACTTGCGAAACCTACTGCCACAGGATGAAAAGTGAAATCAAAGACTTTGAAAGATTTAAAAGAAAAGATCATAGCTGATATGGGTAAGAAGAGTTTGCAAGGATAAATAATGCTGTCAAACATCAAAAGTTGCATGAAATTAAGACAAAAAAAAAAACACCCCACATTTCAGATTGAAAACTAGCCTCTAACCAAAGTGTTTTAGAAAATCATTCCCTAAACGTAGGCTAACCTATAACTGTCTGCTGCAGATTTGATTTTCTTCTGAAGAGATAATGTGGGTTGCCAGCAGAGTCACAGACAAAACTAGGGATAAGTCTGGGAGACCAGGTAGCGATGGTTTACAGACATGAGATGATTCTCCAAATCCTGACTTCTCCATTTCTTCTAAAGTACCAATTGACATAATTTAATACAGTCTCATGTAAAGCATTGGTGAGGCCATTCTCAAAAAAGATAAGACAACTATCATTTTGTAGTCACTCTAGGTACTCCCCCGGCTCATTACCCTAAGAATTAAATTAACCCTCAGAGCAATAACTCTCCACTGAGTTTATGACTAGCTAATTATATTCTTACGTCTCTGAGATATTTTGAAAAAGCAGAGCTCTTTCCCTAGCTCTCTAGATGCCTCCTGTGGTGGATACTTCACCACCACAAAAGTATCACTCTGAAATACAGAAATTAACCTTGGCTTCTTCTGCCTTTCTGCCCTGGTGCTGTCTTTTCCTGGACACATGCCAGCCTGCCCTTCCCCACATTGCCAGTCCTGGGTGCAGTCTCACCTGCTGGTTACTAGGAGAATAGGGGGTTTCCCTCCGGGAAATTCCTGTCCCAGACTCGCTCGCAGGAGCCTGCAAGAGAGAAGACAAACATAGTTACCGTACAGCAGCAATGTCCACGTATCTCCCTTTGCAGTGACACCAGGAGGCAAGGGAGAACACTGATATCCAGCCTGATGCCAGCTACTGGCCACTTCACCGCAAGAAACTAGAGTTAGCATTGGTCCAATGACAGTTGTTACGTGGCAGAAACTTGCAAAAAGTACTAGAAATAGCAAGGGAATTACATTGAACATTAGAACTCAGATCACATCAAAATGCCTTGCAAGGCCAACTGAATTAGGTTGAAGCCTTCTGCCTTGTAAGACATTCCTGGAATCTTCTCCCCCTAACTTCCTGTTAGCCCTCAACAGGCTGGACCACAGTTTAGACAGACATTGTGTTGTACAGACACCAAGCAACAAAAGCCACTCCCAACTGAAAGGAGACAAGATTCATCCCCAGCCACATCCACTGTAGACCCTTTATGAGCAGACGAGCATAGGAAAGACAGGGCTCTCACCCCCTCTGCAGGAGCCTATGACCAGCAATGCTCTGGCTGAGAGCCAGCCTACAGCCAGCCCCAACAGCTGCAACAAGACAGCAGAGCCCCCGATAATTACCATACTGTGCACATGAATAAGGAGCATGATTTGAAAAGTATTTTAGATGCCTAAAGATGGAAACAAGGTATTTGGGATTTAGACAATTGTTTAAGTAAATTTAGGCTTTTGCAATTAATAGCATACTCATGTACTAGTCAATCCTGTTAACTGGATTCAGGTCAGCCTTGGGCAACTGTATTTCTACTGACCAAGCCAGGAGATGTAATCTGAGGTCTATATTGAAGAACAGAAAACATCTGATTCTTCTTAGCACTCTAGTGACAGAGATGTGGCAGTCTCAACACATCTACTTCCATGCCACTGCTACACTCTCACTCACCCTGCTTCTTAGTACCTCTGTCCAACCCTTCCCTTGTGCGACAACACACAGCCTACCAATCCATCAAGGAGGGAGCTGTTCTACAAAAAACTAATTCTGAAAAGAAAATACTTAAACTCCCTAACGCAGCTGACACACAATTCTGGTGTCAGCACACAGGAGGAGAACATACAGACAAGGGGAATCAATCCCTTTCAGCAGCAATGTGGAATTAGATTAGCTCAAGCTAACTGTGACACCCACCTCCAGACTGATGATAGCTGATCTGGCATAAAACCTGCCTTCAAAAAGGGCCAGTGCTTTGTAACCCCTACTTTTTTGAATCATTAACTCTGAAGGTGGATATATTTCTATTATGTCCATACCACAGACTTTGAATATACTGAGAGGTTACAGAGATTCCACTGCATGCCTTGTCCTATTCTTAAAATGCCTACACATACGTGAAAAACAAATTGTCACCAAGGAACTAGGCTATAAACATCTAAGGAAACTATAGCTAGGTGTTGTTTTGTTTTGTTTCCTTCTGTGTGTGTGTGTGTGTGCGTGTATTGGGTGCGGTATGGTGTTTGCCTAGTGTTATTTTGCTTCTCTTGCTCTTTGGATCTCCCAAAAGGCTCAGAAAGGAAGAAGGGAAGTGGGTGTGGTGCTAATCTGGAGCACGCAAGTTTTTGGGCCTAGTCCTCCTTGCTCAGCTATTCGTTTGCTGTGCAGCAATAAAGAAGCTAAATACAAACAGATTTTCCACAGTGAAAAGCAAAGCTCTCCCTTGAAGACTGAAAGCCTAGATATATCGAAACATGTCACTTCAAGGAACAGCATGCTCCTGGGCTGTAGATTAACTATGTCAGCTGCACTGCCTCTTAGCTTTCAGGGGTCTAAAAATGTCTGTGTTTGTTCAGGCCCAGATACAAACGTGTGACACCATTATCCTTCTTCTACAAGCCCTGCCAAATTCCTGCTCTCACAACTACTGTAGACAAGGAACACTACTGCTCCTGATTTTTGCCTGCCCACAGAGACACTGGTGGAGTTGGGGAGGGAGGGGGGAAGAGAAGGTCCTCCCCAGTCCTTACATCACTGCCTCCTCACAAAGAGGGGCTTAGCAGCATGCATACTTGGCAATAACTGGGGTTCATTAGTGGCTGGAGGACAATTCACTGACTGTCAGTGAATGACTGCCACTGCACACAGAAGCACGTATGTTAGATGGGACCAGCCCCTGCACAGGCCTCGTGCTGCCTGGCATCTGGGGCCCAGGGCATGCGCAGTGGTTTAGTAGGAGGCAGGTGGCTTTAACTGTGTGATTGCATGCCACACACAGCATGCCATGGGACTGCTTGCCTTGAAGTAAAGGTTGGTCTTCAGCACTCCCTCCCTGCCATAGCCCAGGGGTGGGCCCCCCAGACAAGCCTTGCCTGCTGCTTTCCCCTTTCGGTTAGCCACCACAAAGGGGTTCTCACTGAAGAGGATTGGCTGAGAGTCGATCATACACTCTTGCTCTGGCGTCTTTGGCATCTGGTCCTGGGACAGGGGACAACCCGTGGGATCCTGCTTGTCTAGCTGGGGCTTTTCTGCCCCACTTGCACACTGGTTGGGTGATGCAGGGTCCTGGGGAAGGCCAGGCACACGTCTGTTGATCAGGCCTGCAGCTGTTTCTGGGGAGGAGTCCCGGCTATCCTGGGCCACTGGCGGAGACAGCATAGCGCAGTCACCCTCCATTCTGGAGCTGGCCCTATTATACTGAATAAGCTGCGAGGAAACAAAATGATCAGAAAGACAGGAAGAGAACAGAGTAAAGGAGAGGAGGCAGAAAATAGAGAGCACCTGCTGACGCTGAAGGATAGGGAAGAGAAGAACTTCAGTACTACTTCCCATACTACCATCCCCTCCCTTTCTTCTACTCTATCACCGATCTTGTGATCCTTAATACATTTTCCAGAAAAGGACTTGTTCTCACAGTATGCAATACATACACCAAGTAATCAACAGGCACATGCATACTCCCTGCATTTTTCCAGCTCTCATACATATTCCAGCTTGCATTTCAGCAGCTCAACACTGCTGCTCCTTAGCTAAAGTGACCACCAAAACCTGCACAAGCACAGTCTTCCACCTCACCACAGCACATTCTCAGCTCCACCATTACATAGCCAAACATCACCTGTCTCACCCCAGCACACTTTCAAGTAGCTCCAGCACTATCTTACAGAATAACATCTCACATCTTGCTCCAGTGCACTTCCATACAGTCACACAATAACTCCATATTGCTCACCCCATGCAGATCCATCATATCTGCATGCACAATCATTCTTCTATGGTCCCATTTCATCAACATGCATATCAACTGCTAGTACCAGAGAGCTAAATAATAGCTAACAGAGCACTGATCTCTTTCAGCACTCTTATTGAAGGCAGAACTGAAACAGAGTTCCAGTTCTGCCTAGGATCAACTGTACCCATCCAAGATGAAGCACTGACCTTTCCTCTTCTAATACTATAAAAGAGTGCTTGTTACCCCAGCCAAAGCCTTCTTCAGGGAAGCAGAGATAATCACAGAACAATGTTCCAAACTCCTTCTGTCCAACTGCCTGCTGTGGAGCAGAAAGACCCCTTCTGCTTAGAGCACATTCTCCAGTTCCTGTGTCATGGCAGCAGTCACAAAAATAGCTCTCAAGGGCTGGGTGGGCTGGTGACTACAATGGCAGCTGAGAGGCTCAGGAATTTCTGAGGCCCTCCCCCAGCCCCTCAATCCCAACCCAACCTAATGCAGTAGATGGCAGAGCCCTGGTTCATATCACATTTCTTCAGACAATGAAGCCTGTGCTACCCTTAGAAATACTGTTATTGTAGCTATGTCACTTTCCAATGTAAGACTGCTATCAAAAAAATCACACACCCCCAACCAAAAATCCAACCTTATTTTCCCAAAGTGCCATAATCTACACTAGCAGAGCTGTAGTACACACAAAGTTACACCAGGCAAAAAGCATTTTCAGGAACATTGTTTTTTTGTTTGCTTGTGGATGCAGTAATGAAAACACTACTAGCAATCCACCACTGCAAGGTGGGTTTCCTGGTCCTACAGACAGACCACTCTGGCACTACTGCCACTTTCCCTTGCCAAACAGGAGAGTACAAATACTGACCAACGTGTATTCCAGGTGAATCCCACAATCACCAAGGCCTACCTTGCTCACACAAAGGGAAAAAAGATAAATGACACTTTTATGGCACTGTGGAGGTGGTCATCTCACCAAGACTGCATGAGGTCTGTTAGACCTTAAAGCCCTGTTTTGTTCACAGACATGACTGGAACTGAGCTTCACACATTCCTCCTTTAATCTCCAGCACTACTGCTGCAGCATTGTATTCTAGTGCAGGATGCCCTGCTCCCTCCTCTCCATAGTGGACTATTTTTATCAAACACGTAACAATTTCTGTTTTGGGTAAGCAAAGATTTTGGCAATGCAGTGTGCTTTTCCCAGCGTTGCCCCTGTCACTCCACAGTCCAGCAGAGAGGACAGTAATGTTTTACCATGCATCCTCCATGGAAAATGCATTTGCAGTTCTGATCTATCACTTTGCCCTAACCTGAAATCTCACTGCTACAGAGAAAGAGTCAATGACTAGAAACTGAAGAGATTCAGACTAGATAGTACAGATTATTAATTAAATAACAATGGTGACCTGTTACTGACAGATGTAAAGTCTTCTCCATTTCTTTTAGTCCAGAAAGCAAAATAAGAGTTTAAATATTTTGTTGTGGCTAGACACAATCTTTCATGGGTATAGTTTTCATGCCTGTAATATGCAGAAAAATGAGAGACTACAACAGCTCCTTTATTAATGTGATGGTATTATCCTGAATTTCTAGTGCACTGGGTGCTCTGCAAGACACAGAGTTACTGAGAAGCTGGCATGGCCAGAGGGCATCACCGAGAAGAATATTCTTATGCAGCTTTCAACTGAACATTTGTAGTTGGGATTTTAAAGCCATACAAACACAACAGGCATTCAGCACAGTAAGCCTTTGTAACTCTTAGTCACAAAATGACAGCAATACGGACTAATCCAAGATGGACAACCATCTGCCCTTTCTTTAGGAACAGTTCTTGGGGCATCCCCATGAGAAATTCCACCTGCAAACTACAGCAAAGATATGGCAGAGGTCTGCACCTACTCCTGCTCAACAGTGTGAAGAACAGCAGGCCCTGCACTCCCTTGCAGGGCATTACACAGCAACAGAAGATATGTAAGACGCTGTTTAGGAAATAGTACTTGGTGACAGAGTTGGGCTAAGTATAGGAAGAAAAAGAAACATACCATGGGAATAGGGCAATAGTATTAGCCCTCTTAATCCAAGCAGGCTATCTGCAGATAGACAACCTGATAACTGAACTGCAGGGATTTCTGCTGGCTGGACTGATCCATGCTTGAATCTTCTAGTCAGTCATCAAATAGGCTAGGTGCAGTTACTGAAGGAAAGCCAGAACCTTGCTGGCCTTGAAGCCCATATCTCACAGTCTGAGCAGATATATTTTTTTCAAACAAAGCAAAGACAAGGCTGTGCAAAAGACAGCTGGAAGAAGATAAACATAGGCACTAATTGGCCCTTCCCCTGAGATGGGACATTTATAGATGCTGCCCTTACACCCTGGCATTCCAATGTGTCCGGCTGCACATTCCAGTGCCCAGCATTCTTGGGCTGACAAAGACCGCTAAGGCACAAGCTCCCAAATGCTGCTCTGCTCTGGAAGACACGGGCTGTTCAGCAGGAGGCAGCTGCTTGCATGGCGCTGGCTATCTCCATGCTTCCAGCTACTAAGTTACATTAAGAGATGCTACAAATACTTTAAACCTTTTCCTGATAAAAGTTTTCTGTGTGAACAGCCAAGAGAGAAAACTCAAAGCTGGGGAGCATGGTGTGGAACAATATGAGTCAAAGCTGGTGGCAAAGAAGATCTCTAATCAGTGTGAAAGTAGAAAAGCAAGATGGCCTGAAATCAACGAGAGGACAGACGAACAGGAGAGAAAACCTGTCTGGATGGAATGAAATGGAGACATGTAAATGTAAAAGAGATGATCCTGAAACAGTGGAATGGGAACACAGAAAACATCAGGTCTGGTGGCAGTGGAAAGACAAGAGATACTTAGTCTCTGATGATATCAGCAATGGGGTGGTCTTGCTGCAACAGCAGGAAAGGAATAGAGGTTAAGAATGAGGATGTGTCTCTGAAGGAGTACGCAGAAACACAGTAGAATAGGTATGATACAGGGAGGACAAAACAAGATCAAAGGAAACAGAGATGGAGAGGTGAGTTGAGACTTTGAACAACACAGGAAAGATGGATGACAGTAATTTGTGAAATCTGTGAAATCTGAATTTTCTCTTTGCTGAGTTGCCACAGGGACTGAAATGCAGAGAGGTGGAAGTATCCACGGCTGTGATAATGCAATCACTTCTACTTTGCCTTTTGCAGCTCTAGATGGGTCTTGACTTTGCTTTAATACATTTGCTATCAGCGTTCTGCATCCCTTTTTTTCTCTGCACACAATACTGTTGTCCTCCGTGTCCAGCATAATCTTCCCCTCCCTATTCTGCAGCTTTCAGTGCTTGCCTCCTTCTATGACAACTCCCCACACACTCCCATTCACACATATTCTTTTCTCCTGTTGAGCTGTTCTTTCTGCCTTGTTTGAGACACCTTCTTCTTTGTCTCACCAACTACAGAGGCCGCTTCCCTTTCCAAAATGGAAAGCAACTCGTCTCTCTGCTCTCTCTCCTCTTTTGCTCATTCTAATCTTTCTGTTACAGCTCCCTCCTGTTTCAGTGTTGGAAGTCTACTACAGTTCTGCTGAGAGTACCATCATCTCTCACACCAGTGCGCAAGGTGAGGGCAGGTAAGGGGATGATCACAGCTTCTCCCATGCAGGGACCCACAACTCAACAGCCCCTCACTTACAGTGCGATTGACTCTCTGTAAGCCACTGCTGGGCAAAGCAGCCAGGGTCCGATAGTCCAGTCTCAAAGGTTCACTCGTGATATTCTGGAGAGGGCCAAAGGGGGGAGCAAAAACAAACAAACAAACAAAAACAACACAAACACCAGGAAGAGATCAGGCCAAAAGTCAACTAAATCAACTATAGAGAGCAATTGAAAGGAAATCACCCCTAGTGATAACCAAGGCCTTATTTCCAAACTATGCAGGAAGTTCCCATGCTTGGAAGTGAACCTGGAAGTGTTCCAAACACAACCATAGGGAAACATGATAGATGCTGGCCTTGAGAAAAACTGCAGAAATCATGCCACAATGGGCCTTTGGTCATTCACTGGTGCACAGATCCTCACCATTTCTCCTTTCCCAGTGTGCACACATCCATTCCCTTACAGGAGGAGAAAAGCATATTATATACACACCTTTTTTTTTTTTTAATAGCATCCAGAAAGACTTCCAGTCTGGAGATGGAGGTATTTGAGAAAGTGGTATCTTTTCTCTACCTTAACTCAAACTCATTGTATACTTTTGTTTACTTTCCAGTTGAATTTGTCTGGCTTTCAAATTTTAGCCACTGTTTTTCAGCATTACTTTCTCTATCACATTAAAGACTTCTTCGTTCCTGGTATCTTCTCTTATATCCTGAAGTCAAGTCTTTTGGGGGGTTAGGGGTGAGGGGAGAACACAAATTGAGGGGAATGAGTGCTTCTACTTTTAGATATTTTTCTAGCCTTTAAATCCAGTTGTGGCATTTTTCTGTGACTCTCCAACCCTCCCACCATGCTCCTCACCTCCGCCGCCTCCTCCTCAAGTTGCTGTGTGGCTGCCTCCCGCTCCCTACGCATCCACTCCTTCCATGAGACAGGACAGAGTCA
Organism: Anser brachyrhynchus; assembly: GCF_964034855.1. NCBI lineage: Eukaryota > Metazoa > Chordata > Aves > Anseriformes > Anatidae > Anser > Anser brachyrhynchus. The sequence goes on along the minus strand of NC_137695.1, from coordinate 161,496,637 downwards.
GAGCAGCATCCAAGCAGTGCAGGCAAAGAGAGAGGGAAAGAGGTCAGCATCATGCTGGGCAATAATTTGAGGAGAAAACAGAGAGGCATGAACAGAACAGGGCTGGCACCAGGATGGGACGAGCAGAAATCCGCAGGTGAGTTGGGCCCAGGGAAAGAGAAGCTGGCATTCTGCATGAGCTGGGTTATTGCCAGCAAAACGGATGGGAACAGACACCTCACACAATACAAGCCAGGGTGTCACCAGAGGAGGGGAAGAGGGCAGATGTCTCTAAGATCCTCAGCAGGGCCAATCCTGGGGAAAAGGAAGGGGAGCTAAAGCTGCCCACACAGCACAAACCGCACCATCACTGAGGGACAGGAGAAGACTGCTTATTGCTAGAAGAGACATCTTGACAGAGCATAGATTGGGGAAGCTTGGAAGGAATGGAAAAACAAATCTAAAGAGCACAGGCCTTTCCTTTCCACCAAGGAAAAAGACCTAAAAAAATCACGTGCTTGTTAATAGCATCACAGCCAAAAGGCTATAGAAAGACAGAAATTGTAGGCAGGGCTTAAAACCAGCTGGTTAACACAGCACAGGAATATCATGAAAGAGTCACCAGTGACTAATCTCATACACCCTACTACAGCCTTGCCTCAAAGTTGCAAGAAGAAGGTAATAATATGCGTTATTTGTCATAATAGAAGAATGGTATCTGTGCATTTTGTGACTTTTCCCCCAGAAGCTATGCTGCAGAGTGAGGGCTGCGGACAAAAGGAGCAGAATTTGTCCATTCTATTGTGTATTCCAACCCTCTCGACTGTTCCCAAACAGTAGCACCCAGATGGTCCAGAAATCCCAAGGCTGGAAATACATCTGAGAAATGCAGAGGGAGCCACCTGAAAATTCTGATATGCACCTAGCTCGCCTCTTCGAAAACCTCTGTGCATTACCACTAGCAAATAATCAATGCCCCACATCACACCTCCAATCTCCAGACAATAATGAGAGACATGAGAAGACAATAATGCTCTGGTGGATCACAGGACCCACTGGGGTATTTAGGGATACTTATGCTAAAGTCTACACTGGAGCTGGTTATATATTTTGGACAAGTATTATCTGTGATACTGGATATTCAAACTGACTGTAATCTTTCAAGTTCAAATTTTTCATAAAAAGCAATCATAATACCATCAGCACTTTTTAAAATGAGAGACTGCCAAGGCTATCCACTCAATCATAAAAGCTTTTCTGTCTTTTGGTGGTTATTTGTTTGTTTGTTTGTCTTGACAGTTTCTGGGTGTATTTTTAAGTAATCTCAGCATAAATTTTGGAAAAGCCTTTACCTACCTAAGACTGAACTAATGCAACCTGCTTAGACAGAGCCACATGGTTTTGAAGCAGGACTGGCTCTTGGTTTATCCAGAGGTTTTAGAAATGTGGGTAATGACTTCTAACATCTGAAGACTATTAGAGAGCTTTCAGATCCATATGCTACCAATTTAAAACTGGTAGGAATATTCTTTGCTGAAACAGTAACACTACAAAAATAGGTTTTCTGAAATCACAACATACCACTCTACTTTCCTTCCTAGGCAAGGAAGGAGAATTTCATAAGAAAAAAATAAATCTTAGATAAGCTGGCTCTGCTCTGAGCAGAGAGCTGAACCGAAAGACCTATAGAGGTCCCTTTCTGCCTGAATTACTCTATAATTCTGTATGGTCCACTGGAAAACTTCCCCTATATGTATAGGTCTCAAACACCATCAGAACACTTTGCAGATCCTTAAGACAGACAACCCTTGTCCAACTCTTGCACATGGTGATGTCAATCTAACCAACCTTTATGCCATCAAAGATGAAAAAAGTTTCAAAAGGGAATCTGTAACATGCTGAACCCCTTTTGTCTCTCTACTCCAGTCTTTCATATAGTCATATTCCTGCATAGCCCATACCAGTCATGGACCAGAAGACAGGGTAGGATTATACAAATATAAAATACATATGTTTAATGATTAGACACTGCATGACTGAAAGGTCATAAGGCTGTTTTCTTGTTCATTGTTCCGTACTATTACAGCCTGTGCCCATTATTGTTTTTTCCAAAAAATAAAAAAATAAAATCTCAAGTGTTAACTGAACTAGAAAGATAATCTCCATCCAGAACTGCCAACAAAACTGCACTCTTGGGGTACAGCAAATGTAAAAACAAAAACCACACAAAAAAAAACAGGTTTAGTGAAGCCCATCCAGCTGAGGAATTACAACTACAGATAGAACCTACAGAAATATTAAAGTAGATCTAAATTGGAAACCTGAAAAAATGCCTGCAACACGTACACACATTATCTGCCAGGAGAACAGATTTACAACTGACAGTACTGAAGAATTTAATTTTCCAAAAGGATCTGACTGAATAAATTACAGTTTTAAGGATAACTAGAAAATCTAAGTACTTGAGGGGCTTGTCTCTACTAACCTATTTCTGTGAAAGGCTGAAATAATGGGTAGAAACACAAAATTCTCATGACCAATCAGAAAAATGGCCATGTAAACTGAGGAGCACAAACTTCTGATTGATTAACAGGGTCAATTCTTCAAGCTCAGTGCAACTTTGAGCTGTGTGTTCTCATCTTTGTTCATAAAAGCTCTGTCAGATCATGGAGTGCTGTATACACAGAACTGATTAAAGTGGGACTTCCAAGATAACAGGCCATTTTCCTCAAAGTTGCAGCTTTGAGAAAACCTTGGTCAGAAAGTACCTGCCGGTAACAAAGACAAACTCCACGAATAACAGTAAGTACCATCAAAGAAATACATAGGAAGGTATGGCAAAGCCAAAAAGCAACTACAGTAACTGAGAGGTGCGCTATGGAGAGAGACGGCCCAAAGTTCCCCACATCAATCACATTTAGGTAGAGGTAATCTGTGGCATTTTCCTTAGGGCTCACAGACTTAGCAGAACTGCTGTCAAGAACAGATTCCACTACATGAAAAGTCTCTCACCACTTTCTCCATTTCTTCTCTCTCCCACTGAGCTGCTTCTCTCACCATTTCCATCTCCTAGGAGAGACCAAAATTAGAGCCACTTCACCCAGTGCTCTCTCCTCACATGGAGCACCTGCAGCCTCATGAAGATTTCAGAGTCAAGTCCTAGTGCATTCCTGATAAAAGTGCTGGGAACTGCTGATCCCATAAAAAGGAAGTCCATTATCCATTATACTGCAGATTCCACGCACTGAGGGAGATGCTTGAGATTTTTGGAAACTTTTTCCACTCTACATCATTCTCCCAGCTGTAGCCAGAATACTCACCTTTTGTAGGATCTCCAGTTCTTCAGGGCTTAAATCACGATCAATAGACGAGATACTTTCTAGGCTATTCTTCCGCCCAATACCAGCAGCAAAAGGGTTTGCAATAATTCCTGGAGACATCTACAAAGCAAAAAGGGAATAAACATGGTGAAAGCCCATAGTATACCATACAAAAAAATTCTACATCCTGGGCTACCAGATGTAGAGTACTAAGATGCTCCTAGGCAAGTCAGAACTGTTTCACAACTTAAAACCTTATTTCAATGGTCAGTTACACAAGGAAATTGAGGGCTAAGAAAGAAGAATCTGAATTGAAACAGGCACAGAAAGGGGTAAGGTTACCAAGAACTGAGCACATAATCTAGTGAAGGATTAAAAAAAAGCTTACTTGCTAAGCCTCAAAAATTTGATAAGACACAGGCTTGCTATGGATGTTTACCTGTGGGGAAAGGTGATCTCCAATAGACAGACAGAAATTTACTTTAAAAGTAACATCAGTCAGTACAAGAAAAAATGGGTATAAAATATACCGTATACAATTAGTTTGAAAACTACATTTTTAGTCAGTGCAGTGATATAGTGAAACAACTCTGTAATCAGCAGAAGATATACAGCCTTGGGAGACTACTGATTTATGAACCAGCAACCACTTCCAGTTCATACAGCAGGAGACCAAACTTTGAAATCTGGGAACTCAAAAAAAAATCTACAGCAAAAGGCTGGAAAATCTAGCAATCTTCTTTGCAGAATAGGTGGGATCCTTACAGTACTGGTCACTACAAGGGCACCCTGCACTTCACTCTTTACCTCAATGGCAGCTGCAGCCTTGGGATCAAAGCCATCACACACCAGCACCAAGAGTGTGTCACCCACGCTTCGCAGTATCTGTACTGCTTCTGTATGTGTCATTCCCAGCAAACTCTGATGATTCACCTCCAGGATCCGCATTCCCACCTTCAGACGGCCATCCCGAGCAGCAGCCCCAGAGGAGCTCACCTACAAGGAATGGGCAGAATCAAGATTTTACATCAGGAGTTAAGATTAAGTAAACATGGAGACCATCAGGAAGAATCATAGAATCACAGAATATCCTGAGTTGGAAGGGACCCACAAGGATGATCGAGTCCAGCTCCTGGCTCCACACAGGTCTACCCAAAAATTACAATTCAGACCATATGACTAAAAGCATAGTCCAAATGCTTCTTAAACTTCGACAGGCTTGGTGCCATGACTATATCCCTGGGGAGCCTGTTCCAGTGTGCGACAACCCTCTTGGTGAAGAACCTTTTCCTGATATCCAGCCTGAACCTCCCCTGTCGCAGCTTGACTCCATTCCCTCAGGTCCTATCACTGGTCACCAGAGAAAAGAGATCAGCACCTGCCTTCTTCTGTGAAGAAGACGAGGCTGGGCCACCAGAGGAACAGGAAGATGAAGATGAGGATATCCAAAAACCATCAATAACTATCCGATAGGCTATGACTGTATCACACACTGGTTGGTAAGAGGGTCCATCCAGATGACTGAAAAGCCCCTGTAACTGAGAATTCTAGAAATTCTGGGCAACTATAAGCCACGCTAATGTAGTCCCAAAGCTGGGGGAAAAAAAAAAACAAGAAAACCTTGAAGAAAATAGTAAGGCCTGTAGCTTGTGTAGTCTTTTAGCTGAAAGAAAGAGACAGGTAGCCTTGAGCTAGCAGAAGCAAGGAAGATAAGCGATAAAAGGTAAAAAACAAGGAGAAAAACAGCCCCAGACTGACCTATAGTAATCTTTTGCTCATTGAGGGTCATTAGCATATTAAAATTACATAGATCAAAATGCTAATGTATGCTAATGTGGGATTTAGTGTGCCCCCCCCCCCCCCCCGCTGTTCCTCTGTAATGCGCAAACTCAGTGGAGATAAGTTAGGTGAGCTGTAATAGCCAATCAAAAGTAGCCAAAGATAGAGTTTTCACAAGTTTGCTGTGTATAAATTACAGTGATTCGAGTCAGAGGTGTACTTGCTTTGTGAAAGATCGCCAAGCACCTGACTTTGCAGAGTTATATAATTAATTATTTGATTAAAAGACCTTCGTGTGGATTCCGACTGTGTACTTATTGGCGCGCCACACTGGGCACGAACCTACAGACAACACTAAGTGTAAGAAATTGTAGATAACAAGCTATGATGGTTGTTAACTTTTTTTTTTTTTAATGAAATCGTAAATCTCTAATTATAATCACAGACCTGTGGCCAGTCCTCATTCTGCCAAGGATCCCTAAAGAAGCTGCCTGTCCTCCATAGAGTTGGGTGACAGCAGCCAATTACTACAAAGGATTAACTGGCAGCTATGGAGTGTCTACCGTCCAGCAAGGACTCTTTAGAGTAGGGGCAGAGTTTCCACCCTAACATATGAGCTAGAAAGGGAAACAGTGACATTAATATGAACATCCAAAGCAAGCAAGGGATGTGAAATTACACTCCACGTCACTATGCTCCCTTGGGTAAGAAAGAAGATGCAGTACTTTTTGATGAAGGTCAGGAGAAGCATAAGCTTATATATAGTATTTTGTTGAAAATAAAATGTGTGTTACTTCCTGGGGAAAAGCAACATGACAAATGAGTACGCACAACAAGCAGACAAAGAAAAGGGAAAAATTACACACATGGTGCACTGCACATGAGGCGCAGTCAGGAATTAATTCATAATGCTTTCAATGAAAGGAGGAAAATGAATGCATGTTTCAGTGGGCAGAAAGGCCACGAGCACTTGGGGGAAGCAATAGGAATTGAGGGGAAAAAGAAAGAAACGTTGGTTTGTGTAATAGAAAAAGAACAAAAGAAAGAGTGCAAGGCAAAATAAAGGTAAACACAGGAAATGAGAAAACAAATTTTACAGCTGTTGTAGAGGAGGAAATATGAAAGGAAACACATGCACATGCTTCAGTGGATGGAGAAAAAACTAAAAACTAAAGGAGAATTAGTGTACCCAGTGAAAAGTGGAGAGAGCACACGAAACAAATTCCCACAAGGAATCACCTTTCTCCCTACCAGTCCTTGCATGCAACCAAGTTGCAGAATTCGTGGTCTGGTACCTTAGAAATGAAGATGCCTTCATCAGTGGGATCAAATGGATTTCCAGCATGACCTTTTGCTCCACCCCGGATGCTGATGCCCAGCTTCTCTCCTGGAGCCTTTTCAATGCATATTTCCTGCAAATACAGAAACAGTCTTCCTTGTTTCTGGGTTAAGTTCAGGCTGGGATTGTTGAGGAAAAAGTTTCAGTAATTGGCCATATTCTAAATATAGTAAAAGGGACCTGAATTGGTTTCACTCATTTGGCACAGTTGATTCTTTTTTATGTGGCTCTGCCCTTTCTGTATTTCTGTCTCCTGTTCAAGACCAGTCTTTGTGAAATCTGGGAATGATCAGTTATGATCACAGTATCATCATGGTCCTGGCAAGAGACCCTCCACAGCCCTCAACTGTGTATGTACTTACATGAGAATGGATTCCTCCACAAAGGAATTACAGAATCATAGAATGATTTAGGTTGGAAGAGACATTAAATACCACCTAGTTCCAACCCCCCTGCCATGAACAGGGACACTTTCCACTAGATCAGATTGCTCATCCAGCCTGGCCTTGAGCACTTCCAGGGATGGGGCATCCACAACTTCTCTGGACAACCTGTTCCAGTGCCTCATCACCCTCACCATGAAGAATTTCTTCCTAATATCTAATCTAAATCTATCCTATTTTAGTTTTAAACAGTTATCCCTTGTCCTATCACTACACTCTCTGACGAAAGAGTCCCTCCTCTTCTTTTCTGTAGGCCCCCTTTAAGTACTGGAAGGTTGTTTTAAGGTCTCCCCAGAGCCTCTCTTCTCCAGGCTGAACAACCCCAACTCCATCAGCCTATCTTCATATGAAAGGTGTTCCAGCCTTCTGATCATCCTTGTGGCCTTCCTCTGGATCCAGAATCTTTAGCCAGAAGTTTGGTTGTATCCTAGACCCAGACTTCCAACTAGATAAGAAACTGCCTTCAGAGTTGAGCCTTCTATCAAGAAGGGAGTGCGGTTTACCCCAGTGCTATTACTCAGAACCTACCTGCATACCAGGTGGTGGTGGATCTCGTCTTACTAACACAGTCAGCTCCTGGGTGTTGGAGAGCAGGGCATTCACTGCTTCCTGGTGGGTAGCATGGCGCAGGTCAATACTATTCACTTCCAGAATCCTGTCCCCTACACGGAGTCCACTGCGAGATGCCAACCCACGGGGAATGACCTACAAAGAATCATTAATGTTACAACTAGAAAAGAAAATTCCATCTCTCCTTGGAGATACACTGATAAAGCCTGTGGACACGCTTAAAAAACAAATGAACAGCAAGTAAGTGTTACAACCTCAGCAGGAGGAAGCTGTAAGGGCCAATTTTTATCATGTCCCTATGCTATCCTCCAACATGCCTCCAGGCATGTTTTGACTTCCACAGATAAAGTTCCCCAAGAGGTATTGTATCTGTGAAGAAGCTGCTCAGGTGCATTACTGTGTTACTGACTTTCAGAAAGCCTCCATAAAAAGGTCAGTTCTATCCTCTATGCGCAGTGTAAATGCTCGTCCATGTACTCCCACTCAAACTCTTTCCTCTTTCTCATTTGGAGACCTTCTGAAGCATTGGGAAAAAAGTACTAAATCACCAGTACCTTGGAAGGCAAGACAGTAGCCAGAGAGATACAAACTCAGCCTTAATGTCACAAAAGTTGAGCTGATGTTGCAAAGATTGAAAAAATGCCTTGAAAATTGTCCATACATCAAGACAGCATGGAGGCTGTGACAAAAGCAGAAAGGACACAGATTTTCAGTCATCTGGCAAAACTTGATACAGCTGGTACTGCTTATAGTACCATTTATTTGCTACTGGACAATGTTCAAATGGCATTTCCACTTTTGTTGTTAAGGCCAGAAGTAGTCAACTAACCCACTGGATGATTATCACAGGTCATTATGCACCACTGCCTTCTGCTCAGAAAAAAACTGTGTTTTAACAGTTATCTCCCAGATGAATATCTAACCTCAATTTGAAGGTGTTCAGGGCTGCAGAAACTATGACCATCTTCGAAAATTTTCCCAGTGAATAATTATTCTTGCTACTTCAAACCTCTCCTCAGTTTTTAGCCCAATACTGTCTGACCTTTTTTTTCCCCGATGTACAGTTTAGTTCTTTTTCATTAGGAAAAAGCACCCCTTGGTACTTCACAATTTCCTCCCTTCATTATATGACTTTTTTTCCAATTTTGAAAAATCTTTGTAGCTTTGAATAATCTTTGTCACTTTTATTTCCTCTTCTCCATCTAAAATCTTTTGAAATTGCAGGTATTTCGACTGACTGTGGATTTTGGTTTTGGCTTAGCCAGCACTGCCTTCAGTTGAGTTTTGGTTCCCTTCACTGTCCCTTATTACATGTCCGAGTATCACTTGGATGACTGTTTTACAGTAGGAACTCACATTACAGTCCATTTATTATGATACTCTTATGCTTTTCAAAGTTACTGCTTTCCAGAAAAAAATAGTGTAAAAGGGAAAACTGGTCTGCACCAACTATATCTAGATACAAAACCTCATGCTTAGTTACATTAGTGTATTTCTTTGAAGAGGAAAAAGTGATCGACTTCAATCTTTCCTCCTCATTACGAATTACAATTGCAGTATATTTTTGTTCAGTTTCTTGGCTGCAATTTGAGATTTACGTTCACACAGTTGCTAAGGCTGAATAGCATCAGGTCTGGTACAAATGCTTGTAAAATCCATCTGGGAGCCCTCCCATTCACTGACATCCTACCTCTTGAAAACTGCCACCCAGTTTGGAGTCCATTAATATGTTCTGTAATGTTATTACATGGTGCTAACTTTCAATTAGGTGATAATATAGTAATCATCTTGTAGGACTGTTTTTTTTTTTTTTTTAAATATCATACTAACTCTGGCTGGGCTGGATTTAACTTTTCCCACATCAGCCCATTATAGCAGTGTGCTTTGCACTTGTAGCTAGAACAGCACTGATACCACACCAACGCTTTGGCAGTTGCTGAGCAGTGCTGGCACAGCATTAAGACTCTCTCCAACCTGACTCCAAAGGCCAGTAGCCTTTGGGGTGGGCAAGAGGTGGGAAGGGGACATTGCCAGGACAGCAGACCTAAATTGACCAAAGGAATATTCCATAGCATATGATGTCATGCTCAGCAATAAAAGCTGAGGGGGATGAAGGGAGACAAATGGGGGGGTACTCTCATTATGAAAGCGTTTGTCTTCTGGAGCAACTAGTACATGTATTGAGGCCCTGCTTTCCAGGAAGTGGCTGAGCATTGCTTGCTGATGGGAAATAAAGAATAACCTTTTTTCCTTTTGCTTTTGTGCACAGACTTTGCTTTTCTTTCATTAAACTGCTTCTATCTCAAAAAACCACAACAAGTATCAAGCTACTTCACCAATGAAAAATTTAACACTGGCACAAAATGAAGTAAGAATTGCTCTAAAATGTCATTCGATGTGTTATGGTCCCATATAAGCTTTTTAACCTGCGTAAAACCTTTGTCATCTTTTCACTAGTTTGCTCTGTCTGATGCCAGACTAAACAGGAAATAACTTTCTCACAGGAATTTTGAAAGAACTCAAATGTTTAACTGCAGCACTATTGTCAAAAGTGCATCATCTACCATTATAAATGGTAGACGTCACTACCATTTACTGTACCAGGACTGACAGTGTCAGTATAACTCAAGTCTACAAAGAAGTGCTCTAGACGGTATCTTGAGAGCTACAGACCAACAAACCTAACTTCCATTCCTTGTAAAATTATAGAGTCAAGAAAGAGTAAAATCTGTGAGCACATGGATAGATAGCATTTGTTGGCTAAGAGTTGTAATACTCTCACATCAAAATCCTTCATCTGAACCTCAATAATTAAATAACTCAGGATCATTCACTGCTAGGCTGCCCACATAGGACTTTACCTTTGAAATGAAGACACCTGGTTCATGAATCCCAAATGGATGGCTTGAATGGTCACTGCCTCCTACGATACTGAGTCCCAGGGGGCCACCTGCTTTTACAAGGTGTATTTCCTTGAAGGAACAAGAGGTAGTGTTACAGAGAATAAAGGATATCACATAGGGACCACAAACACTGAAAAACATGGAGTCAGGGATGTTCTGTGTGAGTGAGCACAAAGTAATCTCCCACAGGACAAGAGGGTTACCCACTACTTTTCAGTGCTCCAACAACCCAGTGAGCCAGCCCTCATCGCACTACCACTTTTTCATATGAAAAAATACGAAGATTACACTATCCCATGTTCTAACAGACAGGCTCACCTCAATGGGATATTGATCCTCCAGGCCTTTAGACAGATGGTTCCTTTGCAGTTCCTTGCAGGAAGGTGTCTCCTCAGGTGGGCTCTCCCCATGGCTGGGAGGCGGTGGTGGGGAGTGCATGCGCACTCGTGGCACGCCTGGTGAGTCTCCCTCGCTGAGCTGCTCTGCACCCTCTCTCTCTACCAGCAGCACGATGGTGGGGGAGGATGCGGTAAGCAGCGCTACTGCCTGATCATGCCTGGCTTCTGTCATGTCTACCCCATTGATCTAGAACAACCCGCAAACTCAGTGTCAGACCATCACACGAGTACACCCTGTCATTTTAAGCCTTAGCAAAGCACCCTAAGGGACCCCATTCTGTGAAAACCTGCCCCTTCCCAAAAGTCTGTAACCAAAGCACTCTGTAACTTACCCCACTTCTTCCTATCTGGCAAAAGGACGTGGGCACCTGCTCATTCCCAGCTGACCACCATCCCCTTTCTAGACAGATTACCAACACCTTTCACCTTCCCCTCCAAACCTCCAGGCCCTAACACCTTTCACCTTCCCCTCCAAACCTCCAGGCCCTATCAGCATCAGTGATGCTCCAGAGGACTACAAACACCAAGTATGATGATGCTGTACCTCCTGGAGTGCTACACAGCTATTGTCAAGACTATGCCCTTGTTCGTTCATTATCAGGAAAGTATCTACGACTCCTTTTTGGCTTTGCATGCCAGCTTTCTTACTTGGCCATGACAAAAGAAACCCAAGAGGTTGCATTAAAGGAATGGGTTCAAAGATCTTAATATGGGAGGAAGGCAAAAAGCAGTGATTCCCAGCAGTGATGTCACAGTACACTAACGCACCATGGCATCAGCTACCTTTGAACTAGGGCATTTGCCCATATCAACCACTCTCAGAGCCCAGACATAGGCACTGAAAAGCTGAAGGACACAATCTGATGTGTGCTAGCTACTGGGCCACTGTTCCCTCATGCTGGGCAAGGTTAAGGCAGTCTTGGGAGGATAGTCCTGTGTTGTCAGTTTTAAGCCATAAAAAGTGTACCACGGGTATAAAAAGATTTGGAAGCAACAAGAAACAGACTCAGCTAGTCAACAGTGACTGTCTGGCTGACACAAAAAGAAAAATAGAAATATTTTGGACAAGAAGACATTATCCAATATGCTATGCGAAATAATATCAAGAATACAAATATAGTCTTGCTACGGTATTGGTGAAAGAGACAATGCTCTGGACACAGAGATGCTTCCAGTACATACATGGAAGCAGCAATGTCATTTGTACAAAGCACTGAAGAGACCTCATCTGAAAAAATGTATACTATTCTCATACTTCACACTAACAAAATAAGGAAATCTAACATAGGTTATCAAAATGCACAGAGAAATGCTTGTAGGACAAGAAGGGGAACAGAAAGCCTTTCCTACAAAAATAAGATACAAAGTAGCTTGACTAGAAAATCAAAGGAACGGGAAGGATGTGACTGTTCTCCAAGAGGAAGGCTATTCTGTACAAGGGACAGAGCATCAAGAGAAAAGCTAAGTTAAAGAATGCTGCCAGAAGCACCAAATTTGCCATGACAACATTAACATTGAAAATTGAAAGGTTTCTAGTCCATAGTTTTTGGAATAGCTTTCCAAAATGAATAACAATGACATGAAAATAATAGCTGTTAAGATGGAGTTTGATCAGCTTATGAAATAATAACATGACTTTTTAACAGCCACAGCAACTGGATTTTGTAGCCTGATTCCTCACTGTCTAATTCCTAGAAATATTGTAACTATTCCCAGGCTCCTTTCAAGAAAGCAGTTTCTGGGCAAAGTTGACAGTGCACTGTCTGACAAGGCTTTGTCCAGAAACTTCATAAACACTACCACCACCCTCAACCAATCTGCACTATCCAGATCCACAGTCAAGTGTGCTTACTCTGCTTATGACACGGAGGCTTCAGCCTACAGTGGGGTTTTTGTCAGACTATCAGCAATATTACCCTGCTCACTAGTTATCTTCTGACTATCACATAAAAAGCAGACGAGATAGCCCTACACTCCTAGTTGTGACACGGTCAGGAAACTCTCAGCCCCACAGCCTATCCTCCGATACTCGGACATCTGTCCCAAAGGGACATCTTTGGCACCAACTACAGAGGCCTAACAAGGATGTGAAGATGTTCGAGCCCGCACATACATGCAGGAAGAGGCTCTAGGAAGGATGCAAAAGTACCTGGGTAATGGCTATTCAGCATAAAAGGCAATAAGCAGGAAAGATAATAAATTAAACAGAGAGATGCACAAACCTAATGAAAAGCAGGTGACAGAGATAAGTCTCAAGACACTCATGGATGGATCACTAAATCACTCAAAAGGTAACATTGAAGAAGTGTGACCAAAAACCTGGTAATGAAGATTATCATGGGTTGTCAGAACAGCTCTCACAGGAAAAAGCAAACTCACTACAGGAAGTTTTAAAAGGGATTGTGTGAATATGCAAAATTTACGATGGGATGTTTAGGGGGAGAATCACACATAGGGAAATGGAGGGGCCAAGGAGTGGGGAAGAAGGAGTATGGGAAAACAGAGAAGGTAGAGAACAAGAGAGGCTGATCACAGGCAAGCAGGCTGCTCGACAGTATACTTGTCTGGGCAAGCCCTGTGCCTGATCACCACAATCTGCTCTACCTTTTTATCATATCCTGTTCCTATTTACTGTGTGAATTTGTTCTTTATTCTGCATATGTACTAGCGCAAGACCCACTAGTAAAACTCATGCTGAACTAGCCAGCAAGTAGGAATCCAGTATCTGGAAAAACCCAGCAGCTGGCCCAGAGACTGAATAAAAGGCTCAGGGTCTGACCAAAGAGCTTTGAAGAACTTGATGCTTGGGCCAGAAACTGAAGAGACCTGCAAATGTGAATTTGCATGGTGGTTAAGTGAGGGAGTGCACGTGTATGTTCCGCAAGCAAACCTTAAACCTGATTAGCCATTGGGTAGAAACAGGGTTAAGCCATTTGTGTTGTTCATGCCCTATGAGAACCATTCATCTTTATATGGAAGCCTGAAAAAGTACTTCCTCCTTTCCTGTCTGTGCAAATCCATGGCCAGTTGTGCCTGTAGGGCTGGACCTGGGAATGGGGAAAAGCAGCTGCCTCACATCTAGTGGACTGGTAAGGAAGAATCCTCTTAGGTCCTCCTGTCTGAGGGATGCAGCAATTTTTAACGAAGATGACATGCAGATGTGGCTTGGCCCTTAGGCTTTTATCACCAGATGAAGGCCCTACATGTTTCACAGAGAGACCTGCAGTAGCAGCATGCACTCTTGACTTCATGCATTCCACTCTGAAAAGTGAGCTCTGTTATTCTTCCACCACTGATGAGAATGGTCAGAGCACAAGTATACAGTAGTACTTCCTCAGACTCCAACGAATGAGGTCACAAGAACTCCCCGAGTCAGAGGTATGTCATATACAACAGTTCTTGACAGCATTTTCTGCATGAGCTTCTCTATTGCCTGGCAATCATACCTTCTCAGCTCTTGGATAGCTAGTTTTCAGTGGCCCTTATTGCTGTGTCTCTACATAACAAGAGAACAAGGGCAACAGGAGCAGTTGAGCTATCAGAATGCACAGAGGAAGGGAAAGAGTATCATCTGTCCATGCCACAGGGAGCTATAGATCTCTAGCAAATTTCTTAGTGATCAGACTGCTCTTTAGGACCCTCACATATCACTTGGTACCACTACTGTTCTCAGTCTCCCCCAGATTAAGTATTCTTCCTTCTACTCCCAGTTCTATCCCCCCCAAAATAGCTGCCCTTAGTCACTGCTCCCAGTCCTGCACCCTCCCTGCTAGATTCCCATCCAATGACTCAAGCTCTCCAACATTCCCCCATGCAGCTCCCTGTCCCATTTGCTTTCTGCCCCATCTTCCACTACCAAGACGACTCTCAAGATGCCTGTCACAATTGTGTCAGGGTGCTATTCATAAGAGACACTAGAACATGAGGAAGGCTGGAGAATTAGTAATCAATCACCGGTGAGTTTTGTGGGGTGTTAACATTGAAGAGAGATCTAGGCTGGGCTCTTCAATCCATGTACTCAAAGCTCCCTGAAGAATGTAAAAGGAGCTATCCTGGTCCTTCCCTGTAGAGAAGTCCGGGATGATATAGAGCACAGGGGAAGAATATGAAGCTGTGCTGTATTTCTTCTCCCAAGAAAACAAAAAATCTTTGGCAAAGTGATACAGAAGCATGACTAGGAGACCATGGCTTTGGCAAACAGGCTTCTGCCTGCTGGACCTGTGAAACCACCTGTATCTTAACCAGGGCCCTCTTGCTTTCCCCATAGGGGAACACGAGCAACCTACACATCATATCCTGTAGATCATCATGTCCTGAAAAGCCCTCCAATAAAAATGGGCCATCAATGCTTCAGAAGAGTTGTGGTAAAGACAGAATTTGTGTGATGCCGTGTGGGCACTGTTCTGAAGTGAACAGGCACTCCTTCAACATCCAGTATCACTGGGCCAGGACAGTTCCACAGGTCTGACCTAGCAGCAGATTTGGCCAGAGACAGGGCAAAACTCACACAGCTTGCTCATGAGTCTCTTAGAATGAGCAGAACATCTCAAGGACAACTATCACCAAGAAGATAGGAGAGGCCTCAGGATTTAACGCTACCACCACCATGTGGATACTGTGAACCCCACAAGCAGGAAAGGCAGAATAGCAGCTGCTACCAGGAGGCACACCTGCTGGAGTTGCTACAGTTAGACACTTGCTGGAAGGTGCAGAAGTTATGTGAATAGTCTAGACTAGGTAAGGATTCTCCTGAAAGATAGTAATTTGTACCTGATTTCTTAAGTGATCGCAAGATTTGAGCTGCAACTGACGCTCAACACCACAGCTTTTATGACTGCACATAGTTGAGCACAGGAAATATCCTTGAGAGCAGAAGACCATGCTCATGGATATACTCCTTACCTATGCAATAACACTGCACATATTGTTGCAGTGAGGTGTGTCAGAGGACTAAGGACAGCAAAACCTTCATCCACGTCAAAACCTAACAGTGCTCCTGAGTTCTGTAAGCCTTGGGCTCATACAAAGCAGTCTGAAGACACTGCAAGCTATTACTAGGGAATTAGATCTGCTTTCCTATGAAGATGCCCATGGATATAAATATAGCTGCTAATGGAGGGGTAAATGGGGTTTGACTTCTGACTCCATTCTGAGATCTTGTGTTTCCTTCTTGCCACAGGTAGAGCCAATTAACACCACATGATGGTCTGTGTGCCTGTAATCACGCCTCTCAGTCATGCCTCTGTACCAGTGGAGCATCAAAAGATGAGCAAAACCAAAATAATTTAGGCTATGGGGAGGGATTCTTTTATCAGGGAGCGTAGTGATAGGAGAAAGGGTAATTGCTTTAAACTAAAAGAGGGTATTTGGATTAGATATTAGGAAGAAATTCTTCATGATGAGTGAGGGTGGTGAGGTAGTGGAACAGGTTGCCCAGAGAAGTTGTGGATGCCCCCATCCCTGGAAGTGCTCAAGGCTGGGCTGGATGGGGCTTTGGGCAACCTGATCCAGTGAAAGAAGACCCTGTCCATGGCAGGGGGGGGTGGAACTAGGTGGTCTTTAAGGTCCCTTCCAACCTTCCAAACCGTTCTATGATTCTGCTATTCTGTCTGGCAACAGTCGGGGTCAATGCTTGATTTTGGGAGGGGGTGGGGAGCCCTAGCAAGGACAGAGAGATGCTGTACCACGGTGTTCAAGTCTCTTGTCAAGATATGCCTGTCAGACCTGGGCTAAAGCTCCACTAAAATTTTGTGCCAGAGCAAATACAACACAGCCCCCAGCCTAGGGATAGAGCAGACAGAAGCCAGCACTGACAAGGCTGTATCAGTGTTTACTCACACCAGCTCTGTGGTAACACATGCTCTTACCACAACAGCTGGATCAGAAACCCACCACCAGCACCAGGATGCAGGAGCTTTCACATGGAGGCAGCATGCGAGCTTGGGAAGAGGGTCAGGAGACTCAGCAGACTCTCCCCCACACGAGGGAGAGGAGGTGACACATTAGGCAGACTTGAGGTTAGAGGCAGCAGTGAGATCCATATCACTGGCACAAACAGGAAGGGAAACTGGGGCCAGAGTTTGAAATGAAAGCAGGGGGAA
The DNA here is from genome assembly GCF_964034855.1 of Anser brachyrhynchus. Classification (NCBI taxonomy): domain Eukaryota; kingdom Metazoa; phylum Chordata; class Aves; order Anseriformes; family Anatidae; genus Anser; species Anser brachyrhynchus. Next base: position 161,479,805 of record NC_137695.1, on the reverse strand, counting down.
GCACTCCAATGTGCCCTGCCCAGCTCCACACTGCCATCAGGCAGCCTCCCTCCTCTTCAGCCTATACTGACCCCTGCCACCCCGCAGGGAGCAGCTGTCAGCTGTGCCTCAGAACGTCCCTTCCCACACATCCTGCTATGGCACAGCTCTCCAAGGCTGTCCTACAAGGCTCTGGAGGGACCCCAGGCTAGGGCAGTGCTGTCATATCACCCATATTACCTCTCTCTAGTACAGCCCTGACTACTGCGTACTGTCCCTGTGGGCACATGCTCACACGCTCCACTCAGGGAAAGGAGACATTAACTGTACCCACTACCAGTCACAGGCTGCTAAAAGACAGGGAGAGAACCAGCAATATTAAGTGCTCTCACAGAAGACCATGGAGATGAAAAAAAGACCCTCAAAATCCATCTTCAAAGACAGGAACACATCTCCTGTCTGAGGAAGGGCAGGAAGCTTCATTTGTGCCTGCTGTCCCAAGAGCAGCGAGTCAGACCCCTTCCAGACCCTCCTGCCCTTCCCTGCATACCCGCACTCACCGAGATGACCCGGTCTCCTACATGCAGGATCCCGTCCCGATGGGCTGCACCACCCTCTGCAATTCGTGAGATAAAGATCCCCTGAAAGACAATCAGAAAGGTCAGAGCAGCCTTGTACCTCCCCTCACCAGAGCTTTGCTTTCCCAGAATCGCTCCCTGACACCAGGCAGGTCTCAGCTCTTTCCCCTTTGCAGAGCCCTCCCCTGCCCTGGCACTTCCCCTTCATTCCTCACTCAGCACAAACCCTCTTCTGCTTCTGGAGCCACCTGCAGCAAAGTCTTCATATGGCCGAGAGCCCAGAATATGTCAAGAGGACACTGGCAGGATTAAATGTCACTGGCAGGAATTGTGAGCCTCAGCCCCGCCTCCTTTTGAACTTCTCTCTTTCCCTGACTTAAGAGTAGATTCTGGCTCTCAGCGAGACACAGACTGCCTGGCTCAGCAACTCAGAGTTCCTGGGCAGAGTTCCTATGCTGCCTCAAGCAATGTAAGGAAGACCCCATGCTGCTCCCTCATGATGTGCTGAGAGTTGGGATTGAGCATCTTCCCTCCCAAGGAATCGTTACTAACCGTGTCACCAGCCCGGTAGGGTGTGGAACCTTTGCCACCAGCAATGCTGAAGCCCAGACCCTTCTCATTGCGCATAAGGCAGGTGGAGTATCTCTCCGTGGGAGGTGTCCCCTCAGGCCGCTCTGGGAAGCGTAGGCCACCTCGCCTCTCACGAGGGCTGTAGTCATCCTCAGGGCGAAGCGGTGTGACGGTGATGGCATTCTCTGGCTCCACCATCCGCTCCCGCAGGACTGTCATGGAGACAGAGCTTCCTGATCCACGCAGAGCTTCCACTGCCACATGATGCTCAGCACAATGCAAGGATACGCCATTCACCTGGGGACAAAAAGAGCCAGGCACAACCCTCCCTTTGTGGGGAGATCTTCCAACAGCCTACAAAGACAGCTCCAGTCTTAGCAGTCAGTGTCCAACAAAAACACAGCTCATCTCCTAGCGCTGCAACCCTGTTCCAAGAGGGACACGACAGACCTCACCTGCTACCCCACAAGGGAGCTTCCCTGTACTCAGAAAGCACGTGCTGCCTAAATACATAATACAATGGCTAGTGGGTGGGGCTCAAAGGGTTGTACTGAATGGGGTAAAATCATCCTAGCAGCCAGTCACTAGTGGGGTTCCACAGGGCTCCATTTTAGGGCCAGATCCCTTTCATTTCCTGAATGCAGGACTCAAATGCATACTAAGCAAGTTTGCAGACAACACTGAATTAGGAAGAACTGTTGACTCCTTTGAGGGTAGAGAGGCCTTGCAGAGAGATCTGGACAAATTAGAAGGCTGGACAGTCACCAACTGCAAGAAATTTAGCAAAAGCAAGTGCTGAATTCTGCACCTGAGATGGGGCAACCCTGCATATATGGACAGACTGGGGGATGAGAGGCTGGAGAGCAGCCCCACAGGAATAGATCTGGGGGTTCTGGTTGACAGCAAGTTGAGTATGAGTCAACAGTGTGCCCTGGCAGCCAAAAGGGCCAATTGATCCTGAGGTGCATCAGGCATGGCATTGCTAGCCAACTGAGGGAAGCGATTGTCTTACTCTACTCTGAGGTAGTGCGGCATCACCTTGAGTACTGTGTACAGTTTTGGGTGCCACAATATAAGAAGGACATAAAACTATTAGAGAGTGCCCAAATGAGGGTGACGCATCTAGAGGGGAAGACATATGAGGAGCAGCTGAGGTCACCTGGATTGTTCAGCCCCAAGAACAGACTGAGGGGAGGTCTCATCGCAGCCTGCAGCTTCCTCACAAGGGGAGCGGAGGGGCAGGCGCTGACCCTCTCTGGTGACAGCGACAGGACCTGAGGGAATGGCATGGAGCTGGGACAGGGGAGGGTCAGGCTGGATATTAGGAACAGACTCTTCACTGAGAGGGTGGCTGGGCACTGGAACAGGTTCCCCAGGGACATGGTCATGGCCCCAAGCCTGCTGGAGTTTAAGAAGCTTTGAACAATGCTCTCAGAAATATGGTTTGATTTTTGGGTGCTCCTGTGTGGACCCAGGAATTGGACTTGATGATCCTTGTGGGTCCCTTCCAACACAGGATTTTCTATGGTTCTGCAATACGTCTCCAAGGTAGCCCCTGCCAAGCACAGGAAAGGCCCTTTCTGCGAAGGGGAATTCTCTTCCACAGGAAGCCTCATCCTCCCCATCACCTCTACCATCCCCACAAGGCAGCAAACCCCAGGCAGGTAACTAAAAGATAAATGGCAATGTTAATTAAACAACCTACTCTTTGAGCTAGGGGGGATTTTGTTTTCTCCTTGTGCAGTTCCTGATGCTTAATTTGGCTTACAGACTAGTGCAATGCACTTATGCATCAACCTACATCTCTCCATTCACTCTCTAGTCATTAGAAATATTAGCTAGGTTCTTACCTCCAGAAGCTTGTCCCCAACACGAACCCCTGCACGAGCTGCAGGTCCCTCTTCTGACACACGGGAAATAAAGATGCCCTGGAAAGACACTCTATGTCAAAAGAAGTGGAGTCCATTCCTCAACCATGTAAAGCGTGGAAGGAAAGTAGTCCACCCCGTTCAACTTAAGGGAAAGGGGAAATCCCTTGCCAATCCCATACCCTGGCTGTGGGGACAAGACATCCACATCACTCCGTTCAGGAGTTAGTGGAAAGGGGAAAAAAATTCCCGTTCCAGGGCTACCCCACATGTGACAAAAAGGAAAAGGGAAGGAAACAATAATCCTTTTCCAGTAGGATGAGAACAGCACAGCTGATGCTATCACATGTGGAAGACAACCCTATACTTTTCTCCTTTTGAGTCCTGTACATCAGGACACAAGTGGGAAAGAAACTGCTGCTCTCATTGCTGCTCTTGGCGGTCAGTAGCCTGAATGTTTGAGAAGTTGTGCTCCAGCCCCCTACTCCTTGGCAGGTCAAGGGTTGCTCTCCACCTTGCTCTGTGAAAACCCAGTCCAACCGCCACAAAGCTCTTACATATGGAAATCCAATGTCCATCTACAGAGAACTAGTCCCTGAAAAGTGGGTGCTTCAATGATTATGCAGTCCAAGGTCTTACCTCATCGTCACCCTTATAGGGGGTGGAGCCCTTGCCCCCTGCGATGCTGATGCCCAGCCCCCCTGTCTGCCGCACGATAGTCAATGTCAACTGGAAGCAGAATGAACACAGGTTACAGGTCAGCGCAGGCGTAGAAGATGCCAAAAACATCTTGAAGAGCAAGAGATGACTACTTCAGAGAATAAGCACAAGAGTATAGACTTTATCTGCATGCATCTGCTCATGTATTTGTGTAAGCTGTGGTGTCGATGCCTCAAAGGTACCAAAGTTGCGATACGTATAAACAAACCAGTTTTCCCAGTTTAGTTCTGAACTATATCTCAAGACCAAGAGTTAGTTTGCCTGTATTGAACACACTGGAATGGGATGTCCACCACAAAATAAACTGATAAAGAGTGGAATAGGACTGGATAAGAAAACAGGGATATTGTTCATATCACAGCCCAGATCTACCACATTGCTCTCTTTGAGGTGCAATTCCATACAGCTACTGGGAGATTAAGGATCACCCTAATGTAACATGCAGTAACAAGAATGGCACATGTTCCAGAATACACTGGGACAGATACTTGGCTTTACTCTGTTGATGGAAATCAATGTGTTATTCTGGAAAAGCCATCTGTCTTGTTCAGTGGCTCCTTCCTCTTCTCCCCTCTGCACGTGCAGGCTCAGAAATGTAGCTGTGCAATCCAGAAGCCTCTTCTTCCTATCTCCCATTTCCACGTACCAAATTAAGGCCCCTTTCAATAGCAAAACTCTCCTCAAACTTGAACTGAAATTGCCTATATTCAGGACACTAGCATGAACTATTTGTGTTGCCCCAAGTCATGAGAAGGAAGGTAAGGAGCATGTGGTAGGAAACGGAAAGGAATGGGATAGGCAGGGCTCCCTCGGGGATCTGTCAGGGCCAAGGACCAAGGAGCTGGTGATGCAAGTGATGGAAACCTACACAGACTTCTGGAGAGAACAAAATTTACTGTCCTCCAGATGTCACTTCTCTGGAAACAAAGTCCAGAACAGAGAGCGGCTGCTGCAGAGGTTTCTAGCTTCAACATCAGATCCACTTGGCTTTGGCCAGGCCACAAGGCAGTCAACAAAGGAACCAGGAGAGCCCTTCCTTAATGCCCTCCCTTCAAATTTTTCTTCATTTTCTACAGTGACAAAAGCAACAGCTTGTGGGGCCTTCACATTCTACTAAGATCAAAAACCCCAGGAAACGCAGAATTACACTGAGGATCTTTGCCATTTCCTTTGTGCCCAGTCAATGGTGTAGTAGAAAGGTGGCAGAATCTTCACAAGCTTACCCTGGATTCTAGACAGACCATACATACATTGTCTGTAGTGCAAGACCTAGAGACTGAGTTAAATCCAAGTACTGAAAGACATGGATTATTCAGTTGAGACAAAAATGTGGTGGGCATAAAATAGCATTGTATATCATTGATAGCACACTTTAAAACCGCTTATACATTACATAAACTCTTCTTGTGTGAAAAAGTCTATTAGGATCTAAGTGAAAATACTCATTATATTCTCCAGTCTCACTGGATTTTGATAATGCTATAAAGGCTTTTATCTAATTTGATTAAAAATTGTCAATTTGTCTACAGAAAACTTGGTTCCCATATGTAGATTAGAGAGAATTCTAATAACAGGATCCAGATATTTCTGAGTAAGATAGCTGATGATTTTGCTCAGTGACTGAATATGACAAGATTATTGTTTTTGACTTGCTTTTGACAATGAACAAGGAATATATGGTGTCACTGGTTGAAGTCACTTTCAGTTTCACGCTAAGTTGATTGTTGAAACTAACTGAAAGATAAACCACAAAACAACGGATTTCACAAATTCACAGAAACCAGACCAAAAATATCAGGAAATCTGCCAGAAAAGTCAACTGTGCTGAGGGCTAAGAACCGCAGGTCTATCAATGTAAATTGAAAAAACAAAACACCAGTGAGGAACCAAGTGTAACTAAATTTAAAGACACTGCTGGAACAACAGCAAATTGGGTTGCATGGGACATAAATATATTTAGGCTAGAAAGAAGATTTCCAACTCCCAAAGCAAGTAAGTTCTCCCACAAAATATTGTGGTAAGAAACCAAACTGGTGAATGTTTGTTTGAAGTCTATGGAAAGACTATGAAATTAATATGTACCTGACAAAAAAGAAACCTTACAAAAAAGGTTCCAGTAGCCTATACGTGTCTTTTAGTTTTACATTCAGCACTAAGAAGATGATGAAGGGCCTAGAATGGAAGATATATGAAGAGCAGTTGAAGTCACTTAGTTTGTTCAGCGCAGATAAGAGGAGGCTGAGGGGAGGCCTCATGGCGGCCTGCGGCTTCCTCACAAGGGGAGCGGAGGGGCAGGCGCTGAGCTCTGCTCTCTGGTGACAGTGACAGGACCCGAGGGAATGGCATGGAGCTGGGACAGGGGAGGGTCAGGCTGGATATTAGGAACAGGTTCTTAACTGAGAGAGTGGTTGGGCTCTGGAACAGGTTCCCCAGGGACATGGTCATGGCCCCAAGCCTGCTGGAGTTTGAGAAGCCTTTGGACAATGCTATCACACATATGGTCTGACTTCTGGGTGCTCCTGTGTAGAGCCAGGAATTGGACTTGATGATCCTTGTGGATTCTTTCTAAGTTGGGATATTCTATGACTTTATTTCATATAATGGCTAAGACACTGCTTTTTGCACTGAAATACTAAATTATGCCTTCCTAAAAGTGTAACTGTCCTGGAGCTGCTTTGACTTTCATTCAAGAAAACATTTGTCCTAACAGTAGGGGATGGCACTGTTACCACCCCTGCACACTCTTGTCAATAACTTTTCTGTGTATTTATTTCTCTTCTTGCATTTATGCTCTTAGAATCACAGATCCACCCACCACCCAACAGTGGTTCATCTCAGGCTTAACAACAGATCTGTGATATTCCCCACCTAGAAACATGCTGCTCATCTGGTTCTGGTTCCTTACAGCAGCAGAACAGGCAAATGTTCATCAAGTGGGCAACATGTCTGGTGTTCCTCCCAGACAGGCAAGCATGCATGCCCTCAGTGGAAATGTGCTGCTCGGACAGGGGTAACGTGGGAAAATGGCAAAGACCACCACTTCAGCCTGAAGTTGGCATTTCCCTGAACTGGAGAATAGGAAAAAAAACATTTATCATACTGATTGCACCAAAGTAAAAACCAACAGTTACCCTTCCCTCCCCTCTCCTCTACCTCCCTCAGTCTCATCTGTGTTTCTGCCTCTAAGTCTCTGGGGAACACACTCAAACAAAGGCAAAAGTTAGTAGGGCTGATTGATAGCGCTTTCAACTAGATTTGAAGGAGGAAAGGGACAAAACTGGTCCTGCCACTGATAAGCTATGGGACTGCATGCCAAAAATTGAGGGACTGTGTGCTAGCAAGACCCTTCAGTCTGCCCCACGAGGGGCTAGGTTCAATGAAGCACATCTGAAATGTTTCTACACAATTGCACGCAGCATGAGAAACAAGCAAGAGGAACTAGAAGCCCTGGTCCAGTTCCAGAGCTATGACATCGTTGTCATAAGTGAAACCTGTTGGGAAGAGGTCTGTGACTGGTGTGTTACAATGGACGGTTACAGGCTCTTCAGAAAGAATAGGCAGGGCAGGCAAAGCGGGAGGGTGGCACTCTATGTAACGGAGGCACTGGACTATACAGAGCTTGCGGTTAGCAACAATGCAGTTGATAGGCTCTGGGTAAGCATTAACAGACAAATATAAAGGAGATGTCATTGTAAGAGTCTACTACAGACCACCTGGCCAGGATGACAATGACGAATTATTCCTTAAGGAACTGAGAGAGACTTCTAGATCGGCTGTCCTTGTCCTTATGGGGGACTTCAGGATTTCAACCTGCCAGATGTCAACTGGGAATATCACATAGCTGAGACAAAAAGGTCCAGGAGATTCCTGAAGCACCTTGACGGGCTAAAGTTGCGCCAGGGGAGGTTTAGGTTGGATGTTAGGAAGATTAGGAAGAACTTCGTCACTGAAAGGGTTGTTAGGCATTGGAATGGGCTGCCCAGGGGAGTGGTTCAGTCACCATCCCTGGAGGTCCTTAAAAGACTTTTAGATGCAGAGCTCAGTGATATGGTTTAGTGGAGGACTTGTTAGTGTTAGGTCGGAGGTTGGACTAAGTGATCTTGGAGGTCTCTTCCAACCTAGACGATTCTGTGATTGATGATAACTTAGTATTTGTACTAAGAGAGCTGACTAGGAAAGGTGCCCTCTAGGACCTGTTGCTTGTAAACAGGGAGGGTCTTGTGGGTGAAGTTGCAATAGGTGGTCGCCTTGGCCATAATGACCACGAAGTAGCTGAGTTTAAAATCTTTGGCGACAGGAGGAAAACTGCCACCAAACTTCAACCTTGGACAGGGGGAAAGCAGACTTCAGACAGCTCAGGGAACTAGTTAGTGAGGTCCCCTGGAAAGTGCTTTTAAACACATTGGGGTCCAACATTACTAGTCATTTTTTAAGTACCACCTCCTAAGAGCACAGGAACAGGGAATTCCAAAATGTTGGAAGTCAAGCAGTAGGGACAGGCTGGCCTGGCTGAGCAGGGATCTTCTTCACAGTATCACAGTATCACAGATTTCTAGGTTGGAAGAGACCTCAAGATCATCGAGTCCAACCTCCGACCTAACACTAAGTACTCCACTAAACCATATCGCTAAGCTCTACATCTAAACGTCTTTTAAAGACCTCCAGGGATGGTGACTCCACCACCTCCCTGGGCAGCCCGTTCCAATGCTTAATAACCCTTTCGGTAAAGAAGTACTTCCTAACATCCAACCTAAAACTCCCCTGTCGCAACTTTCGCCCATTCCCCCTCGTCCTGTCACCAGGCACGTAGGAGAACAGACCAACCCCCACCTCTCTACAGCCTCCTTTAAGGTAACTGTAGAGAGCGATAAGGTCGCCCCTGAGCCTCCTCTTCTCCAGGCTGAACAAGCCCAGCTCCCTCAACCGCTCCTCGTAAGACTTGTTCTCCAGACCCCTCACCAGCTTGGTCGCCCTTCTCTGGACTCGCTCGAGCACTTCTTCAAGTGCTTAGGCAGAAAAAGAAAGTATACGGTCACCGGAAACAAGGTTGGGTGACATGGGAGAACTACGCAGAATCACAGAATGGTTGAGGTTGGAAGGGACCTCTGGAGATCATCTAGTTCAACTCCGCTGCTGAGCACGATCACCTAGGGCACATTACACAGGATTGCACTCAGGCGGGTTTTGAATATCTCCTAAGAAGGAGGCTCCACAACCTCTCTGAGCAACCTGTTCCAGTGCTCTGTTCACCCTTACAGTAAAGAAATGTATCCTCATATTCATCCAGAACTTGCTGTGTTTCAGTTTGTGCCCATTGCATCTTGTCTTGTCACTGGGCTCCACTGAAAAGAGTCCAGCCCCATGCTCTTGACACGCTCCCTTCAGATAGTTGTACGCATTGATCAGATCCCCTTCACAGTTTCCTCTTCTCCAGGCTAAGCAGGCCCAGCTTCCTCAGCCTGTCCTCGTGCTCCAGTCCCCTAATCATCTTTGTAGCCCTCCTGGACTCACTCCAGGAGCTCCATGTCCTTCTTGTACTGGGGAGCCCAGAACTGGACACAATGCTCCAGGAGAGGTATCACCAGCGCTAAGTAGAAGGGCAGAATCACCACCCTTGACCTGCTGGCAACACTCTTCCTAATGCACCCCAGGATACTGTTGGCCTTCTTGGCCACAAGGCCACATTGCTGGCTCATGGTTAACCTGCTGTCCACCAGGACTCCCAGGTTCTTCTCTGCAGGGCTGCTCTCCAGCAGGTCAGCTCCCAGCCTTTACAGGTGCATGGAGTTACTCTGCCCGAGGTGCAGACCCTGCATTTGCCTTTGCTGAACTTCGTAAGGTCCCTTACCGGGCAGTGCTCCAGCTTGTCCAGGTATGGATGGCAGCACAGACCTCTACAGGGTTACAGGGATTCTGCTCACCTTTGCAGGGAGAGAATTTGTGCGGGCAAGGCTCAATTAGAGTTGAAGCTGGAGAGCATTGTGTGGGACAATAAAAAAGGGTTTTTTAAAGTATGTTAACAGGAAAAGGAGGACCAGAGCAAACATTGGTCTGATACTTGATGAGGATGGTCACCTAACAAACAGGGACATAAACAAAGCGGAGATGTTTAATGCATTTTTCACCTCTGTCTTCAACACCAGTGATGGGCTCTGGGACCCCAGCTGCCCTGAATGGGAGGACCATAACTGCAGGAACGATAAATGCCCAGTCAACCCCAAACTTGTGCGGGATTTGCTGCTCCACCTGGGTGCATGTAAGTCTGTGGGGCCTGATGGAATTAATCCCAGGGTACTGAGAGAGCTGGCTGATGTCATTGCAGGACCTCTCTCAATTATTTTTTAATGGTCTTAGGAATCTGGAGAGGTCCCAATTGACTGGAAGTTGGCAAATGTGGTCCCAATTTTCAAGAAGGGCAAGAAAGAAGATCCTGGCAATTACAGGCCTGTAAGTCTCACTCAGTGCCTGGTAAAATTATGGAGAAGATTATTCTAGGAGTTATTGAAAAACACCTGAAGGACAACACAGACAGCGGTTGTAGCCAACATGAATTCACAAATTTCCTTTTACGATAAGATCACCCATCAAGATGACCAAAGGAAGCTGGTCAATGTAACCTTTCTGGATTTCAGTAAAGCTTTCAATACTGTCTCTCACAGTACCTTCCTGGACAAAACGACCAGCATACAGTTAGATAAGAGCATAATAAGATGGGTGAACAACTGGCTGATGGGTTGCGGACAAAGGGTTCTTGTAAATGAGGTTGCATTGGGATGGCAACCTGTCAGTAGTGGGGTTCCCCAGGGCTCCATTTTAGGACGATTCCTCTTCAATGTTTTCATAAACAATTTGGATGTAGGACTTGAAGGTGTTTTGAGCAAGGTCACTGGTGATACAAAATGGGGTGGAGCTGTTGACTTAGTCGAGGGTGGTGAGACCTTGCAAAGAGGTCACAGAATCATAGAATATCCTGAGTTGGAAGGGCCCCAAAAGGATCATCGAGTCCAACTTCTGGCTCCACAAAGGTCTACCCAAAAATCAGAATTCAGACTGTATCACTGACAGCATAGTCTAAACAATTCTGAAACTCCGACAGACTTGGTGCTGTGACTATGTATGTGACTATGTATTTGTCCAGATCTATGATCTGGACAAATTAGAGAACTAGGCAGTCACCAACAATATGAAGTTTAATAAGAGCAAGTGCCGGGTCCTGCAGCTGGGAAGGGGCAACCCTGGCTATACACACAGACTGAGGACAAGATGTTGGAGAGCAACTGCACAGAAAGAGATCTGGGGCTTTTGGTTGACAACAAGCTGAATATGAGCCAGCAGTGTGCTCTGGCAGCCAGGAGGGCCAACCATATCTTGGGATACATCAAGCACAGCATTGCTAGCCGGTCAAGGGAAGAGATTGTCCCTTTATACTCTGCGCTGGTGCGGCCTCACCTCAAGTACTGTGTGCAGTTTTGGGCGCCACAGTATAAGAAAGACAAAACTGTTAGAGAGTGTCCAAAAGGAAGGCTACAAAGATGGTGAAGGGTCTGGAGGGGAAGACATACGAGGAGTGGCTGAAGTCACTTGGATCGTTCAGCCTGGAGAAGACTGAAGGGAGACCTCATAGTGGTCTACAGCTTCCTCACAAGGAGGAGCGGAGGGGCAGGTGCTGATCTCTTCTCTCTGATGACCAGCAATAGGACCCAAGGAAACGTCTTGAAGCTGTGACAGGGGCAGTTCAGGCTGGATATTACAAACAGGCTCTTCACTGAGAGGGTGAAGGCACTGAGAGGGTCAGGCACTGGAACAGGCTCCCCAGGGAAGTGGTCACGGCACTGAACCTGCTGGAATTCAAGAGGCATTTGGACAACGCTCTCAAACACATGGTCAGATATTTTGTGTGCTCCTTTGGGAACCTAGGAGTTGGACTCGATGATCCTTGAGTCCCTTCCAACTCGGAATATTCTCTGATTCTAAAGACTGGTTTGAGTCTAACCTATTTTTCACAGATTTTTGATATAGCTATCTTTTAACAGATTCTCTTGATCCTGTGAGATTTTCCAAATTGCACTGAGTAAACGTATACCTTTCTAGAGAAACTAGAAGCATTGCGCATATGGTCAGGCTTACTTTTCTCTAGCAGCCAGGGATATCTGAATATTGCCCAACAGACTTGGAACAGTATTTAGTGCTGTGTCCTACAAACTGTCAACTAAGGATTTTTGCAACTTGTTCTTGACAGGGGCACAGCAGATACAGAGGCAGAAATCTAGACATTTAGAGGGTTCAGCAGACCAAGTATGGAACTGCTGCTCTTCAGAGCCTGCTGAAAGACCACGTTGTTCCTCCAGACTTACGCAAAGGAGTGAGGGTTTAAGGGCTTTATTTCCAGAAGGCAGCAAGTTTCTGCATGCATAGACATCTTTTTATAGCATGCTATACATTTAGAGGCAGTGTCTGATCCCTGGATTTACTCCACTTGAAACTTTAGATGAGACTGGGTTGTCAACAGTGACTTGGAAAAGGCAAATATTCAATAAATACTTCTGATCTGTATTTAGATAGAAATAAGATAATGCATACATATCACATAAATCACATTTCACTCCAACAGGAGCTAGAGAATCCATTAAATACCATCAAAATGAATAATCACTTAAAAATTAGAAGAACTAGATAACCTGTACCCAAGAGTCCTAACAATTGACCAAGGTCTCCAATATACTTACAGAGTACTTATAAAATTCTGGAAACTTGATACCCTGAAATAGCATTTACGTTGTGCTGTTAAATTACGATATTAAAAGATTATGCCTACAACTACCAGTCAGTCATCCTAGCACCATTTCCAGAAAAGAAACAGAAGAACTAGTATGCATGTCCCTTACTGAGCAGACAGAAATAACATGCATATCAAGCAGCTGAATATTATGAAAATTAGGTCTTTCAAACAAGCAAAAACACCTACACCATTATTCCATTCCTTGACAAGATTCTAAACTTGGCTGACAGATTAATAGTATAAATCTAATAAGCAGGCTTTTGTAAAACATGAAACTTCTTATCACAAGACATTCTCACTGACATCACAGGATGCTGGGTTTAGTTTTACATTACACAAACTAAGAACTAACTGAAATAAAGAAGAACCATGAAGTAGGATTCTGCAGAGATCTTTATCAGGCCGGATGTTATTTTGAATCCCTGACAGAAGAAAATGCTAATTGTTCTTTATGAGAGGAGCATAGCATCCTTCCAGTATGGGAGAGGATGGGATAAAAATATATATTTTTTAAATCTTTTTCATGCATGACATTAATGACTTTATATGAAAAGATTATTCCACGCTTGTAGCAACAAAGGAATTAGGGATCACAGAATCACAGAATGGCTTGGGTTGGTAGGGACCTTGAAGAGATCATCCAATTCCAACTCCTCTGCCATGGGCTGGGACACCTTCCACTAGACCAGATTGCCATTGGATACCCAATGAATTTTCAGCAGCAGTCTTAAAAGAAAATCTTTTCAATGCAAAACTACAATTAAATTGCACAATTTACTCCCAGTGAATACTGTAGAATAAAAGTGTATCAGTGGGATTGGAGAGATGAGACAAATTCATGGACAGCAGCTCCACTGTATCTAGTACAATGGTATGAACAGTTCAGAAATCCTTAATAACATATTACAAGGACCTGGGAAAATACCAGTGAAAGGATCACAATGCCTCACTAAAAACCGCACTTCATAATTCCCAAATAAAGACCTGCATACCCACCAAGAGAGGTGTCTTTACACAGATACCACATCCAACCCTGTGTCCGTTTCCAGGAACACCCCAGCAAAATAGAAGGTAGTTACAGAAGAGACACACAACAGTTCAGGAGCCAGAGGCACTGACTCACCAGGAAAGATTAGAAGAGCTAAATCTGTCTGGCTTCAGTAAACAGTAACTCATGAGGACATAGGGACAGGCTGAAAATATCAGTGAGCAAATGGAAGGTAAGACATCACTGCATGAGATGTTGAGAACTAAATTAAAAATGAACAACGGAAAAAGGAACACGAAGGAAAGATCCTGCCCTGGCAGAAGAGCTGATCTGAAGATTTTCTGGCTCTGATTTTTCCTATTCCTCCTTTATAATGTTTTGTTAGTTACAAGGGGAATGGATACCTGGCAAGGCAGAGATGGCAGTATACTAATGACTGACAGTAGCATGAAGAGCAGACAGGACAGGTGACCTGCAAAGCTAAATGCTCAGGTGTACTCCTACAGACCCCCCTTCTCCAAAGAGGCTCCAAGACAATGGATGACAGGACATTAAGTGAGGATGATGGAAAGAATGCAATATATTAAATGTACCTCTTGATGATGACTTTTGAACTGTAAAAACCTCTGGGTTCATATAGGTTCATATAGATAGTTAGTTCCTCCATTAATTCCAGAAATAGGGATTTAAGAAGCTAGTCCTTCCTCCTCATCACAATAGGCACACAGGTTTCCTACAGCCATGGAAACATCAACAGCAAAAGAGAGGTTCCTGAAAGAACTGGACTGGCTAAACCATGGTACACAACAGGACAGAGTCCTTCTGGAAATGAAAACACTCAACTGCATAGATAAAAAAAATCAGTATTGGACAAAGATAAAATCATAGAATGGCAACTGATTCTCTGCCAAATACACAAGCATAGAATGGTTTGGGTTGGAAGACCTTAAGGATCATCTAACTCCAACCCCCTGCCATAGGCAGGGAAGTCACCCTCTCAGGTGATCAGGTTGGCCAAGGCCCCATCCAGCCTGGCCTTCAACACCTCCAGGGATGGGGCAAGTGAAGAATTTCCTTCTAATGTCTAGTCTAAATCTATCCTCTTTTAGTTTAAGATCGTTCCCCCGTGTCCTATCATTATCTACCCGAGCAAAGAGTCCTTCTCCACCTTTTTTTTTTTTTTTTTTTTTTTTTAATAAGACCCCTTTAATTACAGAAAGGCTGCAAGGAGGTGTCCCCGGAGCCTTCTCTTCTCCAGGCTGAACATCCCCAGCTCTCTCAGCCTTTCTTCATAGGAGAGGTACTCCAGCCCCTTGATCATCTTTGTTGCCCTCCTCTGGACTCGCTTTCTTGTGCTGGGTGCCCCAAACCTGGATGCAGTACTCCAGGTGGGGCCTCGTGAGAGCAGAGCAGAGGGGGACAATCACCTCCCTCCCCAGCCGGTCACACCTCTTTTGACAGAGCTCAGGACACAGTTGGCCTTCTGGGCTGCAAGCACACACTGCTAGCTTATGTTGAGCCTTTCGTCCACCAGAACCCCCAAGCCCTTCTCCACAGGGCTGCTCTCAGTGAGTTCTCCCAGTGTGTATTCATCTGGGATTGCCCCAACCCAGGTACAGATACAGAGCATTGAACCATTCCCAGAACTAGAACAAAAACCTAGACGTGGAAATCCTGCAGACTGAGCTAGAATGAGTGATACTGAAATGCGTTATATTTTTTCCTCTCTTTAGCAGTAATGGATTTTTATTCCTATTCTTATTGATGCTCTTTTGTGTTAAAATCATTGGTATAGTCATTCATTTTGTATAATTCTGACTAAAAATTTTCACATTGAAACTCCTTTGCAGCCCAGAAATTTCTTATTGTTTTAAAGGTCCATTTTAGGAATATGGAATTAAAATGGCAGTATGTAATTAAATGACAGAATACTGGGAAATTTATGAAACTCTTCTAAAATTTGTTTCATTGACTAGCCTCACACTAAGAATTGCTTCATTTCCATTCTGTGCTGCTAAGGACAGCACACTAGAAAAGTGTTTGTCCAAAGTGACAACGAGATAGAAGGAAAATTCTTGCACTAAACCTGACATCGCTCATTTTAAAACATACAATCAGAGATATGCTTAAGAGATTATATTAGCAGTCTGGAGAACAAAAACTCACTGAGAACCTTGACACTGAATGGAGGAATAAAAACAAGGTAGCTAAAGAGAATTCCTATTCATAAACAGAATCTGCCACACCGTAAGTGGAAGAAAAACTATGGAATACAGGGTAATGAAGACTGAATAAACTCTGTCATCTTATCAACAGTCAACAAGTTTGAGTTCAAGTAGAACAGGTGCATGAAAGGGCAGTGAGAAAGACAAGATATAGAGAATAAATCATAGAAGAGAAGACCAAAAGAATCTTCTTTTAATCTAGCAAAATGAAGGCTGGAAGGAGTTGTGACTGACATCCATAAAAATGCACAAAGGACAAAGGGTCAGACAGCAGAAAAGATTTTTCAGGAAAAGAATATAATGACAACAATGAATAAACAAGTGCAAGTTTAGTTCGAAATCAAGTTCTCCAGTCATTCAAGAAGTAGAAATCTGGAACAGCCTCCCAGTAGAAGAAACCTGAGTGTGCATGTATGTACTGGGAAAGTGGAAAACACAATCTATATTAAATAAAATGTTTGACTGAGTTGTGAAATACAGTACAAACTCAGTGATCTAAATGATGTGGCACAGTATACCCTCAGCAAGTTTGCAGAAAACACTAATCTGGGAGGAGTGGTGGACACACCAGAGGATCCTGCTGCTGTCCAGAGGGACCTCGACAGGCTGGAGAAATGGGCTGATAGGAACCTCATGGAGTTGAACAAGAAGTGCAAACTCAGCACTTGGGGAGGAAGAACCCCGGGCACCAGGGCGTGCTGGGGGCCACCCGCCTGGAAAGCAGCTTGGCAGAAAAGACCCTGGAGCCAGCAGCGTGCCCTTGTCACTAAGAGACTAAGGGTATCCTTGGCTGCATTAGGCAAAGCATGGCCAGCAGGTCAAGGAAGGTGATCCTGCCCCTATGCTCAGCACTGGTGAGGTCACATCTGGAGGGCTGGGTCCAGTTCTGGGCTTCCCGGTACAAGAGAGAAATGGGCATACTGGAGAGAGTCCAGCAAAGGCCTACAAATACGAGGAAGGGCCTGCAGCACCTCTCCTGTGAGGAGAGCCTGAGAGAGCTGAGACTGTTGAGCCTCAGCCCCCTCTGGAGAAGAGGAGGCTCAGGGGAATCTTACCAATGTCTAGAAGCACCTGAAGGAAGGGTGCAAAGAGGATGGAGCCATGCTCTTGTCAGCGGTGCCCGGTTGCCAGCACAAGAGACAACGGGCACAAACTGGAACGCAAGAGATTCCCTCTGATTGTCAAGAAACATTTTGTTGTGCAGGTGACAGAGCACTGGCACAGGCTGCCCAGAGAGGCTGTGGAGTCTCACCCCGTGGAGATCTTCAAAACCCACCCGGACATGGTCCTGGACAATGTGGTCTAGGTGACCCTGACTGAGCAGGGGGAATGGACCAGATGACCTCCAGAGGTCCCCTCCAACCTCATCCATTCTGTGATTCCATGAAATTCAGGAATTTCATGGACCTAAAGAGGTTCACCTAGTCCTGCCTTTAGCCCTAAGCATCAGTGAGACACCCCCGAAATTATTCCTGGCAGGTGCTCAGAAAATAGTCAAAGGGAATAAAGAGAGATCTTACATGCAAGCAGATCAGGTAACGATCAAATGATCCGCAGGGCCACTGTGATGCTGTATTTATTCTTTAGAGGCCTGGAACAGGAGCAGGGGAAGGTGAACCTATGCTAGGAGTTGTCACTGAGGAATAAGAAAAATCTCAAAGGTGCAAATGCAGCCGACGTACCCAAAGGTATGGAAGACATTATTGACATTATACTGAGACATATCTAGAAGTTTACACAATACTAAGATGAGCTGAACCCAAAAGAGAGACTGAGCAGGTATTTCCATTGATTCATTGATTCACTTCATTGCACAAAACCAACGAAAGGGAAGATTTGGTAAGAAGCAGCACCGTTTAGGCCACAGCACCAAAACCCTCATGAATCCTTTGTTATACTGAACCTCATCTCCCAGTACGCCTTTTTACCTCACTGTTACACTCCTTTGAACTAAGCTCCTTTCGAGATCCACACAGGGCAACACACCTATACACTGTGCAAAAAGCAAAGCCGACCACACACCTTGGAGCTCACTGAGAAATGACTATTAATGGTCAATTCTTATTTGTAGGCCCTAGAACATAAAATTACTTCCTTCTTCCTCTTTCCTGTTCTCTTGTTTGCATGTCCAAGAGTTGTATTGGCTTTTTTTTTCCATAACTGAGCTTATTCTCAGCTATTACCACTCCAGCACGAGTCCTTACGCCCCTAGTCACCATCCAGGATTTGCAAGACAGAAGGTTACTGTACAGAGAGAGAAGGATAAGGGTGAAATAGGCTGCAGTATTTCAACTTCTGGACAGCAGCACATCCAGAATATCTGGCTTTTGGAAAAATAAAACCACATCCATTTGTACACATTAACTCATATGGCTCCTGAAAGGCACTGAGGAGCATGCCAACTCTGTGCACAGGTCTCACAACAATCAAGTGAAACCAGTTTCTTGGCTAGTTTTGTTAAGCAAATGCAGCTTGCCGTTTTGACAAAGCCTGTGATGCAGAGAATTCACATGCAGGAAAAGAGAAGGTGCCCAGCGCACATTCAGCCCTCGCTGGGCACCGAAGCATGCTCAGTCTCGTTATGGCAGGGTGAAACACTGAGGAGGCCAGTCACTGATGATTCACGGCTCCCCGACTTTCTCAGGGAAGGGCTATTAGCATGCAGAGATTAAAAGGAACAGCTTCACTCCTCCGTGGAAGTAAATAAAAGCCGAGATCCTCCTCGCAAGCCCCAGATGCCAGGAAATTAAAAGCTGCTCTTAATTAGGCTTGCAACGCCCCACCTTGTCTTGGGAAAGTGACAAATACCACTCTCGGGTTTCACCCTGCTCAGAGCAGCAGGATCCCAGGCCTGGGACAAAGGACACGGATGCTGCTGCCCCGGGCTAACTGCAGCCGAACAGGAGGAACTGCTGGAACCCGGAGTGCTTCTACCAGCTTCGAAGTTGCCTTGCCATGATGCAAATAGCAACAAGCCAGAACAGGAAGGAATCTGCAGCAGACCTACAAGGCCTCCCTTCTCTCCTTGGGAGTTCTAGCCAGGCATCCATCTCCTTTATTTTTCAGTGCAAGATGAAAACACCTCGCTGGACAGCTGGGGGCGGGCAGTCTTCTGCACGGGACCCACTTTATCATGGGAGTTTGGGTAAGGAAAAAGCGAAGGAACAGAACTGCACCCCCTCAATTAGACATTCCTAAGGGCTTGCCTCTTCAGCACCATCACTATTCAAAAACTCGGTATCAAATCTAGCTCTATTATTTCCTCCTTTTTTTCCCCACTCTTTGTATGATCCTTCAGCCTGCCCCACCCGAACTCACTTCACTCCCTGCCAGGTATCCTTCCAGCAAAAGGTCTCCAGCGCACTGCTGCTGACACCGATTGGATGTCTCCTCCCCGCTCCACATCAACTTGCTCACTATTTTCAGTCCCTGCTCAGCTCCACCTTCTCCTCCTCCCACACACACCAGGTCCTACAATCTCTGCTCCACCCAGGTTTCTTCCGACATCTCCCTTTTGCCTTCCCATAGTCCAACCCAAGCACTCCCCAGAAAACACACCAAGAGTCTGGATCCCTTCTGACTACGATCTGCTCTGTCCTCCACTGAATGCCAGACTACCTTCTTTCCTTTCTGGTGAGACCTGCACCTCTGAACTGCTCTCACAGTGGACTGTGCGAGTCAGGTGCCTCTTGTAGCTCTAATCCAGTGATCTAGCAAGCTGCATTCTTGAAAACCACGTCCCTAGCTGAAGGACTTCATCCTGCTGCTGTGATGTGCTACACACTCACAGTCCTGCAGAAATCACTTTATGCAAGCGAGGCAGGGAATAGGTCAGCATGGAGCAAGGCACGTTGTCCTCTAGAATTCAGGCACCCCAGTGAAGAGCGCAGAGAACTTATCAAATAAAATTCACCGCTTTCCATTAAACCACGCTGTATCACCCTGGCAGCAAATCCCTGCAACAAGGCAGCAGATGTTCCTAACATAGATTTAATCTATCACTTCAAATAACCAGAGTTCAGTCACCATAATGAAAAATCTGTACTCAAAACAAGAAAGATTCCACATGGGACAAATAAAAAAGGAGCAAGAGCAGACAGATGACTATTCAGCACTGCAGAAAGGAAAGAAACAAGCATTCACTTCTACAACTTGGAAGAAAGAGTTCAGGAAAGTGTGGTGTCATTAAGAAATGCCAGGAGGCAGACAGATCATCTAATCAGATCAAAAGCGAAACAGTAGCAGGAAAGGGACCTGGGAAGTTCTGGAACACAAGAAAATGATGCCACAGAAGGAACAAGACATTGCCAGCGTTTCTGGACTCCGGATTAAACGGAATAAAGATAAATAAGAGTATGTCAGACAGAAACGGCCTGGTAAGGGGAGGTAAGAAAGAAAACCCACAGAGGAGGGGTCAGATAAATTCAAACATTTTAAAAGGAAGTTCTTTGTTAACTGTAAAACAGAAGGACCTTTTCAAAAGTCAGCCTCCCCCCCATTCTTTTGCTTAGAAAACCACCTCCACACAGATGCCTTCCCCAGAAAACTTCCTGAGCCCTTAAAAACAAGCATGCTCTGGTCACGCTTGCTTTAGAGCCCGTGTGTTCTCTCTCATGCACATTCTTCTAACTCATCTCTAACTCTTCTAACTCATCTCCATTTGCTGCTCTCGTCTCCCTCCTGTACACACACCTCGGTATTCCTCTAAAACCGCTCCCCCAAGGAACGGGCATGTGCAGCTCTACTCTGTGAAACCAGCACGTTTTCCTTTCCCTATGTCTTCCTTCATGGTACGCACAAATCCTCCTCCCCGCGTCTCTCTCACACAAAAGGAACATCCTTCTGCGAAGTGCTTCTCACCTGGAAAGCACCTTCCCCACCCCAACCGAAGACCTCTCTGATTGCTGTCCCCGAGGAAAATGTGTGCCCAAAGCACGCATTGCTGTCCTCTCTTTCCCTGGTGAAAGGGTAATTTACTTTCAATTTTCATCCGCCATCCACGTCGCCTAACATGCAGATTCTTACTCCTCTGTTAGATGTATGTCGACAACCACATAGTCCACAGCAGCAGTATCCCTTAACAACATCGATAACTGGCTGAACTGAACGGCCGGGCTCAGAAGGTGGTCAGTGGTGCAAAGTCTAGTTGGAGGCCTGTAAGGCTCAAGAGTACCCCAGTGGTTAATAGTGAGTCCAGTCCTATTTAACAGCTTCATTAATGATCTGGACAGTGGGACAGAATGCACCCTCAGTAAGCTGGCATGAAACTGGGAGGAGTGGTGGACACACCACAGGACTGTGCAGCCACCCAGAAGGACCTTGACAGGCTGGAGAAATGGGCTGACAAGGATCTCAAAAGGCCCAAGTCCTATGCCCGGGGAGGAAGAACCCCGGGCACCAGGGCGTGCTGGGGGCCACCCGCCTGGAAAGCAGCTTGGCAGAAAAGACCCTGGAGCCAGCAGCGTGCCCTTGTCACTAAGAGACTAAGGGTATCCTTGGCTGCATTAGGCAAAGCATGGCCAGCAGGTCAAGGAAGGTGATCCTGCCCCTATGCTCAGCACTGGTGAGGTCACATCTGGAGGGCTGGGTCCAGTTCTGGGCTTCCCGGTACAAGAGAGAAATGGGCATACTGGAGAGAGTCCAGCAAAGGCCTACAAATACGAGGAAGGGCCTGCAGCACCTCTCCTGTGAGGAGAGCCTGAGAGAGCTGAGACTGTTGAGCCTCAGCCCCCTCTGGAGAAGAGGAGGCTCAGGGGAATCTTACCAATGTCTAGAAGCACCTGAAGGAAGGGTGCAAAGAGGATGGAGCCATGCTCTTGTCAGCGGTGCCCGGTTGCCAGCACAAGAGACAACGGGCACAAACTGGAACGCAAGAGATTCCCTCTGATTGTCAAGAAACATTTTGTTGTGCAGGTGACAGAGCACTGGCACAGGCTGCCCAGAGAGGCTGTGGAGTCTCGCCCCGTGGAGATTTAGGTGACCCTGACTGAGCAAGGGGAATGGACCAGATGACCTCCAGAGGTCCCCTCCAATCTCAAGCATGCTGTGATTCTGCTGCTAGTTGGTGACGATAGGAGACTTGACTTCAGGATTTCTTCCAAATTTATGTCAGCCTTAAATTTAGCTAATTGCTTCTGGATTGAATATAGGTTGTTTTTGGTTAAAGTGTATCTTCTGTAAATGTCAACCTATCATCATTTTTTTCTCATTTCAGTTCCTGGATCTAAGCTGGAGATTACATTCTTCATTACAAGGTCTCAAAGCTATTCAACAAGTTCTCTTTTCTGCTATTGACACAGTCAGAAAATGTAATTCGTTTTTCCAGTAGAGAACCATTTTTAAAGGCTTGCAAATTCCCCATTTATTTCTAGAGGCATTTTTGAAATTTCTAGTTTTTTTATGTAATGCTGGTCCTAAGCAATGTGACCTGTATCTCTTGTATACATCCTGTTTTCTTGTTTCAAAAGGGAGGATCAGATTTGAAGTGTAGTGTTTTGTTTAAACAAGGTGTCTTTTCTCTCTGTTAAAACCCACTTCTCTATTGCTTTTTTTTTTTTTTGAGAAAGGAACTAAATGAGCAAAAAGGAAACTGCAGGTAGCTCTTCACGTGAGTGAGAAATCATTCTACAGTTTACTACTCAGTCCTTAAGAAATCTCCATAGGAGACAAGATTTGCACTTGACAGCGATATATTATGATGAATGAGCTGCAATCAGACAAGTAATCTGTCATTTTGTAGGTGAATCATATTCAAACTGTGACTTAATAGACCTGAATGAGAAATCGTACATCTAAGAGGGGAAGATTACAGTCTCTACATCCAAACTGTTATAGGGCGATAGCATAAGAAAGAATACTAAGGGACCTTTCATCTCACTAGGAAAAGGTTAAAAAAATGTATTGCAAGAAATCAAAAGCCAAAAAAAATTTGAACAGAAATTACATCACATCTTCCTAGCTCAATGGGATGATTAAACATTTTAAAAAACTTTTCAAAGTTCAACCCCACTTAACACTGGATGCTTCAGGACCACGCTGTGTTGTCACAGTCTGCCTCTGGCAAACAACAATTGTTGTGCCAAGCATGAAGCCTGCATTCAAACACAAATGGTAGCATTTCTGAGCAATTTCCACAGGATAAGACTTCTTTAACGAGAAGACTTGACTTGCTTCTGACTCCAGAGTGACAAGATCTGGCATCTGAGCAGAGGAAGCTGACAGGATCTTTTCCACCCTCCAGCAAGGAAGTCAAGAACCTTCAACCTCTAAGATCAGCCTAGCTTTTTCATAGGGATGGAAATCACCAAAACATCCTCTTTATACAATCTAGTACAGCTGTGAGAACGTCAAGTCAGAAGAAGCAAAAATGTATAAAACTCTTCAATCAGCACAAGCTTGCCCATGCAGGGCACTTCATGACTCATATTTTCAGGTGCTCTGTAAAAGACAAGTTAACACTAGGCAAACACAGAAGGATGACACCAGCCGTTACTGCGGACAAAGCAGCATTGCTCACTTAAGCAGAACTTGGGACCTCCTTTGCATTGTTGTCATCTTCAATTTGCACAGCAGTTCTTTCTGGACTATTTCTTCGAAAATTCTCTGAAACTAAGCAGATTTCAGGTGCAAACTCATGCCTTCAAATAGGAGCTTGATATACTATTTTTCTCTTCCAGAAGCCTCCTTTACAACCCAGATACAGCCGTTTCTATAGTAGAGACGGAGACTACGACAAAACATTGGGAACTAAGTCAGCAGTAGAATCCAGATAGCAATAAGTCCTGTGCTTTTACGAAGTTATTTCTTCCCCTGCAGTAGAGTACCACTTACCCTAACAGGCAAAGGAACTCTGGAAGTACCAGCTGCATGCACAGCGCTAGGCTCCCTATTGTATTACAGTGCTGTCCGAAGTCACGCAGATGTCTCCAGCTCTACTCTGGTGAGGCCAGTCTTTGTGTTAACTCTAAACCATAATCCTGAAACAACATCAGTAGTTTCCTCTCTGTAAGAGCTGCATAAAATTATACAAGGAATGCGACAGCAACATTATGAACTTTGTGCTGAACAAGAGACACGAGGGATTCCACTCTGCAATGGCCTTGCTCAGGGAAATAGCCCATTGGTTTAGCTATAACAGACTGGTTTAGCTATAACAGATTCTTCTCAAGTATATGAAATCATCCCTGGAAACAGTAGGTAGATTGTATTTCTGGTATCAGTCACTTCCCAAGCTGATTCTCTACTCAGACACTATGTAGTCTTTAAGGCCCTAAATATTTCTCCTGCTGCCCTACTCATTGAGAGGTACATGTTTCCTAGAACATCACAGTTGATGTTCTAGGAAAAGATGGCACGGGATGCACTCTGCAAAAAGATGCACTCTGAGCATGAGTGAGGTGTCCCACCAGGACAGTGCACAAATCCAGCTCTCACAGAACCGTCAGCTTGAGTCCCACGGTTTGCTTTCACTGATGCTTTTGGAGACTAACTCTTCCATACGGCCTGCTGTCCTGATTTGGGCTCAGCATGACTCCACTAAAACGACAGATTATCACCGACTGGAGAGATCAGCAACTATCCACTGAGCTGACTGCTCCCCATGAGCTGTGGGACAATCAACTGCTTCCCAAAGCTGTTCTGCTCTAGGGTGACTTTGGCCATCACCTCCACCCATCTTGTGGATCTCTAAAATGTTTGTCCTTAGGAGCTGCACCACCATCTCACATCCTACATGGCACTACCACACCAGTCTTTTACAGTGAGGCAACAGATCTGTATAAAGAAGGAAACGATAGTGCAGGGACATCAGAGCAACTTGGGGCATCTAACCAGCTACCCTCCCCAGTTGACTCAAAGTTGTTCTAGGCACTTTGATCAGACGTAGGTGGAACATGGGCAGGACAAAACGAAGAGGCAGGCAGACTGTGTCCAATACAAGGCTGAGGTTTCTTGGACTACTGCGCCTTGAGGAGCAAGAAGACTCTGCATATGGAATTCGAGGTCTAGCAGCTAGAAAGGAGGACCAAGAGCAGTGTGTTGCTAATCAAGGGACCAGGAAGCACTTGTAGTGAGTTTTTTTTATCTCTTTACTGATGACAGAAGAGTTATACAAAGAGAAATGCAAGAAATGTGAACGTGTTTTCCCAAGATCTACAGATAAGGAGACTGAAATGTGATCTGGCTTATACATGGTGTGTTGGTGTGCCCTGAAGATTTTTCAATGGAAGTATGTGCCACCTCCTTCCCAGAAAGCCTTACTCCAAAACCAAGAAAGAAAAGCCTCCATTTCACACCTGAGGAAGGAGCACAGAGACAAGTTCACAGAGACAAATAGGACAGCACTCACAAGTAATACATGGGTACTAATGTACTGTTCCAAGGAAAGTATCTTCCATGCAAGCAGTTAGTACTGACAACAGTTTCTGCCTCTTACCAGAGGCAGTAGCACTCTGCCTCCAAGACTTCTCTGGAAACACCACCTGCAGAAAGCCCACTAACACAAAGGATAAGGCAAGCCTACTGAAAACTTGTAAATGAATTCAGGAAGTTAATCAAAGTCAGAGGATGAGCTATGGCAGCACGACAAAGGACTTCAAGCTTGGGTGCAGAACACCGTACATATGACAGGGACCTTACAGCCCCCCTAATGCCACCTGTTCCTTTCTGATATCCCAAAGTGCTGCATGTGAAGACTTTGCATGAGGGGATGCATGAGATACAAGAATCATTAGCTCCAGTCCACCTTCCTCATGCAATTGCAGTGTCCTGAGGTTGATTATCCTCCCTACCCCAAAGGGTCATACACAGCATTCAGCAGATTCTTGAGGCCTCTACTCCTGAGTTACCACCACTCCTGAATGTATGCATTTATTTTCTTCCACCTCCTTTTTCCTCAGTGCACAGCAAATAGGAACTTTCCACCTGTGCCCCCTTTGGTTTTTCACATTTCTTCCATCTCATTCCTGATCTGCAGCAGCCATTCTCACCTCAGGTATGGAAAGTAGGGAAAGGAGGTGAAAGCAGGGGAGGAAACAATCATTGTATTTTTACAATCAGTCAGGTCCAGAAGCCACTTGACCCAGATAGATCAGAGTTTCCCCTACAACAATGGGTGAGCCTGGGAAGCAAATCAAGCAGATTGAATGATTTTTGGCAGAGAGAGAACAGTAGGAGTGGTACAGACCTCTTCCTCCTCAATGCGAGCAGGTTCAATCAGCAGATTATTGGCTTGATCAAACGACACCCCCTGTTAGGACAGGAACCAGCAAAGAGGCATGCGGATTAGTGGAGCATAAACCAAACCCACCACCACTACCACCACCACCCAACACACAAACGCACACCACTCCGATAGGTCTGGCCACACAGCACCAGAGCAGACCCCACTCATACCACTGCTGATTACCACCTACCAGCAAGTACCTGCGACAGGGCTGCGACCATGGCTCACAACATGCAGAGTGTCAGCATTCTTTGGCCTAGCTAACTGGAAACCACATCTTAAAGGCCATATTTTGTCTGTGTTGACACACTGAGGCTGTGACCGTCAAGCTCACAAGCTAAACACCATTAGCTGGTTTTACCCACTCTGTACCAAGTCTTTCAGTGAAGGAGGAAGCATTAATCAACACAGAAGAAAACTGCAAAGGGCCCTCTGGTGCCACCTAGCTGCCGCACAGGAATGAAGCTATCCCAAATCAAACTTCACTGGTCCCTCCTCTGAAGGGAAATGCCTCCGGTGAAAGTAAGCGTCAGATGCTCAGTCATCCTGCTCCCAGATACAGGAAATCTTAGAATTCCTATTGAAAACCAACTTTTGGGGAAGAAAAAAAAAAAAAGAAAAAAAGAAAAAAAGAAGAAAACCAAAACAAACAAAAAAAGAAAACAAGCAACTCTGATTTAAGGACTTGACCTCCTGCACACCTTGTCCTACCTTCTTACTTAATGCATGTATACCGCATTCCTCACTTGAAACTCTGTGGCGACATTGCTCCCCACATTCCGACTTCTGGAAGACAGCTCAGGAGGCAAGCTAACAAACCTGCCTTCATGGAGCAAGCATTCAACCCAGCCCCAAGAAAAGGAGAATTGTGATTTCCAGGCAGAAGGTTTAGCCTCTATTAAGGACAACTTTTTTTTTAACAGCGATACCAAACCCATGATCTCAACACCTATGTAGTCTTCACAGGTTTTGCCAATGGGCCAGTGTGTCCTTGGCTTTGAGTCCCAGACTAAAATAAATGAGCCTTTTGGGTCAGGGCATTTCACATGTACAGCAAGTCTTAGATACAGGTGATTTAGGATGGCTTCACACACTCTTATAAGCAGCAGCAACAATGCATTTTCACTCTGAAGAACTTTGCAAATGGTAAGGAAACTGCATGTCTCATCCCTAGGGATCAAATATCAGCTCAGATACATCAAGGCAAGCATCCACTGAAGAAAGGCTCCAATGGAAACTTCAGTGCAAGAACTTTCCCTGTGCCATCTGAACTCCAGCGTGGGGTTGAAAAGATCCCAATAGTCTGGAGTGTGTGCAGTAACAACAAGAATACGTTTTACTCCAGCATATTACACCAGTTCAGAGACCTACATCTCTCCCATAAGATTTGCTGGTGTCATACTCTATATAATGTAGATTCAGCTGCATCCTAATCCCTGCCTGTTAAGTACACCTCACAAAATCATCAATTTCAGTACCAATTTCAGTACGAACTGGTCTGACCTCAGGCAGTGTCCCTCATAAGTATATTCCTATTCTATTGTGAGCATCTTCCTCAACCAAGAATCTGGATGTCCCTGATGAAACATGGTGATTCACCTGAGTAGAGCCAAGGACCTTTTAACTCATCAGCCCCGACCATGACCAGAAAGGCTCATTGTGGCCCCATGGCAATGGCAGAACTCCGTAACACAGGCTCCCTCAAGTCCCTATACACATTTCATCAGACTGCACCTGTGCTGGGCAGGCACTGGGTAGAACCAATGAGAATGGCATGCTCCTATCTGCTCTCACTA
This sequence comes from Anser brachyrhynchus, assembly GCF_964034855.1. Lineage (NCBI taxonomy): Eukaryota > Metazoa > Chordata > Aves > Anseriformes > Anatidae > Anser > Anser brachyrhynchus. The sequence goes on along the minus strand of NC_137695.1, from coordinate 161,452,080 downwards.
CCACTCCTCTTCAGGACCTGAACTGTGGCAGAAAAGCAACTGTTAGCAGTCTGAACATAAGCCTGAGGAGATTACATCCATCCAGGGACGTCTCATCCTGTAGCAAACGAGGTGCAACAACCAGCAAGCAAGGAGGTCATTTTTTGAAAGGAATGAAAAAACCCATCAGTGATGGGACAAAAGAACTGTTCTTGCAGCACAGATCACAACATCGCACATAAGGGGAGCGTGCAAGCATTTGGACATAGCATGAGAAGTCAGACATAAGCAACATGGCACAGCTCTTGGACAATTGTATGAGCCCCAGAAAGAACTTCAGTTCTCCTGCCCTCAGCATGTTTCTCCTGAAGTGCTGGAGCCTCTTGAGAACATTTTCATTGGTACTGCATCAACCTGGCTGGTAGTTCAAAGCAGCAAAAGGGTGGTCTGGCACCCCTCTGACCTTTCCCCCTCCCCTCAAGACCTTACCTTCACCGACGGCTGAGCAGATAAAGCTCCATTTTTTCTGTCATCCTCATCCCATGCTTCCTCTTGATCCTCAGGCTCCGCATTGTTATTGCGGCTTCCCAGCTCCTCTTCCTCTTTTGGGACTCCATCACTGTTCAGCCCCTGTAGGAGTGCCACCACTGCCTCTGGCTTGGGCAGTTTAGTTATCTTAAAGTGTTTCTTATAATGGGGTGTGTCCTTGCGGATAAGCCTCTGTTTCTCCACTGGGAATGGTCGCTCTTCGTCTTCATCCTCATCTTCACTCCTTATTAGTGTGTCCTCAGCAAAGTGTACAGTGGGCTGCAATGGCAAAGCCCCAGAAAGGCTGTGAGCCTCAGATAACAGCCATAGCTGCAGGCAGCACATAAATCTGCTGTCCCTCTACTACCAACACAGGCAAAGTCAGCATTTCTGCTTTAATGCTAAAGAAGATTAAGGAACACTCAAATTTCCCCGTACTTGTTTTCACCCCATCCCCTGTACCAACTCCTTCACCTAGACACATCTGTCAGCCTCATGGACTGAGGGCACTCAGACCTGTAACCCTGATTTTTGCACAGTCCCTGCCTCATTCCCATGCTATCTTTCCTAGTCTTTGATGGACCCTGCTCCCCCAGGCTCCCTGAATCTCTACCTGCAGTTAGCTTCCAGGGCCTTTACTTGCCTCCAGCAATGCCCAAATCACACTCTGTAAATCCATTTATCATTTTCTCCGAAACTTTCAAATCCTTCCACTTTTTAACATGACCCTGATGCAGTTCCTAGATTCCTACCTCATTGTATTCCACTTCTACATCTTCCTCCTCTTGGACAGCTGCTTCTTTATGCTCCTCTTCAGCTTTTGGCTTTACCACCTTCTCCGGCTCCTGCATCTCAGACAGCTGCCCATTTGGCCAGCTCCTTTGTCCCTCCTCTCCCTGCTCCTCTCCCCTGAAGTCAGCAGAGGTGGTGCTGTTAGAAAGGTGCGAGTCCTCACTGCGATTTGATGTGGCACTTAGTCTTTTCTCCTGGGAAGATGATAGATTGCAAAGTCAAGACGGAAACCAAAGTAGGAAATGGATCAGTATAATCTGATTGGTGCAGGGTGGGGTATGGTCCACTGCCAACAGAACCACCTTTTTCAAGTTGCCCACTACCTTCCTAGCTCTACCCCTGTTTCATCATCTATGTGGGCATTTATTGTCAGTATCACACCTGGGCAGAAAGGCAACATCCCCGAGTACTCTATTCCCATCAATCTTTATTCAGTACCTCAGAGCCTTCTTTTTCTCTCCCTGTTTTGTGACAGAAGTGGCACTGAGGCACACAATCCCCTTTATGGCCTTTTCTGTATCCTTGCTGCATCTTGTGCTGTCTCAGTGGCCCCAGCAGACACCACAAGGTAGGTTCTAATTCATGAAATGCAGACAATCCATGCTCAGTCCATTCCCACGTTTCCCAAAAGTTAAGTTTTTTCTGCCCAGCTTACAAACACTGCCTCTCCATTCCCCACATCTGCTACATGTTCTGTATGGTTATCCATTTCTTAGTGAACAGCACTCACTTCTGACTTAGGTGAATTCAGGTCTGTGCCAGGTTTTGCAGCATGTACCTCACTGCGCCGAACTTCAATCACTTTCTTCATAACCTTCAGCTCACTGGGATGAGGGGTTGCTCTGCGCTGGAGGCCCTAGCAAAGAAAAAGCACGCATGCAGAGCATGAGATTAAACAGTCAGAGGAATACGTGTCATGCCTCAAGACTGAATCAGTTCAAATGACATGTTTTATCAGACCACTAGAGCCCCAGCTGGACACGAACTAAATGTCACAGAATCTGATCTGGACTTCTCTGCTATTACAGCGTGCAGCTGGGAAGAGGAGAGAAATGGAAGATGACACTGATCAGATCCATCTCACAGACATTAACCTCCTCTCCATCTGACACAGGGTCTGGAAGAAATTATAAACACGGGAAGTTTTTATTCGTGTTTGTCTTAGTAAATGCCAATCAGTCAACACAGAATTCCCCTAAAGGAACACACAGGTAGATTTTCTTCTTAATCAGCCTGGTGCTTCTTAATATGCCTGACAAGCTTGTGTGTCAGCAGAATTTGTGATGCTTAGCTAGGTCCATCCAAGCTAAAAGTCAAGAAAAACAGTATTATAAAATTAATAAGAGTGTTAAAAGAAAGAAGAAAAAAATAAAAACACCCAAACCTAACCAGTAAACCTCCAAACACCAGTAGGAAAATTATCTCCATGCTGGAAGGACAGATACATTTTTTACATTTCATTAGAAGGATTCAGATCTCTAGAGAATGTCTCTCCACAAGATAAAAAGGAAGAAGTTCAGCAGGAGATTTAAACCAATAGAATACCTGCTGAAAAGTGAAACTTCCATCCTCCCCTTTGCATCTGCAATTAAAGTAAAATGATCTGCCATATTTTTTGAGGCTGCCTGTCTACAATTATAATGTTTAGCTACCTTAGTAGCACTACTGTCCACAGCACAGGCTTACTTCTGGCTCCAGGCTAGAAGATTGCCTAGCACAAGTTTGGGTGTACAGCCTTTCCCTGTGGAGGGCACCAACTAAGTGTCCAACTAGTGTCCAGTCCTGACACTGCTGTGACCATTAGGATCTCTAGACTACCTGACTGATCCGTGGGCAGTTTAGCAATCATAGCTCAGTTCCCATGGGACAACCACCAAACTGTAAGTCTGCATAAATGCTCTCAAGGAAATAAATCTCTTTTATACCTTTTTGTCTTCTCAGGACACCTAATGCCCTCATTACTGCAAAAATTTAGTACAAACCTACAGCAATATCATAGGAGCTGTGAGATGGGAACACCATAATTGCTCCTTGTCCTAGGAAAAAACTAGATTGTGCCCATGCTTCCGTAGGAAGATAGCAAGCCACCAGAAAACTCCTTACCCGTCTCTCAGCTCCAGACTCCTCTTCATCATCCACTTTGGGTTCATCCAGAAACTGAATCACACTGACTCTGTTTAAATTGGTGTCTGTCCAGCTCTCATCCACACTGTTCTGCAAAAGATTCTCTGGGAAGAAAAATAACAGACTGGGAGCTACTTTCTGAATGTTCAGGGATGTGGTCTTAGATGAAAGACAGTTCTCAACTCATTAGGGCACTTTTGTCTCATCTGCTCACGGCATCAAGCTGCAGAGGCTTTGAAGACATCAGATCTAGCCTCCAGATGTTGTCACCTCTTGTATGTCTCCTACCAGATCCACGGCAGCCTCTACAAAAGGTACTGAAGGTTTCAGCTCTAGCATATCTTACCCAAGAACTAACAAAAAAGGTAGGATTAAGGCACAAATCAGAAGTACTAACACAAAAACATCAACACGACAGGAAGCAAACCTTACAGACTATGAACTCCTCAGTCAGTAAATATAAGCAGAAGATTTGAAGACTAGGCTGCAGCTTTTTCACCACATGGTAGAGAAGCAATTTGGCAGTTTTAGCAATCTGCCTTGGAAATCAACAGCAGCCAGTCAGAAGCTTAGGTACACTACAGCTACCACAGTAACCAAGAACAGTCCAGCCAAGCAGAGGAGGTTCACGTTCTCTTCCCTACATCACTCTCTGCAGTACACAGTACTGCAGACAGCATTCATAATGTAGTCTCTTACCTAGGCTAGGAGAAGGCTGCTGGGGAAGCAGGTAACAAGTGAGAACTTTTTCTCCTGTCTTTTCATCATCCTCTGTTTGGAATTTCAGCATGGGCTGGGACTGATTTTCTGCCAGCCACAGGGCTTTCAGGTTAAGATTCGTCAAAGCAAACGGCAAGTTTTGTAGTCTGCAAGAGAAAAGAAGAACTGTTGGTTAAACTTATTTAGTAATGGCGGCAATTCCACTCAGCTCCAGACTGCCTCATCTGCATTAGAGAAGGACAGAGTCTCGCCACTAAGGTAATCCCTCACTTCTGTACACACAGAAGCAGCTGGCTCAAGCTGCATACGGCTCTGACGCAGCCAGGGACTGGTCTCCGCAAACCACAAGGAACCTGAATCAGTTTTTAGCAGGTGACAACTCCAATCATTTCGCGTGTGGAAAATGGTGAACTCTGGAGAGGGTTTTGAAAACCAAAAAGATGCTGCTTTAATGCACTACTGTACAGATGATGTTCCAAACAGAAGCTCTGGTCAGCTTCCAACGGCTACAAAAATACCAGCCTCAGCTAACAGAACTGCAGCTAAAATCTGCAGAAGCTTTCAGACCAGATCACAAGTGTTTGCACACTGTGGTTATTTTTTCTTGTTTGTTTGTCTTAAATGGAAGTTTTTGAACTAGTCTACCTGCAGACTCTATTTTGTAAATAGCAAAGCCACAAATCACACTGCTGTATGTGACATGGCACCTGCTAGAAATTTCATCTTCCCACAGTCAGAGTATGGAAACACCCACTGAATCACATGCAAACCAGGAAAGAAAATGTCTCCATCCCTGCATGAACTGCAGACCTGTAGTAGGCTACAAACAGTTGATTTCTCAGTGGTTCAAAGCACAGCTCAAGCTGTGCTTTGTACAGGTCCACTGGTCAGACTGAATTGTACTCTGTAGATGCTGACAGTCCCATTGAGACACCTAAACAGCGTAGAAAACACTAGTAAAACCATAGCCACATTGGCAAAACAATGGAGAAATTGAGCTGTCACTGGCTGGAGAGAAAACCTGAAGAAAAGAGCCAGGTGTGCCCAGTGTCACTCTCAGATACACGGAAACAAGCAAATAAAATTATGTTTGTATTTGCACAGAACTGACAGTGAGCCCAGCACCCACTTCAGACCACTGCCAGGGGCTGAAAGCAGAACACTCTTGGCACGAGAAACAGATAGAGCCAAAAGCCACCCTAAAGCTTACATGTTATGATGAAGACTGTGCATGTTGAGTTGGGGGTGTCAATGAGAGCAGGAGGAGGAGGTGGTATTCTTCTACTGAACTGGGAAAAGCATAAGGCTCAGACACCAATTACCTGAGGATTGATGACATACAGCTACAAAATTTGGAGGCATTAATACAGTGGACCAGGGATTTCCCTGGGTCTTTGTTTCACACATAGAAAAACGTCCCCGTGCATCTGTATCAATTCTACCCTATGCTTTGCAGGCAAAAAGCTTGAGAGACACAGCCTCTTTCCAGAGGTTTAAGCAACCTCTCTAAACTGCTGATCCCATGATCAGCACAGATCCAGAGTCTCCCAAAACGCACCATGGCCCAGCCCATAGTGCTTCTTCCCAGCAGCTTCCTTAGGAATACACCTACAAGACTGTTTACCCCTCTTGCTGCTAACCTGTTCCCAGCCACATCAAGGACGTGAAGCTCGGTGGTGTTGGCAAGCTCTGCTGGCAGGAGGGACAGGCGATTGTCTCGCAAGGACAGCACATTCAGATTGGCACAGCCTCCAATCTCAGCTGGAAGGGATGTTAGTCGGTTCCGATCCACATTCAGGTTCGTCAGCTTGGTCAGCTTCCCAAGGGACTTTGGTAAGGCCTAGGAAGGACATGATTCAGTAGCTGCTAAAGATAAGACAGCAGAATGGGCATAAAATCCTCTATTGGATGGAAAAAAAAAAGCTGCCTTCTGTCCAAACAGAGATGAGATTTCAGTATAGTTTCCACAACCTCAGGATAGGTTTTCCCTCAGGTTCACAGGCTGTTACATGTCAACTATTTATCTCAGCACAGCACACACACAACACCACTGGTCAAGACGTTTCTCCTGTTCACCTGTCCATTTCCAATATTGGTGTATTAACGAATAAATTGTGAGCAGTTTGGATAAGGGAGATTTTAAACTACACTACACCACGGCCCCTTGCCAAATATAGCTTTTCTTGTAGACCTTCTCCCATGAGACTAGATGAATTTCGGCACTGATCCATCCTGGTTATCCTAGATAATTTTTCTGAGAAAAAATACCAAGAAAGCAGCTTCCACCAGTGTCTTCAAGAGTCTCTGGGCTAGGTGAACCTCTGTGCTGAAAAGAAGCTAAGAGGACAGCAGCTGTAACACACTAAAGAACCTGCCTCAGAGGTGAGAAGATAGGATAAGATCCCTGGCATGTAGCTACTGAACAGCACAGGACAGGAGGATTGACTGCTGGTGTACTTACTGTCAACACGTTCTCTGTCAAGATGAGTTCCGACAGATTTTCACAGTCCCCAATTGACTCTGTCACCTCTGTCAGCCGATTCTGGTCCACCTTGAGGATGGAGAGCTGCTTCAGCTGACCTGGCCAGGGCAACAAGCTAGGTGTGAACTAAGCCACAGAGATAATGATGCTGTCCCATGTTTGCCTGCCTGAAATGCCTCCCATCAGGGATTACCTAACCTAACAATATAGGCACTATCCTTCTTCCCAACCATGCCTGTTCACAGGTTTCATCTATGCATGATGCAGATCAAGAACCTGAACGTGTCCTGTAGAGGTCTGCTCACCAGCATCATCTGCTGCTTCTGCACTCACCTACAGAAACTACGTCCATCAAGCCTTAATACTCTGTTACATACTGTCTTGCCTGAAGCCTCCCCCACAGGAGCACTTCTGGGGCAGTTCAAGTCCTGCTCTGCTCCCCATCCCACAATACTCACCAATCCCATCCGGAATGCATTCCAACAGGTTCTGTGACAGAAGCAAGTCTGTCAGTGCTACTAGCCCGCTGACCTCACTGGGCAACTGCTCTAGTTTGTTCTCTGACACATCCAGACAGACCAACCGGCGGAGATTACCCAGCTCCTAGGATCAGAAAGGAGACACTGTGGTTCAAGGGAGCAGTACAGGGAGGGAGCAAAGCAGTGAAGCAATGGACTGAACAAGTACTCACTGGAGGCAGGGCTGAGAGTTGGTTCCGGTCTAACCAAAGCTCGCGCAAGTTTGGTAGCGCTCCCAGAGTATCTGGCTGTAACAGAGCAGGACAGTAGCAGTGTCAGTCCTTTCCAGGGGAGAAACTGCTCTAGGATATTCCAAATCATACTAAAACTTTGCAAAACTAGATACTGTTACTGCTTTCACACCTCCTAAAACCATTCATCAAATGGTTTATGAAACTAACGCGTTGGTGTGCCACAATACTGCAGCAAATATGTTTGGAAGTGTCTGGGCTAGCATACTGGCTGCAGAAGCTCCCAACAGGAAACATGGAAGACAACAGCAAGGACTGTCCAGTAGCAGGCAAGACAAGAACCAAACAGGGTTTTGGAAATGCTGGCCCCACAGCAGAAATGTGTCTTTCTCCCCCTCCTCCCAGACATGTATAAAAGCTTGCGGTTAACACTGGCAATCCCAACATGACATAGCAGCGCTATCAGCAATGGTAGACGTGTTCATAGCATTGCTCCTTTTGTTACCTATAAACACAACACACACTGATGAGCGTTTGGTTTAGGAGTTAAAGCACCACTCAAGTGCAATTCAAGTGTCAGCCAACTGTTCTCACAAGCAGGCTGCAGCTTTGTGCACAGGAAGCTGCAAAATCTCGTTTGCCTCCCATTTTAGTTGGCTTTCTGCCAAAAAGCGTTTCAGAACATTAAGAACAGGATTCAGGAACAACTTGATCCACAACTGCAAAGTTAAAGAATATCACTGGATTTCCCCCAATGTCAAGACGAGCTGTAATTCAATATTATGTGCTGGCTCTCAGCATGCTTAGGCTTAGAGCCCTCCACGGAGGCACCCCGATCCAGAGGGTACACACCACATGCTGGGCTGACATAACTGTCAGGAACAACATGGAATGCTCCTGTACTTCCTAGAGGAGAAATTAAATTACGAAGGGAAAGGCAGAAAGTCAGCCCAGCAGAAATGAAAAACAACAGCTGGTGGCAGTGTAACACAGCAGAGAAAGAAAGTACCAGACAGAATCTCATTGGAAAGGAAAGATCCTTAGGCAGCTAGATAGCAACAAAGAACGTCTCAGACCAGAAGGGCTTGGAAAAAGCAGAGCAAGATGTGTATGAGGATAGTAGAAAGTGAGACAGGGCCAACACACAAAGAAAACATTATACTGGGAACAATGACTAGGCCATCCTGGGCAGATCAGAATCTTCCCAAACAACCCGAGGGTCTATTTCTTTGCATTTCAGACAAAAAAAACACTTCCACAAAGGTACAGGTGCTACCCCTACCAACCACCCGTATTCCCTCCCCACCATCCCTCACCTACCAGTACTTCCAGGTCATTGCCACCAAGATCCAACTGTTCTAACTTGACAAGGAATGAGAGTGAACTGCAAGATACAGGGAATAGAAAGGGGAAAATAGAAAAAGTGAAAGAAAAAGAAAAAAAGAAGGAAAGAAAGAAAGGAGGGTTAGCATCAGGGACACACATCTCACAAATAACATAATTTTGACTAATTCCTAAAACTGGTGGGGCAATCCTGCCCCTTTTCACACTCCCTCTGCGCCAAGCAGTTTAGGAGAGCTGGTACACTTCCCCAGGCCAGACCATGTGCACCAGGGAATTGGGTTCATTAGCACCATCAGTCCCAAAGTGGTCAGTTTCTACTCTGATACCAATTTGCCCTCTCCCCCTCCCACTATAAAAAATACTCTTTGAGCAAAAACATGATAGATGACAAGCCACACCTTAACATTGATGCCAATTTTTGTTGCAAGGATGGGGACCTGAGCACAGAGTTATAAATAACAGGAATCAGCAGAGGACAATACGTATTTGGGAGGCAAGGGGAGAACAGCTGCAGGGAGAGGCAGGAATGACAAATTTAAGAGCCCCAATCTCCCCAAATGGGATGGACAAGCTGTTTAAGACAAAAGGAAAGACAACACTGGCATGATGTCTCAGAAAAGGTTAAGATGTACAGACAAGAAGCTCACTCGGCAAGATACTGCAAGAAACCTACACAGGAATTGTGCTACAAAGCCTGTCAACACTGGTGGTCCCAAGGATGTACCCCACTATCCAAACACATTATGAACCTCTGGTGAAAAGTCAACACCACAACACCAGGATTCAGTTCTTCTGAGTTGGTTCAGGTGTCCACAAGTTTTCAGCTTTCAGTCCTACCCCACCAACTTCAACACCCACTCTCCCGAACAGGGGTTGCTGCCTCTTGCTTTACGCTAAGGCAGAATTCCCATTTAAAGCCTGCCTATGTCCCCAGAATGGATGGTCTTCAGTGCTTATTTTGTTCTTTACAGGGAAATGTTCTCATAAAGAAATCACTGCATTTGTTTGTAAATACAGCTATGCATCTCAACACCACCCAAACTCAGGAAGTTGGAGGCTGGAAACCTGTGAGAAAAGAAAAACACAAAAAGAAAAAACAAAATAGATCTGTGTCGCCTGGAGCAGGCTATAAAAATATTGGGACTACACAGGAAGAAGAAGTACTCACCTTTTAAAGTGGTAGATTTTGAGATATTATATTCACTCAAAGGTTTATCAACAGTATTGTCAGAAGGATTCTATTGTACAGCAGTATCTCATTATGACTGTACATTTGTTCTTTGACTTCTCTGAAGGGTGGAGCAGCCGTGACTCCCTTAGCATCTTCAGTTTGAATTCCCAAAACAGGGAAAAGTGAGCCATGGAATTCACCTTGATATATGAGGTCTTACAACATGCTTTAAGTACAGATCTCTCTATACCATTCCATGAGAATACATCAATGTGAGCCACGCTTCCCAACTGACTGGCAAGCTGTGTCCCACCTACGTGGAAGAGATGAGGAGTGATAACCAGCTGTACAAGACAAACTCTTTCAGAAGTCAGTTGACAGAAAGCCAACCACTGAATTTAAGTTTTAACAAGTCAAGGTCACTGCAAGCTGGATCTTTTAAGACACTGAAAGACTACAGCAAAAACTGGAGGGACACTGTCACAAATGCAGAGTACCTAAGTCTGTCTATCTACTGCACTCAGTAAACTTGCAAAATGAAAACACCATCCATTTTTATAAGTCATTCTACTCTTTGGCAAGATCACTTGGACTTGTTTAGAGCCATTATTGGGCACAGTTTGTAACCACACTAAGAACAGATCTCATGTTTGACTGATAGACCTGACAAAAATTGCCTTGGTCTTTTAAGGCACTTTCTATTTTTGGAAATCATCCTGTCAATTGGGAAAAATGAAAAGAAGCTGGAATTGCACTGCATGATGAATATTAAGTATGGACTTAACTCTCAGAGAAAAATCCCCAGACTCAGAACATGCTACAAGCATCATTCTAGGCAGTACAGAGGCTTCACTCAGGGAAACAAGGGAACACTGGGCATGAGAGATCTCCCCAGAAACCATGAGTCTGTTCACAGACTGAATTCTCAAAATCCATTTACTCGCTGATTCCTAGATGGTGAAAAGCCACTCATTCTTCACTGCAGTTTAAAAGCCAGCTCTGGATGTAGCTATTGCTCCTCTTTGCTTATGTAGCTTATCATAGTGGTGGCATCTGCCTGTGTGAACAAAGAACACACGAAACAGACAGCAGCAGGTCCCAATACCAGGGCCCAAACTTCTCTGTCTTGTCTGTTCTCAGCCTGACGTGAGGAGCTTCAGCTCTTGCTTTCTCCCTTGTGGCTATGTTCCATGTGGGGCCACCTCAGCTGTCCTCTTAACATCACCTTTCTGTGACAGTGCTTCAATGCTCTCAACTTCTGTGCACAAAAGATCCAGCAACTTTGGCATCAGAGACAAGATGACAGCGTTAGTTTGAACTATGTGTCTATCGCTGTGTAGTCACCAGGTATGAAGGCTGGGAGGTGACCAGTGCAGACTGTCAGCTCCCTTTTGGAAATGTCTTGTCTAAAGGGTCAAAACTGACACATTAATTCTACAACCAGATAAACCCTGTACTTGCAAAGCTCAGAGGAAAATAACCATCTGTAAGAGGACGTGCATGAGTCACAGCAACGTCCTGCAGTGAGGGAGGCACAGCTATCACAGAAGAAACAAAACTAAAGCCTGAACTGCTTACTGATACTGCTTATTATCAAAGCCCTGCTTGAACACCACATCATTAGAAGCCTCTTTTGCCCACTTATTTAAATAAAGCAGGGGAGCATGGAGGAAAACATAGGTAGCCAGACTGAACGCTTGCCATGAATAAGAGGACACTAAGGAAGGGTGACAATAGTTGCTTACTTCACGCAGTCACTAGGGAGTTTGTGTAGCCCCAAAACTTACTGCTATTCAAAAAAGTCAGGTGGAATCCCTTCCAACGTATATTCAAGGAAGACTGGGGTTGTAACCATCAACTGGATGGATAAGCAGGCAGAAAACAAGCTGACAGTGCTAATGAAACCTCAGAGAAAACTCAGCAGACAATTCTTATGGGCTCCAGATCAAAGATTGATGTACAGCCTTATTAATTCTCCACATTCTATTTACTTGATAGCATCAGCTGCACCAAACAGATCTTCTGCCAGAAAGTTAGCTCTATTCCTAACTCTCTGAAACATTTAATATGACTTACCTTTTCTACCTTGATGGCTTATTCCTTTGCCAGCTTATTTTTTACCCGTTGCAGAAAAGCCAGTTATCCCACCCATTCCCACAAACTGCTCAACCAGGACAATCAGAAAGAAAATAGACATAAGAAGCAAAATATACTGTAGACATATTCAAGTTACTAACTTCACTGTATACAGAGTTCTTCCAACACCCACATCAGTACGTATTTCTCTTTTTCCAAAACAATCGTCATTTGTTCCACCTCTCAAGGAAAAAAGGTTCCCACAATTTCCAGCAGCTTTTGTGTGGAACCCTGTCTATTCCAAATCATTTCTGACACAGAAGCTGAGGATAAACTCTAAATATTTTTCCCTGCTCTTGAGACCTGTACTATCTCTCTCCCTCCTCAACGCAATCTACAGAAAACCAGCATGATGCAGCTAACTTATTCAAAGGTTTGAGCCCTCCCAATCAAAGTGCTAAATCTTGTACTATAGAAAAAGCAAGCCCATGAGTCTGAACTATCAGGCAGGAGACTCCTGAAGCCACCAGATACTCACGTTGGTAGAGTCTTTAGCAGGTTCTCACGTAGTTCCAAAGTCACCAGGTTTGCTAAACTGTAAGAGAAAAGGGAGTAAGAAAGCCAAATTCATTCAATAGGGCTTCAGAGATACCAAGGAGATGTTCATATCCCTTCCCTTGTGACAGTATCTCATGTCCTGCACAAATGCATATGCTTAAGTGTGTACACACAAATGGAGATGAGAGAAAGGGGGAAATATATCTTAAATTACTTGTAATGATGGTGACACCTTATTGCAAAATCAGGGGGCTACAACACAGTGTCCAAACTTGGGGCAAGATAACATGATATCACATAAAGGACTGTCTGCCCAAAAAGATAAAAATCCCTCACATGTAGAAAGCCAAATCCCATGGGAGGGGCACTGCACCTCATGGACAAAGCACCACGAGATTTCCCTTGGTTATTTGCTAGAAGCATGAGTCACTTCAACATCACAGGACAGACCAAACCTGTTTGGAAACGGGTACTCATAAAAGGAGAGAAGATAGAGGATTTGAGAGACCTGGATTTACGCCTTGCCTGTGCACTGACTGTGGAAGAGTAGAAGCAGCTGAGTCCAGGAAAGAAACTTTTAAAACGGTTGCCTTTCAATATGAATAATGCTTAGAGGTGCTCAGATAGCATATTCAGTGCAGCAGCAAGCTGTAGCTGGGAGAGCACGCTCTTGCCCAACAAGTCCTGCTAGCACTGCCAACCCCAACAGCACAGTGCTCCTACCCTGGCCCTCCCCTGCTTTCTGAGGAACAGGGGCATACTCACTTTCCAATGTCATTAGGGAGGCTCTGCAGGGACACATCATTCAGGGCCAAATGGCCCAGGCTCCGCAACTGTGTGAAACCCTCAGGAAGTCTGTGAAAACATGACAGAATAAAGCGCCATCAATTCTGTATGCAAAACCAGTGCTGAACTCACTCAAATCCCCCAAAAGCCAGTCTTATTCCAATTGGTATAAACAGGCACAAATGAGACAGGCAGGAACCAATTCTGACCCCAGCTCCTGACCCATTTCCAAGACACAACACTCCTTGCAACAAAGTCACTACATGTCCAAGTATGCACACTTGTCTCTGTAGTATTAAGCATGAACCACAGACTAAGCTACATTATGCAATCATTTAAACCTGGAAGGAGGGAGGGCTACTAAGAAATACAAATACCCAGTTAAGGATACTGCTGCAGAGGACACTGCTGAATTCCCCAGGACCAAGTAGTATAATCACAACAGCTCCAAAGTACAATAAAGCAAGGAAGAGACCCACAAAGCAGAGAAATCCTTCTTTCCTGATGAATTCTGGGCCACAAAAAGACTAACAAATAACTTGTAGGGTAAGAAATGCTCCTCATTCCTGTGGCATGGGGATTCTCAAAGACTGAAAAGTTTCTCCCATTCTGACAGTGTCTGGCACCACAAGAGGGAAGCAGAGAGTTAAATCTATTTAAAGGGTGACCGGCAGCACTTGCCCAGGAGCACAAGAGCACCAGGCATCTGGCATCAGGCTGGCATCTCCAGGGACCCTTGCAGACAATACATAAGACATCAGTGCCTTAAAGTATAGCTCGTTGAGGCAGAGAAGCCACACTTAAATTCCCAGATCATTATGCATTAAGAGCTTTAGAAAGAGAATACTAGAGACGGCAGATCCCTGTTCCTGGACATAGCTCTGGGCATTGTGTTACTAGGGAAACTGACCAAACAGGTTCAAAGAACAGCCACCCTAGATTATAAGCGAGAAGACAGAGAGCAAAAAGGACTGAGAGAGCAAAGGATAGCATGCAAGGCTTTCTGTACTCCTCCGTAACACCAGTCTCCATCCGTTCTGTTTTGTGCAGCATGGTGAAGGAGTAGGGAAAGAGTAACAAACTTATTCCAAGAGGACAGAAGTCTCTCACACCAGTGTCATCAGTATGAATAAAGCCTCGTAAGTCCAAACCAAAGGCCCTGCAGAAGAGAGAGGCCACGCCAACTTTCCCCTATGCTGAGTGTTCCACGTGTCAGGAGAGCAGACAGCTGCAGGTCTTGGCAAAAGCAGGGTGATCCTAGGCCTTAACTTCAAGGGAAGACGATTACAAGATGAAGACCAGAGAAAGCTAGGGAGGATGAGGAACTTCAACTCTCATTCTCAGCTGTACAAAAAGGCTGCATACACCTTCCTACCTGGAGAGGGGATTCCCGCTGAAGTCTGCGATCTCCAAGGATTTGCAGAATTTGATGCTTTCAGGAATTTCTGGAATGTCTGGAAAAAAAGACATGAAAGAAAAAGAGGCTTAAGAAGAATCTATCATGTGGAAAATGGGACACCAGGTACTGGTGGCAGCCTGAGACACAGTAAGACAACAAATTTTCACAGCTCCGGACCCATGACAGATCACTCTGCAGGACTGCGAACTGTTCTGACTCTCAGAACAGAAATGCACAGGGCAGTGCAGTATGCAAAGAAGCAAGACTGTGGGGCATCTATTCCCCCACTGAGCTCTGACCTTACCATTACGGGAGATGTCCAGTTCCACCAGCTGCATGAAGTTGGCAACCTCAGGGGGAAGTCTCTGTATTTCATTGTCGCTCAGGCCCAGTTTGCGCAGGTTCAGAAGCCTAAAGAAAGGCTAAGACAGGAAGAGAACAAAACTGGGTCAGCGGCAGTTCTGTGGAAAATGTGTCGTCTCACCTCAGGGCAAAACTGAACATCCATCCTTGGAGACAAATGCCATCTCCTCTCAATCTCTCTTCTCCTGAGGGCCCCAAAGTGCAGTCACTGCACAGATGAGAACCCCAATTAAGGTCTACAAGAGACAAGGGTGAAAACCTGAATTTAATGAGTTTAGCTTAATGATTTATTTAATATCTCTATTATCCTACTGCCCTTCTCCTTCCTGTGTAGGATGCAAAATGAACAGGTACCGTACGAAACACAGAACATCAGGCATTCACATACTCCCATCATGAGGAAGTCACAATAAAGTAGCTCACAAACAGACCTGACAATGTTTATGAGTATGGTTCAGAGAAGCCAACAAAGGAGAAACATAACAGGACTTTCAGACTGAAGTCCTGTCCCTGCTGTCATAAACATTCCTGCTGTCCAGTACCCAAGACATCAGTCCCAGGTTCCTACAACAACAGGGAAAACATTTGTGCCACTTGTACTAGAAAACGAGTGAGCAAACTATCTGTAGGGCCCAAGTAACCAAGAATTAGAAAAGGAAAGCAAATTCCTTTCTAGAAACATCAGTCATAGAAATGTTGACTCAAAGGGACCTCTAGAGGTGTGCTAGTCCAATAACATCCAATTTCTTCACACCTACTCTTGTTCTCAGAAGTGAATTACATTACCTATAAGAAGTAAATTAGAACATTCATCCGTCATCCTCTTTTAGACATAAACAGCCTCTCAGTATGTTTACTAAACATAACATACTATAATTATTAACTTGACAAATCTTGCAGCTGCTTCTAGCTATTGTTGGTCATAGGATATAGGACAGGATGGAAACCAAGGCTGCGGCGTTTGCTGTATTTCCTGGATTGTTTTAGAATGGCTGGGAATAACAAACAAACATTATTAACCTGATGCAGAAAGAGACAGTTTCAAGATGTTTACCCATAACCTACAAATAGATCAAGGCAGACTGTTACACGTGTAATAACACTGAAGCGAGACTCTGATTATGTGTTTGGGTTCTGCCACATCACGGATGAGTACTAGAGATGAGTTATCTCTGACAGCTTTTGAGTTTTAGATGACCAAACCTTAAAAGGTAATAACTCAACCCACGATGAAAAAGAAAATTGAAAAGAAGCTTGGTGAAAACTCATGTCTATGTAGTGACAAGGACAAGCCACTTCTAATCCATGTAATCACCTTGTCTGTGCTAAACCAGACGCAGAAACGTAGTTACACTAAGCAAGAGAAAATGCAATCTCAAACTTATTTACAGTTCAGAAAACAGGTTCAGAGAGTCAGGGCTGCCTACACAGCCTCACTGAGAAGGACCAAACAAGAATTTGAGGTCAGAACCTTCTTTCTCAGTTACCTTTCCAGTAATCCGTCTGTATAAAAGGCTGCTGAAACAGACTTGCCCCAGGAACAGCTAAGGGGGTATTGAAATTCATTCAGTTTGGGGTGGGAGGGCACCCACAGCTAACACTCATAACACTGCAAAACACAGTAACACAAGCCAGACAAGGGACGGGGAAGGAAGTAAAGGCGATGCAGAACGTGACTGTGAAAAGATACACAGACAATGACGAGAGCTGCTCACCCCACCAGACCGGCTAACGAGTTCTATGCACCTGGTTTGAGAGCTTCTGCGCTGCAGACCCAAACCCCTGCTGTTTCCCACAGAGGCGTCTCAGCCAGGAGGCACTGCTGGGCGCGTGTGCAGGGTGAGGGATGGCACAACACCGCCGCTGCTACACCGAGGCTGTCGTGCTTCCACATCCCCCCCCCACATGGAGCAAGAAATGCTCAGGCTGAACAGCACCCATACCGAATACTGTACTGCTTTAGGACATCGGGAGCATGAAAAGCTTTATCAGAAGAGTAAATTCGGTTTGACTTTGAGCAGCATAAACTCTTTTTAATTCAGTTTATCTAACGTAAAATCGGTTTAAGAAAAAAGGAAGTAGGTGAAAGTCTAAATGACAGCAAAGCCTCAAGCCAGAGCAGGACATTTAGAGACTTGATTTGCTATTGTTTCTTAGATCCTTCTCCTAATTTTAGAATGTAAGGAAATTCCAGGCAAGACATTGTGTTGACCTGCTAGAGTCTGCAAGTTAGAAAATAACAAAGGGAACGGAACATCTATAGTGCAAACTTCTAGTGCTTCTGGCTACAGGTTTTAAACAGTCTCAAATTAGATGTGCAGACTTTAAAAAAAAAGAATTTACTAAATAAAATCATGCTATACGTTGCACTGCATGATACATGGGAAGTATTTATTGACACAGTAGGGATTTAAAAATAGTCATCTGTGGAGGGAACTGCTAGCTGTGAACGACTCCTCTTTCGCCTACAGTTAAGTCACTTTCTTAGCTAGGCCATCAAAAAAAAAGCACTTCTTAAAAAAAAAAAAACCACGCTTCTTTGGCACAGCAGTTGTATCCATGCAGTTTATCGCAATCTAACAAAACAAACTGCTTGACAGGCATTTTACTAGCATAGCTATGTTACCGAAAATAATCAGAACCTACATGCACACAGACATGCTTTTGAGGCTAAGTGCAGACCAAGCCTCAGAATTAGGCTGCTGTGACAATCTCAATTCTTCACACTCAATTAACTTCACTTCTGGGAGTCATCTACTAAACACAACATTGCAAGATACCTTGTTTTGTATATTGTTTTACACCTATTAAACAACGTGCTTTTTTTCCTGACACAGCCTTTTTTTTTTGGTGACCAAATAAACTCAAAACTTCACAGTACTGACAGACCATTATCAGAGATGTGCAGAAATTTCCATTCAGCAAACACCAAAACATCAGAGTAGCACATCCCGCTCCTTAAAAGTCAGTTAAGCTGGACTTAAAATATATATATATATATATATATCGATGTGACAAAAATTCAAATTAGTTAGAAGTCATCAGGGGAAATCACAAAAGACAGGCGTAGAATTAGTGTCCTTGTGCAAGAATTAAGACTTTTTATTTGCAAGAAAATAAAGTTAAACAGGACTCAAGTGACCCACCATGTCCAGTCTGACTAGAAAGAACGTGTTTTTAATTCTGTTAGGTAACAGGTACTTAGTCCTCACCGTTAACCCCTTACCAACAGGACTGTGTCAGTGAAATGCTGGCAGCTGAAGCACAGACGCACCAAGTCTGTATTTTCCCTTTACAGACTGCTTTGTTCAGTGCTGTTTTCACTAACAGCACAAAGAGTTTTGCCAGGACAGCTTATCGGTGATTCCATAACTGGCGTAGTACAGACTTAGGTGTCATTACAGTAAAAATGCGTAAGTAGCTAGACGAGCACTGCTGAAACAAATAAACATACGCTGGTTGTTCAGCTGCCGTTCAGAGGTGAGTCTTTCTGCAGGAGGAAACAAAAGTGCGCTTCCCATTTACACTAGCAAAGCTTTTAGGAAAACTATCAAGCAGTCAAGTTTGCTCTTATCTCTACTAAGACTGTAAATTTAGTATGATGTAATGCATGACAACATGATGTAATCAAGAACTGAGAAGACCGCAAACGCTACATCTAGCATGATGCATGCAATTTTCAATTCACTATTTTGGAAACTGGATACTTCAACTCGTAACTCCAACAGCCAGAGTTACAAAACGTGACCGCACAACAGAATCACTTGTGACACTGGAAGAACAAATTAATTTTAAGATTGTTATTGGAACTAAGAGTGAAAGCCCAAGCAAATGTCTCTTTGGAGACCAGTAATTATCCCTTTTTCTAATCACTGTTAATCATGTTTCACACAGCCGGCAAAAAACCATCACAAATTCAGCACCATACTGTATGTCTCTATTGAAACACATACAACTTCAAGATTTTCTGAGCACCAAAACACACACACACACACAGAAAAACCACCAAAGCTGCATGATTTAGATCCTTCCAACTAGAGTGATATAATATCGAAACCACAAGTTTCGATAGAAGAGAAAAACGAATGACAAACTTTCACAGTTTACTAGCAAACCAGAAGCCCAAAGACCACACAGAGCCAACATGGGTTAGTGAAACAAGACTCTGATGCAGAGGAATTCAGCCAGCTCAGAGTACGATGGAGATTACGACACATAAAAAAGGGGCTCGACACAAAGATGTGAGGGTATAATACATATATTGATATATTAACAGCGTAGCTGGGTAACTGGGTGGGAGGAAAGGTTTTTGTGAATCAGAATATATTACTAAGACATTTTATTGTTGAAATAAGTGAATGACTACAGGATGCCTAAGATGGAAAGCAACTACAAAATTGTCTTGCAAATACAATTCAGGTGGCGTAAATTTTTAGAATATCCAGAGCAGTGCTACTGCAACATAGCAGACTGGAAATACATAAGCCGGTGCTCTCATTAATGTACTGACAGGCTGAAAATTAGTGAAAAGTATAAAGAGCCTCTAAAGCACTTTAAGATGAAAGATAAATAACTTCACTGCTCAAAATTATAACGTTGCAAAAAATACAGAAAAATATGAAATACAGGCTCTGCAGCATGTTTTCAGCAGTGACATCCTCATTCAGGAGCCCCTCTAAAGACAAAATCTGGCAAACACTTGAAAAGTCACTCGAGTTTATCTATGATTCTGAAATAAAATTTGATTACTTCAATCTCTTACAAAACAAGACAAACTAGATCCATGGGTTTTTCAGTCCAAAGGGACAATGAAGTAATATCCCCCTAATATCTTGTACCTCACAGACTTTTATCACAGAATCATGAAATCATTCAGGTTGGAAGGAACCTCGGGAGCTCTCTAGTCCAATCTCTTGCTCCAAGGGTCAACTATGAAGTCGGACCAGGTTGCTCAGGCCTTTGCCTAGTCAAATCTTCAAAACCTCCAACGATGGAGGATCAAAAAATTCTCTAGGCCCCTGCACCTGCCACTTAATTATCCTCACTGCGCCTCCCCGTACCAGTCAGAACCTCCTAGTCCAACAATACCCCATGCCTCTCCTACTCCTGCCAGGCACCACCGGGCTCCATCACCTCGATAACCTACTTCCCTGTACGCACTGGCAGGCTGCTACGAAGTCCCTTCAAAGCAGTCTTCTCCATGCTGAAGAAGTCCCTTTGGCTTATCCTGTCACAGCAAGTGCTTCAGCCCCCACACACCTTACCGACCCCCCTCCCCTCACACCAATTCATCCACGCTGTTCTTGGATTGCGGGCTCCGAACTGGAAAACCGGACATGGCATCAAGGTGTGCTCTGTGGAGTGCTAGGCAGAAGGGAATAATCACTTCCCCAGTCTCCAGGTGAGCTCCTAGCGATACACCCAGGAGGGTGGCCTGCTGGCCTTCTTCAATGCCAGGGCATTCTGCCAGACCCTACAAGGAGATGAACTCTAAACATGGGGACAAATTATGGAAACTGAACACCTCTGAGCACAACGTCCAAAAGGACGAGAGGAGGTGACCAAGTACGACATGCAAAGAACATTGTCAACGGTAGTACATGCAACGTGAGGTCAAAATCACAGGCCTGTTTGCATAACCAAAGAAAAAGCCTCAAGCCCAACCTGCCCCCAACACCCTTTTTTTTTTCTATTGGGAAAAGGGAAAGAAGCATTAGCTTCAAACTGAAATATTACCAACAGCCAAGCAGTGAGCCATCCCAACCACAAAACACTCATCTTCAACAGTTAGGTCAGTGCTACTCAAAGAACATTTCCAAACAGCATATTGTGGTTTTACTCAAGACAAACAACAACAGGCTCTAACCGTTTATGAAAACAAGAAACACTGGTAGCAGCAAATACTGGACCCATTTGGCAGATTCACCTTTGGCTTCCGCTGAGGAACTAAAAAACCTATATATTGAAAAAGTACTGAGCCTCACATACTGATGCTAAGGACCAAAGATCTAGAACTTGTTTCTTGCTCATAATGTGAGGATGCCTGCCATCCCACTTTGCAGAGCTTCTCACCACTGGCATCCACTGCCTCAAGCAGTTCAGTATACGTGAAACGCTGTGCCTCCACGTAATTTATGAGCCTGGTTAGCCTGTGGCTCCTGCTTTGGTCAATGCTGTGCTCTTGCTTAGAAAAGCAGAGTGAACATAGGAAGGAGTAAATACTAAC
Organism: Anser brachyrhynchus; assembly: GCF_964034855.1. Classification (NCBI taxonomy): domain Eukaryota; kingdom Metazoa; phylum Chordata; class Aves; order Anseriformes; family Anatidae; genus Anser; species Anser brachyrhynchus. The sequence goes on along the minus strand of NC_137695.1, from coordinate 161,430,823 downwards.
CTGATTTAGAAATGAGCTTTCAGTCTCACATCCTTCATGTATCATGACTGCTTCCTAGCAATGCCGGTGGGTGGGACTAGAGGTGGTGCTGACCAAAATGAAGAGAGGGAGATGCCTAAATCCTGAGAGAGAAGTTTGATGGTCCCCTATTTCCCTCCAACGCTTGAGGAACACTGACCATCCAACTCCAAGACTAGCTGCCTCAGCCTTCTCCTGTTCTACAAGAGAAGGAATGGAGCTAGTCACCCCTACCTTCACACACAACCTCTATCAATCAGCTAGAGGCAGACATCCCACTGCCTAGGGATACTAGCATAGAGCTTCCAGAAAAATTAGACAGCACAGTAAGCTTCTAGACAGCCAGTGTCTGCCAAACTGCGAAAGAGCACACAGCAAGGTCAGTAAGTGAAGGATGCAGATTTTCAAACACAGTAGTTCTCTCGAAAAGGCAATTTGCATCGCTGGGGCAGGTCCAGCAGAATCACAGAATGGTTGCAGTTGGAAGGGATCTCTCAAGATCAACTTATCTGACCCTTGCCCAAGGCAGGGTCAGCTACAGAAGGTTTCCCAGGGCTGTGTCCAGTTGGGTTTTGAACATCTCCAAGGATGGCCAGTTTGCAAACTCACTGGGCAACATGTTTCAGTATTCAACAATGTTTTCAGTTAAAAGAGAAAAAAAATGTGTTTCATTCCATTTAAACTGAATTTCCTCTATTTCACTCTTCACCCATCACATCTTTTTCCTGTCACTGGACACTACTGAGAAGTCTAGCTCCATCTTCTTTACTCCCTGACAGGTTATATACATTTGTAAATTTCCTCTCGGCCTTCTCTTCTCCAGGATGAACAGTCCCAATTCTCTCAGCTTCTCCCTGTATCACAGATGCTCCAGTCCTTTAACCTTAACCATCTTTGTGGCCCTACAGTGGACACAACCTTGTCCATCCATGTGTTTTCTGCACTGGGGAGACCCACTCATATCCTCCAGATATGCTTTCACCAGTGCTGAGCAGAGCACAAGGACCACCTCTAGTGACCTGCTGTCAATGCTCTTCCTATCTGGGGATCAACTTCTTGCCCATCAGGACCCCCTGGTATTTCCGCAAAGCTTCTTTTGGTGGTCATTTCCTTGACTGTAATGGTGTGTGAGATTATTCCTCCCTGGGTGCAGAACTTGGCATTTCCCTTTGTTGAACTGCATGAGACTCCTGTCGGCCCATTTTTCTAGCTGTCATGGTCCCTCTGAATGGCAACACAACCATCAAGTACATGCAAAGTTGCACACAACACATATATACACAGCAAAATCCTAAAAAGCCCTTATAAACTATTGCTTGTCTACAAGAGGTCCTAGAAAATGTCTGAGGCTCCTTCCTCCTCTCTGCAATTAGCATACCTCCACCTAAGTTGCATTTCTTCAGTTTGCTGAAATGGCTTACTCTTCTGAACTTAATCCTGCCTCTGTCTACTTTCATATCCACAAAGCTCCCAGCATTACTACTGAGGCTGTGGCAAAGCCCCAGGACGTGAACAAAAGGTTAATGGAGCTACTGGGTTAGCTTGGAGAACCACAGTATTCAGATAGTGATGCTGGGAATTTGGATGCCACCCCCAAGGACTTCGCTTCTGCTGAAATGCAACGCTTAGCAGAGCCATGCCTCCTTTCTCTGCTCACTTAGTCAGATCAAGAGGTGGAAAATGAAAAAAGGAGAAAGGACAACGAGTGAAGGGATCAGAACAAACCCTTTGAAATACCACTCAGCTATGCCATTTCCCAGAAACAAAATCCTGAGGACAGACCTGGAAAGCCAACCATTCCCCAAACAGGATTAATGGCCGAAGAGCCAGCCCCGCTTGGCGGGGGGACAGCCCCCTCTCCTGCACACATGCAGTGCTGGGTGACCCCTGCCACCACAGCTGCCTTTGCAGGAGAGGCACAGGGGAACTGGCCCCCTGCTTCGGCAGGAAGGGTTTCAGTACAGGAACGACCAAGGCAGCGCGGTAATAAGTGGCAGGGCCAGGGACAGAGACGCATCCAAAACCACCACGCACCTTGTGCTGACTGGCAATGCCTGCCACAGAGGGTGACTGAGTGCACCCTCACTAAGTTTGCAGATGACACCAAGTTGGGTGCATGTGTCAATCTGCCGGAGGGTAGGAAGGCCCTGCAGAGGGACCTGGACAGGATGGGCCGATGGGCAGAGGCCAGTGGGATGAGGTTCAACGTGGCTAAGTGCAGATTCCTGCACTTTGGTCACACCAACCCCATACAGCGCTACAGGCCTGGGGCAGGGTGGCTGGAAAGCTGTGCAGAGGAAAAGGACCTGGGGGTGCTGGTTGATGCTCGCCTGAACACAAGCCAGCAGTGTGCCCAGGTGGCCAAGGAGGCCAACGGCATCCTGGCTCGTATCAGGAACAGTGTAGCCAGCAGGACCAGGGAGGTGATTGTTCCCCTGTACTCAGCTCTGATGAGGCCGCACCTCGAGTACTGTGCTCAGTTTTGGGCCCCTCACTTCAAGAAAGACATCAAGGCCCTGGAGCGTGTCCAGAGAAGGGCTACGAAGCTGGTGAAGGGCCTGGAACACAAGTCCTGTGAGAAGTGGCTGAGGGAACTGGGGTTGTTTGGTCTGGAGAAGAGGAGGCTCAGGGGAGACCTTATTGCTCTCTGCAACTGCCTGAAAGGGAGGGGTGGGGAGCTGGGACTCAGCCTCTTCTTGCAGATAACCAGCGATAGGCCTAGAGGGAATGGCCTCAAGTTGTGCCAGGGGAGGTTTAGGTTGGAAATTAGGAGAAATTTCTTCTCAGAAAGAGTAGTCAGGCATTGGGACGGGTTGCCCAGGGAGGTGGTGGAGTCAAGGAAAGGCTGGGCATGGTGCTTAGGGACAGGGTTTAGTGGGTGACATTGGTGGTAGGGGGACAGTTGCACTAGATGTTCTGGGAGGTCTTTTCCAACCATAATGATTCTATGATTCAGCCTGCAGCACTTGCAAGCCCAGAGTTACTGCAGCCAAGGCCAGAGCCCTGTGCCTACCCACGACTCATATGATGGAAAAATGAGCCTGTATGCCCCACACCTCCCATCCCACATGCAGAAAGATACATTTTCACAGCCAAGAAAGCAGAGAAAACGTCTTTGGTGCTGAAGCACCCAAGGGATGATGAAAATACCCACTACTTCTGATGCAGTCTGTTCCCCCCTTCCAGGTCTGCCTGATGCCTGGGTTGGTTTCTTATCTCTTTTCTGAACCTTTGTCTTCTTGAGGGTATAGAAGAAAGAGCTTCTGGCCTCTCTGAGGCAGAACCCCAGCTCTCCACTCAACTGCTGCTAATGCAAGGAGACCCCCTTTGCACTCCCCATACTGACGCTAACATAGAGACAGGCATGAAGCCGTCCACATGTCTGCACAGACACGGTTCTTCCGTTTCACAACCCAAACATCAGTCCTGCCAAGGGCACTGTGCCTACTGCCTGGGGATGGGGACCAGGACACAGGCGCCTTTGTTCCCCGGTGTCACCTTGCTGCTCTCTGATGGCCAGCCTCACGCTCCTGTAGGAGAGCCATCCCCACGGTGGCCAGGAGCGGAGGGAAGAGGGCGATGCCATGTCCCAGCTCCTCCCCCATTTTCTCACAAGAAGCAGCAGGCTGCTCGCGGGGGCTGCCTCAGTGCCAGGACCCCTCCTGCACACAGCAGACAGGAGGTGGCTGTCAAGAGCTACCAGCTTGCAGGGACATTTGCCTCCTCAGCCAAGCGTGCTTTAAGCAGACTTCAACAAAATGCTTTATAAAGATTCAGCATTTCTCAAGCTCAGCAGCACTTAGGGGGAGCCAGGTGCATGCCAGAGGAAGAGGAGTCAGACACCCAACTTATACAGCCACAGAGCCACAATGATGTGACACACAGGCCAATGTTTTTGAAATAAGGCAGTGACAACTTATATATCTGGAGACTTACATATCTAGAGGAACTGGGTCTACACTGTAAACATGGCGTTCACACCAGAATTGCACAAAACCTTCTTGCTTCTGCAGTCAAAACTATTTGGGTGTTCCTAAGTTCAGCCAGCCAAACTGCAAGTCTCAAACATCTCCCTGTTTCCTCAAAAACAACCTGGGACCCACAGGCTGCCTCAGACGCAAAGGCCCAGAGCCAGAGAGGTGTTTGGGTTGGGTGATTTTGCTGCAAGGAGTGAGCAAACCAAGGGTGCCTGAGTAACTCTGCTGCGCTGTGGGGTTTCCCCTCCTGGAGGGAAGGAATGTCATCCAGAACCTTCACAGGCTCGAGAGGTGGACCTGTGCAAACCTCATGAGGTTCAACAAGGCCAAGTGCAAGGTCCTGCGTCTGGGCCAGGGCAATCCCAAGCACAAATACTGGCCGGGTGAAGAATGGATTGAGAGCAGCCCTGAGGAGAAGGACCTGGGGGTGCTGGTGGATGAGAAGCTCGACATGAGCCAGCAATGTGCGCTCACAGCCCAGAAAACCAACCATGTCCTGGGCTACATCAAAAGCAGGTCGAGGGAAGTGATTCTTCCTGCTACTCTGCTCTCATGAGACCTCACCTAGAGTACTGTGTTCAGTGCTGGGACCCCCAGCATAAGAAGGACACAGAAGTATTAGAATGAGTCCAGAGGAGGGCCACAAAGATGATCAAGGGGCTGGAGCACCTCTCTTACAAAGGCAGGCTGAGGGAGCTGGGGTTGTTCAGCCTGGAGAAGACCTTATAACAACCTTCTAATACCTAAAGGGGGCTACAGGAAAGCTGGGGAGGAACTCTTTGTCAGGGAGTGGAGCGACAGGACAAGGAATAATGGCTTTAAACTAGAAGAGGGTAGGTTTACATTAGATATAAGGAAGAGATTCTTCACTCAGAGGCTGTTGAGGCAGTGGAACAAGTTGCCCAGGGAAGTTGTGGATGCCCCATCTCTATAAGTGCTCAAGCCCCTGTTGGATGGGGCTTTGAGCAACCTGGTCTAGTGGGAAGTGTCACTGCCCATGACAGGGGGGTTAGGATTAGATGATCTTTAAGGTCTCTTCTAACCAAAACCATTCCATGATTCTATGATCTCATTATTCTTAGGAGAATTTCAAGTCCAGCTGTCAAACCCTGCTGGTACAGTCCCACTGCCTTCAGCAGGACAGCACATGTTTAATTAAAGGCAGGATTGACTGTGTAGCAGGAAAATAATTGCGATGCTCCTGGTGATTCATGAGCAAGACCAGGGCCTGGTTTCCCATGCTTTCAGCGCTACCATGGGCTGGGGTCACAGGACCATGCAGCAACATTCTGTGTTCATCTCCAACCAGAACAAACACAGAGGACTCAGCCACCACAGGCAGGAGGTGTCATCAGTGAAATACAGCAGCTTGAGCAGCTCCTCAAAATTTTCACAGCAATACCAGGCCGCATATTTGAGCCTTACGCTTCATTCACATTGTCCTGGTTAACATGGGCTTTCCATCTAAAGCATTGCTTATGGAGGCAGCAAGAGACTGTTGTGCGCTCCACTGCCAAGGTGGCAGTACGCTGGAGCACGTGTCAGATCTAGCAGTAGAAGTGTTAACAGAACTGGGGTTCCTCCTCTTACGTCTGTGATAAAAGAAAGAGATGGTCTTTGATGACCGTACCAGTGGGATTGCCTTTGAGGAAGCCAGCTGTATGGGAGAGATTCAAGGAGAGCTGGGAGCAAAAAAAACTACAAAGCAAAGCACTTCAGAGTTGCTCGGCTTTAAGGTTAAACTCAGTCCTACCAAATCACTGTGCTGAAAGCCAGCTCCTTACAGGTGAGGCCAAAGAACCAGAAAGACTTCTATCCCATAGCCGAACAATGCAGGCAGGACGTCAGTCCCAGGACTGTGCAGCTCTCTCGGCAGAGCAGGAGTCAGTCCACTTGAGAAGACCCAAGCACCACCAGACAGCACTAAGATTCACCACCAGAGCAGTAAATTCTAGACAGACCTTTCCCTATCCTGAGGGAAATGATCCAAGCTTGAAGCAAGAAAAAGAATCATTCCCATCTGAAATATAGTGAGGTTTATGGACTTAACAGTAGCAGAGGTCAAAAAAATGATCATCTCCACTGAGAGATCAGAACACCCGCAGTTTGGAGCTTCAGTGGAGAGGCCGCACCCCAGCCTTATAGGGAAGCCCTGATGCCAAGAGAAAGGCAGCAGTACCACCATTCAGGTGTACCCTCACACCAGGACATTCCTCAGAGATCCCTGTGCCCGTTGCCAGGTTACTCTGTCGGACTTACCTGAGCTAGCATGTGACAAGACTACAGGCAGTGGATATGCATCCATCTGCCATCCCAAACAAGGGATCCCAAATAGCCAACTCCAATTATAGCGGTGTTCCATTCTCCACTCTTGCGCTAAACTAGCTTTAGCCTCTTCTGACCACAAGCACATAATCACAAACACCCAAAAGGCAGCCACTCAGCAGAGTCCCAAGGAGAAGCAGCTGATCCTCTGCAACAGCCAAACACCAGCCACACGAGCCTTTGGCCAGGCTCGCATTTGCAGCCAGACCCCCACGGAGAGGTCACCGTTCCCTAGGGCTTCAGCAAGGACGGCAACGGGCTGTCCTCCAGCCCCCCCCATACATGACATGGGGCCGTTCCCCACCCTCCCACCCCAGGCAGAACACAACATGGAGACACTGGTGTGCAGCTGGGGAGACCCATGCACAGGGGCCTGGCTCCTCCTGGCTCACAGGACAGGACAGCACGCAGCGGCTCCGCGTGCCCCCGCACATACCAGAGCTGGAGAGGAGACCTACGCACAGGCAGGCTGCTCCCTGGCTGCAGGACGCAGCCCTCCGTAATGCAGACTGGCCGGATTTCCGACTATTTAACCCCACATATCAGGCCCTGAGGAATGCATTTCAAATATATAAAAGTACTTAAGCATCAGGGACACATTCCAGCTAAGACAAAGCAAGCTGTCTCTGAGCCAAAGGCGCACCAGCTGCTTCATCCCAGGCATTTAATCGGGGACTGAGGAATGCAGCCCCCTCAGGGGTAGAATGCAGCAACTGTTCGACTGCAAACACCAAGAATGCCCAAGCATTTAATGCAGAAGCAAAGTGAAATCTCTGGTCCAAATGAAATGACAAACCAATTCAGGGCTGCAGAAAGGAAATCCCCAAGCCAGACTTAGATCACCACAATTAAACTTTGCTCTTGCAGAGCTGTGGGGGTTTTCACTGACTGCAGCAATTCACGGTCTTAGAGTGCATCTCAAAGGAAGAAGCAACACCATACAAACCTTAAGCAGACAGGCCCTGCTGAAACCAGAGCACAAGCAGCCTCTACCCTGAGTCCTGTACAGGCGGGCTGGAAGAGTGCCACCAACACACCCTGATTACCCAGTGACATCTCCCACTGAAATCCTGCAGAAACATTCATCTGGAAAGATCTACCGAGATCACTTCATGGGACAGGACTCTGGCGACAGATGAAGCAGCAAAACAACACACCCCAAGTACTATCCAAAGACCTGTCCCTTTTCTTACCAATTCTACCTTTTATCTGTTCCTACACACTCCTGTCCCAGAATGCCAGCCTCTCAGGAATGGCCTTTTCCAGTCTCCACCACTCCAGGCTTACAAAGGGACCCGATGCACCCACCTAGTTCTCTTCTTCTAAACCATCTTCTGACCAAAGAAAGGTCAGGTAGCAATTATAACGAGAAAAGAACAAAATTACTTACCCGTAACGCCACAAATGTTAGCAAAGGAGAACAATGTCAAGAGTTAGACAGTTACCTGTTCCAATTGTTTCAAGTGGGAATGTATTTTCTTGAGGCAGAAATCATATTGCCCTATACATTTACACAACAGACATCTCCAGCACTGCTAGTGACTTTGAGATGCACGATAAAAAAACAACAAAAACAACCAAAAAAAAAGCCAGAGAAAACAAACAAAACCACAAATAAACTCTAATCCTGAAACCGAGAAACTGAGACAAGGCAGAAAACATCGAGTTTATGAATTGGTACAGAGCTGGGTATTCAGAGTATAGCGAATTCTAATCTTGGTGTTCACAGAAGTGCATTTGGTGGACTGAAAATGTTTTTAAGAAGAATTAAATGTCCCTGTGTGGAAGGAGACTGCAGGAGATTCTCAGACACAAAAGACAAAAATAATTCCTCTGAACAGGAAGAGCACAAATCGGAAGGTGCCAAAGTAGCTCTCTGGGGATCAGCTCAGACACACCGCATTAAATACCTTGAGCTAGAAATGGAAGAAGGCGGAGTCTGAAGCCACAACGGACCTTGCAATGCAAGAGCTCTGCAGGCCACCACATCCCTCTGCCACAGCACACACCATGTCTTACGATCCACCACAATCTTTCATCACTGTGCCCTGCCTCATTCAAGTATCTGTCAGGCAGACAGTGAAGCAATGTTATGAAATCAAGTGCCCAAAGACTGGAGGAAAGCAAATGCCACTCCTATCTTCAAGAAGGGCAAGGAGGACAACCTAAAGAACTACAGGCTGGTCAGCCTCACCTCGATCCCTGGAAAGGTGATGGAGCAGTTCATCCCAGAAACTATTTCCACGCACGTGAAAGAGAAGAAAATCAACAGGAGTGGTCAGCAAGGATTCACCAAGGGGAAGTCACACCTGACCAACCTGATAAGCTTCTACAATGAAATGACCGGCCGGATGGATGGCAGGGGGAGCATCGTGCCCAAAACTCCCTCAGGGAGATGCTGCTGATGTACGGGCTGGATGAGCAGACAGCGAGGTGGATCGATAACTGGCTGAACTGAACGGCCGGGCTCAGAAGGTGGTCAGTGGTGCAAAGTCTAGTTGGAGGCCTGTAAGGCTCAAGAGTACCCCAGTGGTTAATAGTGAGTCCAGTCCTATTTAACAGCTTCATTAATGATCTGGACAGTGGGACAGAATGCACCCTCAGTAAGCTGGCATGAAACTGGGAGGAGTGGTGGACACACCACAGGACTGTGCAGCCACCCAGAAGGACCTTGACAGGCTGGAGAAATGGGCTGACAAGGATCTCAAAAGGCCCAAGTCCTATGCCCGGGGAGGAAGAACCCCGGGCACCAGGGCGTGCTGGGGGCCACCCGCCTGGAAAGCAGCTTGGCAGAAAAGACCCTGGAGCCAGCAGCGTGCCCTTGTCACTAAGAGACTAAGGGTATCTTTGGCTGCATTAGGCAAAGCATGGCCAGCAGGTCAAGGAAGGTGATCCTGCCCCTATGCTCAGCACTGGTGAGGTCACATCTGGAGGGCTGGGTCCAGTTCTGGGCTTCCCGGTACAAGAGAGAAATGGGCATACTGGAGAGAGTCCAGCAAAGGCCTACAAATACGAGGAAGGGCCTGCAGCACCTCTCCTGTGAGGAGAGCCTGAGAGAGCTGAGACTGTTGAGCCTCAGCCCCCTCTGGAGAAGAGGAGGCTCAGGGGAATCTTACCAATGTCTAGAAGCACCTGAAGGAAGGGTGCAAAGAGGATGGAGCCATGCTCTTGTCAGCGGTGCCCGGTTGCCAGCACAAGAGACAACGGGCACAAACTGGAACGCAAGAGATTCCCTCTGATTGTCAAGAAACATTTTGTTGTGCAGGTGACAGAGCACTGGCACAGGCTGCCCAGAGAGGCTGTGGAGTCTCGCCCCGTGGAGATCTTCAAAACCCACCCGGACATGGTCCTGGACAATGTGGTCTAGGTGACCCTGACTGAGCAGGGGGAATGGACCAGATGACCTCCAGAGGTCCCCTCCAACCTCATCCATTCTGTGATTCCATGAAATTCAGGAATTTCATGGACCTAAAGAGGTTCACCTAGTCCTGCCTTTAGCCCTAAGCATCAGTGAGACACCCCCGAAATTATTCCTGGCAGGTGCTCAGAAAATAGTCAAAGGGAATAAAGAGAGATCTTACATGCAAGCAGATCAGGTAACGATCAAATGATCCGCAGGGCCACTGTGATGCTGTATTTATTCTTTAGAGGCCTGGAACAGGAGCAGGGGAAGGTGAACCTATGCTAGGAGTTGTCACTGAGGAATAAGAAAAATCTCAAAGGTGCAAATGCAGCCGACGTACCCAAAGGTATGGAAGACATTATTGACATTATACTGAGACATATCTAGAAGTTTACACAATACTAAGATGAGCTGAACCCAAAAGAGAGACTGAGCAGGTATTTCCATTGATTCATTGATTCACTTCATTGCACAAAACCAACGAAAGGGAAGATTTGGTAAGAAGCAGCACCGTTTAGGCCACAGCACCAAAACCCTCACGAATCCTTTGTTATACTGAACCTCATCTCCCAGTACGCCTTTTTACCTCACTGTTACACTCCTTTGAACTAAGCTCCTTTCGAGATCCACACAGGGCAACACACCTATACACTGTGCAAAAAGCAAAGCCGACCACACACCTTGGAGCTCACTGAGAAATGACTATTAATGGTCAATTCTTATTTGTAGGCCCTAGAACATAAAATTACTTCCTTCTTCCTCTTTCCTGTTCTCTTGTTTGCATGTCCAAGAGTTGTATTGGCTTTTTTTTTCCATAACTGAGCTTATTCTCAGCTATTACCACTCCAGCACGAGTCCTTACGCCCCTAGTCACCATCCAGGATTTGCAAGACAGAAGGTTACTGTACAGAGAGAGAAGGATAAGGGTGAAATAGGCTGCAGTATTTCAACTTCTGGACAGCAGCACATCCAGAATATCTGGCTTTTGGAAAAATAAAACCACATCCATTTGTACACATTAACTCATATGGCTCCTGAAAGGCACTGAGGAGCATGCCAACTCTGTGCACAGGTCTCACAACAATCAAGTGAAACCAGTTTCTTGGCTAGTTTTGTTAAGCAAATGCAGCTTGCCGTTTTGACAAAGCCTGTGATGCAGAGAATTCACATGCAGGAAAAGAGAAGGTGCCCAGCGCACATTCAGCCCTCGCTGGGCACCGAAGCATGCTCAGTCTCGTTATGGCAGGGTGAAACACTGAGGAGGCCAGTCACTGATGATTCACGGCTCCCCGACTTTCTCAGGGAAGGGCTATTAGCATGCAGAGATTAAAAGGAACAGCTTCACTCCTCCGTGGAAGTAAATAAAAGCCGAGATCCTCCTCACAAGCCCCAGATGCCAGGAAATTAAAAGCTGCTCTTAATTAGGCTTGCAACGCCCCACCTTGTCTTGGGAAAGTGACAAATACCACTCTCGGGTTTCACCCTGCTCAGAGCAGCAGGATCCCAGGCCTGGGACAAAGGACACGGATGCTGCTGCCCCGGGCTAACTGCAGCCGAACAGGAGGAACCGCTGGAACCCGGAGTGCTTCTACCAGCTTCGAAGTTGCCTTGCCATGATGCAAATAGCAACAAGCCAGAACAGGAAGGAATCTGCAGCAGACCTACAAGGCCTCCCTTCTCTCCTTGGGAGTTCTAGCCAGGCATCCATCTCCTTTATTTTTCAGTGCAAGATGAAAACACCTCGCTGGACAGCTGGGGGCGGGCAGTCTTCTGCACGGGACCCACTTTATCATGGGAGTTTGGGTAAGGAAAAAGCGAAGGAACAGAACTGCACCCCCTCAATTAGACATTCCTAAGGGCTTGCCTCTTCAGCACCATCACTATTCAAAAACTCGGTATCAAATCTAGCTCTATTATTTCCTCCTTTTTTTCCCCACTCTTTGTATGATCCTTCAGCCTGCCCCACCCGAACTCACTTCACTCCCTGCCAGGTATCCTTCCAGCAAAAGGTCTCCAGCGCACTGCTGCTGACACCGATTGGATGTCTCCTCCCCGCTCCACATCAACTTGCTCACTATTTTCAGTCCCTGCTCAGCTCCACCTTCTCCTCCTCCCACACACACCAGGTCCTACAATCTCTGCTCCACCCAGGTTTCTTCCGACATCTCCCTTTTGCCTTCCCATAGTCCAACCCAAGCACTCCCCAGAAAACTCACCAAGAGTCTGGATCCCTTCTGACTACGATCTGCTCTGTCCTCCACTGAATGCCAGACTACCTTCTTTCCTTTCTGGTGAGACCTGCACCTCTGAACTGCTCTCACAGTGGACTGTGCGAGTCAGGTGCCTCTTGTAGCTCTAATCCAGTGATCTAGCAAGCTGCATTCTTGAAAACCACGTCCCTAGCTGAAGGACTTCATCCTGCTGCTGTGATGTGCTACACACTCACAGTCCTGCAGAAATCACTTTATGCAAGCGAGGCAGGGAATAGGTCAGCATGGAGCAAGGCACGTTGTCCTCTAGAATTCAGGCACCCCAGTGAAGAGCGCAGAGAACTTATCAAATAAAATTCACCGCTTTCCATTAAACCACGCTGTATCACCCTGGCAGCAAATCCCTGCAACAAGGCAGCAGATGTTCCTAACATAGATTTAATCTATCACTTCAAATAACCAGAGTTCAGTCACCATAATGAAAAATCTGTACTCAAAACAAGAAAGATTCCACATGGGACAAATAAAAAAGGAGCAAGAGCAGACAGATGACTATTCAGCACTGCAGAAAGGAAAGAAACAAGCATTCACTTCTACAACTTGGAAGAAAGAGTTCAGGAAAGTGTGGTGTCATTAAGAAATGCCAGGAGGCAGACAGATCATCTAATCAGATCAAAAGCGAAACAGTAGCAGGAAAGGGACCTGGGAAGTTCTGGAACACAAGAAAATGATGCCACAGAAGGAACAAGACATTGCCAGCGTTTCTGGACTCCGGATTAAACGGAATAAAGATAAATAAGAGTATGTCAGACAGAAACGGCCTGGTAAGGGGAGGTAAGAAAGAAAACCCACAGAGGAGGGGTCAGATAAATTCAAACATTTTAAAAGGAAGTTCTTTGTTAACTGTAAAACAGAAGGACCTTTTCAAAAGTCAGCCTCCCCCCCATTCTTTTGCTTAGAAAACCACCTCCACACAGATGCCTTCCCCAGAAAACTTCCTGAGCCCTTAAAAACAAGCATGCTCTGGTCACGCTTGCTTTAGAGCCCGTGTGTTCTCTCTCATGCACATTCTTCTAACTCATCTCTAACTCTTCTAACTCATCTCCATTTGCTGCTCTCGTCTCCCTCCTGTACACACACCTCGGTATTCCTCTAGAACTGCTCCCCCAAGGAACGGGCATGTGCAGCTCTACTCTGTGAAACCAGCACGTTTTCCTTTCCCTATGTCTTCCTTCATGGTACGCACCAATCCTCCTCCCCGCGTCTCTCTCACACAAAAGGAACATCCTTCTGTGAAGTGCTTCTCACCTGGAAAGCACCTTCCCCACCCCAACCGAAGACCTCTCTGATTGCTGTCCCCGAGGAAAATGTGTGCCCAAAGCACGCATTGCTGTCCTCTCTTTCCCTGGTGAAAGGGTAATTTACTTTCAATTTTCATCCGCCATCCACGTCGCCTAACATGCAGATTCTTACTCCTCTGTTAGATGTATGTCGACAACCACATAGTCCACAGCAGCAGTATCCCTTAACAACGTCCTTCCTGCATGTGATTTGTGTGTAGGGAACGACACCTGGGACTCAAAAGCGCAGCTCTGCACTGCAGGAAACACGAGGACACACTGGGTCATGCCTCAGGTGGGTCTAACCTTGCAGCCTCGTTCTACCAAACCGCAGACCTCCTCATCAACTTCAGCTGGACTACCTGACCATCCGTGTCACCGGCTGGAGGAAACGTGGTAGGGGTGGCTGGAAAGTGAGAAACTGTAGGACCTATTTCTGCTCGCTCTTCCTGACATGTCTCCAGGGCACGGCATATCTCGGCAGCATCCACCAGCTCCTTTGCTTTTTTCAAGAGTGGCCAGCACTTAGAGGTACTATGCTCATTGCCCCAGCTACATGCATTTGCCTCTCACCTTGCTTGTGAGGGGGAGGGCATTTAGATTTTGCTAGAGATGGCTGATGGCTCTCACTACTGGAGAAAGCCCGTAGCCGCTGCAGACAGTATTCGATACAGAAGAGTGTGACTACATGAAGTCCAAAACAGTACTTCTTCTAGGTCTCTCCCAGGATATGCAGCACAAGCCACTTCTCAGCCAAACATGATGTCTTTGGATTTATTCATTTTCGGTTGTCTTCTCTTTCACGAGCTCATGTAAACTTTGAGCATCTGTTATGTCATACGACAAGTAATTCCACACTTCAGCTTAACTACAACATGCATGAAAAATTGTTTCTGAACGGAGCCTTTTTTGGTTTCAGTTAATGTCCTCAGTCCTTGGGCTGCAAGAACCAGTGGTCAGCCGCTCCCTGTTCAATCCCTGCAGGCCGTTTGTGACCAGACATCTACCATCTGACGGAGGAACGGCACTATCTTTTTCAGACTGAGGAGACCTCGCAAACTTTTCTTTACCTTGTGCGAAAGCTGTTGCATACCTCCTATCAAGCCTTCTGTTCCCCATTCTCTGTACCCCTTCTGACTTTACACCTCTTTTGAGACTGGAGGACCAGAAGCACCATTCATGACCATATAATCTTATTTTTCTTTTCCCTATTGCTTTTTCTAATAATCCCTCACCAGAAAACTCTAGAAACCGGGGACAACTCAATCACCAGAAAGGGAACCCATGATCCCGGGACAGGTCACAGCAAGAACTCTGACGGTCCAAAGCAGACCAGATGTTAACACCTGGAGTTTAACAACCGTGCTCACAAGTACAAGTAGTTTGAGTGCCAACAGGAAGGAGATGGCGGTTAGGACAGCTACACAGTACCTGCCTTCACAGACAGCATTATACCTATCTGATCACTGACCAAGTAAAGTGGCAGTATAAAATTTGCATTTATTGTCCAAAAGATGCTTTTCAAAAGCTAACATAAAAAAAAAAAAAACAAAACACTATCTTCAGCTTATGTAGAAGTCTAACCTGCTTCTACGTAAACACAAAGTAAGACTCTGACTACTCAGAGGGATAAGGAGGAGTCGCGCAGTACAAGGATCGGCAAGTTCATTGCAGATGTGTTGCAATTAGCCTCCTCTGCAAAAGAGACTGATACTCAGTTGTAAGTCCTAACCTGCCTGTAACACAATTTTTCCAGTAGTTTGAGAAAGTCCCCACCTAAATTATACAATGATCCCCAGATACATGATGGAAGAAACCTGACAGAAGGATCATACTAGTGTTGCTATAACTGAAAAGCAAGGGTTGTTTGTCCTTTTTTTCCAGATTCTTTTTTCCCCAGATTTTATGGAAATAAGAAAAACACGAGTAGTTTAACAAGAAACTTTAAAATAAAGAAAAATTACCATTTTTTCTTAATTTTTTAATAAAAAGGTGACTTAGACCATATTTACTCCAATGAGCACCTATCCAAACGTGCTACAGTGAAATACTTTTTCCAGCACAAAACTTTTTTTAACTGAAAAGTTCGTTAGGTATCACTAACTAATGGTGGGAAGCAGTCACAGCAGCAAGCCTACTGGAGTTCAAGAAGCATTTGAGCCACACTCCAGACATGGTTTGATTTTTGGGTGCTCCTGTGTGAAGCCAGGAGTTGGACTCCATGATCCTTGTGGGTCCCTTCCAACTTAGGATACTCCATAGTTTTTAAAAATTGTACAATTTTGACAGGGAATACATGGAAAAACTTCCTCTATAACACCCTATAGCCCAGTAATGTTTAAAGGTGCTCTCCTTCCTGAGAGGCAAGCACACGCACAGGTTCAAATTCCAGTTCTTGTTTGCAGTATTCTATGCTTCAGATTAACCAGCAGAACAGGAACACCATCATTTCTGCTTTGGCTGAACGGTACTGTAAGGAAAAAATAAAGGCTCTGTCTTGTGAAAGCAAACCCTTTAGGAGCCAGAGGTGTCTGGGCCAAGCCCGCAGCTGACTGCAGAGCGGATCTCCCATCCTCTCCTACAGAAGAATCACACTGGCATGGCGTGTGGCGACATACAAAGCATTTATCACCAGCATTATCTGCACGGAGAGCACTGAGGTTAAACAGAACAGTGGAAGAAGTTACAAGCTAAGGCTTAAGTCCCAGACAGTAAGAATAAAATGCTTCTTCGATACCTGCTACGGTTTACAGGTTAAAGCAGAGCTTTAACGTTCACACCGCGCCTCTCAGCAGCCAGCACGGCTTACGGGACCCCTGGCAGGCCGCCCCTTCGCAGGGCGGGTTCGCTCGCTTCCCCGGCACCCACCGGCCGGCGGCACAGGGCCCCGCGTCCCGGCACGTCCCACGCGGGGCTCCCGCTGCCAGCGGCGGCGCGGCGCCCGCCCGCCTTCCCCCAGGAGCACGGCGGAGCGGGCCGGGAGGGGGCCGGCGCCGGACGGGGGAAGGCCGCGCTCCCTGCGGGGCGAGCGGGGAGCAGGAGGCGGCGCGGCCCCGGCGGAGGCCGCTCCCGGGAGCGGAGCAGGCCGGGGTCGGCCGCGGGGTACCCTCGCCGGGCCGGGGCAGCGCCCGCCCGCCCGCGGGCCGTCGCAGGGACCGGGGCGGCCGGGGGGGGGGAAGCCACCGGCAGCCCCGGGCCCCCGGCAGCACGGCGGAACGGGACCGGCCGAGCCGCCCCCGGGCTCCGCCCGGCCCCCGGCGGGGACGCAGGTGGGCGACGCGCGGGCCGGGCCGGGCCGGGCGCAGCGCCCGGAGCTCCGCGGACCGAGGGAGGCCAGGGCCGGGGCCAGGCCCGCGGCTGCGCGCTCGGCCGGGCCGGGCCGGGCGGGCCGCGGCCTCACCTTGGGCAGCTCGCGGAGCTGGTTGGCGTCCAGCAGCAGCTCCTCCAGCGAGCGGCTGTAGCGGTAGATCTCCTCGGGCACGGCCTGCAGCGAGCAGTGCCGCCGGTCCAGCGCCTCCACGTGCCGGTTGCAGCGCCAGAGCGGCGGCATGCACCGCAGCATCGCGCCGGGCCGCGCCGGGGCTCGGCCGCGATCGGCTTCGGCGCGCAGGGGCGGGCCCGGGCGGGAGCGGCCGCGCCGGGAAGGGGCCGCCCGAGGGAGGGCCCGGATGTGCGGCGGGGCGGGCGCTGCGCTAGGGCCGGGCCGCGCCGCAGCCCCGGAACCCCCCGGTACCGCCGCCGGGCCGCGCCCCCCGCTCCGCGCCGCCCCTCGGCTCGGGCCTGGCCGCCGCGCTCGGGCCCCGCCGCTCCCGCCCGGGCCCGGTCTGCGCCCGGGGCCGCGCCGCCCCCCGCGAGCGTCCCTGGGAAACGGAGTCCGCGGCCGCCGCTGCTCCCGCCCTGCCCCGCGCCGCCCGCCCCGGCCCCGCCTGGCCGCGGCCCCGCCCGGCCGCCCCTGCGCCGCCCTCGGGCCGGGCCGCTCAGCGCGAGAGGGCCCGGGGGGAGCGGACGGCCCGGGGGCGGCGGGGAGCGGGGCCCGGCGGAGGTCGGCGCGGGGCCGGCTGCTCTCGCCTCAGCGCCGGGCGTTCGCAGGAGCCGGCTTCGAAAGAGCGGCGGCGGCGCTGCCGGTAGCGGCGTTCCGCAGCCCGTGGTGCTGCGCCTCACCCCTAAAACCGGCGGAACGAAACCGAGAATCATGGCGGTCAGCCTCCAGCCCCAGAGCTGCTCCGTCTGCGACAGCCGAAGGGAAGCAGATCCCCTGTTTTATCCAGAGAGGCTCCGCGTTGGCCGTGACCATTTCCCAGAGCTGTACACACGTGCGCCCGCGTGCTTACGGGCTGCTTCTGGATGTCAAGGTTATAACGTGAAAAATGATTTGGAAAGCACCGTGGAGAAGAAAAAGAAAAAAAAAAAACAACTTATATGCCATTACGTAAAGCAGTACGATGCACCAACGCCTGATGATTTTAGGTTGGATGTTAGGAAGAACTTCTTTACCGAAAGGGTTGTTAGGCATTGGGGTGGGCTGCCCAGGGGAGTGGTTCAGCCACCATCCCTGGGGGTCTTTAAGAGACGTTTAGATGTAGAGCTCAGTGATATGGTTTAGTGGAGGACTTGTTAGTGTTAGGTCAGAGGTTGGACTGGGTGATCTTGGAGGTCTCTTCCAACCTAGGTGATTCTGCGATTCTGATGGTCCTTGCCCTTGCCAAGTTACAGTGAGGTATACAAAGGCAATCAAAAACATGATTTTTGTCTTTTTATGAAGATAGCTCAAACAATGCCTCCATGCAGAAATACATGAGTCAAGGGAGCACAACAGAAGCCTGTAAAGCCCAAGTACTCTGAAAGAAACAACAGCAACGATCATCTCCCCCCTCCACCTCCTCCCACCCCCCAAAAAGAAGCATAAATAATCAGCCGATTAGGTACTTGTAGACATCTGAAATGCATAGGTTCTGGTCACTTACAGTTCAAGGAAAAAAAGCTTGACATTGTGTCTCTATTCAGACTAAACCCATCAGAATAAATGAATTTTTTTAAAGAAGGGGATTATATTTATCTAGCCTACTGAAACTCTTAATAATAGCAATACATCATATGATTTATCCTCTCCCTAACGAGGGAAAAAAAAACATTTAAGCTTAATGAAGATGTTAATGCAAGAGCAGGCATGAAACTGATTCTTAATGCTATGTGTCCAACTTCAACAAGTTGGGAAAATCATCTGTAAATCTCAGCATTCAAGATCAAGAGCTTTGTACATCTTCTCTGTGCTAACTTCATTTTGATACTACTCTCAAGGGCCCTGTTTTACTTAAGGGGTCATAACATCAAGGTACAACAAAAACACTGCAAGGGCTTTGAGCAGCAGAAACCATTTAACAGCAGCTCCCCCAAGGGCATAGTGCTTGTCAGCCTGTAGTTACAGAAGCTCCGAAGGCACATAACATTGCTCATCTCAAACCATCAAGAGATGGAGACACAGCTGAACATAGCTGACAAATCTGAGGATTTGACATGCTTTTCTCTGGAAGCCTATCTTCCCTAATTAGTAAACAATGAAACTACATTTTCTGTTTTAAGCTTTTCTTGCTCTATCCAGCTGTTAGACGTATAGGACTAAGACAGCTCTGCCTGTGCTGCAGTTAATCTGTGGGCTGAACTGCTGTCGAGGTTTTATCAGCCCACCACTGGAAAGATCTGATGCTGAATCAGGGCTAACACACACTGACTTGCAAGACAAACTGAAGATAAAGATTATCATGGATTACTTGAAAAATCCCATCACAGCCTTGTTCCCATCTGTATTTGGTGCTGTCATAATATGCAGGGCTATTTCTGAGATGACCAGGTTTCTGTGAACAGACATCATTATACTTGAATGCTTGGCTGCTGCAGAGCAGACACTGACTGCCGAACGCCACGGAGTGCAGACTGGGATAAGAACACCATTGCTCTGCCCTGCAGTACTCAAAAATTAAAGCTAATCAGTTACAGACTACTGCCCTGTATCAGCTCATTTTACCAGTACATTCTTCCTACAGCATCAAAACTCTGCTAGAACTTTGCCAGATTTATTAAATGTGGAATTACCCAGAGCAGTATCATCAGGAAGTTCACTAGAACAGGCCCAGAGAGACCCTTTTCTAGAAACAGTTAAGTACTTCAGCTTCCTAGCTGACTAGAAGAGGGTCAAGGTGGGAGAAACAGAGCCATGTACAAAGGGATCAACGCATGATCATCTGATAGCCACCCTTCACTATTTCAGCATGACTTGCACCAATTACAGGATGAGAAATTCACTTAGTCCAATGCTGCATTATGTCCAAGAAACTGAGGATTTAGATAGCAGTGCATAGATGGACACAACCTCTAATTTAGGAAAACCCTTACCTATCAGTTGTTGGCCTCTGAACCATATTCATTCCATGCTTGCCCCTCTCTACACTTTTGCCTAGAAACCTGCATGTCATTCACTGCCTTGGACAAGATGGGCCCTTTAGTCTAAAACAGTAGAATCATAGAATGGTTTGAGTCGGAAGAGACCTTAAAGACCAACTAGTTCTAACCCCCCTCCCATGGGCAGGGGGGCTTTCTGTTAGACCAGTCTACCCAAAGCCCCATCCAACATGGCCTTGAATGCTTCTAGGAAGGAGGCATCCACAACTCCCCCGTGCTACCTGCTTAAATATCTTGACACCCTCAGAATAAAGAATTTGTTCCTTATATCTAATCTAAATCTACCCTCTTTTAGTTTAAAACCATTGTCCCTTTTCCTGTCACTACACTCCCTGATAAAAGAGTCTGTCTCCAGCTTTTGTGTAGGCCCCCTTTAGGTACTGGAAGGCCACTGTCAGGTCTCTCTGCAGCCTTCTCTTCTGCCAGCTGAACAACCCCAACTCTCTCAGCGTGTCTTCATAGGAGAGGTGTTAGGATAGGTGCCCTTGATCATCTTCATGGCCCTCCTCTGGACTCATTCTAATGCTTCTATGTCCTTGTGCTGGGGATCCCAGAGCTGAATGCAGTACTCCAAGTGGGGTCTCATGAGAGCAGAGCAGAGGGGGAGAATCACCTTCCTTGAACTGCTGGTCATGCTTCTTTTGATGCAGCCCAGGATATGGTTGGCTTTCTGGGCTGCAAGTGCACATTGCTGGCTCATCTTCAATATTTTGTCCACCAATACCTTCAAGTCCTTCTCCACAGGGCTGCTCTCTATCCACTAATCGCCTAATCTGTATCCGTGTTTGAGATTGCCCCAACCCAGGTGCGTGATCTTGCACTTGGTCTTACTGAAATTCATGAAGTTCATGCGTGCTCACCTCTCAAGCCTGTCACGGTCCCTCTGGATGGCATCCCTTCTCTCTAGCATGTCGACCACACCACACGTCTTAGTGTCATCTGCAAACCTGCTGAGCATGCACTTGATGCTACTGTCCAAAACACCAAGAAAGATGTTAAATAGTGCTGCTCCCAGCACAGACACTGAGAGACATCACTTGTTACAGACCTCCACCTGGACATTGAGCTGTTGACCGCAACTCTGAACATGACCATCCAGCCAATTCCTTATCCACCAGGTGGTGCAACCATCAAATCCATGTGTCTCCATTTTAGAGACAAGCATACCATGGGGGACAGCATCAAATGCTTTGCACAAGTCCGGGTAGATGTTGTCAGTCTCTCTTCCCTTATCCACCAATGTTGCAACCCCGTAACAGAAGGCCACCAGTTTGTCAGGCACAATCTGCCCTTAATGAAGCCATGTTGGCTGTCAGTCACCTCCTTATTTTCCACGTGCCTCAGCATGGCTTCCAGGAGGATCTGCTCCATGATCTTGCCTGGCACAGAGGTGAGACTGACTGGCCTGTAGTTCCCCAGGTCTTCCTTTTTTCCCTTTTTGAAAATAGGGGTTATGCTTCCCATTTTCCAATCACTGGGAACTTCACCAGACTGCCACAACTTTTCAAATATGATAGTGGCTTTGCAACTTCAGATGCATCTCATCAGGTCTCATGGACTTGTGCATATCCAGGTGCCTTAAATGGTCTCAAACCTGATTTCTTACAGTGGGCAGTACTTCGTTTTCCCAGTCCCTGACTTTGGATTCTGTGAATTGGGCAGTGCGGCTAGAGCACTTCCTAGTGAAGACTGAGGCAGAGAAGGCTGAAGTGCTCAGTAACTTCTTTATGTCAGTTGTAGCCAGGTCTCCTGTTTCACTTATCTTAAGTGTACAGTTTCCTTCATCTTCCCTTGTTGTCCTGAGTACCTGATGAAAGCCTTATTTTTATTTGTTGTTGTTTCTGGCTTTCCTGCCGCTCTCCCTGCACCCTAGGGACGTAAATTATAATCATCCCAGGATGTATATCTCTGCCTCCACTGCCTACGTATGATGTTTTTGTGTTTTAGTTTGGCTTAGAGGTCTCGTTTTAGTCAAGCTGCTCTCCCGCCTCTCTTGCCAGGCATCTTGCATGTCGGGCAGTAACGTTCCACAGACATGCCAGTGAAAAGTGAGGGAATTAGCCCTTATGAAAAAAAAAATCCTGACCTTAAATTCAGGCTATTTCAACAACCCTTGTGTTGAGCTAAAGGACTATTGCCTTAGAAGCACAAGTGTTAACTAGCCCTCTACAGTACTATTAACTCTTCTGTTCTGATTAGGCATGGTTTTAGAACAATGAGGGCACTCATGCCTATGTTAGCAACATACAGCTCTATTGCTCTGCTGTCTCACACAAAGACCATAGCCACAAGATCCTACACGAGACAGCACATACAGGAAAGTGCTGACAAATCAGGATTTTACCTTATTCATAGTAAAAGTTGAACCATTTACCTGGAATAAAGACGATGTGGACAGATAGTCTTCCCAAGTACTGATGAAGTATGGAAAAAACTCTCATGCATTTTATTTCAGACTGCTACTTCCCAAGTTATTTGGTCTCTTTCTGCTCATCTACTATGCAGGAATACACCAGCAATCCACGGGAATTACCCACGTTAAACTTCTATAGAAGTCAACAACAGGAACTAGACAAAGAACAGCATCCCATATGTTGAGGCCCTGAAATTTGAGGTCCTGGGCCAAAGAAAACATCAGTGGTATGCAGCTCTAATTAGGTGTATACATGCAAGATTTAAAATGGGGATTAGTTACCCGTTTATTCCAAGCATTCAGATTTAAGACAAGGGACTCAGAAGAAACTGTTTCAAAGCTGGGGAAAAACAGGAGGGACAGAAACAGGAATGGACTAGAACCAGTCTTATGACAAAACTCAAATGGTATGGAATGGAGCTCTTAGTATGGGCTCTTGGAATCACGAAATACCTGACTGAGCTTATTCAGCACCTTTATCCATTGGAGGCATGACTTCAAGCCTTGTTTTTCAGGGAAGCAATCCTGTATAGGCAGGAGAGATCTATGAGCAGACGGCAAAGGTGCAGGACCTGACAAACTTTCTTTTCCGTGTTATTCTGAAAATATCTAACTCAAAATTTAAGAACCAGTCTCGCCCAGCTGGCATCAGGCTTCTGTGATGGTTAATTTTTCTTTACCTCGACTTAAGCTATATCCTCTTGAAACAGTACCTACAGGCCTACAGGGAAGGCTCACATTCTTTTGAGAGCCGAATTTTCTGACCACTCCACTAATGCAGAAACAGCGATCTAGAGTCAATACATGAGAGCCCTGTCTAGAGCAGGCTATCAGCCTCTGTTTTTCACCAGTGCCATTTACTTTAGGGATTAGAAAATAAAAAAAAAGGAACTTGGTGATCGGGCCAAGACTAAGATCCAGCACTGCAGCAAAAAGATTTCATCCTTACCCCAAACATTTCTGGGATGTTTTATTAGAACCTGGAGCCTCCTGACAGTTGCCACCAGATACAGCTGTTCAATAGTTTGTGCAGCTGCACCATAACATCTTGCTGCCATGAATAAGTAAAGGCAACAAAGCACCTTCGGCAACTATAGGAAAACAATAAAAATTTGTACAGGTTTAGACTTCTCATGTCTTTCATGCAATTACTGCAGAACCACACCAGAATCTTAATGAGATCAGGACAGTTCCTGGACCTAATTTAGGGAATCAAATCTAGCAAAGTCCACTGGTGTGGAGCCACATGGCAAGCTTTCCAGACATTGAAGTTGCTTCTGTAAAATGCTCATTCTGAGTTGCCCACATTTTCCAAATAATTCACCCTTGACGATCACTACTGTCAAGGAATCGAGAAAGCCCTACACAGCTATAACTAGCTGAAAATTACTACGCTGCAGAGTGGTGTATTCTGTCAATAGGAAAGTCTGAAGGTGAGGGAATTTAGATTCCTTGTCAGAAAGCTGTTCAGATCACAACCGTTTAAGAACAGAAATACAGTGAAAGGTTAAAGCCTGACTACACAGGCTGATGCAGAGGTACCCTTTCTTTCATCTCCTCTACCAGATCCATGCTGCACCAGAAGACATGTACAGCTTTTTCCAATTTGCTGAGAAAGCATGGCAGGAAATAACTGGAAAAATACACGATTAATTGGGAGTTGGTGCTTGCACAGGCATCTCTAAAGCATCATATATGATGGAATGATGAGGGATTATCCCCAGTCTTCACTCTTTTCCGAGTTTCAGCTTCTCAAGTCAGAATCCCCCATTCCTTACTGGGGAATACACCACTTTACACTTAAAATACAGAACAAAGCAGATTATATCCTCTTATACCGACCCTAACATCCTAGTGACCTGTCATCCTGTTAAATAGACATACCTACATCTGTTTCAAAATCCTAAATCATTAAGGATGTATACATTTGACCTAAATCAGATTTCTATGGGATCCCAGGGAAAAAGCCCTTAGTTAATGTTTTTTTTTAATTTACTTTCTTATTTTGAAATTTGTTTATTACTTATTCGTAGTTAATGTTTAGCTCACATTGTAGCATTTTAATTAGTGTTGTATGACACCTGACCTTTGTCAGACACTTTACCTGTCAAGATCTGAAGTTACTTTTCTTAACATAAACTTGTAAAATATCTTGTCAGCCAGGTAAGACTGATCACACACACACACACAAAAAAAGCTTAGGCACTCATCCTTAAGTCTGTGCCTTCTCCTTGCATCTAATTTTATCTTTGTTTCCCCCTTCTTTCTCTTTTGGAGCTATCAACAACAAAACGAAGCTCCCAGTGCCACCTTATACTCCTAAATCCAGTCAACAGAACAGGAACAAGTATCAGAAAATAGAAGCTAGACAGAACAGTGGTTAACACTGGAACAAGTTGAAAATGGTGAACCTTCTTCTGTATTACAGACAAAAGCAGCAGAAAAGCTGTAGTGCATTACCATAACGACAAATTATGAACTACCAGTATGCTGTGGCTGTTAAAGAACTCAACGGGATCACAGATTACATGGGATGAGGCTTTTCCAGGACAGGTAAGAAAGGAAGAATGCCACTATGCCACGCCCTAGGAAGGGTTCATCTGGAATCTATTAAAAAACTCAAATCAACTACTTCTGAGAAACAGAAACTCAAGCTAACAAATGCAAAGAAGGATTGCTAAGCCAGATGATGAGGAAAAGAGCAAGCTGAACTCAAGATACCTTGACTTTCAATGGCTGAAAGAGAGAGGCTTGCTGTTACCAGGAAAGAAAGGTTATTTATGCTAACAGACAATATTAAAACAAAACAACTTAACAAATTAACTGTAAATACAGTTAGACTGCAAATACAGATTTCTAACCTATAACAGAAGTTTGAGTGTTTGAAACAAAATACAAAAAATAAGTCTCTAAGCTTAGAGGCAGCTTGCAGCAGCAGCAGGCTACAATTCAGACCTCCCTTCTGAAGTTCCTTTGAGATCATTCTTCTGTTATTTGAATCTCTAAATTAAAATGAGTATTTCCTTTGAATCTGTGCTGTCTCTAGCAGTTTTCCACAACAAACAATGTCATAGCCCCTTACATGTTTAGAGTATTTAAAATCATTAATACAAGCTAATTCTGTTCCTGCTCATTAAACAAAGATCATAAAATAAATGCATTCAGGCTCTGTAAATATTACAAAAACTTTGGGTCCTCAACAGCAAACTTTCCTTTCAGGCAAGGCGTATGTTCTATATCGCTGTCCATAATACAAGGACTAGATTTATTTAATAAATACACTTTAGGTGCTGCAGATCAACGCTACTCCCACTCTCATCCCATCTGTGATGCCTCAGCCTGACTTGATGGAAATATTTTGGCACATTTAGGAAGGATCAGTTAGGGTAACTCTGATGCATCAACAAAACTGTGAAATCCAAACTACAATATCAGAATACACAGGATGTGAATACCCCAGAAGACCCAGCTGGTTCACTTTCTGGACTCTGCTCCATGTCTGGGCTCCTGGAAACCCAAGCTCAAGATGCGAGTCCTCAGCAGGAAGACTCCCTGCCAGAACTGCCCAAGCTCTCCTCCACTGTTGTTCATGAAGTATTTCAGCAGCACCCTTGAGTGCTGTTATAATACTTAGAGACTCCCTCCTCCATTCAACCGTGTATAGCCCATCTTTGAAGAAAATTGCTACCCCAATCCCTCAAAGGTGCAGCGGGATCTTGACCTGAGTGTTTTTGAAATGACCACAGTGTAAGGCAGGAGCAAAAACAGCAACCTCTCTTCAGGCTCTGGCCCCACTCTTCTACGTTGATGAGGCTACACTCATGCCAGACTTGGTTGGCAGGATATTAGCCCCTTTAACACACACAAAAACACACACTAGCTTTCTTTGCGCTTTTATCCAAACTACAAGTACATCACAGAGATCTGCGCCCACCCTGGAGCATTCTTTACACATGGCTAAAAAAACAGACAGGCAGAAGGGGTAGGGGTGAAGTCCTCCAAGTAGAGTTCATGCTGACAGGTCACTGTTATCAAATCTCTCCTGGTCATACACCTCTGCCACCACCTTTCTTCCTGCAAACCAGCGCCCATTCAAAGCCTGAATGGCTTTGTGAGTCTCTGAGGCCATGGAGAACTCCACAAAGATCTTAACAATGATCTCAGCATCCTCCTCTTCTCCCTGCTTCTCCTGGTAGATGATGACCCTGTTTACAGCCCCGAATTTGCCACACTCTTCTGTCACTTCTCCCTCTAGGTCATCATCAATGTCCTTTGGATCCACCATGTTGCGAAGCACCATCACAGTGGACTGCAGAGAGAAAGAACAATACAAGTACATTAATATAATTGAGACACTAAAGTTAAATACAAACAAACAAAAAACCTACCAAGCTCTTCTGAGACACATCTTTGTAGCACAGGTGACTTGAACTATCTGATTTTTCTTGTGCTGTTGCTATCCAGTTATTTATTTATTTATTTTTTTTTACTTTGTTACCTTCAAGATTTTTTTGTTTAATTTTTCCTTATGTCTGAATACAGTAGGAAGTTTAACTTTTTTTTCAGACCTCTGACATTTAATGGCTGACCAGGTACTTTAGTTAAAGCATCAACCACAGCGTAACAACAAGAGCTTTTCGGAGTGCCTGCAACACGCCTTTTGTACATATCCCCCACTAAACCTTTTTATGACAAAGCACTTCTCTGTATCACAGAACGATAGATGTTTTAAGATAGATGATCAGGATCACCTGATTCAAACCTAGTTCTCAAGCAAGGCAACCTTGAGCAGGTTGCCCGGGACCATGCCCGCACAGCTGTTGAATATCTCCAGGGATAGACTGACTACACAACCTCTCTGTGCAGCCTCTGTATGTTTTTGCATGTTAGAGACCCAGCTCTACCACATCCTTTCTTCCCATTGATGGCTCTACCCAACATCACAGTTTAGTGGTCATGGCATTTCAGAGTCAGTTTACCACGTACAAAGCTGCAGAGCTACACCACATGAAGAGAGTGATACAATGAGAGGTATCTCATTTGCTAATAACTGGAACCAGCTCAGGGTAGCCACATTACACTCACCTCCTGTTTACGAAGCAATTTCTGCATCACCATATGACGGGCACTGCTGCCAGATATGCTCATGTGTTCCTGTTCACTCAGCATCTCTGGCCTCTCTGACTCCTGGAATACCTCCTCCTCTTCCTTTTCCTTTTTGACCTCCATCAGGCCCAACGCTGGGGGACTGGCCAGGATAGGATTCACAACTCCCACTTGGGGGATAGTGACAGGAATTGGAGGTCGGGCAGGGGTTACACCTGTAAGAGTACAAACTCCGTAGCATAAAGAAGAGAACTGATGTTCCGCAACATTTCAATACACACCACTCAGTAGTAAAGAGGATCAAAGAATCTATAGGGTTTTATTGGCTCTACACAAACAACGACCAGGGAGGCATACACAGCAACTTGGTCAACAATATGGGATATATGCACTCAATATATTCATCACATTCATCATATGCCCAGAAGTGAGACAGAGAACAGGTCTTTGCATTGGGTAACAACTATCCACAGTTTCACTCAGGGTACTACGCATTTCTGCTGTGAATCTCATGTCCCTGTTGTATCTATTATATACCAAAATAAACTCCTGCTATGCTGTACAAATAACAGCTCTTGACAAAGTCAGGCATGGAAGAGGATTTCAGCTTCAAATTCTCCTTAATCATGACCCAAGCTGTAAAGAACCGTGCACTGTAACAGTTACACAAGTGACAAAATGAGGAGTAAACATACCTGTAATTACTCCTGGTGCCTGCGCTGCCATTACTGCCTGTGGCAATGCCCCTAATGGCTGGGCAAGAGTCAGTGCTGGAGATACTAGACCAGGGGTAGCCAAAGTGCCAAGAACTGCAGCTCCTGCCACTGCTTCCTACAACAAAAAAAACAAGCACTAATTCTGTATCAAGAAGTCGTGTTATGGGTATGTTCAGCTGAGGCTCAGCCCTTGTCACACTTAAGAAAATACTGAGTATATAGATTCTGATGATGATGATAGCTCTCCAGGGCTACTATAAAAAACGAACAAACTAGCAAAAATTTATGCCACCCACAGAAATGTGAAAACTATGAGATATCAAGAACTGGAAGAAAAACGCTCAAATTTCATCTATCCTCTCAAGCTGCTAGGCAGGTTACTGAATGAAAAACATCAAGGAATTCAGTACAGGATCTGCAAAATGCATGCAATTCCAGAACAGGAGGAATCTCTACTTGCTTCCACCTGCTGATGCTCTAGAAGACCTTAAGAGCTCCTCAAGCAACTGTTTAAAGCAATCAAGAAAAAGGCAATGTTTAATAGCTACTACACAAACAAAGCTTTTTACTAATGCTAAGGAATGTGATCCACTTAAACAGATTGACAGGAGCTCCCAACCCGCCGCCTTCGATGGAGCTTTTCTTCAAACTTTCAGCCTTGATAACTGAAGCATTTTTTAACTACGTTCTTTTGTCCATATTGTCTGAACCTCTTCTCCCATTACCTACATGTCTCCATATGGACTGTACATGAGCAAAAATCGGATGCACTTTTCAGCTTTTTTTTCCTACAGTTACACCAAGTCACTTTCTCTAGTCTTCTCCTGCATATCAGGTTTTCCATTTCCCTGAATAACTACGATATTCCTTTATACCTGCTATAATCCAAATAAACATTCTCACTCTAGATGAGCAGAATTCAACCATATCTTTTAACTAGACGAAAACATTTCCACAAAGCTATCAAAAATAACACGCATAATATATCCTAGGATCCCTTTTGTTTTGGTTGTTTTCCAGGCTATTGTACTCATAATTTAGTTACTCAGATCCTTCTCCTTTTCTGTTTTCATGGGGATCATATAAGCTTCTGAATTGTTCACAGAATATATAGTAAATGTTTTTGCTAATTAAGTGCAATAGTAGGCTTAACAAAAAGTTATGTTCATTTGATGTTTTCCTAAAACATCTAAATACATCACGTAGCTGTTTGTTCTTCCTTAAAGCTTGTTTTCAATCTTTCCCTACCACTGGTGTCAGAAGAAAGTCCACAGAGATCTGTTTTCTATCCTACCTTAAACCCAAGTATCATATTTGCTATTCTTCAGTCATACAGCAATAGCCTGACTTGACAGACTAATTACAAAAAAACCCACAAAAGTTTTAAGTGTACAACCACACGTGATAAGCTCTTGGTGGATATAAACCCACCAAGGTTGCAGTAATTCCATGTGTACCATTAGCCAGTTTGCCTTATGCTTCTAACGAAGGGGAAGAATACTTACGTAAGCATTCCGTGCTACAGTAAGACTACCATAATTTTGACTACACTGGTAGTGAGCTGTGTCACTTTTTTCTTAAGTGGCCAAAGAAACTTTTTCTAATAACTTTAGTTTCTTATTTTCTGTTGCAAGACTGACTTTTTTTACTGTGACTGTCAAGACAACCATAGTCATAGTTGTCCTAGTTTAAGTGTGGAAAAGCTTTCTCCTTCTTTGACTTGCATGTGAATTCCAAACTGCAGTTGCATTTCAGATCCGAAGTTGCATCTCTTACTTGAAAGTTTCCCTCTCATGCCCATGATTTCTTCAATCCCACTGAGTTTATACTAATTAACTTCTCTGAATCACAAAAAAAATACATGAAACTAAAGCCCTTACAGACTACGTTGGCCTATGTTCTTACTAACAATAAGCTCTTCTATACAGGAACTGTACTGGGGACATAAACTACAGATGCCTTTTTTAACTGATCTAATTATTACTCTTTTCTCTAGTTATCTAAAACTACCATCATGGCAAATCAGACCGGTGATCTAGGTCTCTACCATGTCTAAGTAAAGGGAACAAGACTGCCGAGTATCTCTGAGGTCCTTCAAAACCAATACTCTATATACAGAATTTAAAATTTTCCTAAAATTTTCCTCACAGTGACAAATCCTACCATATTTTACAGAAAGAAATAATAAAATTTATCCAGATCTGTAAGAGATCTCTCCTAAAGAGAAGAGTTAATAGTTCTTCCCTAAGGTGATTTTGATCCAAAACGTAGCCATGCCTCAGCTTGCTTCCTTAGTCAAATGCAGAGGTTTCCAGATTGTAGTGAACTTACTACTGGGGACATGCAAACCACTTTAGAGTTTCACGCAAATAGCAGCTCCCTCCTCCTCCCATTTCTACCTGTACCTTGTGATTCAAAGAAATATTAGTACCACATATAAGCTGGACACCTCAGCAGTTTTTTTTTTTTTCCTGGCTCCAGAGCATCCAAGAACTGAACAGTGCTAGAACTTGTTTCTTTCTTGGGCAGCAGGGATGCAGGAAGAGATCCTGTCCCTCCAAGGCAAGGAATACAGGCATAGATAAGCAGGTTACTTTGAAAGGTAATTTTCCTCAATCAACACTTATAGGTCATAGCCAGGAGCTTCTATTATTTTGAGCAAACTAAGTTTGAGAACCGCTAGACTCCTGCATCAACATCCAATTCTGCTGAACCCACTGTATTTCCTATTTTCTGGACAGCTTAAAGCCATGATGGGCCAACTTTCACCTTACTATACAGGCAGAGTCTTTTCAACAGCAGTGCTGCTCATGCAACTATTACTGCCCCCACTACTGTCTGCCTACTCACATAGTATTTTAAGGCATTCTTTTAGCCTCTGTTATAACCACATCCCTAATTGTTCGTATGCCTACCAACAAGGAATTCTCTCTAATTTATCCCCCGTCATTTAAAAAATAAAAAGTTCTGCTCAGGCAGGCCAGATGCCATTCCAAATGCTGGTGTATCAGACTCTCACAAGTGTGTCCTGGGCAAGCTTCTACGTGTGAAGTCCTGGAAACAGAGTACAATCTAGGCTTGGAGCCTTCACTCAAACTAGAGCATACAACTGGTTGGAAGAGTTTGCATGCTTGTTTTTAGCAGGGTGACAATAAACATCCACTTCTTTCAGTCACAGCAACTTATGTCTTACCTGTGCTGTAATCTTTGCTGTCGCAGCTGCTGCAGCAACAGCTGCTGCTGGAGGTAATCCCCCTGGCGTAGCAGGTGTCAGGAGCGGCATTGGAGGAGTCACAGCTTTACCAACTCGGAGATATTGACCCCCAAGGTCAAAGAGGTTCATAGAGGAAACTGCATCTTGAGAAGACTGTGCTTTCTCATATTCTACAATGAGAAGGAGGAATATTTGCAAGTGACCCTTTTTACTCCTAAGTTCAACTCTCTTACTGCACAATTATGATTTATCTTTGTTTAAAAAAGCAACCCCTCAGCGCTTAGATTGCTCATCTCTCTCCTCTGATCACATAAGCACTGCTGAGAACAGCAAGCATAGCAAAATCTCTCAACCCACGTAAATGGTGAGTAAAAGTATCTGGCTACTAATTAGACTTCTAAATACAAAGTTATCTCTATCCTGTTGTTTAAAGTAATTCTTCCACTAGAATGAAAAACAACGAGGATGATCCCAACTACCTTCCTTACCCCAGAACAAATATCAGATAGATATTTTACCAATGAAACCATAGCCTTTGTGTTTTCCTGTCGTGGGATCTCTGGCTAGCGTGCAGGATTTGATCTTTCCAAAGGCCTCAAACACACTCTTGATGTCATCATCTGAAAGGTCCTGATGAACAGAGGCCACATAGATGCGGTTGAAAGCCCGTGCCTCTTCTGCTAGCTGGTCTATAATTGGTTGTGCCTGACCTATATTACTAGGTCTCCCCACCTGCAGAGAACAGGAAACGGTCCATTAAACGGTCTGAAGAGCAGCAGCATGACTTGCCAAGACATACAGTAGGTAAGCACTCAACCACTTGACTTCCTTTTCAAACCACATAACCCCTCATAAGGTCAAAATTAACAAAGGGCAACAGCTGACTCTCAGCTCTGGGATACAACCTGCTCTATGATTCTAGAAGTACTGGCAGCCTGGACTGACTCTGTCCCTCTCCTTCCCTCTTCCTCCTAGGTAAGTGTTATCTTCCCTAACCTGCCAAAGACCAACTTCCAAGAAGCAAAAACAATGCTGAAAGCAAAACACAATGTTTCTATAGCCTTCTTTTGAAGGCTCCTAAACCCCTAACACTGCAGAAATGCATCAGAGATAAATGCAGGACGTAAAACACTTTGAAATCTAGGGAGGAAGCTAGCATTTTCTGCAATCTCCAAAGTTCCACCTTTCAGAGATCATCTCTTACTTATTGCCTGAAAACACACAGCTACAAACCTTTGTTCTTTTCAGTTTGTGCTGAACGCCTCCTTTTTGTATGGCAAGGTACTTAAAATTCCTCATGCTACTGACAGGCAAAAAAAGCGCCTGATGCTACTTATCTACCATCCACACAGGCCCAGCATATGAAGAACACCAAGTATCATGAATCATCTTTGTTTTGTGCTTAAGAAATTTCCATACTATGTGTGTGTGAGGGGGAACTGTCAGCTTATAAGAACGAGTTTCTTGACTTTATTAGCACGCTGGGTGGTTCTCCTCAGGGACTGAGGGACTAACAGACACTATGTACTTAGTGGGTTGAAAATGAAGATTTATCCTGGAACAGGCTTTAGGTTATCTTCCATGCTACAGTGCTATGGGAAGCATTTCTAGGCATCAAAACCTTTATTCAAAGTAAAGAGAACTAGGAATTTTCAGGGCATGCCTGTTACTCACCTTTATATTTCTTCCTCCCAACATGACAGAATTCATCTGCTCCAAGGCCAGCTGAGCAGCTTCAGGCACCTCATATTCCACAAAAGCAAAACCCTAGGACAGAAGGAATACTCCTGTTGAATTGTACCAGTCGCATCTTGTCAACCCCAGTGCCAGCTAATGGAGCCAAGAATTCCCACATACTAGATTCTTACTATTGTGGTCTGAGAAGACTTTTCCTTCAAGGCTACCTGTTTTCAGAGTCTCTCATGCCTAGAGGCCTAGCAGAGAAAGGCTACTGCACACAGGACTGCTAGCTGTTTAGCATCTTTTGTGCACACCAGACCCATGCGCATATGGTTCCCACAACAAAATACTGCAAAAATAAGCAGAGCGAGCAGATACAAACAATTTCTTAAAATCAAAATGCTAAAGCAGCCTTCTCTCTACGAGGACGAACATTCCTTCTTCTCCTGGATATATTCACGAAAGCCCTGGAGAGAAGAAAAACATCACTCAAGGCCTGTTAACCAACCTTATGCTTCATCGTAACTGAGTCCCAGGACATATCAATGCTTTTTATAGGTCCAAATGGTGCAAAGGCCTGGCGAATGGTATCTTCTCCAAGTTCATAGTATATGGAGCCCACATAAACACGACACATGATGGCCAAGGCGCGCTGCCTCTGAGCTGCCATCTGTATTGGAAAGAAGAACTGGCTGGTTAGATCAGGGGGTGGTCATGGATGTCAGGACCTCCTTCCCTTCCTCCTTCCCTCCCAGGAGCTATGACCCAACAGCAGGTAGCTCCTCACTGGGCTGCAGCACAGCCTGGTACACGTAGTAATAAAGAAGTGTTTTCCTGCTCAATGCACAGACTGCTGGAGCGGATAAGCAGTACAGCTCACTCCTGGGGCAGTCAAATCTTTGATGGGGTCTGCCACTTCAGGAGCCTTAACTCCAACCCCACTGATAAGGTCTAACCCTCCCCAGCATGATCGCATCTCCAGCAACACTTGCAGGAGGAGGAAATAACTTCATTCTAGGACAGCTTCCCCCTCCAGGCAGCAAAGGTCTCAATTCTAGGCGCTATCAGCAATCCCTCCCATTCCCTCCCACAAGGGGCAGCAAGAGATCCAGTATCGGGCACCACCTAGTCACTCCCTCCCCCACCCCATCCTCCCAGGCAGCAAAGGATCTGGAGTTGGGTACCTCCTCCCCACCCCCTCAAGCATCACACACCACCTCCTCCCCTCCACCCACCCCAGGCAGTACAGGATCCAGTACTAGGCACCACTTCCACCACACATTTCAAAAGCAAAGCAAACATAAAAATAAAAAATAAAAATCACATGGTTAAATGAAACTTCTTAGTTAAGTGTGTGGTGCTAGTACTTATCACTGCCTGTTGTTACTGGCTCAGATAGTGGTGCAGCCCCCAAAGACTCCGCCCTTATCAGTTTCGGTGCAGAGAAGGTCTCTGTGCTATTTTCTCCTAAGTATGCCTGAAAACCTGTTTGCAAGACAAATCCAGAAATTTCTTAAAGCAGGTATCCAAAAAAGCAGTATCCTTCAATTATTTTTCACCCACATTACAATTCTAAAATTGCTACTACTAATAAACATTGTTTTGGAAGATGCTGCCTGCTAAAATCACATGTCTGGCCAGCATATCCTATCAGCACGTCTTGGGACCAAGGCAGAAATAAAGGCTCTGTACAGGCAGCTCCCTATGATCAGCAAGACTGAATTACAGTGCGTTGGAGATGTGCACAGGGCTTCGTTCCTGTTCTGCGTGGAACAGATGGAACAAACGGAACAAACATACGGCAGTAAGGGCTACGGACTGTTGCAGAGTAGGCAAATGCAGCGTTAAGCTTGATGCCTTTCTCCCTTCCCAGCACTACAGTGCTTGGCATGAAGGTAGGGAGCGCTGGAAACTGCGCCTTCCCCACCACCTCTGCTTAAGGGGGTCTGTAATCGAGGCCTTTACAAGAGACCCACCTTCAGAGTGCTGCAACAAGCATGAGCACAATGAGCTCTGACGTGTCTGGGGACGTTACAACTCGCATGGCAAAACAAAAGGGACTGCATTTCATCTGTGATAGTCAAAGGATCGTGGACATGAACAGTACCTGAAGAAATCCTTCTCCCTCGTAACACAAGTGACATTGACCATAGGAGGAAAAAAACTGTAAAGGTTCAACTCCTATTATTCCATACAACAGGGATACTATAAACAGGAATGGTTCTCACCCCATACTGCTGCTCCTGAAGTGTATTAAACTTGCCTCTTGACTGGGTTTAATATTTCACACAGTTAAAAATAAGTTGCTTTTCAATAGCTCTGCAATGCTGTGACTGGGAGGACTATGGCACGTGTACACGCAGGACAGCTGACATGTTGTCTCCCAGGTTCTCCAACACCTTCACAGCTTTGGTGCATGAAAGCCAGTGATCAGCAGCCCCTCAATTTGTGTAGTGCGTCCATTTACAGGTTCAGAGCCATCACCGTTCTAACCCAAGTGTCTGAGTGAAGTGCCTCACCCGTGGTGACACAGACTGTGGCAAAAATTTAGTGTTTTACTAGGAGTGCTCTTGGACAAGACACTGCAGCCCTGCACCAGGCAGAGGTAATTCCCACCTTCTGAAGTCTATATATGCAAACAGGACATTCCCTTCTTTTCACTTATCAATGCAACAGTGGCAAGAAAAATGGCATTTGTCCCCTCCCATGGCAGCAACCTTTACTGGAGGATATCCACATCTTACACTGCTGCATAGATTCTAATGAAATAGGTGGGGCAGAGCTAGGAAGACTTATGTTACATCTGGAACATATTAGAAACCTGGAGCTACAAAGGCAGAATTTAGGTAGACCATGATGACTACAGGCATATGTGGATCACTAACAGGAATCAGCATCAATTTAGGGGAAGTGCTGTAATATACACCTGCGAACTAAGCACAGGACTAAGTGTCAGGAACTCATGAATAGAAATTTTATTGCTTTCACTAGCTATATTAAATAATTTTTGCTGGCCACTGGCCCTTTACTCAATGTACAAAAATGGAGCTTAAGGCATCTGCAGTCTTCATTGGAAAGGCAACAGCTAATATTTGTACATACGAAATATTGCTGATAAGTGCTTATGAAGGTTATTTTAAGGAGAAGCCAAAACATCATATTGGAATGGTGCTTTAAATGAAAGAGGCAATGCAAAAACATCACCACTAGCTCCAGTTTTAATACAACGCCAGGAAATTGTGCTCATGTTGCTGAACTGACACGGGAATCTTGAGCTGTAATTCTTAGCAGATTAGGTAGACAGGAAGCTTTAATCACAGGCACTGAGATACTGCAATAGGAAGTTCAGACTGCACTTCCTTCATGTAGGAATCGATGACTCTTGTCAACAGGAAAATGTGTTGTACACAGGCCTGTTTGCATTTCCTACATTCCTGATGGGCTTTGGGATAAAGCATTTGCTGAGAAATGAGTACCAAAACTATACTCAACTGTAGCACAGCTGAATGGTTCAGAAGACTCCTAGGTTCTGTCCCATCAGCAGTAGCCTCCAATTGCCTACAGTCTTAGGGAAAGGATTCACAATACTAACTATGCCCCTGAGGCTAATGAGAAATTGAACATTTCCCATTACATTATCAGTATGTGCTTTTCATCTATTGCCCAGCTGTGAATACAAGCTGTACGGTTTTTTTAAAGCAAAATTGGTGGTGTTAATGCTATTAAGTATGCATCTACATTAACTGTACATTTACTGGTAGAGGTTTCTTGGGCACAAGGGTTCAGAAACCACCTGTGCAGAAATTCATGTTGAGATACACGTTTCTATTCCAATCCAAACTTACATATTCCCATAAATTTTATTTTGGCTCCCCTGCTGACATGCTACCTACCGTGACAGTGTTATAGGAGGGAAAACAGGTGTTTTTAGATTTAGTGCATCTTTCA
The DNA here is from genome assembly GCF_964034855.1 of Anser brachyrhynchus. Classification (NCBI taxonomy): domain Eukaryota; kingdom Metazoa; phylum Chordata; class Aves; order Anseriformes; family Anatidae; genus Anser; species Anser brachyrhynchus. The sequence goes on along the minus strand of NC_137695.1, from coordinate 161,394,017 downwards.
TTTTGGAGGACAGGCCTCCAGGTGCATTTTACCTACTCAACATTGCATTTCATCAAGATGGGAAAATACTTGCAAATGAACCTTTGCATGCAGAGTGGAGATTATAGGACACTTTCTCCAGGGGCCATTGTTCAACATCTCTGGAAAAAGGAGGGAATTGATAATCCCAGGTAATCATAGAATCATGGATCATATAATTAAGCTCTTTGTGATAGCTGATTAGAAACTCCAGCACTAAAGGACCACACAGGTTCTCTGAATAGTTCTGCAGTTCTGTTACTTCCATCCTGCTTCTTTTTTGTTTTTAAACTTTACTTGAAACATGATATATTCACCTAGTCTGGAAACATGCATAGTAAGAGCAGTCTTACAACCTGGGCTACAATATGTTCTGCAAGCCTGTAGTGCCCCCGTCTTCCCCAGCACCATAGCTGCCAGGCCTCTGGTGCTGTGAGTTTGCTTCATAAGAAATTGCCCATTTGTGAGTTACCTTGGCAGTTAGTTTTAGGTCAGGACCTCAGAACTGTAGCATCCCTAGAAATGCAGCTCCCACAATTTCACAGGTGTGTTCAGTACTGTTCGAAATCTAAAGCTTTCTTTGCCAACTGACTCCAGGACCCCGACTGCCAGTGTCACAGCAGACTGCACCCAGCCCATGATGTTCCTCTGGGGAGTTTACACTTTGCCTCTGCTTGCTGTGCTTGTCCATAACAGGTGGGTATGTGGGAGGGTTGTGCTGGGTTGAATTAAGAGCATTGTATTACCACTACATACTTCCCCACTCTAGGCCCTGACTAAGACAAAGTGCCCAAGAAGAAGTGAATATGTCTATTGACCGATTGTAAAGGTGAGAGAGGATCTCCAAAGCCCATTGTCACTGCTGCCATCTGAAAGACAGTAAAGACAGAGTTCAGTCTGTTGGAGCTGAGCATACTACGGCTGTTTGTAAAAACTCAAGCAGAGCGGCGGCACAGGGAACCTGCGAGAGAGGCCTCTCCTTCCTTGCCCCTCACTGCCTGGTCCCAAGGACTGTCCAGCGCTGGGACCCTGCAGATTCCAGTCCCACCAGGTCAGGGTGGAGTTGTGCTGCTGCCACTGCCTCAGGAAGCAGGGTCTTCTCCCAGGGGGGACTCAAGGCAATAGTAACCTCTGCAACCACTGTCGTTGATTCACCCCCAGCATTTAAAAAGGAGCCCCTCAACTAGATCAGCCACTCAGAAACATGCACAGCCCTGAAAGGCCAGAGCTGCTTAATGTGGCAAGCACATCCACAGTGACACTTCATTAAAAATATCCAAGACCCCAAAGCTGTAATTTTGGGATTCCTAACTTTGAATAGGAGACAGTGATATCTGTTCAAGAAATCTCCAAACGAAGGGAGATTTAAATGGCTATTAAGGGTTCTGCCAGCACATAGGCCTTCCAGCGTTAACAAGAACAGCCAACTGAACTTCTCAGTGAGGCTGGCAGGGTACCTGGGTGAAGGGGAGGGAAATGGGTCCGCACTGTTGGTAACACGAGGGAGAGGTGTACCCTCCCCTCAAGCAGAAGAGATGGGGGAAGGATACACAGTAACCCTAGGCACCACCTTAAATGTAAGTTGAAGGTGAAACCCACAGCAAATTCTTTGGCTTCTGGTGATTCAAGAAACATTTAGGCAGCCAACAGGTGAGAAAATTTCTCCCCAACAGGAAAAAAAACTCTGGGGGCAATTTGTATAGGTGAGTAAAGGGCATTTCTTTAGAGGGCTCAGGACTGTATACTTTAATTTCACTGTGGAAACAGAAGTGCTTTCACCTGGCTCCGGGCAGGCCTCAGGGCTGTGCTCTGGTTCTAAGTGCAAAAAGAACTCCACCTTGTTGGGGAGAGTAAGACAGAATGAGCATCTCAGAAGGTCTCTCACCTGCAGGTTGGTGAGTTGCTGTTGCTGGTGGGCGATGGTTTGCTTCACCAGCACACTCTTGATACTCTGCTCCATCGCATACTTCTTTGCCTAGGAAGAAACAGACTTTGTAGTCACAGCCTAATACCGCAGAACAGGGAATGACGTTTGACTTCACACCATAGCTCCCCAGAACCACACAACTGGCTGCCAATGGTGCTTTCTGATGCTCCAGCCCTAAGCTCTAAGGCACTGAGCATTAGCCGGCGGCAAACAGCTTACTAATGCCTTGGTCTGCATCTTGGAGTTGCGAGCCCTGAAATACAGCATAATGCTTGAGCAGAGGATTGGATGGACTCAATCTGCAGCAGGCACAACGTTAGGAAAGCAGCATGCACTACACACTCAGCATTTTCCCTCTTCCTCCCTCTGCCCCTTAGATCCCACCATAGCACCTTACCTGCTGGGATGAGGGCAGGACAGATAGCCTCCTTCAAGTCCTTTCCACTCAGAGAACATCTGGACAAAGAGGTTCTACAAAAGGGAAGGGGGCTCCTAATCCCCATGCCCAGTCTCTTGACTGTGCGCTACCCCTCCCTTTCTTTATAATATTTGGACTATTCAAATTTGGAGGACCCACTGCTCTCTTGCTCACTAAAATGCTCCAGCTCTCTTTCTCCAATTCCTAGGCTGAGGACACAAAGCTGAGCTGTGTTTTTTGTTCAGTCTTCTATAAATTCGACAATGCCTGAGCTTTACACCCAGTGGTGTTAACATGAGGCTCTTTGTCAAGGGAAACCTAATACCCACACGTGCCTGTTCCCAGCGGAGGGTACAAACACATTCAGCCAACCCCTCAGGCACCTGCTTTCCATGGCTGTACGTGTTTGGGAGGTGCCAGGGAACAGTAGGTTCTAAACCGTGGATTTGAGACGTGTGCTTCGGAAACCTGGAAACGGACAAGGGGATTTACATCTGTCAGCTATGGAGAAGCCAGAGGAAACGAGGCCGTTTCACACTGTGAGCCAAACACACACACAAGCAGCTTCAGCATTACGGGAACATTCACATGAAGCCTACCCAGAACAATGCTATACTTGCCTCAACTGAATACGTAATGCACCTATCCCACAATTCCCACATTCCTTGGTTTTGTTTCCTTCCCCCTCTTTTCCCAGTTGTGCTCTCCTCAGCAAGCCAGGCACCACTCTCTCTCACCAGCAAAGTGGGCCAGAAGTCGGCAGTAACCTCCCCACCGGCTGTACAAAACAGGCCCAACAACCAGAACTCAGAGCTGGTCTGAAATTTTGTCTAGATTGAGACACGTCGACTCAAGTGGGGTTGAAAATACTTGCCACATGCTACTGGGTCTCTTTACATGGAAAGGAGCATAAGGGAAAAACAGACTTTGTGATGTTTGTGTGTGGACAGAATAAAAGATCAGCTGGAGCATATCAGAAACCTATTTCTTGTGGTGTACAGTCTGCTCTTCACAGTAACTTTATGGCAGTTGCACAGTGTCTCAGAATTACAATATGTTCTTAAGTTGTTATGATTACTTATGATTTTGATTTTATTTTTTTCTTTTAAGGAAAAGCACTCCCCCTACCACAACAGGGAATTCCATGTTGTGCTCCCCAAAAAGCATCTATAAACTCCAAACCAAGACACAGTTCTCGGGCACAATTTTGAAGATGTGAATCCACACAGATCACAGTCATTATCCCATATGTAATCTTGACAAGTGAGCTTTTTTTTTTTTAAATAATATCAGGAAAAAATGTGAACTTCAAAAAAAAAAACACAAACAACCAACCAAAAAAGAATGCTAAGATGTAAGTTCATGTCAAGTATACTCACTTTCTGGAGAGCTTCCTGCTGTTCTGGTGTGAGGGGAGGAAGCCCCAGCTTAGCTGCTGTGCTTTGTCCATTTTCCATCTTAATGGACTCTGTACCCTAAGAAAACAGAAACACACTCATGGAAAAGCTATTCTCACAAATCTGACCCATTTCTTCATTCCCAGAAACTCAACGCACTTGTCAGAATCTTAGGAAGAATTTTAGCCAACTATTAGCAACTCATGAAAAACTGTTCTTTAATATTATAGCCACTTCCCATGGGAGAGCTATCCCACCAACTGTACAAATTGATGAACAGGTTGAATACTTAACCTAAAGAGTTCCCTAAACATCATATTTTCAGTGAAGAAAAATGCAATAAACCCCAGTCTTCACTTATATCATCTCCATCCTACATCTCAGCAGTTAAATTCTATCAAATGTAACTGTATATTCTCCTTCCATCTCTTCCCATACCGGATTTTTAGCCTTGATTTCTCAAGTTCTCTTTTTAAAATCTTCTCTTAAAGTTTTCCAAATTTCACACACTGTTCTAGGTACTGAGTCACAAATAAACATTCCCATACTTGGTATGATGCATATTACCTGCACATGCAGACACTCAAACCCAACATTAGAGCAGACCTAGAAAGAAGCTTCTGGGCCACTGGACTAATTTTTGTCTGTGTGATTTCATAGATGTACATGCAACTAACAAACCTTAGCCTTCTTTGGGTCTTAGTTATTCTACTGACTTCTTTGCCTCGTGCTTGTGCTTTACACTGAAGTTCCTTCCTGTGAAATAACTGCTCAATTATTCCTACCACGTTAAGTAACACTAAGTTTCTCTGAAGTATATACATCAAACTGGTTTTGGTTAAAGCGATTCAACAGCTTGTGTCTTTCTGGTAAGCATCTACCAACTTGTATTCTTAAGGAATAATTCTTTAGCGGCCCAAACATAGTCACATAATTGATAGTCAAAGTAAAGGTGAGGTTATCAATAAAAGCCTGTTAAGATATATCTCAGTTCTCCAGTTAAAAAGAAAACAAACAAAAAAAACCACTAAATACTCTAACAAGAACAGACCAAAAAAATAAAAAAGGATCAGACCCATTCAGACAGCAAAACAAGAACAGCTTTCCTGACACAGCAACAAAGCTGTCGCATGGGGAAAAAAAATAGTACCAAAGTAGTTGGCATCTTAGCAGAAGAACAGCAAGTATTCCTGCTCATTTGGTTCCCATTCATTCAGAACAGATCACTGGCTCACAGCACTCGCTAGCGAGTTTTCCTGCAGGCACAAATACTTCTTAAAGACCACTGGTCTTCTCCAGGAAAAAAGAGAAAAAAACACCCCACAATTCACTGGAACATCAAGAGCCTACAAATATAATACCAAAACAGAGGACAAAAAGCTATTCTTGTATATAGCTGAAGCCTCAGAGAGGAAAAATGCAGTCTTTTGGAAGCAGATCCTGCATCATCTCTGCACACAAACTGCACACTTCATTGCATCTTCTTTATCATACCACAAGGCAAAGGGGAACACACGTTACTGAACAGACAACCTGCTGCTACAACTCTCAGCGTGAGACAACAGAATTGTCAGCTAAGCTTAGTAATAGCAGAGTGCTTCAGGTCTAAGTACACACACTTCAATGAGGAGAGCCACGTGCTGCACATCTGACTGCTCAGGACAACACCAGCACAGTTCCTGCACCGTGTCTACCACGGTAACAGTACAGCACAGGCCAGTTATCCGTTTCCTCCAGCAACACAACTTCATTGACAGTCCTGTTTTTCACTTATATTTTCTGATTTGTTTTATTTACTGATAAAAGCAGAATGTTCAGCTTTTGTTGGGGAAGAAAACTACAAAATAGCTGTAAGGTATTTTGAGCAGACAGATTCTTTCCTGAAGTCATAGATACCACCTAAATATAAGTGAAGCTCGAGCACATCCACATTATTCTCAATACAGGGAAATAATTTGTTATTTTCACGGAAATTTAGAAATAAAACAATGCCAAGTTCAAGTAAACAGCAGAAGAGGTGAGAGAAGAAACATCTTATGCATTCTCAGAAGACATCGTGGAGGCACAGACTCAATCTGGTAACAATCTTTGAGTCCTCCCACTAAAAAGGAGTTAAATAAGGGCACCCCCCCCAAATTCGAGGCATCCTAAGCAGCCTGCTTTATCTAGAGTAGCTGCAAGTTCAACATGTAAGATCAGAAGCTAAAGAAGCTAAAGCTAAACAATCCTTAAGTATCACAACCAGCACGTACCTGCCATGAGGACTGTGATCCCCAGCTGTATTTGTTGGCCCACTTGCTCCTGTTGCTCATGCACTGGAGTCACGACCACGGTATTACTTTCTGCGCCACCCTCACCAACACTCCTGATGTTACAGAGGGACCGCACCTACTCCTCCCCTGAGGCAGGGCTGCCACTAATCCTTTCCCACAGCTGACGTGGGGGATGCCTGATGCTAAATGCTGCTTAGTCAGCTCATTAACTAAACTTTTATTTTCCTCTCCGGGTATAAAGTGGAGTCACATTCCTTTTAAGAAAGGAAACCCTAATTAGTGCATGCAGGAAAAGGCTATCTTACAACCTGCCACAGCACATACAGTCAGTCCGGTTTTCCCTAGCGCACACTGCTTTTTATGTTCTAACCTATTAAACACCACATTTGCCATCACATTATCTAGTCGTTCTTTATCTTGAAATCCTCTGGCAATTCATTTACCTTAATGGCTCACAGTCAGGGGAGGTTCAGACTAAGTATCAGGAAAAACTACTTTGCCAAGAGGGCAGTTAAGTCGCTGGGACAGGCTTCTTAGAGAGGTAGTTGATACACCATTCCTGCCCATGCTTAAAAGTTTAGATAAAGCTCTTAATGATGTGTTTTAACTTTGGGTTGGCCCTGAAGTAGTCTGAGGTGGACTTGATCTTTGTCGGTCCCTTCCAACAGGAACTATTTTATTCTAGTCTACATGGCAGCGGCTGAAGTGTCCTATCGGACTAGAGATTTCTTCTGATGAGATAAACTGTTGTTCATTTTCCCAACAGAATCTTGCTCATTTCTTGTACAGAACTGGTCTGACTTTGCTTCAAATATACACACCGTCCATAGGGGAACTGCTTTCCTACAGGATCAATGCAACGGAGGAAGAAGCAAGAGTGTGACTACAGCACAATGGTCCCATTGCTGCAGGCACCCATTTCGGAGTCGGACTGCCTTCTTGGCCTAAAGAAGCAGAATCTGGACCTGCCTTCGTTGTTCACCTAAATCCTGTCTCCCAACTCAAGTGTTCAGAGCTGACCATTTAAAATACCAGAATGGACAAATAACCTTATCTGTTCAGTGGCAGATACATGTTAGGCTGAACAGACCTGTGCCTGTGAAATGACATCAGTATAAAAGTTACCATGGGGAAAAACTAAGTTAATAGCAGAAAGCAAAAATTTAAGTACATCCTTTACTCACTGCAGTTTCTCCCAGATTAGCCATTTGTCTCAAGTCCATCAGCAACCGATCTGCCTCCTATCAGGCTACAATGCTGCCTTTGTTCTTTAGGAGCTATTAAGGGCAAGGAGTAGGACCTCACCTCCCTTAAAAGCAAACAAAGCCGCAGGATGAGTTTGATGATGTTCAGAGATATACAGCCTAGATCATTCTTAGTCTCTATTTTATAGGATCAGTTGAAACTTCTGTTTGTCAGTCTCAAGTTTACCATGAGGTGTTTGAGAGCATTTTCTAGGAACCATGAACATTGAAAGTAGAAGCCAAATAAACCCTCCTAACATAAAAACCTATTCCACAAGCATCTGAATACAGCGTTCTAGAGTTGCAATTACTTCACTGGTCCCTATAGATTGAACTTCACAGCTACTTTAAATAGCCCACATGGACCTAAGGAGAATCAAAGTGCAACAAAAAAAACGATACACGAATCAAAACAGATAGTTGGAACCATTTTATGCTTGCAAACTGGGAAACTCAAGTACACAATACTGATCAAAAGATAGTATTGCATAGTCCAGTTGTAGTCCCAAAGCTGGGGAAAAAAAACAAACAAGGAAACCTTGAAGAAAATAGGGAGACCTTCGTGTGGATTTCGACTGTGCGCTTATTGGCACAGCACATCAGGCACGAACCTACGGAAAACACGGTCAAATTGAAAACAAATAGTCAGCAAAGCAATACAGTAATGGCGATCTGTTTGATGCAGGAAGGCTGTATCATCTCAAAGATGAATTCTGATTGTGCAACACTGAAAAAAAAAGTCATTCTGGTTCTTAAGTAAGTGGCCAAAAAAAAAAAATTGTTGTTTCCCAGCTCTGTAGGGTCCCCTTCCCATTTCTTTACATCTTCTGTACATGCTATTGTACAGTCACCACCTGAAACTTCCTTAGTTTCCTTAGGGAAGGCACATTTTTCTACTGCTATTTCTGTTTCCCCTCAGCCTTTAAAAATTGAGTGATTGCAATGTAGGAGTAATGAGATATGGGACAAGTAAAACATAATGGAAGGCATATCAAGTTTAACAATTCACAACAGAAAAAGCTATTCCAGTGACCACATTTTAGTAGGATTCATAAAAGAGAGACTATCGTATATCTACATTTAATGTAATTTTAACATTTGAGCTCACTAAAAGGCATAGCTTCTGAATACTGGTTGATAACATCCAACTTCCAGCACAGAGGGAATAGTCAAAACTAAGGACGACAAATTGATCTAGAAGTCACAGGGTATTCAAGAAGCTAGACCCAGACACTACTTAACTGGTTGGTTCCAAGCTCTTTGCCATCAAACATCTCTCTGAAAAGAGACCAAAAATACATATGCCTTTCCTGATCAATGGTACAGCTGTAATGAAAACTTATCACCACGTACCTTTTAACACAGTTTCTTCAAGGAAGATTACTAACCTCTCTGTTACTCCAGAGTATTTGAAAAGCAACAGATGATATAAAATGATCCCAATCTCTATTGCCAGTCACAGGAAATTGAGACTATCACTTCTCTTTTTCCAGGCACATTAGGGTAATACCACTAAGGAGAAAAGGCTTGGCACAATTAATGTGAATCTGCTAGGCAGCAACGTAACAGTAACTGTTGGTGCAGTTGGTGCTTTATACTAACACCAGCCACCTCGAAAACTGCCTTATTTAAACACATGGAAACAGGAGGGAACAAGAAAAACGCATGAGAAGTTGACAACAGAAGCAGAAGAATGCGAGCTTCCTTTAAAATAGAAATAAATAGAAACTGTATACCTGGTGCTATGAACATTGCTTCTGAGCGTTGCTTGGCCCTTTAAGGTGGTTTGAACTCCAAGAGTTCAGGCACATTCGTTGGAAATTTATTACATGGCTGAGAATTTCTCTGAAGTATAAACACACACAAGAGAAAAAGAAAAATACAGAATCTTGTTTATTTTAGGAACCATAACAAGCAAACAACACAAAAGATTAAATAAGACAGAAGTGGAAAAAGGACTGATGATATTTAGGAGTCATTAACAAACAGAAGCTTCACCTAAAAATACCTGGCCCGTATAATCAGTTTACTCCTTGCTCTATTACTTGCACCAGTGCTTGGGAACCTGCATCGATCTGAACGTTTTCATGCTGCAACACCCCATGCCAGCAGTGAAGTTGGAAGAAGCATCAGCTGAGCGCCTTGTCAGAGGCAGTATTTTTATTCACACAGTAGGCTTACTTTTCAGAAAAAGTCCTCCTTCATGTATATAAAAACATTTAAGGATTTTACCCCTTATTACTATTTAAATTTGCAGATTCCGCTGTAAGTTCCATAACTTTGCAAGTCCTTCTGTGCACTATGACTTTCTGCTATTCCCAAATTACTTTAGCAACTACTACTTTTCACCCCCCCCACGTAGACCACTTTGCTCAGATGGAAGAAACAGCAGTGCTAGTTTCCATGACTGTAAGCATGTGCAACAAATGTACTACCAGAATGGAGAGCAGAGGGCACGTACAAGTTTTTTGCGTCAACGCTACCAGATGCACTACACAGAGAATGGGCACATATTTAAACCTTTCAAAATGTCACCTTCATAGCATCTCATGACCAAAGTGCTTAAATAAGCACATTTGTGTAAACAACTCTTTCCTTTAGATGAAAAAGGAAATTAAATGTCACTAATGCTGCCCAGTAGCATATTCGGTTCTCCCTGAGCACCAAATTCAACCAAAGTAAAACTTCTGAAAACATGAAAAGTCTTAAAAACACATGCATACAAATGAACTACATACCCCCAAACAATTCCTTCTGATGCTTTTTCATTTGGTAGATTCCTTCTGATGCCTTGCATTTGATAGAACAACTCTCAGCTCCATCAGAACTGAGAAAAAAATACCTTCTGGATGTTACCTGTACATGCAGAATGCTCTGCACTGTCACATATCTGTCACGGAACCCAGAAATCACAACGCATCTCAATATTTGACTCTCAGAGGAAGAAAACTGCTGTTTCTGACAATCTACAACAGTGCTAAAATGAACTACGACACACATGATCTGATTTCTCTCGATTACAAACAGGACATTAAGACAAGCCAACACATTCATCCTTTCCTAAAGCAAAGGCTGCTTTCCCTGACCATCGTCTCACCTCCTTATCAACAAGCCAACAACTGTCCAATTAAGTTGTCAATTTGTCAATCAGCAACAGCAAGAAGTTCAACGACAGAAAATGCTGGGTTCTGCACCTGGGTTGGAACAATGCCGGACACAGGTCCGGGCGGGGAGACGCGTGGCTGGAGAGCGGCGCTGCACAAAGGGAGCTGGGGGTGCTGGTGACAGCGGGCTCAACGTGAGCCAGCCGAGTGCTCCAGCAGCCAAGAGGGCGAAGCACATTTTGGGGTGCAATAAACACAGCACAGCCAGCTGGTCAAAGGAGATGATTGTCTCACGATATTTAGTGTTGGCATCACCTCGAAGGTTGTATGCACTTCTGGGTTCCACAATATAAAAAGGCTGTTAAGGTCCTTAACATCATAGAGAAGAGGGCAACAAAGCTGGCAAAAGGGCTGGAAGGCATGTCCTGTGAGGACACTTGGGTTGTCTGTCTGGAGAAAAGAAGGCTAAGAGGCGACCTCAGTGCTCTCTGCAGCTTCCTGAGGAGAGGAAACAGAGAGGGAGGTGTTGGTTCTTCTTCCTGGTAACCAATGATAAAATGTGAGGGAATGGCACACAGCTGTGTCAAGGGAGGTTCAGACTGGACATTAGGAAAAAAATCTTTACTGTGAGGATGGTTGAACACTAGGACAGGCTTCCTTCCTAGGGGCAGTTAATGCCCCGAGCCTGTCCATGTTCCAGAGGCATTTGTATAATGCCCTCAGTAATACACTTTAACTTTGGTTAGCCCTGACGTGCTCAGGCAGTTGGACTGGCTGATCTTTGTGGGTCCCTTCCAACTGCACTATTCTATTCCAAATCCTTCAGCTAGTACGTGCAGCTGTGGAGCTTGCATATAGCTTCAACATGCATGCTGGGTTCCCCTGCACCACAAGTTCTACAAGACCCACCGCTGGGTGCTCCTCTCCCTCCCAGAGGAAGCTCCAACCACTCGTAGTGCCAGGCAGAGTGGGCAGTCACGGCACACAAACACACACACCCCCAAATTAGTTCTCAGGTCTGTTTCAAAGTTAACCATCCTGACAAGAGGTATTCACAAGAAATTTGCCTTAGCCTCATTAAAATACAAACAGATCCACAGAAACCTGTGGTAACAACATCAGTGCTCTGAACTGCACAGAACACCCAAGTGAACTTAATTTTGGCTGATAAAGCTTGCTACCACGGAACTCCCCAGCAGAGAACACGCACGCCTCCTACGGGAAAGGACAATTATCTAACAGAGCTGTGATTTTAAGACTGCAAAAAGAATGACAGGTAAGCAGTTGCACGAGTATATTATGTGATGGCAGAAAGGTCTAACTACATTACTGAACACACGGAAATCAGGTAAGTACCAAAATGGCAAGCACTGTTTATCATTCTGAAGTACCACCACAGTGGGCGAGGAGACTACCGAGCTTTCAAGGAGCATCTGCAATGAAATTGTATCAAGAACCAGTGCTCAAAGCTACAGCACACAACACTCACAGTACTGCTACCAAAAGCAGTGGCACCAAACATTTCCGACACTGAAATGCTTTAAAATATAAGTTTCTTCAGCAAGACGTTAATTATTTAACCAGTTATAACTATGTATTCCATTTCTACTGCAACAAGGTACCGACTAAATTACTGAATAAATTAAATGAAAATTGCATTAATTATCAATTACACCGTTATAAGAACTCTGTGTTTACTGCCCACTGTCTCCACAGGTGGCACACACAAATAGTCCACTCTATGGTGTTGCACTATATGGTGCCCCTGCAAGGGGACAGGAGGCATTAGGCGCTGCACACCTTCATCTTACACGCACTGCTCAGCCTGACTGACTGGGCATGCGGACAATAACAAGAAGGGGAAAAAAAAATTGTTGCAGCTATGATGGCAGGAGGAAGAGAGCCTGCCATGCCGGAAATCTGCCTGTATTGCAGAGGTGCGTGGCCTGTGACACTGGGCAGATAACAGAATCAAGAGCAGGCAGATCTAAGCCAGGAGAGCAACGGGGCGTGTCACAACACGCCGGGTAAGACGACGCAGTAGCACGCATCTTTCATACGTACCAATACGTATGTTTCCTTGTAATCAACAGCTTTAACAGTTCTATGATTATATTCAGAAAATTAGCTGTAAGCAAAATCTAAGTTTACCGAACTCCAGAACTGTGCTGGGTTCCTCTTTATTGAAGTTACTTTGTCCTTAATTCTCAAGCTTTTCTAGATAGCCATCACGATTTAAATTGTCCCTGAACAACAAGAAGAAACTGCTGCAGCTGTCCTGATAAAAGCAATCCCTGCAGAAGCACTGAACTTCCTTTAGGGCAATTTTCTGCTGGTATCATAGAGCAGCCTGTCTTCTTTCCAGCATGGAAAGGAGATTTACAGGAGTGAGAGGCACTAACATTGAATGTGGCAGGAAAGATGCCAGTGATCACACAAAAAGTGATTGCTGGGACATTTGAATTCTTCGTTTTAAGGACCATTAACACTAGGACCACGTGTCAGGTTTGGTTTTTTTGTTTGGTTGGTTTTTTAAGCACAAGGTAAAACACATAGTGGCACAAATCCTGACGAATTAACACGTGATATTGGATGTTCAGATCCACTTTATTTCCAGTAAGATCAGAGCATAACTCACATAAAAACACATGGATTATTAAAAAAACGGCTTGGAAGTGCTTTAACTCAATGCGTGAAGCTGATGAGAACGAATGCTCTATTTAAGACGTTTAACAGCTCCGAAGTTCAAAATAAACTTCACACCACCAACATTGAACCCAGCATGAATAAAAGCATGCAGCACTCTGGCAAGCCAGTATGCTTGCTCCCGAAAGGCTGTCTTTTACACTGTCACTTAAACACTGATACACCACCTCATCTAGGAGCAAGTGAAGTAAGAAAGGCATTTCTTCCCATCTCAAGGTTTGTATTCTTGCTCTAACAAGATCTTTACCTAATCCTTCCAGTTTTCTTTGGTCCCAGTATCTGAGTCTTCTCAAAACACGATGGAAGTGACAGATTTACCAACACACACGCAGTTTACATCAGCTACTCTGAATTCTTCTGTAGCCAAACGCTGCTGAAAAAGAGCAGCACATTAGAATCATAGAGTCACCTAGGCTGGAATGGACCTTCAAGATCACCAAGTCCAACCTTCAACCTGACCTACTGAGTCCCAACACTAAGCCATGTCCCTTAGTGCCATGTCCGCCCATCTCTTAAATACCTCTAAGGATGGGGACTCCACCACTTCCCATTCCAGTGCTCGAGCACCCTTTCTGTGAATAAGGTGATAGATTAAAAATATGCACCTTGCTCCTCGCCTCCCATACATCACAGTATTTATGTGCTTCCTTTGGTCACAAGACTGCTGCTGCCAATTTCTAGGGCTCACCTACAGACCAGTGCTATCTCCTTGCCCTTGCTTATACAGCCTCCCATTACAGTAACACCAGCTCTGAAGGTAAATTTTAATAATCGGCTCTATGAAGAGCCAATGTAACTCTCACTCCCGGTTCCAGGAATAACGGCAGCCTCACTAAGGCTTCCTTCGACCTTGGTGCAATGCTTCACCTGTGGCAGGACCATAACTCTGAGTGGGAATGTCCATTCTGAACGAACAGTGCGAGCTAACAGGTTTCAGCTTGAATGCCTGGTGCTTGAAGATGATTAAAAATAATCAGACTCAATGTTTACTATACTCTGTTCAACTCTTAAAAATAGGCATTCCAAATACCAGGCTCATAGAAAAGTAACTCAAAAGTTTCTTTTATAGTGTTGATTAAATCAGTTTATGATAGGCAATACACATACATAAGTAGAACCCCTGACGCAAAGAAAATTATTTTCCTTTTTATGTTTTAAGGCACTGGTGATTTCCAGTAAACAAGCATGCAACTCTTAGAGCCTTCTGTTTGACCAGCCACCGCATCACTTCCCTTGCATGCAGCAAAACCACGCAGCAGCTTGTGTTATAGAGTTAGCAAGTTATTTTAGTTTTGAAACGCGTGTATTGTCCTTTTAAAATATGCATATACCAAAATATACAGTGACACCAGAGAAACTGGCTGAAACAATGTGCTGTGAGATAAAGGATGGCCATTACCTTAATGTGGGATGTCCTCACACATCCTAAGAAATATAACACTCCCTTGGATTTTGATCATCTTTGGATTCACATTTATCCTCACATGCTCAAAGCCTGAATGCTCATTCCCAGCTTTAACTTGGCAAAACCCCTAATCTAATAAAGTCCTAACCAAGCAAGGATAAGACAGGAATCAAAGTGTGAGTTGTCTGCATTATCTCCTGATTATGAGCACCAATATTTGCAAATCCAAAAAAGGAAGACCATAAAAAACAACTCCTTTGCAGTTCAAAGAGAGACTTTTTAGAGAGTTCAAAAGTAGCAGCTTCAGAATTAGTATGATTTGTGACCAAAAAAAAAAAAAACCCACCAGCAAACACTGAAAACAATAGGGGGGTGGGAGTAGAAAAGAAAATCATTAAGAAATATCCTGCTGTGTCACACCAGCAGTCCATCCAGCCCCCTTAGCAGCAGATGATACCTGCAGGGAGCATGAGAGCCTGGCCACCTGCTTTGCAGTTTCCCAACATCCACAGTTATTGTACTACAGGCTACCTTCCCTAGCAACTTCACACCTAAGAGGTTACGTATTTTCATTTTGCACAATTCCATACGCTACTCCATATTTCACTAAGAATAAAAAGGACTAGGATGAGGAATGCTGAATAATGCCCTACTGAACTACTTAATTTCTACGATTTAAGACTAACTCGCACAGAAAACAAGTCAGTCTCTGAAATGAGACTATTCTGGTGTCTTACAACATTAGCGGCCACTTCAGCAGAAGTCTAAAGAACCTTCTGAAAACACAATGAACTCTCATGAAAGTCGATAACGTCGGGATCCTTCCAAGAGTAAGTGAAATAAACAATGGCAAATATAAAAATAACCACCAGGTACGGGGCATCACGTCCCTCTGGTCAATAAAGGTAACCCACAGCTCACATCTTAGCCTCAGCGCTACACGCTACCAGGCTCTGCGGAAGAAAAATTCCTACTAAAACCCTCTCAAGAAGCCCCACCACCTACCTGGACCTTTCTAAACACGCAGGTCTGTGAAACCATCCCACGAACCGGTACGAACCGGCCTGCGCGCACCTCAGCACGGGGAGAACTCGGGTCGCACACGAAACCCTGCCGCACCCCGGGCGCCACACGCCCGCCTACGGAGCCGCCGGCCCAGGCCCCGCGGGCAGCCCCGGGCTCGCCCTGCCCAGGTCCGGCCCCGCGCTCCTTGCGGCCGGAGGCGGCCGGCGAGCTCCGCCGGGGCCGCGGCTCCCGGGGAGGGCAGCGCGGCGCCCCAGCCCCGCCCGCTGCGCGAGGAAGGCGGCCTCGGGGAGCGGGAGGCGCGGCCCCGCCGCCCGAAAGGAGGCCCGCCGGCACCGAGCGCGCAGCGCCGCCGGGCCCCGGCCCGCCCCCGCCGGCCCGGGAGAGCCGCGGGCGCACCGGGCGGAGGCCGGCACGGACGGCGCCCCCCGAGGGATCCGGGCCGGGCCGAGCCGCCCGCCCAGCGGCGCGGCGCCGCCACTCACCAGGGAGATGGTGGTCGTGGCCGCCATCTTGTCCACCCCGTCGGCACGGAGCGCGGCGCCCTCGCGAGAGCTTCAGGGCGCGCGCGGAACGGCGAGCTCTCGCGAGCGCTCCTCAGGCAAGCGGCGGGAGGACGTCTCGCGAGAGTTTCGGGTAGCGGCGTGACCAGGGGCGGGGCGGCGGGGCTGGCGGCGGGTCTCGTCACGGCCCCGTCCCTGTCACGGAGCCGAGCCCCGCGCCGCCACCTGCCGCGTCCCGGGGGCTGCAGCGCCGCGGGGGGCCGGTGGGGTCTCTGCCCGGGCCGCTGCCGCACCAGCGATCGGCGTGCCGAGGGGCTGTTGGTGCCGCCGGCGGCGGGACTGGCGCTGCTCGGGACGAAGGCGGCGCCTGCACGCACCGGAGGCGCCAGGAGCCGAGTCCCGCCCGTCGCGAGAGGGCCCGCGTCGGTGCCGCGGGCCGCGGAGCTGCGAGCCCGGAGCGCCGGGTGTTGGGAGGTCGGCGTTAGCCGAACGCACAGACTGAGAGCTACCGAACTGCTGCAGTCCCGGTGCCTGAAGCTGTGCGCAGCCCTTCCCCTCTGCTCTGCTCCTCTCAGGTGGCTCCGGTCTCTTACATGCGAATTAAAATACACGGGCCAAGGCGAGGTCAAACGGCCGAGAGCAGATGATCTCTGTCACGGGACGGAAATGCCGCTGAAATAAAAAGGGCCCCGAAAAGACAGTGCCTCACGAGGAGGCTGTTCTTCAAAGGAAGAATCCCCTCAGCAAGGCACAGATGTGTTGTTACGCTCTGCACTTAATTATTTAAAGGGCCGTGAGAATGACCTGGCCTGCTGGCCGTGCTACAAACAAGATAGAAGGCTAGGGAAAAAGCTCTGAGAAGTTTACAGGTTCCAAAAGTCTTATCTGACTGATAAAAAGATTAAGAAAGCTAAAAACAATAAAGCTCACCAAAAGCCTCTGAAGGATGACTTAATATCTAAGTACTCTTAACGTGATAAATCTTGCACTGCAAAAGTTCCTTTATCTAGCAGATAAAGGTACAATGTCTGAATTTGAACATAAAAACGTGAACCACATTTCTAATCTGAATTTAAGTGACTGCCGTTAACCACTGGAAAACATTAATTATTGAGACACAGTGGATTCCTACATTATGCAATCTTTAAAGACTAGATATTCTACTAAAAGATGTGCAGTACCACAACTATAACATGGGCAAGTATTACAACCGTAATGAGCTGATCAGACTTGACCAGCTGTGTCTGAGGCCACATCTCCTTTCTTGTCTGACTTGCAAATGTGAGGGCAGGATTTCCATTCTTGTGATGGTGCCAGTTTTGCAAAGAAGGCCATGCACATCGTGCTGGACACCAAGCTGACTGTGAGTCAGCAGTCACAGAATCACAGAATCATTAAAGTTGCAAAAGCCCTCCAGGATCATCTGGTCCAACTGTCTCCCTACCACCGATGTCACCCACTAAACCCTGTCCCTAAGCACCACGTCCAACCTTCCCTTGAACACCCCCCAGAGACAGTGACTCCACCACCTCCCTGGGCAGCCCGTCCCAATGCCTGACCGCTCTTTCTGAGAAGAAATGTCTCCTCATTTCCAACCTAAACCTCCCCTGCCGCAAGTTGAGGCCATTCCCTCTAGGCCTATCGCTGGTTACCTGTGAGAAGAGGCCGACCCCCAGCTCCCCACCCCTCCCTTTCAGGCAGTTGCAGAGAGCAATGAGGTCTCCCCTGAGCCTCCTCTTCTCCAGACCAAACACCCCCAGTTCCCTCAGTCGCTCCTCACAGGACTTGTGTTCTAGAATGTGCTCTTGCAACGTGTTCTTACAGCAGGGAAGGCCAATGGTATCCTGGGCTGCACCAGGGAAAGCCTTGCCAGGTGGCTGAGGGTAGAGCCTTCCTCTGCTCCGTGCTGGTGAGGCCACATCTGGAGTGCTGGACCCCATGCTGGGCTCCCAGTGACAAGAAAGAGATGGACTTACTGGAGTGAGTCTGGTGCAGGGTCACCAAGATGGTGAAGGGACTGAAGCATCTGTTGTAGGAGAGGCGGAGAGCAGGGGCTGCTCAGCCTGGAGAGGCTAGCAGTGGCTCATCAATGCGTACAAATGCCTGATTAGAGGCTGAAGAAGATGGAGCCGTGCCCTTCTCAGCAGATCCCAGTGTCAGGACAAGAGACAATGGGCCCAAACTGAAAAATGGGAAATTCCATTTGAACACAGGAGGACACTTTTCTTCAGCAAGGCTGGCTGAACACTGGCACAGGTTGCTGAGAGAAGCTGTGGTGTCTCTACCCGTGGCGATACTCCAACCTGACTGAACATGGCCCTGGGTGACCCAGCTTGAGCAAGGAGCTTTGGGCTGGAAGACCGCTGAGGGCGGAATGGACCTCCTGGGATCTTGGGTGGTCCCTGCCAACCTCGACTCTTCTGTGATTCTATGTCTACAGCCCGTCATGCATTCAAAACATCCAACAACAGCTGGTTAACGAACTCATAACTGCTGAGTACATCATGGCCGGTAGGAGGGGGAACCATCACTCAAACTGAGTGGTAACAATGTTAAAAGAAACAATTAAACCGGGTGAAATGTGTTAAAGAAGAGCTAATGAGCTCATCAGGGAAATGAAGTAACTGGTATAGAAAGGAATTTCTCAGTTTGCAAAAGCAAGTGCAAGCTTGTTCTGGAGAAGGAGCAATTTTTGAATCATGCAGCTGAATGACGTTTCTCTACTGGATTCCTCCGCTACCCAATTTACCTGATTCTGTGGATAAGTCTGTTGAACACAAGGAACCTTTTTTACTCTTCTTAACTGTAAGAGTGACTAAGAAATTATTGAGTGTTTTGCTCAGTGGATCAGCTCCTCTGATGAGATAAGCTGCTTTCAATGGCTTTATTGATTTGTCAGTTTCTGTAAAGTTGGCACAGCGCAGCACAACTGGGAAAACAGCACAATTTGACAGCTCAGCGTAGCATCGTAGCATGGCAAACCCAGCCCAGTGTAATACAGTTGGTGGAACACTGCAAAGCGTAATGCAGGCACAGAGGACCTGGCACAGCACAGCACACCAGCACAGCACAGCGTGAGGCCGATGGCACCATACGGCACAACACGAACAGCATGGAGCAGCACTGCATAGCTCTTGCTACACAAATAATTCCTGTTTGCAATTTTCACCAATTGAGCCTGACATGCACTGCAGCTAAGATTGCCCCTTTCTCCACACTAATGACAGAAGTTACAAATACTCTAGGAGAAACAGGGGAGGAAGAGACATCAGGGGTTTCCCCCTTAAGATATCATGAGATTTTGGAAGGCCTAAGACAAACAGGAGAATGACAAGGGTTTGTTCAGCACCAGTGGCGTTTCCACGTTTTTGACATATTAGGATCCAGCTGGTAGATTTGGATTTCTGGAATCTTCTCCTGCCATGTCAAGTCCAGCTCACAAAGTCCACTCTTCAGCTTATACCAAAGTGTGCAATTCTAACTACAAGGCATCACAGTGTTTTATCTGTGCTGGAGAAACCAAAACAGGAATAACTGGATATAAAGAACAGAATGTGGCAGATTGGAAACTGCACCAGAGCTTTCCAATCCTGCTCCTCTCCTCTCTTCTGCATGTATCACCAACTGGCAAAGAGGAAAAAAAATAGCTTTGGGACCTGCAGTGAGAAAAGCTTATAATTCCCAGAGGCAAATTTATCAGTTTGGGGAAGTCTTGCAGCAGCTTTGTATCTTCACAAATACCATCAGCAAGGGGTTGAAGAGGTGCTACCGCACTCCCCCACGCCTCACAACTCCCTCCGGCTTACTGCTGCGTGAGTGGGGGCCAGAGCGCATACTCGTGCACGGGCCGTCCCCTGTTTGCTGGTTACTCCTCCACTTGCTGTTGTCTTTCCATGCCACAGCTAAGGCATACACCTCTCATGGACTGCAAAGATTCAGTCTGGAGCGAGTGGTCTGGTCAGTCCCACTGGAGGAAGTTCGGTCAGAAGCCCTGCAGCCTTCCCGTCTGGTGTGCTGCCTGTCCCTGTGGCACAGGAGACCCTGCTGTCCCAGACTGCAGCAAAGTGACTCACAAGGGAGGAGACCGGTATTTGTGGAAGGCATTTTCCAGGAAGTTAGCCAGCTTTTCACAGTCATCCTAAAATAAAAGAAAAAGCAAGCCAACAGATTAATTTGGCTTGGTACCTTGGATATCTCCTTCCTTACATGATTGTGTATATTCCTTCCTTACGTGATTCCATCTCAGTCTCCAGATTTTATATCTGAGGTTTGATATGGGAAGAGAACAACTCACGAGCAGTTCTGGAACATACCACTACTAATTATTGCATTTACTGAATTACACCAAATGACCAATCAATCAAGAATGGAACCTTATTGTGTCAGGTGCTGTATAAAGGCAAAAGTCAATTCTTTGGAGTGTCCAATCTGAAGGAAAAAAACAGGTCCAGCTTTTTTTGTTTAGTTTAATTTCAACTTAACTAACTTACCACTGGATCTAAAATTATTTTCTATGGCTACCTGTTTTTATAGTATCCTTATTGCTAATTAAAGTAATTTTTAAAATGGTATCACTTTTTGTTGGTTTGGCAACTATTTTGTACAGAAATCTTTTTTTCTAACACATTCAGGAGTAGTTGTTTTATAACACAATTAGAATGTTTATTCATTAAGAGTTACTGAAATACATTATGATATGTAAAGGATGCAAAACACCCACATCTTGTGTCATAAAGGGTTTTTGGAACTGCCAGAAACTAACTCAAAATACTTATTCAAAAAAAAAAAAAAGTGACTTGTTTTCTCATTGCTTAGAGGCACTCTCCTGTCCCTATTGTTGATAAATTACTACCTTTCTTTTAAGAAAAAATTTGTATTTTGAAGGCAAGATTTGTAAGGCATAGATGGTATCTTTTGTTAGACAAACCACTCTTACAGCTGGAAAAGCAAATGAGCATTTGGGCACACAAGTCCTTCAGATTAGAAAAAAGCAGCATACTTCCAAGCTAAATACAAGCTCAGGACATTTGCTCAGTTTAACAAGATGTACATCAGTTACACCATCTGAGAGAAAAAGTAGTCACTACCTGTGAAGTTAAAAAGACGTTAGAGAGGGAAAGATGTTTTAAAAGGAGATTATCTCCTAGGAGAAAGAAAGAGAAAGGTAATTTGCAGTCTGGAACACAGACCAGTGAAGTATATTCTACAGTTCTAGAATGCCCCGAATGCCATGTATTTTCCAGAGCACAGGAGAAAGCACCCCATTGTTTCAGTGCCAAGCTGCACAATCACCATGCTCAGATGAAGAAAGTCTAAATGTACTTTTTCTCAGGTGTACTCACATATATTTTTCATTCAGTGAAGCTGACCCCTTCCTTGTCTAATGTCAGCATCCAGAATGAGGAATTCTCCAAAACTTTGCCTACAGCCCAAGAATTCCTAACTTGTACAAAATAAAAATAGATATATTTTTAATTCTCTCCATGCTGTCTTTCCTTGAGGCTATTATGCTGTCGGAATGACAGGGCAGTTCTGCATTCTCACTTGGAACTGTCTGTAAACACCAAGGGAGAGCCTGGAAGTTCAATGTTGGGGTAGGTCACTTCTGGCAGGCAGAAATTTGCAAAGTGACGTAAGAGCAGCTGTCTGAGCAACACAGACTACTGGAGCAGTTTCTCTGGGAGATAGGAGGTGGCCTTGACTTCCTTTCCCGTCACTCTGGTTTTCACATTCAAAATCAGTGTAAGGTTGATATAATTAGTGTTGTGACCCTGCCAACACAATACAGCTGTCCCTTCAAGCCCAACAGCACGGGCAAAGTATGGAGGGAAAAAAAAAAAAAAGTGTCACTCACTGCAAAGGGAATTAGCACAGCATGGAGCTGCAGGCTGGGCATTGTGACTGCTCCTGGCTGCCAGGCAGGGAATGGAGGAGCTCCTACTCCTCTGAAGCATGAGGTGCCACATGGATTTGGGGACTGCTGTTGCAGCACTGTGCACGCACAGCTGAGATGGCAAGGAATGGCAAGCAGGCTTACCTCGTGGATGAATCCGTAATGCACCAGCTCTGTGGCCAAGTCCTTGGAGTTATCAGCTGCAGAGAGGAGGAACAGTGAGAACATGAACGTTCATGCACCTCAGTTTCTCTTCTACTTGTAAAGCACACCTATTCTAACTCACAGCACACCCGCATTATGCTTCATTATGCTTCAGGGGTATATGCAGTGTATTTCTGGCTGGCTAAGTAATTGCTAAGTAATCCTGGGGCAAATAAAGTACAGCAGTGAGCAAGGAATTAAAGCAGAACAAAGCACCAGTCAGGAACAAGCTCCAGCCCCAAAGCACACAAAGCACAATAGTATTGGCAATGTGTCACTTTGAGATTTTGTGCTTGTTTTGGCTGAGCATGAAAAGAAAGCAGGCCACTACCTGTAGGCAGAAAAACACAAGGAGCTGGTGAAGCAGCAACTCCCAAGCATTAGTTCCCAAGCTTTATGTTTTCATTTTGTCTGTAAGGCAGTCAATGGATGCTAGCTGCATGGCTCCCATAGGACTTCTGCATGTTTTAGGAAGGAGCCGCTGTGTTGGACCTTCTCCAAGGAGAAGCACCCTTCCCCAGAGCCACAGGACTCCCTTAGAGGACAAGTCACCTTTTCCTTTGAAAGGTATTGCAGAGACTGCACCAGTGCTGGGGAATGAGGGTAGAATTCACTCATTCACTAGTATTTCCCTTGGAACTCCACGTCCCAAATTTCAGTCTTAAATGCATGCTCTTGATGGCCACTCACTGGACTGCCAAAGTTCACTACTTTAGAGTGCATGCTAGTACTACATGCCAGAGTGGATAAGAACAGGGGCCACATGGTTATTATGGTTTGTTCTGCTTTCCCAGTATGAGAAGGAAAGAAAAACTGACTTTAAGCACAATCTGTGTCTAACATACTCTGAGCCTAAACCTCACCAGGGCTACCAGGCAATAAATCTGCATTCATACACAAAAAACAAGTAAACCTACTGGGCAGCAAGTCGTAGCTCAACTGTCGATGCAATTTGTCCTCCAAAATCAGCAGAAGAGTGAGCTGCAGAAAGAAGAGAGTAATCTTTACAAACACCAGTTTCTCTGTAAGAGACAACAGTGCTGGCTCTTCCATCAGCACTAGAAGCTGTTGGCAGGGGTGAGCAGAGAGGGTGTTGGTAACTGCTAACATGCTGGATGTCTTTGAGTGTCTTACAGAAATGTTCTCTAAGCAGTCACAGATAAGCTGCAACTGTTAAGTTAGAAAGAAGCAGAGTTAAAAGACGTCCAGACAAAGATATCAAGGACTACTGTCCTGAAGCCGGGGGGCTCTGGTGGCTTCACTCTTCTTTGGGCTTCTTTTGTTGTAAAGAGACAAGAGTAGGTTCTTCAGGTACTGCAGCAAACTAGCTGAGACCAAACTTTGTCACAGTGGGATGCCAGAGTTGGGTACAGAGAGCAGGTCTTGCTCCAGTGCCTCGTGGAGTTGCTGGAGCTGAATACTTACATGCCACTGGGTCTTGTCTTCATTCAGCTCCATGTTACATTGCATTTGCACCACCTAGAAGAGGGCAAAGTAAACATCAGCCTGGACACAGCCCCTTTAGTTCCCCCAGGTCTGCTTTGCTCCTGATTTCCAAGCATGACTCTCAAAATCCTATTTAAAACCTGTAATTCCAACTGCCAGCCTGATCTTTCCCCCTGCCCACATTTCTAGGAATTGTCCAGGTGGAGCAGCTGAGGTATAATTTAGTCCAACACCCAGTTACAAACTGTCATCATCAGCTGGTGGAGAGGTGGGTAAGTGAGGAGTCCTGTGCAAGGTGTTGTTCTGGGATAGTTTTACAGCCAGGGTGAATTATCCTGCTTCATTTGTCAGGGGTAGGTTCCCCCAGAATCCTGCCAAAACTCGTGGTTACATTTTAGTACTGTACTTGTTCATGTCCTTGAGGGATGACCAATTCTTAAATCAGACAAAAGTGCAAAACTGAAATCCCAAGTATTATTGAAGTGAAATACAGGGTTTCTTTTGGAACCAGGACTGCATCACATCACAGAACATTCAAATGTGTTAGATAAATATGGATTTTTATTAGTATGTTTGAGTTCCTGTGAAGTAACAAGATGGGTCACACCAGAAGTCATGTTGTCTGGGTAAAAGAGAGACAGCATGCCATTGGCCAACCCAGAAGACAGGAAACCTAGTGAGGAATCAGCATCCATGTTCCAAGCAGATTCTAACAGGATTTCATATACAGTCCTTGATTTCAGGCCTATGCTCAGAGGAGAGTTATATGCTTATTCCTTTCTCTTGCCCAGTACCCCTATATTACAACTCCTTGCTATGACAAATATCTCCAGGCATTTAACACTCTTCTCAGTTGGAAAACTCGCTGTCCTCTGATCTTTATCATCTCCAGGCCATCTCTTTCTCTTCCAAGAACTGACCAACACAAGTGTATGCCCAAGGTGGGTGCCCTTTCCTTTACACTGAGTAATGCCAGCACACTGTCTGGCCATGCACTCCTTTGTTTATGCACTGAATTACCTGGAACTGCCCAGCATCTTGCACATATCATCAAAGAGAAGGCTGATGATGTCTGAGTGCATCACTGCCACCTGTTCTCTATCTCTCTTTACCTGATACCCATGATAAAAGAATCATCCAGGTGGGAAGGGACATCAGAAGGTCTCTAGTCCAACCCCCTACTCAAAACAAGACAAACAGTGAATTCAGACCAGGCTGCCAAAAGCCCTGCCTGACTCAGTTTTGAAAACCTCCAAGGATGGAGATCCCATAACCTCTTTGTGCCCTGGTCCACTGTTTAACCATCCTCACCGTGAAAAAAATTTTCCTCAGATCCATCCAGAATGTACCCATTTCAATCTGTCTCTTCTCCCAGTGTGCACCTCTGTAAAGAGCCTGGCTCCTACACAAAGAGCATGGCTTCCTCCATCTCCTCAGAAATCCCCTCACGGGTATGGGCAGGTTGCCATTAGATGCTCCAAAGCCTTCCCTTTATGCAGAGCGAGCCCTGCTCCCGCAGCCTCTTCTCCCAGGACCAATGCTCCAGCCCTGCACTGCTTTACTGGCCCTCCATTGAACTTGTTCCAGTTTATCAACACCTTTCTTCAGTGTCCAGATGCAGAATAATGACAGCGTGCACTTTTCTTTGCCTAACAATCCCACAGACATCTCATCCTAAATAGTTCTATTCACAATCTGCAACACTCAGATAGTTCTTAACAGTCACAGAAAATGAAGAGTAGATGTCATTTTGGATGCTGAAGAAACCAGTGCTCTAGGGAAGCACTGGGGGATTTCACCCTGACCTCCTGACCCACCTGACCACAGCAAAAAAAACCCACATAGGCTAAAAGGAGTAGCTGTACACCACGCTAAAATGGACATTTCTATTTGTCACCATCTCCTGTAGCCTGTCTTTGCAGTTTTAATACAGCTCTAATATTTGGTTTTGGAGCACAGGTGCTGATTATCGTTAGAGAGGGCTGAGCTGTGAGTGTGTGCATGATCCGCACGTCATCAACATCCTCTTTTATCTCTTCTCACTCTTGCTTCTCTTTCTCACCTCTTCTGCTTCTTACATCTCTTCCCAGCTAAATCACACTACACAGATGAACTAGTAGTTTGTACACTCTCCTGTGAGAAGAAATACAGTACAACTGGTATAACCTAATCAAGGAGTATTTCCATAAAGGAATGATGAAATATCACACTGCAGTGCACTTAAGAAGCCTAAAAAGGCTAGAAACATTTTCACTTCAGTTTAAATTAACTGTTGTTAATGGTAACTCATAAGCACATGATCTTGAATATGCTGCAGCACCTCCTGGATGGAGACAACTCCAAGGGCCTGCACCAGCAGCACAAGAACCTGTCATGTGGCATCAAGTTCACTCATTAATTTCAGCTGCTCTGGTCACGGTGCAGAGCAGAAGTCCTGTGCTCTACTTTCCACGTCTTTATTCCCTCCCTTGGGGCTGGCACAGCTGGGGCGGTAGGTACTTGGGTGGTAAGTTACCAGCTCACCCACGCTGCTGAAAATGAATTCTTCTTGGTAGAGCTTATCTCCAGCCAGATCGGCCAGCTGACCTCACCTATTGCAGGAGTGCATAAAGGGAAGTCGTCAGGGATGTGATAAGGACAGAGCTGTCCGATTCTTTGGCAGGGTTGTCACAGTTAAACTAGCTCTGAAATTCAGGATTAGTACTTTTAGAGCTACTGTCAGAGAGCTAAGGGTGATGCTAAGTGAATTTTGCTAGGAGAAAAAAATGTGAGTAAAAATGTGACTGAAATGCAAAACTATTTAAAAGCAAATTTTTCAGCAGGCCGAAAGTATGATCCCTAAGAAAGATGGAAGATAGGTAAAAGCCGGCCCTTGCCAGGGCCTCTGGCAAAGCAGGAGGTAAGTCAGACTCCGAAGAAGAAAGGCAGCCTGGTTGCCTGCACTCTGTACCGTCCAGCTGCCTTTCCCTGCTTTCTCCACGCACACGCATAGGCCCCAGGTTCTGATGTTCACTCCATAGAATCACAGAATCACAGAATCATCTAGGTTGGAAGAGACCTCCAAGATCACCTAGTCCAACCTCTGACCTAACACTAACCAGTCCTCCACTAAACCATATCACTGAGCTCTACATCTAAATGTCTTTTAAAGACCTCCAGGGATGGCGACTCAACCACCTCCCTGGGCAGCCCATCCCGATGCCTAACGGCCCTTTCAGTAAAGAAGTTCTTCCTAATATCCAACCTAAACCTCCCCTGGCGCAACTTTAGCCCATTCCCCTCGTCCTGTCACCAGGCACGTGGGAGAACAGACCAACCCCCACCTCACTACAGCCTCCTTTAAGGTACCTGTGGAGTGTGATAAGGTCACCCCTGAGCCTCCTCTTCCCCAGGCTGAACAACCCCAGCTCCCTCAGCCGCTCCTCGCAAGACTTGTTCTCCAGACCCCTCACCAGCTTCGTTGCCCTTCTCTGGACTCGCTTGAGCACCTCAATGCCCTTCTTGTAGTGAGGGGCCCAAAGCTGAACACAGTACTCGAGGTGCGGCCTCACCAGAGCTGAGTACAGGGGAACAATCACCTCCCTGGTCCTGCTGGCCACACTGTTTCTGATACAAGCCAGGATGCTGTTGGCCTTCTTGGCCACCTGAGCACACTGCTGGCTCATATTCAGCCGACTATCAATCAGTACTCCCAGGTCCTTCTCTGCCAGGCAGCTTTCCAACCACTCATCTCCCAGCCTGTAGCTCTGCTTGGGGTTGTTCTGCCCCAGGTGCAGGACCCGGCACTTGGCCTTGTTGAACTTCATACAGTTGGCCTCAGCCCATCGGTTCAGCCTATCCAGATCCTCCAGATCCTCCTATCCAGATGACACTCAAGATAATCTGCTTCATGAGCTTCCCTGGCACTGAAGTCAGACTGACAGGCCTATAGTTTCCCGGGTCCACCCTCCGGACCCTCTTGTAGATGGGCATCACGTTTGCTGACCAGCAGTTGACTGAAACCTCCCCTGATAGCCAGGACTGCTGACAAATGATGGAAAGCGGCTTGGTCAGCACTTCCGACAGCTCTCTCAGTACCCTCAGGTGGATCCCATCTGGCCCCATTGACTTGTGTACATCCAAGTGCTGTAGCAGGCCGCCAACCATTTCCTCATGGATTATGAGGGCCACATTCTGCTCCCCATCCCCTTCCACCAGCTCAGGGGGCTGGGTACCCATAGAACAACTGGTCTTGCTGCTAAAGACTGAGGCAAAGAAGGCATTAAGCACCTCAGCCTTTTCCTCATCTCTTGTCACAAAGTTTCCCCCCCGTATCCAGTAAAGGATGGAGATTCTCCTTAGTCTTCCTTTTTGTGTTTGTTTATTTTTAAAAACATTTTTTTTTATCTTTAACAGCAGTAGCCAGATTGAGCTCCAGATGAGCTTTGGCCTTTCTAATTTTGTCCCTGCGTAGCCTCGCAACATCCTTATAGTCCTCCTGAGTAACCCGCCCTCTTTTCCAAAGGTCATAAACCCTCTTTTTCTTCCCATGCAGTGCCGCAGCCCCTCCTGCACATTCCCCACCTCGACAACTGCACAAGGGGCTGCAGCAGTCATGGTGCAGGTCTGCCCATGGGGGCTTGCTGGGCATCCTGCTGCTGCCTCCCAGAACAGAGTCTGCACTGCAGCCATGCTTGTTTGGGACTTGCAGGTTTGCCCAGCTGCAAGTTTTCATGAAATGTGTGGAAACTTAGTGCCTTTGAGATCACTACTCCTTTGTCAATTTGAGCAAAAACTATGTGTTTTGTTTGTTTGTTTGTTTGTTTGTTTTTTTAAACAGTTGTTGAACACATTGGTCAGACAGATAACATACTTGCAGCACTTTCCTTGAGGCACTAGGTGAAAAAGCATGTAACATATAACAAGTATATAACAAATGCAAAGAGGGGAGAAGATAAATGCTTAGGTTTACATTTACATTTCTCTAACATATCCAACTGAGCACCACAGCACTCTCTCTAAAAATAAGCACTGAGCCCTATGAATAAAGCATAACTTAAGTGCACTGAAAGCTGATTCTCAGACTGCTATGAAGAAACCGCTGATGATATACTTTTTGAAGGAAGGCATTTCACAGAATCTTGCAGGAATGAGAATTAGGTTTAGTCCTCCATAGCACTTTTAGCATCAATTCAATGTAAGTACGAAATTCTATTTGTACCATCCATGGTAACACAAAGACAGTGCCATAGGTGATTGATGACAAATGACTTAAAAGTGTCAGTACAGGGAAATACCCTGTACAGGGAAATAACAGGTCCAAATTTTTTTATTTTATTTTTTTAAGAAACAGAGGTACATACAGACCGGTGAGCTCCTCTGCCTAATCTCAAAGATGGCTGGCAGTTCAGGAGACAGAAGTCATGATAAGAAGTGCCATGCTCAAGCTGTACCCTGATGACAGCAGCCAACAACCTTGTCTCCCCATGGACACAGCCAGCATACTGAGGGAAGGAATTATTCCCCTATGCTCAGCATTTGTTTAATTACACAGAATGACTCAGGTTGGAAGAGACCTTAAAGATCATCTAGTTCCAACCCCCCTGCCATAGGGGGTCTACATAAGGGTCTACATCCAGGGGTAGACTCAATTTTTAGCCTCCAATAGACAAATTACATTGATAAAGTGGAGCAAGTTCAATGGAGCGCCAGCAAAATGATGCTGGGCTGGAGCACTTACGCTGGGAGGAGAGGATGGGGAAGTTAGAAGGTTATGGAATCTCCATCCTCAGAGGTTTTTGGGACCCAGTTAGATTACTGATGTCCCTTCCCACATGAATAATTGCATGACAGAACAAGACTCAGCACTGGAAACCAAATCCAGGCTGGTCTCAATGGGAAATGAAGCGCACTCAGTTCCCTCGGTAGCAGTGATTAATCCCAGCAACCTGCTCCTCAGAGAAGTGGTGGATTTGTCATTTCAAAATGCTGTCAAATCCATGTTGCCCACCCTTCCTGCAAAAAACCATTAGACAAATAGATACAGAGTCATTGATTCAGAGACACTGTGTGAAATCCAAGAACCTGAGAGACAGAGATTATCTTGCAGATCCTAGTCCTGGCACCTGAAACTGATTCTAGTACATTAATAATAGAGTAAATCATGAAAGAAGCCTGCAAAAGTACGCCGCCACCACAGAATCCCCAAAAACAAGGGCTGAAAGGGATATCAGGATGGCATCCTGCCCCAAACCAGACCCACCCGTCCTTGGCCACATCCAAGACATTTCTGACCTGAGTTAGACTTCCACAAGTGGGGACTTTGCCCCTTCCCAACTGCCCATTCATTCTTACCGCCATCAGAAACCTCCTCCTAACATCCTTCCTGCAGTTTACACCTGCGATATTCTGTTCTGTCCCCCAGGTGAAGAACAGGTGCCTGTTCTCTTGCTGTGACAATCACTTGCGTACTTCAGCCCATCTCTAATCTGTCTTCTCTTCCTTAAGCCAAACAGTGCCAGTTCTTGGGCTTTTCTAACAAGGCAAGTTTTCCAGCTTTGTTCTTTACTGGATGCCTCCAATCAGCCCCATCTTCCCCAGAGCACACGGTCCCATGCTGCAGCGTTGACGTGCTCTGTTCAGCAAGGGATTACATCACGGTTTTGGAAGGCCTCACTGCTGCATAAAGCACCCTGGTGTTGTGTTGGGCCTCCCTTGCCCTCCACCCTTCCACTCCCATCCGAGATCCATATACCCACTTGCAACAACCTTGCTGCCTGTGACTTCAGTGTCAGGTCGAGCAATCTTGTCTGCAGTGACAGGCAGAACAGGCCCTGATCTCAGATGGCATCTAGGTTGCTCTCAGATACTGTTAGTACCAAATTTGATACTGATGATCAATTGATCAAATGAGGAGGAGGTTTCAAACCTGAACCCCGGCAACAAGGCACAGGAGATGCTGTGCCACCAAGCTGCCTGCAGATGTGTGAGGAAGAAAGGCAGAGCCAAAGAATCAGAAGCGATGGGGCTGCTCCAGAAGGTCTCAGGTGAAATGGACATCACCAGCTCCAGCCAAAAGGAGCGTCGCAGCCCTGGGGCAGCCAAGGCACCAAGAACAGCTCTCACCCGAGCTAGAGTTCAGTGCATGGCTAACAGGAGAGATCCTGCAGTAAGGTGTCAGGAATGGAGACTTTCTGCTTATTCCTAGTGGAGAACTGTCACCACCTGGATCTGACCTTACCTTCCTGGTCTCCACATCGAAGGGCTCTGGGGTGGGGGTCTTGGCTTTCTGAGTGTCCTCCTGGGGCTGGGATAGTGCGCGTGGGAGGGCATGGGGTCTGGAAACAGCGAAGTTCATCAGAGGATAAATCCCATTCCTGGTGCAGACACAGAGAGAGGACAAACAACTGAGCCCTGTCCTCTTACAGCCCTGGTGAAGGTCTGCATGGAGGGTCATGGAGCAGAGCAGGGGGGTCCGAACCCGTGGAGCAGCAGCACTGGCAGGCAGGTAGCACAGTGAGGAGATGGCAGACCATTGAGCTCACCTCACCTGGCACTGCAACCCAGCTCTGCTCACCCACACACGGGGAGTAACAGAGGGGCTCCAAGGAATGACCAAGCACTCTCCTAAAAATGGGACGCTCCACATGTGCTGCAGCACAGGCCCCTGGCCCTGCCTCCCTGTTGTCCAGGGAGTGGAAGGCAGAGAGACAGCATGGATGGAAGCTGGGTGTACACATTACAGGTCAGCCAGCACCACTTTCATGTCTGCAGTCAGGGCTATTTGTCTTTCTGGAGCCACAGCAGTGCCAGGCAATGCTTCCAGATATTGCAGCTTGATTATCTGTGCTTTCAAAGATTTAACGTGGTCCCCTGTGTGGCTCGCCCAAATCAACTGCCACCCTCTCAAACTGCACCCTAGAGTTAGTGGGGGTTAGGGGACAAGCAATTCATATGTAGGTGCTCTTCTGGAGAGAAGGAAGACTTCTCAACAGGAGCACAGGCCCAAAGAATGGGGTGAGTAATGGGATCCTGGGGACATGCCCACAACCTACCTGACATCTTCTAAGAATTTGTCAAGTTCAAGGAAGGAAACCTCTGAGTACCTGGGAGAGAAGCAGAACAGGAAGATTACTGGGGGAAGCAGGAGAGAAGTGCAGCAGTCTACGCCACCATGCCGGGATCATCACACTGGATAAAAATCCTGGGCTCAAACCTTTGTCTGCTCCAAAATCACCCTGCTAATCCTCACCTCCACTGTGCTCCAGGCCGACCCTCTCGCCGGATCTCTGCCATCACCATGTTCAGGTCCAGTTCCTTTATCTTCTCCTCCACCACATTCTCCGGCATCAGATCTAGGGCAAAGCCAGAAAAGGGCATCAGCTGGGAGGTCCTGCACAGGTGGGTCCTGCAGCACAGTGCCCAGGGAAGGTCTGTGGGTCACTGCCTTTTTCCTCAGGCTCTGTTGGGGCTGGAATACAAGCTCAAATGGGGCAGGCTGACCTCTCACAGTTACTCACACTGGTTGTTGATGAAGCAATGTGCTGCCAGCAGCTTAAGGGAATGGACCTCAAAAAGCACGCGGTGGAAGAGCAGGTTGTTAGCCGTCGGTCGCTTGTCTGGGTTGAGGGTCAAGCATGACAGAATGAACTCCTGAGGGTCAAATAAAAGGCATAAACTGGAGACAAAGCAGGATATGGTCCTGCTTCATCTGCATCACTGCCAGCCCTGGCTGCCTCTCATGGGAAGCAGATGTGAGCAGCTGCTTCCCACAGCACAGCACCGATACTGAGGGTGCTGCAGGTGGGCAGCATTCTGCTGGGTATCCGCCAACAGTCCAGCTGCAGAACTCTGCTCCTGACTTGCTTCCATCCAGCTAGGAGTATGCAGTGCAAGCCCAGGTGTAAGGAGAAAAGGCAGGGGTGTATCCTGGCAGCCAGTCAGGGTCAGCTCTGAGAGCAGCAGCCCTCCAAAGAGATGCTGGTGGGTCTGGAGAAAGGGCAGATGGAGCCAGCTGGAGGAATTCCTGACAGCAGCAGGGGAGGAGGGAGGCATCTGCCCGTTTCTGCTTCCTGATGGTAGAAAAGCAAGATCTTCAGCTTTGCATGACACATGCTTCTTCTGCGTGCTCCACTCTAGGGCCTGTCCCCTTCAAATGCCCCTTGCTGTTTCTGTACGGGTATCTGGCTAGGGCTGCTCAGAACAGACACAAAGACGAAAAGAGGACCAGAGCAGAGATGTCTGTGTGGGTGCCCACACAGCCTACCCCTCATGGCCACCTGCAGTGAGCAGTGACACTGTCCCTGGTGCTAATTGCTCAGCAAAAGAAACTCTCAGGGACGCTGTGCTAACAAGGGGACTGCCGTGTAAAGGGGGACAAGGTTTATTATGGGATGTCTGGGGGAATTCTGGGATCAAACGAGATAATGTGGGGCATGTACAAACTTATGGGATGTTTCAGGGATGGGCCAAAGGAGGAGGAAGGGGGGGGTTGTGTGGATCAGGGAGGAACGTGGAGGGGATGCATGCTGCAGGTCAGTGCACTTTTCTGGCTGAGCCCTGCACCTGGTCTCTTCAATCTGTCCTGTTTTCTTATTAAGCTCTGTTCCTAAGTATCACAGAATCACGGAACGATAGAATGGCTTGGGTTGGAAGGGACTTCAAAGATCATCTTGTTCCAACCCCCCTGCCATAGGCAGGGACACCATCAGGTTGCACAGGACCTCGTCTAACCTGGTCTTAAACACCTCCAGGGATGGGGCATCATCCACAACCTCTCTGGGCAACCTGTTCCAGTGCCTCGCCACCCTCTGAGTGAAGAATTTCCTCCTAATCTCTAATGTATGGCATAAGTATGCATGGCATGAGTTTGCATGACATCCTCTAGTGAACGTCAAGCCAGGCTAGCTGGTAAGTAAAATGAATGCTTGGGGTGGGGAATAAGAGACCAGAGAGACCTCAGGGCTTACTTGGCAACCTGTAGGACAGGGCTGACACCCCAGTGACCTGCGAAAGGGATCGCCCTCAGCGTAGGTCCTTAGAAGCAGAATGCAGCTATTCACACTGTCTGTATCTATGTGGGTGCCATGAATGCGGTGCTCCCTGGCCTCTACTGAACTGTTTTCAGTTGGCCACATCTGTACCGCATGCGTGTGTGCGGGCACATGCGTGTACATGGGCGCCTATTGGGAATTTACACAGCATCACTACTTGGCAGGACTGGGAAACGGGTGGGGACCATCCTCCCATCCTGACCTGCCCAGGGGGAGGAATCCCTGTGCCCTTCAGCCCACCAGACTGGCTTCCCTCTGGTTTCCAAGAGGTTACTGTCTCTGTGCCCCTTTCTGAGTGCCAGTGTCACCTGGAGTGCACAGGAGCACCAGGCTGCTTCCGTCCTTCAGATGCCAGCCAAGGGGAGGTGTCCGAGGAGGGGGGAGTTGCCCCCAGGAGGGATGCCTGAGCCTCACTGGTGGGTCAGGCTGCAGATCGGCTGCACTCACCCGCATGTTGGGATCGTCCAGAGAATGTCGTGCCCGCACGATTGCCTCCTCCGAGACTCGTGTGTCCCCGTTGGTCTGGATCTCCAACACTGCCATCTGGGGAAGGAGGAGAGCAGCTGTGCCTGCAGGCAGCCGAGCCCTGGCTCTGTCCTTGAGGGCTTCCCAAGGCACACCCCCTGCCAGGGTGGCAGCGGTGGAGCACCTCAGCAGGGCACACGGCCCAGCCAGGCCTGCCTCAGGCCCTGGCACACCTCTGCCCACAAGGTCCGGATCTCCAGGGGCTTCCCAGGGCTCCCTGGCAGCTCTGCCCTTGGGGCCTATTTCTCTCCACCCCAGCACTCCGGGCTGCCCACACACGGAGCAGATGCAGGGGGCTGCTCTCTGGGCACTGTGCAGAGGGGTGGACAGCACAGAGAGCACCAACAGCCCCACAGTCTGCCTGGACAAGCTACGCAGGGCAGCGCATGTGTCCCGGGAGCAGCACAGCCCGTCGCTGCCCTCCACAATGACCCTTCCCGGGGCTGCCACAGCCTGCAGAGAGACCGTCAGAGGCGGCCGAGGAGCACCAGCTGGGCACAGGAGGGGGAGGTGAAGCTCTCTGCTGTGCCCAGGGCTGGGCCATGGCAGCAGTGGCTGTTTTGCTGCACCCATAAGCGATGTCTCCATCACGGCAAGGGACCCCCAGCTCACAGAAAGGCTTGGAGAAAGGCAGGGAGACCTCTCGGGGAGCTCCCAAGGCCAGCCAGCAGGCTCCACAAGGGCAAACCTGTCAAGCAGGAGTCCCTGCAGATTCCCAGGCTCTGCAGCAGCCCTACTCCGTACCTCCAGTGCACACATCCCAAAGGAGAAGATGTCCACAGCAGTCCCATCAGCCTTTTCTGCAAAACCAAGCCAAAAGCACATCACACCAGAGGCAGAGGCCATCACCCACTCACGTTGGGAACAATGTGCCCAATGCTTCATCCCTACAGACACCTCCCCACACACTGCTCTCTCTCCCTGCCCAGCCAGCCTCACTCTGCCCGCGCCTCTGCTTATGCCTGCTTCTCCTACCCCTGGCATGCTTTTTCTCCCAGATGCCCTGCTTTCCCATTTACTCCCCTCGAATTTGCCCCAGAATATTCACGATGGGGATCACACTGATTTTGCACATGGCACAAAGACTCCTTACTCCTTCCTTTTTCCCTGGTCCCTGTAACATTTTACACACTTTTGAGTGTTGCTGAGCCATAACCTTTTCAGAGAGCAATCTGTGGTCATACCGAGACCTTGTTCCTAACCAGTAATAGCTAATGCACAGTCCATTACCGTGTAGGCACAACTGTTTTTCCCACATGCACAGCTCTGCACTAATCAACACTAAATTCTACCTACAATGTTATCACACAGTCACAAGATCTTCTGTGACTCATGGCTGAGAGCTTTAGTTATGAATGCACTGAATAGCTCCGTATTGTAGCAAACCCGCTGTGCCCACGCTGTGCACAGGACCCCTCCAACCCCCTGGGCCTCGCTCTGCCTGCACGCCCTGGCAGACAGAGTCCCACTCACGGCCATACTCCGGGGGAAAGAAATGCAAATTGCGCAGCTCTTCCCTCTCAATCCTGATGGGGCTTCGCAGGTCGTCTGGAAGGGCTGCATGGGGAACAAGAAATGCTCTGAGACATGGCTCCTCCGAGTTGGCTCCCCAGGAGCACCTGGAGCACAGGTGGGAGCTCCAGAGCAGTAGGGATTTCAGTGTGTGCCCCTGCCCACAAAGAGACCAAGCAGACCACGTGGGGGGGCACTCAGTTTCCCTGCTTGCAGGACCCCTGCTCCTGCAATGGGAGTAACAATTCCCGTCCTGCCCGTACAGCCCAGGACCACCCCTTGGTGCTATAGATCCTCACTGCCAAGAGGTGCCCAGGGCCCACTGGGGAGCAAAGTCCACCCAATGATGGGTGATGGGATGGATGGGCTGGAGAGGTGGCAGAGGGACACTCACCATTTGCAAACACCCTGTGCCAAACTGCCGGTCAGTGCCGATCCCAAAGAAGGTAAGTAAGAAGGCGTGGAGCAGAGGACACAAACAGAAGAGAAGGTAATGCTACACTTTGCACAGATGATGCACATGTCGGTGACGCTCAGGTGATCCCCCAAGGGACCCTGCAGCTCTCACCTCTTCCCCAGCCAGCACCCCCTCATCACAGCATCCTGCACAGCTCCTCTGCCTCCCTGGCTCTGAGTCTCCCTTGCCTGGCACCTCCCTCCTGCTGATCCTTCTCATAAGCACTCAGAGCCACAGGGCTGCAAGAGCAGCAGCATCCTACCTGAACCAATCTTTATGAGCCCGTTGTGCTGGATGAAGATAGTGTCACTGGTGAGATTGCCGTGGATGATGGGAGGCTCACAGGAGTGCAGGAAGCTGGGGACGTACACAGTCGCCCTGAGTGTGCTGCCGGTGCCCAGCCAGAAGGAGGATGGCCAGTGGCAGCAAGCTTACCTGAGAGCAGACAGGATCTGAGTGCACCAGCGCTTCCAGGCCTAGAGCAGAGACCAGAGCTCTCCATCAGACGGGGCACACATCAGAGCCCGGCAGCAGATAAGGTCAGCCCTATCACCCAGAAACTGGGTAAATCAGCCCTCCACTAGCCCTGTAGGGACTGTCACTCAAATATGACCCACACAGTGTCCCAGCCACAACAGTCTCCTTTCCAATCCCTGTTCAAAAAACACCATCAGAGCTGAGAACATTGGTGCCACAAACCTTATCAGCAGACAGAGCTCTCCAGGGCACCAAAACCCTGGTGGGAGCATGGAAGGGCACATCACAAGAGGGGGCAAAAGCTAGGTATGGTTATGGGGACCATGCACATGGTTTGCATCAACAGTAAGTTCCAGTTCTGTGAGTACATAACTGCACTGGTGTGGTAGTGAGCTCGAATTGCAGGCGAGGGCTTTGAGGTTCAGCATGGGGCCCCCAGAACTCTCATCTGGGTGACTCAGGGAGTGACCACATGCACTCGCTCTGCACTGTAAGAGACCCTCTCCCAGCAGGCACAGAGCCTCCCAATTCACCTGGGACGCTTCCTATGTGCTCTCAGGGAACCTACCCTGGCATTCATGGCCTTGTGGTTTTTCTTGGTTTTCTTCAGGAACTGTTTCAGGCTCCCTGAGGACACATATTCTGTGATGAAGATGACCTGAGAGAGGACAGAGGTATCAGCTTTCCAGCCTCCCTGCACTGCCAGCACTGAGTGCAGCCCATGGGCAGCACCAGCACACAGCCTGAGTGGGGCTCTGCATAAAGCTGAGAGCAGGCTTCTGGCCACGGTGTCCCAGAGAAGGAAGGGGAGTCCAGGGGGTGGGGTAAGCAGAGCTGGGATCCCACCCTCATCCCTCCAGCCTGGCACCCCCAGACACCCCCTCTCCGAGTCCTCCTTACCCGTGCCTTCGAGTCCTTCACATCCAGCCAGTATTTGTGAAGCTTCACAATGTTGGGGTGATCCACAAGCACCAGCTGCTCAAACATGGTCTTGATCTTCTCCTATGGGCAAAGAGGGGACAGATGAGGTGGCAGCTCCTGGGACTCAGCAGGATACCTCAGAGAGCAAGGGAAGCTGGGACTGTGAAGCAGGCTGGGCCCAGGTCACAGGAAAGCTGGTTTTGGGGTACAGAGGAAACATGGGGCTGGGGGCACGCTCTCCAACGGGGAGGGATGGCTCACCTCATGTGCTTTAAAGGCCTTCTTGTCAGTGAAAAGCAGCTCATTCCACACCACCTCCACACCCTCCTCTGTGTCCATGGCAAGGAAGGTGCTCTGGATGCCCGGCATGTTTCCCTGATTCACCTGCAAGGCACAGGAATGCGTGAGACTGCTGAGGAGCATGCCCTGCCCCCAGCCCCCAGCCCCACTGGCAGCCCTGTGCAGAGAAACATGATGCTTGGACGTGGATGGGCTTCAGCATCCTGCTCCTGAACAGGATCCTTGCCCATAGGAGGCTCTGCCCAGGACACAGGGAGCGGAGCAAACCCCCAGCCTGCTGCCTGCCCTGCCTGGCCCTCAGGACCTGCCTGCCTGGGAGCTTGGGTCCTGCAGCAGCCGGTACTGCTCCTCCAGGACACAAGTGTGCAAGACAGAGCCAGCGATTCAGAGCAGCTCCAAGGCCAGCCCCTCTCCCCTCTTCCAGCCCAGAGAGAAGCTGGCCACAGCAGCCACCTGCCAGCACCACTCTTGCACACAGACCCCACATGGACTCCACATCCCAGCAGACGTCGGGGAGCAACCCACGTTTGCAGCTGATGACCGCAGACACTCACAATGGATGGGGCAAACTGGAAGGTGCAGACAAACCAAAGCTGTGACATCATCTCTTTTAATGTCTTGAGGTGACTGGGGTCACTTCTCCATGCCCCAGGGTCTGTCCGATGAGTTTCCATCCCCAAAGGTCACAGAGCTGCATCCCTGGGCCCTGCAGAGAGCAGCTCTGCCATCATCACCTTTGTGAGCCACATCCAGCATGGACGCAGCTGCGGCAGCACTGCCCCTGTGCCAGGTCACTGCTGAACTTGCCTCGAGATCAGCACCAGACTGCCCATCCTCAGGACAGTGGGAGCCCACAGAAAACCTGTTCAGAAGGCACCCAGTTCTGATAAGGGCTCAATAGCATGGAGACACCCCCACCAAGGACCGGGGTCCTGCCTGCCAGGAAAGGCGCCTACTGTATCCTGAACTGCTGGCTGCGCTGGCTGCACGCGGTCACTGTCCTTGCTCTTCCCCCATCAGCATCACTGCACAGGAACTCACCTGCAGCCCCTGATCTTCCTTCTCTTCTCCTGTGGGTTGGGGTCACCCTGCCAGCCCCTGCAGCTTGGGCAGAGGCAGCACTGCCCGCTCCCGTTGGCACGTGGCAGGGGCGGCGCAGAGCTGCCGCA
Organism: Anser brachyrhynchus; assembly: GCF_964034855.1. Lineage (NCBI taxonomy): Eukaryota > Metazoa > Chordata > Aves > Anseriformes > Anatidae > Anser > Anser brachyrhynchus. Next base: position 161,355,064 of record NC_137695.1, on the reverse strand, counting down.
GCCAGATGAAAAGCAGGATTGTTCTGCTGCTGCCAGGGGCCGGCACGCAGCATCCCACTACCGGGGCTTGGACTGCTACAGCACAGGGCAGCTGTGGGTGCAGGCACGGAAGGGTCACACAGCACCCCCAGCTCATTAGCAGGGAACAGACGGCCAGCTTGTGGCCCAGTTCCTGCTGCGGAGGCACAAAGCACCTCTATTATTTGTTCTCTCTGCTCACAGGCTCCACGTGCTTCGCACAAAGCCCAGCACAGCCAGTGATGGGGCCAGCTGGCCTTGCCGGCTTCAGCCGTTCCCACAAGTCCCCACGGCCTGCCTGGGCTCCAGTACGATCAGCCAGCACCGAGCCAAGGCAGGTCTCAACGGAGGCTCTGCCGAGATGGAGGGCAGCTGGGGGCAAGCACCCAAGAACCATGAGGGGGCCATTGGTCTGAGTACTCCATGAAGCTGCTTTTCTGCCTCTCTCAAAAAATGCCACTCAAAAATCCTCTCATGATCTTGACAAAAAGCCTGTCCTGAACCCAACAAGTGGTCACGAGGCCTCAAGCAAAACGTCAGGTGGGGAGCATGGCCCTGACAGCCTCTCCATCACCATGAGAACATGTAGGAGCTGCACAGCACTGTGTTGAGGTTACTGATGTCTGGCTCGAAGGCACGGCTAGGGCTGAAAAGCTCTGGTGTCACCTCCACCCACCTCTCTGTGTTGCAATGAGGGACCCAGCCTGCAGGACCCCAGACCCGCACACCAACTGCTCCCACCCTTGATGAAGTGGGTGCTGATGGGTGCCTCCCGCCCCTGGGCAACACCAAGAACTTGACGTGAGCTCTCAGCACAGGGATGTGAACACACTCAGTCTTGTGCTGAATGGCAACAAAACCCACACTGAACAGCTGTCTTGTGCGCTGAGCTCTCAGACTGCATAAATAAATAAATGCTGCATATAAACATACAGGTGACTGAGGGCAAAAGGAGTTGGCTGCAGGTCACTGTCATTATCTGATACCATGCCTTTCAGGGGCACTGTGGACACCACGTGGATTTGGACTAACAGGCAAAAACTCTAAAGCCAGACTGGGAAAATTCCCTGTTCAGACTGCTTCCAGAAAGCCCTTGGCAGGAGCTGAGGCCAGCCTGAAGAGATCACTGGGGACGAGTAAGTGAAGGTTTACAAAAGATCAGATTGCGTCTTACAATATATCACTCCCTTTTGTGCTTTTCATGTTATGGAGACTGAAACAGTCAACAGAAGAAGGCTTAGTGACATAGTGTTGGGGTCTCGGGAGAGCAGTGGTTAAACAAGGAAAGCCAGAAAAGCAATAGGCAGGAGAGGCCTGTTTTGGAGAACAGAAGAAGGACATGATATGTTGTTACTCTTCTTGGGTGGCTGTAGCAGATGGAGAAGACGTGGACACAGCACCTGGAGGAGAGGGGACTGCTCATCTCCTGTTTCCTTCCAGACACCCATACTTGTTGGCCCTATCCCTCAGCAGAAACATCACCCTGTCCTCCATCCACCCTTCATGCCATCTAGATCAGCACTCCCTGACCACTGTGGGAGGCGGAGGACAGCATGGTCCTGGAGCCCTCTTCTGCTGGTGGCCACATTCACAGGACCTTGGCACGAGAGCAGAATTGTGGCAGGTTGGCAGCTTCTAGCCGAGAGAAGGGGTCCAGCCCCAGCATGGCTGTGGGCACCAACTGCTGGAGCTGGGCCCCCTCCCATGCCTGAGCAGCATCTCGCACCCTCAGCCCCTGGCACACATGGAATCATAGAATCTTTCAGGTGGAAAAGATCCATAAGATCAACAAGGCCAACCATCACCTAACACTACCAAGTCTACTGCTAAACCATGTACCTAAGCACAACCTCCAGGGATGGCAATTCCACCACTGCCCTGGGCAGCCTGTTCCAATGCCCAACCACTCTTTCCATGAAGAAATTCCTCTTGTGTCCAACCCAACCCTCCCCTGGCACAAGTCGAGGCTGTTGCCTCGCGTCCTATCGCTTGTCACCTGCGAAAAGAGACCGGCACCTCCTCGCTGCAGCCTCCTTTCAGGTGGTTGTGGAGAGCGATGAGGTCTCCCCTCAGCCTCCTCCAGACCAAACAGCCCCAGGCCCCTCAGCCGCTCCTCACCTCTTGTTTTCCAGTCCCCTCACCAGCTTCGTTGCCCTTTTCTGCACACCCTTGAGCAACTCAGTGTCCTTAAAGTACTGAGGGGGCCCAAAGCCAAACACAGTACTCGAGGTGCTGTCTCACCAGAGCTGAGTACAGAGGGCCGTCACTTCTCTCGTCCTGCTGGCCATACTAGTTGTGATGCAGGCCAGGATGGCATTGGCCTTCTTGGCCACCTGCGCACACTGCCAGCTCCCATTCAGCCGCCTGTCGAACAGCACCCCCAGGGCCTTTTCTGCTGGATGGCTTTCCAGCCAGATTTGTCCTCCTGCATGCCAGAGGCCAGAGAAACTCCCAGTGTGGCTCCAACCCAGGAGGGCTGCCTGACTTCGAGAGAGACCAGCTCCTGCCCACAGGATCTTTACCTGAATCATTTCTAAAGTTTGGCTTAGGTTTGATGCTTCATCTCCAAGGCAACCGGGCAGGGCAAAGCCTCAGCCCTTGGCCCCTGGTCAGCTGAGCAGTGCAGGGTCACATTACCGTCATTGTGGCACTGGCACAAAACATCTGGCACTGTTTGCACCACTGCAGGGCGCACAGCAGACCCTGCCTGGAAACATGTGTTCACCTTAATGCACAGCAGAGGGATAATCTGAAGGTGGCTCCAAAATGAGCCCAAGGCACTAATGGAGCCCACTCTGCCTGGCCTGGCAGGAGCTGCTGGGAGAACCAAGCGCCGGCTGCGCTACTGGGATGGGGCTGGCTGGCTGGAGCGAAAGGCGGGCAGGGGCGGCAGGCTGGGGAGGGGCTGGGAAGGGGCTGACGGGTCTGCAGGTGGCATTGCATAGACACTCATCCCCCATTCCTGAAGGGTCTCTTTGCCTCCCTCCAGGCCCATTGCTGCTGGGGCTGAGATGCAAAGTGACTGCAGGGAAGGGGAGGGAAATGATGTGGGTCCTTCTCACAGCCTGAGCCCAGACATCACCTCCGCGTACCCATCCAGAAAAATACCATATGAACAGAAACACAGAGGGGCCATTCAAGAGGCCGGGGGAGACCTGACAAGCCTGGCAGATACAGCAGAAGGCTGACCCTTCTGGTGGGATAGCTCACATGACTGGAATGCTGTCATGGAAGGCTATGTGCTTATGAGAAAAGACCAGCCAGGAAGGCGAGGTGGTGGAGTTGTTCTTTATGTGAGAGAACAACTGGAATGTGTGGAGCTCTGCCTAGGGGTGGATGAAGAGCAAGTTGAGAGCTTACGGACAAGGATTAAAGGGCAGGCTACCATGGCTGACACTGTTGTGGGCGTTTGCTACAGGCCACCTGATCAGAAAGAGGAGGTAGATGAAGCCTTCTTCAGACAGCTTGAAGTAGCCGCAGTCACAAGCCCTAAAAGAATAATCCCAAGCACCAGTACAGGCTGGGGGCTGACACCTGCTGGAGAACAGCTCTGCAGAGAGGGACCTGGCAGTCCTGGTGGACAGCAGGCTGACCGGGAGGGAGGCAGCAATATGCCCTTGTGGCCAAGAAGGTCAACAGTATCCTGAGGTGCATTCAGAAGAGTGTTGCCAGCAGGTCGAGGGAAGTGATTGTCCGCCTCTACTCAGCCTTGCTGAGGCCACACGTGGAGTATTGTGCCCAGTTCTGGGCTCCCCAGTACCAGAGGGACATAGAACTAATGGAGCAAGTTCGGAGGAGGACTACGAAGATGATTAGGGGACTGGAGCACCTATCGTACAAGGACAGGCTGAGAGAACTGTGCCTGCTTAGCCTGGAGGAGACTGAGGGGAGACCCCATCAATGTGTATAAATACCTGAGGGGACAGTGTCAAGAGGATGGAGACAGTCTCTTCTCAGTTGTGCCCAGCAACAGGACGAGGGGCAACGGGCACAAGCTGAAGCAGAGGAGGTTTCAGCTCAATATAAGGGCACACTTCTTTACTGTGAGGGTGACAGAGCATTACAACAGGTTGCCCGGAGAGGTTGTGGAGTCTCCTTCTCTGGAGATATTCAAAACCTGCCTGGATGCCATCCTGCACAACGTGCTCTAGATGATGCTGCTCGGCAGGGGGATTAGACTAGATGATCTCTAGAGGTCCCTTCCAACCTCAGCCATTCTGTGATTCTGTGGCTCATGGATGCTGTACATCCCACAACTGGAAGCAAGAAGACCTAACCTCTTCAGGGGTTTTCTGGATGGGTGCTAAGACAGAGACCAGGGGAAAGATGAAGCTTTAGGAATCAAAGGCCCTTGGGCATGCAGGAGAGCAAGGCAGCTGCAAGTCTGCACACTGACTGGAGCTGAGTTGGGTGTGCTGCCTGAGCCGCTGCTGGCCCAAGGTGCATGGGGCTGTGCGGGATGGAGCCCTTCCCACCCACCACAGGCTGGCAGCAGTGCTGAGAGCACCCCATGCTAGCCTGTGCACTGCTGCCTCTGGTGCCCCAGCCACCACTCCAGGTGCTGGGGATGGTGCTGGGACAGAAGGGCAGGAAGAAATGGCACCTTCTGAAGGACAGAGGGGAAACTGACAAACCCAAGGAGTGAGCCCCGCAAGGAAAAGCAGAAACCTGTCTTACAGAGCCTCAGGTTCTCAGGGCACAGAACAAAGCTCACCAAGACCTGGTGCGAGAGCACCAGGTGCCCCCTGGTGACACAGTGACCGCAGGTATTTGTTGGTGCCACAGGTCACAGCCTCCGTGCTTCATGGCCCGAGAGCAGTGCTCTGCCATGGAGCAGAAACCCCTGGTTGCAGCACTAGAAGGAGGACTAGCAGGGCATGAAGATGGTGATGCTCACAGCTGGCACAGGTTACCTGACTCCCCGTAACACTACAGCATTTTATCCCTTTTGGCACTGGGAACCTGCAGGATTTTCTGGGGCCACAAGGCTGAGCAGGGAACACGACGTGTGCAGAACACTTTTGCAGAGTAAATCCCCAACCTGCTCCCCTGCTCCAGGATCTCATTAGCCTGGGTGACAGCAAAGGCTGTGTCTGGGCTCTCAAGGGACTTCCGTTCAGGTTGCAGTTAGCACACAGGTGCTGCTAAGGCTCAGGAACACACCTCAGATGGCAGAGCCTGTCCTCCTGGAGCAGCACATGCAAGCAGCAGAGACAGAGGACTGTGTCTCTACAGGGCCTCCCTTCCCAGCCTGAAGCTGGACTCCCTTTGCCTTTCCAAATCACAGGGATGTTCTCCTGTGTTCCCTGGCCCTGACAGAGGCTGTAATCCTCTCTCCAGCACCCCACACTCTGTAACACGCAGGGTAGGGGTGACTGTTGCAACACAGAAATAATGTTTTTAAAATATGTAAAAGGGGAAAAAAAGAGCTTAGGTAGCTGAAGCTACACTGACACCTGTGCTGCTCTCCTCAGCTTACCAAGGGGTAGGGACAAGAAGAAATCTTGGTGGCAGACTGCACGAGGAGCATAAGCTGGTGCAGGTCCTGCAGGAGCAGCACTGCACATGTAGGATGCACCCAGCAGATGAGGGGGGCCCATCCATGGTCCTGCTGTGCGCATTAGTGATTCTTAGGGTGAACAGCCGACAATCCCATGATCCTGAGCTGGGAGCACTCTGCCCAGGGTCTGAGACTCTGTGGCATGGATCTGAGCTCTGCTTCCAGGGCCCTGTTTCAAGCACTAACAGCCCTTTGGTCCCTGGTGTGGGAGCAGGGAAGAGCAGCAGCCCTGAGCAATTAGGGAGCAATCTGCTCCCAGGCCTGCATGTGCTGCTGCACAATTTCACCTGGCAGCAGGTACACCAAAGGCTGTGACAAAAGAGGCAGCTGGGTGACATCCACCCATCCTGCTATCTGCAGTCCACAGTAAAACAACAGACCAAGCCTAGTGTCCTGTGACAGAGCAGGAGCAGGATGAGGGATCTGTGCTGCCAGATAAACCTGTTTTCTCTGTGTGATCATGTTACACAATTAGCAGGTGAAGGGAACACATGAGATGGAAAATATTTTGATTCCAGTGAAGCATTTGATCCTACCTCTCACAAAAACATATTCTCCGCACTAGTTCAGACCAGTGTGGATAGACAGCTAATGCACTATCAGCCGAAGAGACTCAGCTGAGCAGGGATGGTGGACTGCCATGCATGGGGCCGGGGGTGCTTGCACAGGTCAAGGCAAACTCTGCTGCAGTTTAATATCTTCTGTGCAATGATGGAGTGAAGCGGTGCAGGTGCTGGTGTCCTTGGTCTGGACAGTGCTGGGGGAGTGGTGGACCTCAAAGAGGAGAGAAGCAGCACGGCAGAAGGCAAGAAGTGGCATTCAACCAATCAATCAGGAAAAAAAAAAACACAAAACCCAGGTGCCCAGCTCCACTGCAGGCAGGAGAGATGGAGGGAGGAGAACAGGCACGTGGCCAACACAGCAGAACATACAGCAGCAAAAACCTCCTGTCCCAGGGCAGAAGGAGCACCCGTTTCATCCAGCTCTTTCCATGAACTCTCTCTCCCCATCCCCATGAGGTCCCCTTCCTGTCAGCAGCGGCGGGATGGCTCTGGTTTGAGAGCTGCAACCTCCCCCAGCAGAATTCACAGCATCCCCCTCAGCCTGAGCCTGCTGCCCATAGGTGGGAGGGCTGGGCACTGTTCCCTTCTCCCATACCCACTCCTGCCCTTCCCTCTCGCCCAGCGGCTGCTGGAACAAACCCTGAGATCCCTGACCTCTCCTTCCACTGCTGGGAAGGGGGCACAGAAGTGTATTTTTCCACTGCCCAGATAAGAGCCAGGCGAGATCCTGCAGGCATAAGTGCTGTTACTTCCAGGGCAGACGACGAGCACTGCACGGACGCCTGGCTGGTGACAGGGGAAGCCGTTTGCTTTATCCCAGGGCACCGTGCAGCCCTGGGGAGGTGCGAGCCTGTGGCTGGAGGAGGTGCCCCAGGACAGGAGATGCGGTGTCCCCACCCGCTACTGCAGGCCCCCCTACGCCCACCCACCTGAACCTGGGGCAAGCGCCTAGGGGTGGGCTTGCAGTGCTCATGGAGAGGGTGATGGGCAGCACGAGCTGGCCATCCAAGCCCATCCTGAAGATGACTGACAGCCACCCTTCACGAGACAGGCACAAGCAGTGACCAGTATAAATTAGGCCAATTAACAGGAATTTGGTGTCATTTACCCCCCAGGACTGTGTGGGGAGAGTATCTGCCCTCTTGCTGTGATGGTGCAGAGCAAACCCAAGCTGAACACACAGGATGCCATAATTCCATTCACATGAAAGGTAACAACATAACATTTCTGATCCCAATATGATCACTTTGGGGAATGCTAAAACACTGCCTTTCATGTGCTTATTGTGCTAACTTGTGAAATGGAAGAGCAAACCAATGAGCATTTGACCATCTTTGAACCCATTTTGTAACATGACCATGGGACGCCTCCTTTGTCCCAGAAGTGAAATAAAAAAGCTTCTGGGATTGTGTGTGTTCTCAGGTTACATCAGAGGAAAAGGAGGAAGTAGACAAGGGACACTTAAGGTGTATAAGCTCGCAAGGTTCATATGAGATGTCTGGCCACTGTAAACAAAAATACCTGCATGCAAAAACAAATGGAAGCGGGGAAAAAAATAAAGCTTGGTAAAAACAGAAAGGGGTCAAAACATGGAGAATCCTGGTAATTTTAACAGCTCTCTTTGGTGTCTAGTTTGAGGGAGCAAAGGAGCAGCTGCATGCATTCGTGACATGGTGAGAAGCTGGAGCAGACAGATAGTGTCTTAGCAAGGAGCACACCAAGTAGCCCAGGAGCAAAGAGCTGTAAACAGACAGGCATTCTTGTGGAGTATATGGATAGAAATAAAAGAGCATGTTACCGCACGAAAAAGGACAAGTTTCTGCACTAACCTTTACCACCCAGCTAAGTCACCGCCCTCCTCAGCAATGAGAACAAGGCGGAGGATTGTTGTGACCAGGAAGATCATGAAGGATGAAAGGATCCTTGAAACAGAGAAAGTAGCAAGGGAAAGCAGACCCAAAGCAAAAGGTGAAACATTCTCCCTGTTCATCGCCCACACAAACTGGAAGTGCGATGACGAGGACACTAAATCTAGCATGAAAAGTCTTGTTTGTTGCCAAACCGTCCAGAAAACATGCTGAGAAGAGGACTTCACTGTCTGCTTCCAATTAAGTTTACCTACTGGTGAGTTACGCCACCTCAGTTCAGACAACTTCATCTTTCTCTCACTAATATCCTCAGCTAAAACCACTTGGGATGCTCCACTTCCTACCTGGAGCCCAGAGCAAAGCCTTGTGATGCTATGAACCTGTCTGATCAGCTGAGGCCAGCAGGTTTGCAAGTAAACTCATCCTGGAAAGTTAAACAAACTGCAAACAAAAGCCATAAAACCAGTAAGGGGAAGAAAAAAATAGATGGCATGAAAAGAAAGAGCTGAGTCCTTCAGCTGATCCCCTCTGCTCTGGAAAAGCACTTCACAACAAAGCACACTTCAAGTCCTAGTCTCCTGGGAGGGCTGGCAGCAAAGCAGCTTTTAAAAATAACTCTGGTGGCAAATATTAAATACTTGGGTGCTTTCCAGACAATGTATCACAGAACTGGTTATCCTCACTGCAAACATCATGAATACCCAAAAAAGGGGGAACTCCCTTCCACCTCAGTGTATTAAATCCTTAGATTATTTCTCCATATGTTGTTTTCAGTTTTAGGTCTGGGGGAAGCTATAACAACATTTCAAAATCTCCCCCTCTTGCAGCTTTTCTCAAGTCACTTTATTTTCTTCAAAATCTGCTTAAGCATTTCTTTTCTTTCCTTCTATTACCTTTTCTCTTTTTCCTCCCCTTCCTCCTGTTGGTTTTAGAAGTTGGCTAAAGCTCATAGTTCAAGGGCTCTGTATCATTATACAAGCAGTCATTAACCCTTTTATTAAACAAGGTGACCAAAAGGGGAGCAATAGGCTATTTAGAGCAAAACTGCGACCAGCCCTATTTTAGCAATCAGCAGCTGCACTGGAGCTGCCAGCTCTGCAAAGCAGAATGCGGGGCTTGTGATGTCAGGGTTACATGCAGAGAATGGGACCTAACAGTCAGTCCTGTGAACGACAGCAGAGCCCTGCCAGAGCAAGCATGCGCTCACGTGCAAAAAGAAAGGGTCAGGAATGCTGAAGGCAACCCAGGGCTCACTTGATCCTGGACACTCTCGCGTGGAGCACAAGAGGCAGAACTATCCGTCTGGGACACCCGCAGAGATGGATGAGAAAGGTGCTGGAGACGGCCTGAACCAGGGGTACATTACCGATTAATGCCATGGTACCAGTGCTCGTGAACAGCGGAGTCAGCAAATGCCTACTGGTCATAACAGCTCCCTTTCCAAAGGGATAAAGGTTTTGCAAATGCAAAGCAACATGGATACATAAACATTTATTTTTAGCAACATGGTGCTAGAGTTTACTCAGGAAACTGTAATCAGACTAGGAACCCCACCGCATGGGAAAAGTTTTGCAAAACTTTTTAAAAAGCAGTATATCAGGTTTCATCTTCCTTATTACTCTTACTCCACAGGACGGGTGGGAAAAGTAAATGAAGTCATCAAACCAATGCTGAAAAAAACGTATCTTCCTAAATGGAAAAGTCTACAGCAGCAGCATTCCTTTGCAGCACTTTCACACTAGTAGCAGGGAGAGAAGTGAGGGAGGCAGAACATGGGTTGTGCTGATGCTGAATGTGAAGTTGCTGAAGGATTCACGTGACTGTTTCTCCAGATAAGTTGCAAAAATACTTTAAGTGCTTCTATTTCCTAAACTGTGACTTCATATGCATCATAAATATACGCATCATGAACAGACAACGGAAGTTGTGAAGGGAAGTATTCTCCTCTTTGGCGTGTACGGCCAGACCCAGCACAGCGGTAGGAACTGGCACCGTGCACAGCACACTCACGCTGTTGCACCCGCACCTGAACTGGGTGTAATAACGCGCTCTGTAGGGCTGCAGAGAATGGCTGTAACTGCTACATGCGAAAACAAAGGTGCAGTCCTTGGGTACATGTCATTAATGGATACACGCTAGGAATTTATCATAACACGCTTCTCAGCCTACACCACAGGGCACCACGGTTTAAGCCTCAGAAGCCTGCGCAGGGTGCTCACCCCCGCTCACTTCAGCTCTCCGGGCTCTGGACGCTGCTGCAGACTGCACGTCTGCACTCTCCCACCTCTCCAGACCCATTCTTGCAACAGCAGGACCTTGGATCAAGCACAGCACCATGGGTCCCACACAGGACTCCACTGTTCTGGCAAAAGCAAGTTAAGGAAAATAAATAATTACACTAAGTTATCAGGATAAGGAGGGAAAATCCCTATTGGTAAAAATACTCGATGTGCTTATGGAAATCAGAATGTTTGTTAAACAGAATGGCTGTTTATCTACATTAGAAGATAACAGCTTACAAATAGCAAACTGTTTTCTTCCTGGTACATAACTGAAGCATCTAGGAATATGCAATAACTAGTCTCTTACACAAAACTTCCTTCACTTTCATTTGCAATGTTAGGCAGTGCTGCCACTTCCCCGTTTGAATTCATGCACGCTTTTGTCGCAGCAGCTTTACAGCTCATGGCCCCTGTCCCTGTTAAGCAAACAGCTCTCCTCGGGTCGCTCACCTGAGCGCACCCTGTCCCGAGGCATGCAGCTCTGCCATGGGCGAACAGTCACCATGTGATGTGACGAGCCCCTGGCTGGTCAGGAGATGTGATGATGGCAGCACTGTAACTCATCTCTTTGTTGTGTGGCCACCTCTCAAACCACTGAGACACACAAGATACACAAGCTTTCCTGCCACCCCCTGCTGTCCTGCAACACCCACAAAAGGTCAATCCTCCCCTCCCACCTCTCCATCTAGAAACACCACAGACGGGTGGCACAGCACAGTGACCAATTACCAAAACTTCTGCGTGGAAATGTCACTGATGGTGCTGTGCACCTCGTTTGTTTCCACCTCTCCCACGCACTGCACAAGGGGACAAACCTCCAGGGACCAGTTCCAGCCACTGCAATGCCACTCTGGAGAGCTCAGAGCTCACTTGTTGAGTTACATGTTAAAATATACATCATTAAATGTCACCTTTGGGTCAAAATAGACAGGGATTGTTCAGACAAGAAATGACATCCAAGTCATGTCTTTGCCAAGGACAAGTAGGGTGCTCAGATGGTTTTGGTGGGTCACAGATTAAAACACATCATCCAAGAACTCTGTGAAAACACACAGTGTGACTACAGGTCAGATGCCATTAAATTACAGGAGTTATTCAGTACAGCCCAAATGGTTCCCCCCTATTGCTCACTTCCAAGACACAGCGGAGGTCATTTTGTGCCTGTAGGTCTAATCGCAGGAGCATCAGGGTGTTCTCAGCCAAAAATCTGTTTTCCTGACAGCTCTCCTCAGCCCTTCAGCTGTCCCGCAGAGCCACCTGGCAGAGACCACGGGGTCTGCCGGCTGCTCCTCCATTGCCACTCCAGGTCTCACTGGCAGCATGTGGCGGCCGCCTGGGGCCGAGGGACGTGCCGCAATGCCTGCACCAGCAGCCAGAGCTCAGCGCCTGCTGGGTGCAGGGTGCGGTGGTCGGATGGACGGCTGACGATGGGTGCCAGCAAAGCCAGTCCCAAAGAAGATATGGGAAACGACAGAAGGCAAAAATACATCTGGCTCAGATGTGGTGCACAGGTGGGATCTGATACCCCAGGAGAGCAAAGGGCAAGGTGGGAAAGAAGATGTGGGATTTTGAACGTGGATTCAGGCCCTGGCACCCACCACGTGGCATACGCACCGCTGCATGCGTGCTGGGGCACAAGGCTGCAGCACTAGCCATGTGGAACGTACCCATGCAAGGCCCTGATACGCAGCAGAGGTGTTGAGGTAGTGGGAAAGAGAGATCAAACTGTGATGTGTGGGTGTGGAAGTGCCAGAAAGCACAGAGCGACACAGGGAAGGCAGGTGCTGGTGGCACCGATACAGGCAGGTTATCAACATCTCAGCAAAGCCCAGGCTGGGATGAGGGACAGCCTAAAACATGAAGAGCCTGCAGCCCAGCTGGGGCACTGAATGGACTGCAGAAAGGCTGTTAGCAGGCAGTGGGAAGATAAAGAACAGGATTAGCCTGGGATGGGCCATTTTACCCTTTAGAAGCTGTGATCGCTGTCCCACCTCCGCCTGGGGTGAGGATTTACCTACTAACTTTGATCCCAATTCCTGGGTGCCCTGACAGAGGCGGGGAGACTCGGGCTCCACTTTCAGGGGGAGAGGCATTGCACTGACATGGGGGACACGTCTGGAGGAGAGAGGTCAGGGGTGATGATGGGAACTCTGAACAACCCAGGACGCACTGCAGGAGGGCTCTGCTGTGCCCCTGGGCTGGCAGATGAGCTGCAACGGTCCAAAGCTCTTCTCTGGAGAGCAGGAACCGGATTCTCCAGCCCTGGGGGCAGTAGCGCAGGGACCAGCCCCCACCACCGCCATGCCCCGCGATCTGCCCGGCAAGTCCTCACTCCTGCAGTTCCCCGGCCCCCAGGCCCCCGGTTACCGACGTGCCACGGCACCAGGGACACCGGGCACGGCTCGAGGAGCACGGCCGGCGAAAGCCTCCAGGACGGGGCTCGCCGCCGGCTCCAGCGGCGCCCAGCCTCCTTCCCGCGGCCACCAGTGCCCTCCGCTGCGGGCTGCGCGCCCGGGACCGCCCGGCTGCCCCTGGCACGGCCCGGCTCCCCGCGCCGGGGCTCCCCGCGCCGGGGCACGCACAGCCCCGCTCCCCGCGCCTCCGGCCGCCGCCGTCCCTCGCTGCCCCGCGGGGCCGCTCCTGCACCCCGGCCGCGGCCATCGCCCTCAGCGGGCACCTGCGGGCGCCGAGCGGGTCCCGGCAGCGCCGCCCGCGCCCGGGGCGGGTTGCGGGCTGCGGCGGGGCCGGGGGCAGCGCTGCCGCCCCGCACAGCCCGGGGCCCCGCGAGGCCCGGCGGCGGCTCCCGGCTCCCGGCCCCCGCGCCCGGCGCCCACCTGCTCGCGGCGCTTCTGCCAGCGCCCGCAGGGGCTCTCCTCCAGGATCTCGCTCTCCTCCTCGCTCTCCTCCTCCTTCTCCTGCGCCAGCCGCGCGTCCGGCTCCGGCACCGCCATCCCCGCGCCGCACCGAGCCGCACCGAGCCGAGCGGAGCCCCGCCGCGGGCTGACAGCACCCCCGGCCCCGCCGCGCGGGGGCCGTCCCGGGCTCGTCCCGCCCCGCTCCGGACGTGCGGCCGCGCACGGCCCGCCCCGCCGGCACCGGGGGGCCGCCGGCCCTCGGAGCGCGGCCGCTCCCCGCGCGTGCCCCTGCCCCGGGACCCGGCCCCCAGGAGGCTCCCCCTGGCCCCCGGGCAGCGGTGCTGTGCCGGAGCCCTGGCGCCGGGACCGGGGGCTGGGGGCTCCTCCGGGGGCTCCCCGAACCTGCCCGAGCGTGGGGCTGGGCAGCGGCCGGGGGGCCCTGGTGGGGAGGGGAGGACCCGGGGGTCCCTTCCCTCCTCAACCCTTCTGCGATTGTGTGATCCGGGTGCCCGTGGTCCTCGCGGCAACCCTTTGCATTTCTCCCGCAGCTGAACGCTGCCATCTTGCCATCTTGCCAAGCAGCCGCTGGTCGGTGCCGGGTGCTGGGTGCTGCACCCCGCGCGGGAGCACCCAGCTGGGCTCCCATGCCTGCCCAGGCACTGTGCACCCAGAAAGCACTTCAGCCGCTCCAAGCAAGAAATCTTCCAGATGTTTTCATTCCTCTGGAAAGTTTCTGGCTCATTCACTGTTTTTCTTTTATTTCTGGCCGTCTCCGGTTTCTTTTAGCGTGTTCATTATTTGTTCCACCCTGCTTGTTCCACACTGGTGCCTGCTTGCTGTTTTGGGAAATGTTCCCTCACCCCAGACTGTTGCCCTTTTTAGCTGGTGTGGTTAAGCAGGAGGGACTGTGGTGAGTGTAGCTGCTGGATGAGGAGGCACTGGTGGCACACTGGGTATCCTGAGCTTTGTTAGCCTCAGAGAGTGCATGTGAAGTCCCACTCCCTGCAGCACAGCATAAACGAAGGGGGGGGTGTTTCACTGTGTGGGTGCACCAGGTCCTGCTCTGATCACAGAATGCCTACAGGGAAACTGGTGCCACCATTTCCAGCCCCGTGGTGCTGCCATGGGCACTCGTCAGGGCCTGATCTGCTGCTGCCTGCTCCCCGTGGCAGAGACTTGTCTGAGCCCACGTGGGTAAATCCCAGCCCCAAAGCTGTCCACTGTCAGTGTCAGCCCTGTGTGAAACCTGGCAGATCGTGTCACCACCTCCTGGACTACAAAAGCCCATCCCAGGCCAGGGCTACCTCCAGGCACACACACCAGTTACACCTGTGCCTACCAGACCAGACCTGTGGGTAAGTAAGTCACTGGTTCTTGTCAAAGTGGAAGAGAAAAATTCAGCTGGGAATAAACAGGGCAGGGAATAAAAGGGCTGGAACCAGACAAAAACTACACACCATGCCTCAGGAACCTTTCCTATTGATTCCCTGTGAGTCCCTTTTCTGTGGATGCTGTTTTCCTGTTGCAGATCTGCCCATTGCCCACCAGTTTCAGTGTAAGTGCTAGGTGGATAACCTGTGCTGGAGTTGATCTACCGGTTTCAACAGATATCCTTTACAAGTAGAAACTGCCACAACAAGGAAGACAGATCAAATACAGGCTGAAAGAGATTTTGAAAAATAACTGGCCAAAGATAAAAAGTGGTGCTCAAAGACACTGGAGGTAAGAATGTGAGCAGAAGATACGTACAGCCAAGGGATGATGAGGGTCTAAATGGGGTCGCTGGAGAGATAGGATATAGTAAAACAGCAAATTGTACCATTTACTATGGAGGAGGTCACAAATGAACCCTTTCTTTACATGAGGAAAATCGGAGGATTTGTCTCAAAATGAGGTGGCAAAAGATCAGATTATGAAGCTAATCAATAATAGAAATCGTGACAAAGTGCCAGGGTGAAATATTTGCATAAGAGGTTTGGAGGAATGCAAATGTTTAATTGCCAGAATGTTTACAATGGTACATAAGGCAGACTTGGTACCACCAGTCATTGCTGTTCAATATGTTCACAAACAATCCAGAAAAGGGATGAACAGTAAGTTGGCAGAGTTTGCTAATGACACCAAACTATTCAGGACAGTCAGCTCTAAAGCTGCCTGTGAAGAGCTGCAGAGACTCTTGTGACACAGAAAGGGGTATCAAGAGTGTGGACAAGCTTTCGCATGAAGCAAAATACTCAGCTTGGAAAGCGATTGCTGAGCTGGGGATATGCAGATGGACTGCACCATGAGTGGTACAGAGAGCGCACACAGGAATGATTATTCACCATGTTGCACAAACTGGTGTTTGGGATGCCCAGTAAAAAGGCTACGCAAGAGTTTAAAAAAAAATGAATGGGAGTAATTTTTTACTGAGTGTTTCTTGGGGTGAATGTTAGTGGGTGAAACATTGTGGAATTCATTGCCACAGGGTGTTTACAGTGGCCAAAGTAGAAAAGGATTTTAAAAGCCATTAGGCAAATTTGTGGGAGAAAAATTGATTGAGAGCTATTAAACACAAAGACGCAGATGTAGCCTCTGGCCCAAGAGGGCTCTAAGCTGCAGTTTGTCAGAAGCTGCTACTCTGCAAAAGCCAAATATTGTTCAGTCCCCGCTCTGGATCCTGTGCTCTTCCTCTTGGGATCAGCTATTAGCAACTTGCAAAAATAGGATTCAGGGGTATGCAGGATTCATGTCTTACCCAGGGGAGTTGCTCTCATGCTGTCTGCTGCTCCATGTTTTCTGAGGAGGAAACACTTTTCATCTTCACGTGTTCTTTGAGGACCTCTGCTGTTTTCATTTCTGCAGGTGCTAGACATGTCCTTAGCTGGGTTTGGCTGCCTCCCTGGACTGTCCATGCTCTTTGTGCACAGGCAGCTCATAGAGAAACCTTTAAGATCCTTTAAGGCATACAAATTACCTCCAGCAGCTTGAATTGCCTGGATCCTGGATGTCTCTATTCCAACTCAGTCGTTCTGAGTGCAGCATTCTCAGCATGTGACACCTGCGGCTTCCTTGGGATGTTACAGGAATGGAGGTGATGTCCAGACAGGAGCAGAGGTGATACAGAATTGGTGGATGTTCCCAGAGCAGTAATGTGCCCCTATGTCATCACTGATCCCTCCCCTCCACCTTGACAACAGCCCTACATCCCACTGCCTCTTTCCCTGCTCCTCATCCTCAATGCCTCATCCGCATCATAGTAAACCTCTGTATCTTCTTTGTATGGCTTCCTTTTTGCTTGCTGAATAACAAACAATGGAGCATATTTATCTTGCTTGTTCATTTTCAGGCATGAGTCACACAGTCTTGCATTCGCTGGTTGTCCTGTCACATAAAGAGTAAGCAGGAGAAACCTGGTCCATTCTGGTGGCCTCCACACTTCTCTGCTGAATGTGCCCTCCTGAAGCATCCATCTCCCTCGACGGTGCGCTGGGGAGAGCAGACCTGAGTTTCTGCTGCCAAACACTCCCACTGGGTGCTGCTGAAGTGTGACAGAGGCCCTCACCTCCGCGAGACCAGGTGGGGCTCTGCTCTGTGCATGTGCTTGGAGACCAGGTCTCTGCGTGCCAGCGGTCTGGTGCTCTGCAGCACAGCTCCGGGAGCTAGCTGCTGCTACCTTCTGTCGGGGATGCCCTGGTGCACGGCATGCTGCCCTGTCCATCTGCTGGGCCTTAGAATCATATAATCATTAAGGTTGGAAAAGACCTCCAAGATCATCTGGTCCAACCATCACCCTGTTAACAATGTCACCCACTAAACCCTGTCCCTAAGCACCATGCCCAACCTTTCTTTGAACACCCCCAGGGACAGTGACTCCACCAGCTCCCTGGGCAGCCCGTCCCAATGCCTGACTACTCTTTCTGAGAAGAAATTTCTCCTAATTTCCAACCTAAACCTCCCCTGGCACAACTTGAGGCCATTCCCTCTAGGCCTATCGCTGGTTATCTGCAAGAAGAGGCTGAGTCCCAGCTCCCCACCCCTCCCTTTCAGGCAGTTGCAGAGAGCAATGAGGTCTCCCCTGAGCCTCCTCTTCTCCAGACCAAACACCCCCAGTTCCCTCAGTCGCTCCTCACAGGACTTGTGTTCCAGGCCCTTCACCAGCTTCGTAGCCCTCCTCTGGACATGCCCCAGGGCCTCGATGTCCTTCTCGTAGTGAGGCGCCCAAAGCTGAACCCAGCACTTGAGGTGCGGCCTCACCAGAGCAGAGTACAGGGGGACGATCACCTCCCTGGTCCTGCTGGCTACACTGTTCCTGATACGAGCCAGGATGCCGTTGGCCTCCTTGGCCACCTGGGCACACTGCTGGCTCATGTTCAGGTGAGCATCAACCAGCACCCCCAGGTCCTTTTCCTCTGCACAGCCTTGCTCTGTTTGGTCCTCTACTTTGTCTCAACCTTGTGCCACCACCAGCCTGTAGTCTTGAACCCAGTCTGGGGCAGGTCTGCCTGCATCCTGCAGCACAAAGTCAGGAGGCAGGGCTGCTGGCAGGACTGCCCTGAAGTCACAAGGCTGCTGCTGCCATCAGCCCCTCTCGCCATGAACTCCTCCTTGGTTGTTGTGAGGACAGGGACTCCTCCAGCGAGCCACCATTTGGGCTGGGGCTCTTGGCTGAGGAGGTTAGGGATATCAGTGAGATAACTGGTCTAAAGGTACAGACTTTGCTTTGCTGCTTGGAGTGATTTCTCCTTTTCCACTCTCTCGAAAGAATGGGCCAGTTCTGCTAAGCAGCTACTGGTCACTGGCAAGGAGGTGCTCAGAGGTGTGGAACTGGGCCTTCTCTCTGGTCTTGTTCAATTTAATCAGATGTCCTGGACGCTGCTGCCTCAAGGACTCTGGTTTGAACTGCACTGCTGCGCTTTTAACCGTGGTGTGGCTGGAAGAGTGCAGAGGATCTGAAAGCTGCTTTACAGCATGGTAGTCCTGAGGGGTTTATCATGCAGTGATGTGCAGCTAGGCAGGGGCTCCTTGCTTTATTTAATGTGCATGTCCCCCTTGAGCAGGGAGGTTGGACCAGATGACTTCCAGAGGTCCCTTCCAACCTCAGCCATTCTGTGTTTCTGTATCATTTTGGGTATGCTCTGACTTTAAATTGCTGGAGTCTGATGGGATTTTAGAACCCCTTTGGGGTTAGTGTGCATGTTTCCCTCTCCAGAGCTCTCTGAAGGATCTGAGATGTGCAGGGGAGCCCAGGGGACGCAGCGCAGCTGTGACCATCCCTCCCCGCTTTGGCCGGGCAGCACCAGCTCCTGCAGTGCGCTGGTGTCTGCGGTGCTGAGGTTTGGGCTGAAGCTCCACGTCTCCCTTCCTCCCCTGCCTGCTAGGAGGCCCCTCTTGGCTTGCCGTCTATTTTTATCCACATTTGATGGATTGGGCTGGGATGTAATGACGTCACGTGTTTTTGCGCAACTTGCACTTTGTTATGGTTTAAGGTTCAGCCTAGGTGCCAGACTGACTCTGGGAAGCTGACAAACATCTTCCCTGCTGCGTTGCCTTCTTTCAGCACATTTGTTAGTGGTTTCTGCAGGGCAAACATGTGGCCAGCAAAGAGCTCCTCTGGAATCTGTTTGTGTTTACTGAGTTAATACATAAGGCTGTAACCTCCCGTTCTGCAGCTCCTCGCTCTTGTCCTTCGCAGACGCACAGCCTACATGTGAGTGTGACCTGCTGGTGCCAGCAGGCAGTTCAGATGTGTGAATTCACAGGAGGGCAGGCCAGCATTCATTTAATGCTGCAGGACCAGACCCCTCCTGAGAGCACGGCAGAGCAGTTTCCTGTACTTCTTACAGCTATTACTGCTAAAAGCATCTCCGTGGTCACCCTGGGGATGGTGCATCCTTCTGCAAACATCTCAGGGCAAAGTTCAGGCCAGAGAGCTCGGGGAGGGGCTGCAGACTTTCCGAGTGTCTAAGCTGTGCTCGTTCAAGCTGTGCCTGTGTTCCCGCTGGCAGATCCCACACAGTGCAGGGAACACGTCCCCAGCTTGGCCACATGTGGTTCCACGAGCGGAAAGCGCGCCAGCGCGCGCAGCAGCGCTCCGCACAAACAGGGGTGAAGCTGGCCGCAGGATCAGGCGCAGCGTGGGCGTGTTGTGGGATGAGGGCGCTTGCTGAAACTGGTCTCAGCTAGCCCAGTGCTAAAAACGGCATGGTTTGAGTCTCTGTGGGAGTCTGCGAGGGAGTGGGGCATGCAGGTGATGGCAGCCGGTCCAGCGCCAGGGAAAGCAGAGGGACGGGCTGCTTGCAGTGGGGGGGCTGCGGCAGTGCGCTCACCTGCAGATGTGAGAGCACTGCCCGGGGCTCCGGACGGGCTGGGGGCCATGGGGGAACTGGGCCCCGTGAGAGGCACTGAGGGGGCACTGAAGGGAGGGGGTGTCCCTGTCTGACCGCGGGTGGTGGGAGGGAGCGGCACAGAGGGGCAGAGAGGGGTGAAAGGAGCAGAGTCAGGGGCAGGGACAGCAGGCAGAGGTGGGGGCCGAGCCCTGGGGGCACTGGAGGAGCATTATCAGGGATGGCCAGCTGTCAGAGCCAGCGAGGGTGCTGCTTGGACCAGAGAAGGCTGGCTTTCTTTTGTTCTTTGCTTGTAGCTGGCTGCGCACAAAGGGCGCCTGGATTATGTCAGACCTTGTTCCCTGCTCCCCCTTTCTTGGCAGGCTCCTGCAGTATCTGGAAGGGCTCAGGGTTGCTCGGGAGCCCTGGCAGGAGGCTTGATCACAGTTTCCTGACTCCTGGCCTGTTTTGCAAAGAGGTAGGCTCGGCTGCAGGTAGTGGTGCTCAGGGGAGCACAGCGCGGTCAGTGCAGCAGCACACACTGTGCTGTGCAGGGCTGGGCTGGACCCAGACACTCGTGTTTCCACCTCCTGGCCTCCTGTGTTTGGCTGCCAGGGAATTTCCTGCTTCTCAGCCTGTGGTTTCCTTTTGTAAATCTCAGCCGATTCCTTTCAGTCCCTCCTGGCTTGGCTCCCCCTGCAGCCCTGCTGCTCCCCAGGACTCGCAGCCCCCCCAGAAACTCCTGTCCTGAGGCGTGGCAGGCGCTGGGCTCTGCCCCTGCACCTGCTCGGAGGTGGTGGCCCTGGGGGATGCCAGTGGGTGCAGGGGAGCAGGGACAGGCAGAGCTCAGGGGTGCTCAGCAGTGCATGGGGGGGTCAGCGCAATGCAGTGCTGGGGTCCTGCAGCAGGTCCAAACCTCCCCACCCTGCCCATGCACAGCGCGTGTGGGGAGAGGACGGGCGCCTGCCGCACCTGGGATGGCTCCAGCCCAGGGGACTTGAGGAAGTGACCCCGTCCTTGCTCTTATAGCACTAAGGAGTTAAGTGCAGCTTGGGCTATCACATTATAACTGGTGAGTTTCCTGTTCCAACAGCTTTTAAACACTTTTTTGACCTTTTATAAGAAAAAGAAGCAGAACCAGTTAAGTGGAAAATTAAGCTAGGCTTTCATCATAATGCTCTCTTTTGTTCCTTTTTTCCTCTGACTTAAAAACTTTCGTTGGGAGAAAATAATAGACTTTCAGCTGAGCTTAAAGATGATATAGCAGTCATCTTTGGGATAGGAGAAAAAAGTGGAGACACCCTGGAACTTTGTTGCTACCCCTCACTCCCCCTTTGTGTTGTTCAGACAAAGTCAAGATAATTGCACAAAACGGCAGATCGGGAGAGTAGCAAAAACAAAAAATAACTTCTGTTTCCCATAGCAGCCTTGCTGCTGCATAGGTGTAGGTGAACGCAGCCAGCGTTCTATCTGCCACCGGGAGATTGGATTGTGCTGAAAGGGGAATATGGGCTCCAAGAGCCAAAAAATGTAATACTTTCATCAAAGACTTCATTACAGAATATCAGGTGCATGTCAGTGAGTTTAGCTAAGAGGTGAGATAGTGGAAATGTGGAGCAGAGGGTTGGAATAACTTTCAGGAGCAATGGATAACATTGAAGGCTGGACTAATAGTCATGAGAGGAAATGGAATGGTACAAAACACAAAGTCATGCCCTGGACTTACTGGACAAACATTTATGCTATAAATTAGGATCCTGGATTTGGAAGTGATTAAGGAAGAAAAGGCCAACATGCATTCAGCAGCATCGGGATGAATGTAGACTGCCATGTATGCAGCCACAAAGACTCGGTGCATTAACTCTGCTGGGATCTGTGTCCAGAAAAGGCAGTGCCAGCACTGTTGGACAGAACAAGATTTACAGACCATGAACCAGTGTTGACCAGCCATGCTGTAAAATATTCATTATAGAAAAGGTGCAGAGAAGAGCAGCTGAGATGACCGAGGGAATGCAGAGGGGGGTTGGGAGCAGCTCAGTTAGATAGCTTGTCAAAACAGACGTTGAGGGTTGATAAGATTGCTCAGGGTGCTTTATCAGTGAAAAACACTGGAGCAGGAGGAGACCTGCTTAAACTGATGGATGGGTTTTGCATACAGAGGAAATCAGTCCAAACTGGCTGAAAACTAGGAGGCTTCGAGCTGCTGGGGGTGGAAGACTGGATCAAACTCCCAGAGCAGAGGTATAGAATGCCTCCTCATTTTGCAAAAGGTTTTCTTTGGTAAACTGCTGCATGGCAGGGCGCAGACATGCTGACGCAGGTGCACCTTCCTGACCACATTGGCTTTGTTTGTGTGGGTTGGTGTGCTCCAGCTGGGGCAATGAGCCTGGCTATGTCCCAGACCTGGGGGTACTGTCATGGGGGGCTCCCACGGGTGGGGGAACACCATCACTCAACAAGGAAAGCTGTCTGTGCTGTGGGCATTCTACCTGCTTCGTCACTTGTGACTGTGGCTTGGCGTGGCTTGTCGGCACACTGATGGGCTTGCTAGTTTCCTGTTCCTATCCCAACAAAGCATGCCTGGGGGCTTTTACTCTAAACCCCCATCTTCTCCCACAAAACAGAGAAGTTACCCAGTGCATCCACTGTGGTGCGATGTTCCCACAGGGACTGGGCAGGAGACACAGTCTGCCTGACCCTTTCTTTTCCCCTATTGCCCTCTTGCCTCCAAAGAGTATTCAGATACTATTCAGATGCATTCAGTTATGCAACTAGCTTATAACTATGCAAATGTATGCAGCTTTTCCCTTACACAATGTCCTGTTTTCTTTCAGCTTCTTTTTTGGAAATTCAGCACTTCCTGTGGGAGTGCAATCTGAGCCCCAGGAAGCCATCTGGAGCCCTCCCAGCCTTGGCTCCCCAGGCAGGCTGAAGCTGGCACCAACTCCTTTCAGAAGTCCTCTTGCCCACAGTCCTCTGCTTGCCTGCACCACCCTGGCCGCTTGGTCCACACCAGGGCCTGTAGCACAGACTGGTGCCAACCCCCTGCAAAAAAGCAGAAATGCACGGACAGGTCTCTGCGGCCCGTCCAACTCCATAACCTGGCACCAGCCAACAGCAGGTGTGTAGGAAGCAGCAGCATAAGAGCAAGGCAAGTGTACACCAACACTTCTTTGGTACATCCTGTTGTGCTCCAGGGGTTTGTGGCTCTGGTAGTTCCTGAGACACAGATCTGGCTTCCTACTTAGTAGCCCTTGATGGATTTTCCTCCATGGCTTACTCTGATTGCTCTTTGGATCAGTATAAACTTTTAGCATCCAGGACATCCTGCAGCAGGGAGTCCCTCAGCTCAGCTGCCCAGTGTGTAGAAAAATACTTGTTTGACCTGAACTGGCTTTGTGCTGGATTCTGCAATATCCCCTAATCCCTGTGTTGGAAAAGATGGTGAACACATAATCATCTCCCCTGCGCCAACCACTATGCTGTCCACCTTGGTCATCTCTTCTAGACTGTGAAGTCTAATCAATTCTTCTTCTTTTTTTCCCTGTGTTTCACCATTCTTGTGCTTCTTTGTGTTCTCATGATATGAGACAATGAGCTGTGACAATGAACACCTCAGGAGATGGTGTTCTGTTCTCTGCTCCCTTCCTAGTAATTTACAACAACTCTATTCCCTCTGTGGAGTGGTGATTAAGTCTGAAAGTCCCTGTGACGCTGCATGTTTCTGTTAGCCCTGTGTTAGTCTTCTTGTTAGTGAGCTTCTGCTGGTGGAGTGGCTCCCTTGGCTCCCTTGCCGCTGGGACTGAAGTGCCATGGGAAGCTCCACCAGCACCTTCCCGTGCTTCCCCAGCACAGATGTATGCTCCAGCCTGCGGGCTGTATCCTGGAGCTGCAGGCTGTCTGTGGTGCACTGGGCTTGTGTTGCCATCCACGTGCGCTTATGAGGGTGGCTGGGATGAGGCCATTCGGCCAGCCCTGGGGACAGCCCATTTGACTGGCTCTCCCAGTGCTCTCGCGTGGCTCCAGGGCTCTGTACATGAGGAGTGTTCTCCAGAGGCACACACAGCCATGACAGGCACATCCAGGGTTCCCCTCTTAGCCTCTCCCTGCAGATGCTCCTTGTGGTGGCTTAAACCATGTGCCATCCACAGCACGCACAGTGTGCCTGGTGTGGTGGCTGAACCTGCCAGCTGAACCTGCTGGCAGCCTCTGTAACTCTCAGGGTCTGAACAGGCCTCACAAATGTGTCACTCTCCCCTGCGTGTGCCTCAGTGGTAGGACTCATCCCTGGGAGCTCTGGCTAAAGGACTGGCTTGCATCCTCACTGTTCCTTTGCGAGCAGAGAGCTGGGAAGGCAGCAAGCATGGTGCAATGTGTGAGCTCCAGCGTGGAGCAGGGCTGTGCAGCACACTGAGTGCTGTTCTCCATCTCCAGTTAGGGCTGGGGCACACAACCCTGTGTGTTCAAGAGCCCAGCAGAGCACCTTGGCCCCAGCACTGTGGCCCTGTGTGGATGGCAGAGGTTTTGGGGAGCACAGACATGGCGCTGGTGCTGGGGTGCAAAGCAGGGAGGCCATGCCATGCCCACCCCCAAGGCAGGGGGACCTTGAGCAGGGGACTACAGGGACCTGCTCGGTGGTGATGAGACCCCATGGGATGGCCGGCCAAGGCCTGGGTGCCCAAGTCGGCGTTGGAGCTGTTGGTTTGGACAGTGGGGGCCATGGGATCCCCATGCTGTAGGGGGCTTTGTCTGTGGGAGCCTTGGGGGTCCTGGGGGGCTTTGGGATATGCGGGGCCCGGGCTAGGGGTCCCTATCTTGGGACCTGGGCTGGGTCAACTGGTGAATGGTACAGGAGTGCCGGCCCAGCGCATGTCTGTCACTGGGAGAAGCTGCATTCCCAGCCTGAATGGGGCTGGGGGTTTCAGGCTGCAGGCTGAGAGACAGCCATGCCCCTCGTGGCCTCACAGTGGCAGATGGGCTGACACAGCCGAGCTGGGCAAGACAAGGTGCAGCAGTGAAGGGCAGCTCCAGCCCAGGACAGCAGCATGGGGCAGCTGCGGGTCCGCGGCCAGGGGCCCTGACTCAGGCCCCAGCGCAGCTGAGTCCCGGCTGCAGGGCCTGGCTGAGGGAGGGCTTGGCCCGGCTGAAGGCCCACGATGAGGCCTGGGATGAGGCCCAGGATGAGGGTCTGGCTGAGGGCCCAGCTGAGGGCCTGGCTGAAGCCTGCTGTGCCGTCAGGGGGCAGCATTGGTGTCACACGCAGTGTCACATCCACACAGACATGGCACTGTAACAGGGACATGTACAGGTACATGTACACCCCCCCCCCGTAACGGTGACACATGCACACACAAACACAGACACATGCTGCAGGCTGTGCCTCACCCCCCCATGTCTGAACGCAATGCTGGACTCCCCAGGGCATGGTAGGTCCAGCCCCACATGCGGTGCTGTGCACACATGGCTCTGTGGTACCTGCATGCATGCTCAGTGCTTACGCTTTGCAGCACAAATCTGTGTTGCACACATGCATGGCTGCTCAGCTCAGTGCCAGGCAGCACGGGGATGCTCTCATAGCTGCTTTCCCTCCCCAATGGGCAGTGACCTTCAAGGGCACAGGGACTTGGGGTGTCCCTGGCACACGCAGGAGCACCCTTCCCTGTGGCATCCCCTTGCCCCTGATAGCTCTGGACTCCTGCAAGTGCACCCAGCAGCTGCTCACCATTGCAGGCATCAGAGCCCTGGCACCAGAAGCCCAATCCCACTTTGAGTTCATGCATGCAAAATGTCCTGCAGGTGACCGCAGCCATGTGTGCTGCCCTCACTGCTTGCTCCTCAGCAGGGCCAGGGTCCCAGCTATCCCGTGCAGAGGTGGTCGGTCCCTCTGTAGCTCTTCTGGGGCTGCCAGTTGTGCTGACAATAGCTCCTGCTTTGGGGTTTCTGCCTGATCCCATTGGTGGCAGTCTCTGACCCATCTGCTGTGGGTGCTAACCCCACATTTCCCTATCCTTTGTCAGTGCCTGTGTGAGTCTGGCAGCAAGTCACAGCCACAAGCCTTCCCCAGCCCTCCCTAGAATCCCTGCCCCCCTCCCCCCAGGAATGCTCCACTGGGCAAAAACATTCTCAGTGAAGTAGTAGTTGAGACAGGAAAGAGTTTAACCAGGAGACCACCCTGTTCCACACACAGGTTCATCACCACTCTTTCCTGTCCATAACTGTATTGCATGGAGAGCCAATTCTCAGAAGAGCCCAGGTTGCATTTTCCATAGGAGGTAGAGCTTAATCCTCTTCTGGGGCAGGTAGTGCTAGTGGTCGGGGTGGTGTCTTTTCTTTCCCTGTGGGCCCGTGACTACAGTGGTGGTGATGGTGATCTTGTTCACAGTCAGCCCCCCTGTGCCGTAAGTGTCAAGATGTGCCTCTCGTTTGTACTCAGAGACTTGCTTGGTGGAGAGGAGCTCCCATACTGACACCCTCTGCTCCTGGAATTGGCCAAAGGTAATGTAGGAGCCCTCAGACTGGAGGAGATCCACTGTCTGCTGGGGAAGGGCTGCAAGTTTCCTTTCTTTGCTGTCAATTGCAATGCTGCTGATGGTGCTGATGAGTTGCTGAATGGGGAGTGTTCCAGCACAGTGCAGCTCCAGAAGCTCCTGCCTTTTGTCCTCAGGGATGTAGTCAGAGAAGAGCAGGTCCCACACAGAGACTTGCCTCCCCTGGAACTCATCCACTGCCATCTCAACTGTGGTTGACTTCAGGGTTTCTTCCCAGGTCCTGTCCTCTTGCAGGTGGTGCGTGTGCTCAGCTTCAGGGACTGTTGTCTCTGCCCTTGGACTACTCTCATGTGCTGATTGCTCTGCTCTTGCTTCCTCTGCCTTGGTTACAATAGTGCTGACAACAGTTTTCACCTGCTCAAGGGTTAACTCTCCTGCCTGGTACAGCTCTAGCAGCTCCTTTCTGTTCTCCTCGGGGATATACTTCGAGTGGAGCAAGTCCCACACAGAGACCTTGTGGCCCTGAAACTCTCCAGCCTCCATGTCGACAACTGTGTTTTTCAAGGCTGTTTCCCATGGTTCTTCTTTGGAGGAGTCAGCATCCTTCTCTCCCGCCACTGGCACAGTGTCCTTGTTGGAAGTCTTCACTGCAATTAGGAATTTCCTGCCTGTAGATTTTTTTTTCTTAATGAGGGTGGTGACAACAGTTATCATCTGCTCCAAGGCCAGTGTCCCAGTACAGTACAACTCCAGAAGCTCCTGCCTTTTGTCCTCAGAGATGTAGTCAGAGAAGAGCAGGTCCCACACGGAGACTTGCCTCCCCTGAAACTCATCCACTGCCAACTCAACTGTGGTGGACTTCAGGGTTTCTTCCCAGGTCCTGTCCTCTTGCAGGTGGTGCGTGTGCTCAGCTTCAGGGACTGTTGTCTCTGCCCTTGGACTACTCTCATGTGCTGATTGCTCTGCTCTTGCTTCCTCTGCCTTGGTTACAATAGTGCTGACAACAGTTTTCACCTGCTCAAGGGTTAACTCTCCTGCCTGGTACAGCTCTAGCAGCTCCTTTCTGTTCTCCTCGGGGATATACTTCGAGTGGAGCAAGTCCCACACAGAGACCTTGTGGCCCTGAAACTCTCCAGCCTCCATGTCGACAACTGTGTTTTTCAAGGCTGTTTCCCATGGTTCTTCTTTGGAGGAGTCAGCATCCTTCTCTCCCGCCACTGGCACAGTGTCCTTGTTGGAAGTCTTCACTGCAATTAGGAATTTCCTGCCTGTAGATTTTTTTTTCTTAATGAGGGTGGTGACAACAGTTATCATCTGCTCCAAGGCCAGTGTCCCAGTACAGTACAACTCCAGAAGCTCCTGCCTTTTGTCCTCAGAGATGTAGTCAGAGAAGAGCAGGTCCCACACGGAGACTTGCCTCCCCTGAAACTCATCCACTGCCAACTCAACTGTGGTGGACTTCAGGGTTTCTTCCCAGGTCCTGTCCTCTTGCAGGTGGTGCGTGTGCTCAGCTTCAGGGACTGTTGTCTCTGCCCTTGGACTACTCTCATGTGCTGATTGCTCTGCTCTTGCTTCCTCTGCCTTGGTTACAATAGTGCTGACAACAGTTTTCACCTGCTCAAGGGTTAACTCTCCTGCCTGGTACAGCTCTAGCAGCTCCTTTCTGTTCTCCTCGGGGATATACTTCGAGTGGAGCAAGTCCCACACAGAGACCTTGTGGCCCTGAAACTCTCCAGCCTCCATGTCGACAACTGTGTTTTTCAAGGCTGTTTCCCATGGTTCTTCTTTGGAGGAGTCAGCATCCTTCTCTCCTGCCACTGGCACAGTGTCCTTGTTGGAAGTCTTCACTGCAATTAGGAATTTCCTGCCTGTAGATTCTTTTTTCTTAATGAGGGTGGTGACAACAGTTATCATCTTCTCCAGGGTTAATACCCTTCCACGGTAGAGCTCCAGAAGCTCCTGCCTTTTGTCCTCAGGGATGTAGTCAGAGAAGAGCAGGTCCCACACAGAGAACTCACCAGCTGGCATGTCAATGGTGGTAGACTTCAAGACGTTATCTAGTTGTGCATCTTGTGCTGAAACATCATCTCCATTTTCCCCTGCCCTTGTCACCACCTTCTGTGGACTTCTGGTATTTGCTGCGAGTGTGGTATTGGCAGCTTCTGTTTTGTTGATCGTGGTGGTGACGACAGTAGCCACCTGTTCTGTGGTCAGTATGCCTGCTCTGTACAGCTCCAGCAGCTCCTGCCGCTTCCCCTGAGGGATGTATTTGGAAAAGAGCAGATCCAGCAAGGAAACATTTTGTCCCTGGAACTCACCAGCAGTGACATAGATGGTCGCAGACTTTAATGACTTTCTCAACTGCTGCTCCTGGGAGTGTGTATCCTGTACAGGTTGTGGTGATCCCACCTCACAGCTGGTTGTTACTGTGGATGAGCTCAGATCCTGGTTTCCTGTTTCTGCCTTGGTGATGATGGCAGTGAGAGTGGTGATCATTTCTGGGATGGTCACCGTCCCCACCTTATATTTCCTCAGCAGCTCCTCTCTCTGGCAATCAGAGACGTAGCGAGAGAAGAGGAGCTCCCAGACGGTGACGCTCTGGCCCTGGAAGAGCCCCACGCTGACGGTGGTGCGGGCAGCCTGCAGGGCTTTGCGGGCATCCTTGTTCAGCTGGTAGAGCACCGAGCCCTTGTCCATCACTTGGAGCATGAGCAGCCCCGTGTCTGGGTCAGGCACGCAGCGGCGGAGGAGCTGTGTATAAGTGAGGTTTTCATGCGTGTTGGGGTCAAAACAACTTCTTGTTTGATTCTTGTGGTTCAGAAGAAACTGGCACATCTCCTGGTCCAAGTAGCCTCGCTGGTAGGCCACCTCCACAGGGAGGCGGTGGCTGTTGATGGGGTCGATGATGCCGCCGGTGGCGATCTGGGCCTCAAGCAGGCGGATAGCGTGCTCCTTGACGATGAACTCTTTCTTCATGGCCTGGAAGAGGGAGATCTTGTGTCCTGTGTATGGCTCTGTGTACCCTGTCACGGCTCCCTCTGCTGACAGAAGCTTCTCATAAAAATCTCTGCCTATAAGTCCCGCAGTCAGTGCCTCTTTCACTGATAGCTTGGCATTCCTCACTGGGTCAGTGAGGAGCCCTGAGGCAGCCTGCGCCTCCAGCAGCACCAGGGCCGTACCTGGCGTCAGGAGCCCCCTCATCATGGCATCATAGATGCTCATCTTCTTATTCTTGGCCTGGATGAAGACACCAGCTATGAAGTTACTCCCACCACCACACATCTCCGTGTGTTCACTTCCAATCAAGTTGCTTCCTGTGTTACTTGACTCGTTGTTCTGAAGGGGTCCACTCATCTTCTACCTCTGGGCAACAGTCCTGCTGCTGTGGAGCACTGTGTTTTTCTGAGGAGAGAGAAAGAGAAGACTTGGTGAGACACAGGTTCTTGAGCGGGTGCCGTGGTGTGTGTGAAGATAAGCCATCTCTCTGGATGTAGTAGCAGGACTCCAGAGAGAAGCGGGAAGCAGGAACTGGAGCATTGCTACTGACCCCCTTTCTCAGCAGGAGTCTCAGGGTCGGCTCCCACTCAAACAGCGGGTGATAACTCCCTGGAAGCAGTAGTGACAGCCCAGCCGGGGTGGTTGCTCTGTGTTCGCCTGTGCAGCATGCTGTGCACCTCCCTGCTGCAGTGCCTGGCTCTACACATCTCCATGCAGCTGGATGTCTTTGCATTGAGATGCTGCAGTGTCATGAGGAGGCTTGGTGCCTATCCCTAACAGCACCCGTACTCAGAAAAACTGACTACAGCTTTTCTCCAAAAAAATAAGCTTTTTTCCTCAGCACTCAGTTTTTCTCTTCCAAAACTGAGTGCTGATGCCACAGGCATGCTCGCACTGCTCTGTGGCCCACACTAATGTTTAATTGCACGTGGGGATCGTCTGTGGGATGGCTGGGTGGCCCATGCCAACCACCATCCTGGGGACCGTTCTAACCAGTTCCAGTGCCTGGGGATAAGGGCGTGGTCAATGGGAAGGTTTGTTTGGCTGCGTGCTGTCTCTGCAGGAGGGCAGGGGTTCTCTCTCCAGATATTTAGGGAAACTGGTGTAGGAACAACAGGATGGTAAAGACTGATCCTGCTGGCCGAACCCTCTGGCATGCAGCGCACCAGACCGCCTGGGCTGTGCTTGCCCCAGACCACCCTCTATTAGCCACCACAGGCTTTCATCCGTGGATCTGTGCAGTTGGGGCTGTGAGTCTGGGTCTGGTGTCAGCCTCTGCAACATCCCAAGGTAATGACAACAGTGATTTAATCATACTTTGCAGGGAAAGTCTTTTCACTGATAGCTCCTAGACCCTGTGCTGCAGGAGGTAGTGAATGGTCATTCTTTGTTTTAGCTAATTGTTATGTAGGTAAAGTGGCAGATAAAATTATGTATATCTATATGTATACGTATGTAAAATTACAGAGTTGTGGTGGACTAAGAGCCGGTACCTCAGGGAGCCTGCTGTAAGTGGCTGCTTGCAGTGGTTTCTCCCATTTGTACAGGTACTTAGCAATTACTGTGATGAGTCACAGTCAATCTAGCGGGTACCCTCAGATATAAAAGCAGCACTGCCAACCAAGATACCAGTTGTGCTGTCTGAAATGTGCTAGAGGAAGGAGGCTGTGCTCTTCAGCAGACATCTGAACAACTATGCAGAGTCTGACCAAGGGTCGGTGTAGCCCAGGGTCTTGTTTCCATCTTGAGCTATAAGTGGACAAGAGGGAAAGAATGAAAATGGGGCAACATATATAACATTTACTTGGTTTCTGTGGTAATCTCTAACTGTTTTTAGCACAGTGGATTTCATAAACTGGATGCCTTTTGAGTCTGTTTAGTAATTCTTGAAGGACCTCTGCCGTGCAGTCACCTGGTTTCTTCTGGAAGCCCTGTAAACTTTCAGCATCCCCAGTATCATGTGGTGATGAGGCCACAGTCTTGTAAAAATGGCAAAAACAAACCCCAAAACATTTCTTTGGGAACACCCATCTCCCATAAAGCTACAGTGACTGATGTTAATGATACGTTTAACTCATTAATTATCAAGGTCACAGCTTAATTCCCTGACTGTTTACCTAACTGATCTAAAAGCCTCTGAGTCATTGCTTTTGATCCATTTAAATATTGGAATGATGCTGGTGTAGATGGATCATGCTGCAAGAGAGCTGGATCCCAGCAGCTGTAGACCAGTCCCTGCCTCCTGGAGACCCTGCCCATGGCTCCAGGCTCTTTCTCACATGGGTGTTCTGGCCCACCTTGGGGCTCTGGCCCTAGAGAGCAGCTTCTTTTCACTCTCTTGCCTCCATTGATGCAGCCCTCGCAGGGTGATGGGCTCGTTGTGCCGCCTGCTCGGGTGGCACTCGGTGCAGGGCAAGGCAGAGTGCCGGTGTCACGCCCTGGAGCAGGCGACACCTATATAGGCCACAGATGTCGTGTGAACACCCTATTCTGGAGAGACATTGCCCAACGGCAGGCTGTCATTAGCTCGTCTCTAATCAGGCCTCCTGATGCCGGGGCTTGGCTGCACACGCAGCTCCCGGGGCAGGAGCTGGCTGTCCTTTCAAGCTGTCACAGCAGCCCAGCCCAAGAGGCCCTGGTGGAAGCGGTTTTTCCAACTGGGGTGAGCAGGGGTGGCCTGGCAGCGCCGTGGTCCCGAGCCCTGCCTGCACCCCAGGGAGCGCGAGCGTGTCGGCACAGCCCCCAGCCCGGTGCTCGCCTCACGGGCTCCCGCTGCCGGGCCCCCAGCCGAGACGCACCGCGCCAGTCGGCACCGTCTCCTGCGGGCTCGGGCAGGTCCCACGGCTCCGGCTGCCTCCCTCCCGTGTCCCAGTGTCCTGACCTGCTCAGCTCAAGTGCAGGGGACGCAAAGCGCCTCGCGTGGAGCAGTGGCTCCATCCAGCCCTGGCATCCAGCCGCTCTGTCGCTTCGTCCCTGCTTAGAAAGGACCGCCTCGTGCCCGGAGACCTCCTGCGCACCAAAGCCCCGGGCTTCAGCAGCTGCCCTCTGAGTGGTAGGTTTTGGGGTAGAGGCAAGGTCTCCGCATCCCTTGCAGGCCTCTGGTATCTGCATAGAGCGTGCAAGGCAGGAGTTGTGCTAGGCTGTGTGGTGGCCCCAGTGCCCCCTCTGGACAGGCTGTGTCCTACCTGCTGGACACGAATCCAGAGCGGCTTGCTCACCAGCAGGCTCCGGTCCTCCTCCTCCTCCTCCCGCCGCCTCTCAGCCAGGATGAGCAGCTGAGGCAGGTGCCTAATTTAAATCCTTCGCTTCCCCGCCCCTGGGGATGACACACCAGCCCTGCCCCATGCTACAAGCCAGCCAATATACATCCGACCACCCCAGTGTGACGATGCCTTTGCAGTGTCACAGCAGCCCCTGTCCTGGGAGCCCAGCTGGGGTGGCAGGGTCTGGGGCACGGGGACAGTGACCGGTTACACTGCAAGATGTGGGGTGCGTCTGTGGTGGGAGCTTGGGTGAATGATGGCTGTGGAGGATGCAGGGGCATGGTGCAGCTTCTGGACCCTGCCACCACCGTCTCCTGACAGGTGCCCAGCACGATTGCTCATGGACTGCTCTGCCTGGGGTCCCAGATGACTTGGAGGTCTCTACACATCTGGGCTTGTTCAACCTGCCTTGGCTCAGCCCCTCGGCTGGGGTAGGGAGCTGCAGCCACCTCCTGCGGCTGTCTCTGCTCCCATGGGGGTCAGAGATCGAGCCTGTCCCCTGATGGGGTTGTGAATGGGACCATACAGGCACAGGAGCTCCTTGCAGCAGGTGGGTTTGGGTGGTCAGTGCCTGGGGCTGAAGCAGCTCCAGGATGGAAACCTCTCAGAATCACAGAATGGTTGAAATTGGAAGGGTTTTCTGGAGGTCATCTGGTCCATCCCCTCTGCTCAAGCAGGGCCACCTACAGCACGTTGCCCAGGACCATGTCTAGGTGGGTTTTGAAGACCTCCATGGAGAGAGACTCCACAGCCTCTCTGGGCAGCCTGTTCCAGTGCTCCATCACACTCATACTCCTGGTGAGCAGGGGGAGCCAGCCCAATGCCTGGCCAGCGGCTCCCCGGGAGCTCGGGGTGCCTGGTCGACCCCTTGCTTGCAGAGAACTCATGCTGGCTGGCAGGGCAGGCTGGTGGCTCTGGCCAGCTTTGGGCTGAGTTGGGCTGAAGCAGTCCCGTGTTTGGGCCATGTCCCATCAGACCACAGCCACAGCTCTGGTGAACAGGCTTACCCAGTGTCCGCTTCCAGCACAAGGGTGGTTTTGGTTGGATTCTTCCAGTGTGCAATTGTGCAGCTGGGTACGTGCTCAGGTGCTGGTTGTGTCTGTGGCTGTGTGCATCTGTGACTGCATATGTGCTCACATAAACCTGCACGTGACCGTGCCTCTGATGTGTGTGACTGTATGTGCTCAAGTGACTGTGTGAGTGTGCACACGTGTGACTGTGCGTGTGCAGGGGAGAGCACACACATGCTCACGCACCTATGCCTGTGTGAGCTGGCATGTGCAGCTGCACACGTGTGTGTGCTGGTGTGACCCTGGCCCTGTGTGGGTGTGCGTGAGTTGTGCCCCTGCGCGGAGGAGGTGTTGCCTGCCCCTGCCCTTCCTTTCCTGGCTGTCCTGCTTTGGGTGCACATTCCTACCTGCGTAGGTGCTTGCCAGACTGGATGATCAGCACACGAATGCATTTTCCCTCTGACTCACCGAGATCAGTTTGGCTCTGAGGAACACACCTGGGCAGGAGGTCCCACTGCTCTTGGGGATGAAGGTGGACACAGGACCTGTTTCCGTCGTCTTTACTCACTCCTCAGAAGCCCTTCCTTGCCTGACATCTGTTTTCAGCCTGCATTACGTTGGCTAGAGTTACTGATGCCACAAGTACGCTGCTAACTGCATTTCACTGTAGGTTTTAAGGTTCAGCTATTTGGGCTGGGCTACAGGAAAGGCTTTGTTCTGGGCTGCATCCTTGGCACAAACTGAGTGTAAGGGGTGCAAAGGGTGCCTGTGCCAGGAAAGAGGATCCCGTCTCTTTTCTCTCAGCATCCTGCTCTGTGCAGCAAGGACCCTGTGCACAAGCCTGGCTGGGTGGGTACCAGCAGGCAGTGTTAAGTTGCTCTGCTCTGTGGTCCTCCTGCACTCCCCAGGCACCACTCAACGCTGACCGCAGCCATGCAGCGTGCTCCCCTGAGCTGTCCCAGTGACACTGGGCCACTATCTGGAGCTGGCCCAGCTTGTTTAGACACCTCTGAAGTGCTGGCAGTTGGCGGCTTCCCTTGATGATGCGTTACTTTGCATTTGTCAGAACAGAGGCTATGATTTATCTCGCCACAGTGGACGCCTCCTGTGGAGCTGGAGCCCAGGCTCCCGTTACAGCCATGGAGAGCACATCAGGACACTCACCCAAGTCCGGAGCATGACTGCCCTGACCATGTGAACACATCTGCTGTAGGATGTGTCCACAAAGCAACCACCGACTTGCATGGACCTGCTCCACCTTGGCTGCCCAGGGCAGCTGGGTGACCTACAGTGCACACGAGCATCAGCTGCAGTGAATCAGCCCTGAATGTCACCTCCTGGTCACAGGTACCAGGTGGCTTAAGCAGAGCTGTATCTCTTGGAAACGATGGTGCCTCACCGGGACCCTGTTCCCAGCTTGTTCCCTCATTAGCAGAGAGCTGGATGACTCTTCCCTGATGAGGACTGAGTATTTTATCCTACCTATTAGTCTGTTTCTGAGACATGATCAAACTGTTTCATTTGAACCCTGAAGCAACTTATTTCTTCCAGGACCTGTTCTAAGGCACTACCCAAGGCTGTTTGGAGATGGGTTAAGTGAGCTGATCTCTGCTGTATTTTCTGTTGTCTCCAGAGAGGTATTTCCCCGGGAGCTGTTGAAGAGGAAGGGTGCCCACAAGGCAGACGTTCCTGTGTCCCATGGGTGACTCTGGCACCTGCACACCTTTCCCAGGGAAAGGGAATACAGCACAGGCAACGCTGAGCCTCTCACCTACCTAAATACCAACCCCTGTGATGCAGAACTGAAACCCCGCTCCCCCCTGGCTGGAGCTGCATGTGTGCTGCATACCAGACCTCAGTCCCTTCTAGTTCACTCGCTGCTTTGGCTACCTGCTGTTGGACACGGTCATGTTTCTTCTGGCCTTCGGCATTGTCTTTGTGGCTTGAGCTCAAATTCCCTCAGCCCCACTCCCAAAGCTGCCATGCACTGGTGTGTTAAAGGCACGGGGATGCAGGGCCTGGCTTGAGTACTCTGCAGCCAGTGCCCGGGTGTGCACGACTGTGCTGTCTCCAGACCTGCCTCCATCCCTCCCCCCTGCTCCTGGGGCTCGTAATTAGCCTTGAGATTTGAAGGAGGGCTCCTGTCTCTCTGTCTGCTGCCTGGGAGCATCACCAGCATCCTGCCTGGTGACGCTGATGTCACGGGGCCTGCTTCTCGTTCTCCTGAAGCTGTTCCTCAGGTCTGCTCCCAGTCTGCCCCTGGTCCTGGAGACATTTCAGACAGGATGCCTCTCAGGCCACCCCCTGCCCTGGGTGGTGGCTGCTGCAGGTCCATTGAGAGGCAGATGGCACGGTCTATCCTAGCAGTACGCATGCTGTGAACAGCGATAGGACCTTTTAGCAAGTGAAAGCGCTAGAACACAGCCTACAGATAATTTGGAAACAGTGTTCTTGCTGAGCAATGCCGATTGTTTTACCCATTCCATCTTACTTCTCTGAAAGGCAGCGGCAAGCTGACGCTGTACCTCTTGTAATTTGCATATGATCACAGGGCTTTGGATTGGACTGCAGTTGCTATTTTGGTTTACAAGCCAAAATACAGTGACTTCCCATTTCACATGCCTGTAGTGCCAGGAGCTGGATGTTTGTGAGAATGGAGACGAAACTGTGCTCAAGCTGTCTTGAGAGGAATGTTGACTTCTCGCTTGGCTTCAGGCCTGGGTGTTAACTGACCTGCAGTCGCCCTTCCCAGACAGCTTGACTAGCAGCTTGGAGCTGCCTGGGCGTCAGGGCGCTGTCACTTGCACGCTACAGGCCCATTATCCAGCCAGCATTTCTGGATATACCGCACTCTGGACTCTGGCACAGGGCTCTTTGGAGACAACACCTCCTTGTCACCCACCTGACAGACGGCTGCTGTCCTCCCTTCAGTCAGGGGCTAAGGCTGGCAGCATGCGAGCTGCTGTGGGAGAAGCTGGGAAAAGTGCAGCAGCTGCTGCAGGTGGGGTCTGCCCTGAGCAGGGGGACCCAATCCTGCCTGCCAAGTCCTGGCCGTGCTGCAGCACCCCCCAGTACGCTGTGCCTCTGTGCCTGAGGAGAGTGAGGGGCTTTGAGGCACCGCACATCCTGTGCTTGGGGAGAGGGCAGGAAGGCGACAGCATCACCGTCTGGGGAGAGTTTGTGTCGTGTCAGGATCTGTGCATGTGGCGCTGGATTGCCATGGCTGCCATGCAGCTGCAGCCAGCCCTATCTGATAGTATACAGATGTCTGGTAAGTAAAGAAAACCCATGTGAGTGTGCAGGGCTCAGGTGGTGCCTGAAACCCCAGCGTTTGCTGCCTCCACCTCTCTAAGTGCCCCTTGCTGCAGTTCTATGGAAAGCAAAGCCGGGGTGCAGACCCATGGGACGCTCCGTGCCCCGCAGTGCAGCACAGCGGTGCTCCGTGACTCACCGCCCGGTCCTGCAGCTTCCCTGCAGCCTGGCATGGAGGCACCTGGGCCCGGGTATCACCGCCGTGGCCTGGCCTTGCCTGCCGGAAGGTGTAGGTGTCCTTGGCTGAAGCAGCCACGAACCACATCAGAGAGCTGGGAGACAGCTTTCTCAGGGATGCTTTGGCAATGGGGTGTTTGGGGAATGTTGTTTTCCTGTAGCATTTGAGTTGGGAAACCTCCTCTGCCAGAGCTCAGGTGCTGACACGACTCCCTCCCAGCTGGTCCCTGCAGCCACACAGCCCTGGATGTAATGCTGCTGGTGCACAGCAGTCCCCAGACACTGGCGGAGAGTGACACAGATTCACAGATTCACAGATTTCTCTAGGTTGGAAGAGACCTCAAGATCATCGAGTCCAACCTCCGACCTAACACTAAGTACTCCACTAAACCATATCGCTAAGCTCTACATCTAAACGTCTTTTAAAGACCTCCAGGGATGGTGACTCCACCACCTCCCTGGGCAGCCCGTTCCAATGCTTAATAACCCTTTCGGTAAAGAAGTACTTCCTAACATCCAACCTAAACCTCCCCTGGCGCAACTTTCGCCCATTCCCCCTCGTCCTGTCACCAGGCACGTGGGAGAACAGACCAACCCCCACCTCTCTACAGCCTCCTTTAAGGTAACTGTAGAGAGCGATAAGGTCGCCCCCGAGCCTCCTCTTCCCCAGGCTGAACAACCCCAGCTCCCTCAGCCGCTCCTCGTAAGACTTGTTCTCCAGACCCCTCACCAGCTTGGTCGCCCTTCTCTGGACTCGCTCGAGCACGTCCATGTCCTTCCTGTAGCGAGGGGCCCAAAACTGAACACAGTACTCGAGGTGCGGCCTCACCAGAGCCGAGTACAGGGGCACACAGCACACAGCAGCCAACAGCCTCCTGCCTGACGTGGAGAGGGCAGGGCCCTCCTGCTGCAACCACACACAGGCAGCCTCTGCACGCAGCAGGGGACACTATTAGCAAAGAAAACCAGACCCACGGTGTGGAGCTCTCACACCAGGATTCCCTGCGGCAGAGGTGCCTGGAGGCGCAGAGCTGCCCATGCACTCCTTTCTGGCATGGAGCTGGCGTGGGACCTGCAGAGCCACGTGAGCTGGCAGTGCTGGACCCCAAGGGAGTTGGGCTGAGCAATGTAGGAAAGAATACAAAAAAATTGTCCCACTACAGCTACTCTGTGCTGGTGCAACCTCACCCTGAGTACTGCATACAGTTTTGGGTGCCACAATATAAGGACATAAAAATATTAGAGAGCATCCTAAGGAGGGCTATGAAGATGGTGAAGGGTCTCGAGGGTAAAACATATGAGGAGTGTCTGAGGTCCCTTATTTTGTTCAGACCAGAGAAGAGGAGGCTGAAGGGAGGCCTCACAGTGGTCTGCAGCTTCCTCATGAGGGGAGCGGAGGGGCAAGTGCTGAGCTCTTCCTTCTGGTGACCAACAACAGGACCCAAGGGAATGGCGTGGAGCTGCGACAGGGGAGGGTCAGGCTGGGTGTTAGGAACAGGCTCTTCACTGAGAGGGTGGTTGGGCACCGGGACAGGCTCCCCAGGGACGTGGTCATGGCACTGAGCCTGTCGCTATTAAAGAAGACAATGCTCTGAGGCACATGGTTTGATTTTTGGGTGGTTCTCTGTGGAGCCAGGAGTTGGACTCAGTGATCCTTGTGGATCCCTCCCAGCTCAGGAGATTCTATGATTCTATGTGCTCTTTTAACAACCGCGATGAACCGGCCAAACCCAGCACCAAAGGGATGGGCACAGGCAGCAACCATAGGCAAACAGAAAAGACAAAAATCCTTTTTATTCTGGCTTGGAGATAAGCAGTTGCACAACTTTGTACTCTGTGGGAAAGAAGCTCTCAAGCATCTTTCACCCAGACACGTGATTCCTGGGAAATGGGGATCAGCGAGAGTTTTGCTGGTGCTTCAGGCCACCTGGCCTGTGTCAGGGCAGGGAGGACAATAATCCCCAGGGCGGTTGGGGTGGTGCCAGCAGTGTACAGCCACTGCTTCCTGACACCTTTCCAGAGAACTTGCTTATCTTTTGACTTCCCAGCTTCCTGGCATAAGAGTTTTGCTCTGCGGCTCCTGGGCACAGTGGGGGTATACATGCTTATGGAGGGGCCCAGGTCCCCCTCCCATGCTCCTGTTGTCTTCTGAGGGTGTGTGGGGAGATGGCACAGACACAGCTCCAGCTCCGGTGGGGGCTGCAGGGCACCTCGGCGTGACACAGACTTGCAGAGCAGAGCCTTGGCCATGAGGGACATCTGCAGAGCTGGCCTTGGGCACTGTGGGATGTGCAGAGCTGAATGCAGCTGGTGGGGTCTGCCCTGCTCTGCTGCCCTTCTCCGAGAGTCAAGCGGCTGTCTGCGGACACAGGCAATGGATGGTGGTGCCTGGCAGAACAGCCGGCCAAGAGCAGCTGGGGAAAGCTGCGACGTAGACACTGGGATCGAGTGCACCCTCAGCAAATTTGTAGATGACACACCAACCTGAGTGATGTGGTTGATACGATAGAAGGAAGGGATGCCATCCGAAGGGACCTGGACAGGCTTGAAAAGTGGGCCTACGTGAACGTAATGAGGTTCAACAAGTCTAAATGCAGGGTGCTGCACTTGGGCCGGGGCAATCCCGGACATGAGTACAGACTGGGAGAAGAGCTCACTGAGAGCAGCCCTGCAGAGAAGGACTTGGGGGACATCCAACTTCTGCTGGACGAAAAGCTCGACATGAGCCAGCAGTGCGCACTTCCAGCCCAGAAGGCCAACTGTGTCCTGGGCTGTGTCACCAGAGGGGTGACCAGCGGGGGAGGGAGGTGATTGCCCTCCCCTGCTCTGCCCTCCTGAGGCCCCACCTGGAGTGCTGCGTCCAGCCCTCAGCACCAGAAGGGTGTGGGGCTGTTAGAGCAGGCCCAGAGGAGGGCCACAAAGATGATCAGAGGCTGGAGCACCTCTCCTAGGAAGAAAGGCTGAGAGAGCTGGGGATGTTCAGCCTGGAGAAGAGAAGGCTCCAGGGACACCTCCTTGCAGCCTTTCAGTAATTAAAGGGGTCTTATAAAAAAGATGGAGAGTAACTCTTTGCTCAATCAGATATTGACAGGATGAGGGGGAATGGTTTTAAACTAAAAGAGGGGAGATTTAGATTAGAGGCTGGGAGGAAATTCTTTGCTCAGAGGTTGGTGAGGCAGTGGAACAGGCTGTCCAGAGAGGCCGTGGATGCCCCATCCCTGGAGGTGTTCAAGGCCAGGTTGGATGAAGCCCTGGGCAACCTGATCTAGAGGGTGGTGTCCCTGCCTATGGCAGGGGGCTTGCAACTGGGTGATCTTTGAGGGCCCTTCTAACCCGAGCCATTCTATGATTCTGTGAGTCTTTCCCTGTTCTCTGCTCCATCCCTAATCTTAACATTTAAGTTACTCTGGCTGTTGCTGAGCACTCATCAAATACTCTATTACAATTCTTGCTGCTGAACTGCAACAGTTCAGAGCTGGGTATGTGCACAGTAGGGCTGCTTTTCCCCATGTGTGCTTTTTTTACCGATGTTGAACATAATCTGCCTTTTTTATTCCACTCACTGTATGTTGTTTGGTCTTCCAGCAGTCTTTGCAGCTGGCACGTCTTTACTAACCTGAATAACTTAATACTATCTGCTCCCTTGCTGTTCACAGCATTTCCCAGCCTATGTCTGCATGCGTTAAGCAGCCTTGCTCCCAGCATGCGCTTCCCCCTCCCAACGCATGCAGTCCCACTGATGGCTCCCTTGCTAAGAGGCCTTGCCTTGCCTTACCTTGCCTTACCTTTCCTCAGCTCTTGCAGCAATTTCCTCACCCCGGCAGCAATTGCCACAGTTTGACTGTGTGCTGTGTGCAGAAATCGCCCTGTTGCTTCTCCACAACCCAGTTCTTAGGGGAAACAGCAAATACGCATTACCTGCTTGCCTGCTGTGTGTAATTTATGTTTCTATGCCCCTTTTATGTCTCCACTCAGAGTCTGCCCTCCCTTCTGCCAGCAGAAGACACTTTACCCAGCTCAGTCCTGGCACAGAGGGGCCCTCCCGTCTGGATGCTCACCTTGCCCCCGCCCAGCTCCCCAGTGTCAGCCTGCACAGGGATTGCAGGGCTCTGTGTTGGTCTGTTTCATCATTTTGTCTGATCCAGCTCTACGCTCTCTCTGATGAACACCCTCTGCTGTTCCTCTGCACTTCCTACTTCAGCGTTACAGTGCCTTCCTGGTGAGCCTCCTCCCAACAAGCCCATGGCATGCTGATGTTTCGCTGAGGATTAAGCTATTCTAGTTCCTCGGCCATATCTCCCTATTTATGAGCTGGCAATGTGCGCTTGCAGACCAGAAGGCCAACCATATCCTGGGCTGCATCAAAAGAAGTGTGACCAGCAGCTCAAGGGAGGTGATTCTCCCCCTCTACTCTGCTCTTGTGAGACCCCACTTGGAGTATTCCATTCAGTTCTGGGGCCCCCAACACAAGAAGGAAATGGACGTGTTGGAAAAAGTCCAGAGGAGAGCCACAAAAGATGATCAAGGGTCTGGAGCACCTCTGCTACAAAGACAGGCTGAGAGATTTGGGGTAGTTCAGCCTGGAGAAGAGAAGGCTCCGGGGAGACCTTACAGTGGCCTTCCAGTACCTAAAGGGGGCTGCAGGCTGCAGGCTGGGGAGGGACTGTTGGTCAAGGGGTGTAGTGACAGGACAAGGAGTAATGGCTTTAAACTAGAAGAGAGTAGATTTATGTTAGATATAAGGAAGAAATTCTTTACTCTGAGGGTGGTGAGGCCTAGGAACAGGCTGCCTCAAGAAGTTGTGGATTCCCCATCTCTGGAAGTGCTCAAGGTCAGGCTGGATGGGGCTTTGAGTAACCTGGTCTAGTGGGAGGTGTCACTGCCCGTGGCATAGGGGTTAGAATTAGATCATCTTTAAGGTCCCTCCCAACCCAAACCATTCCATGATTCTGTGATTCTGATAGGAATGGCTGTGCTGTGCCATGGCAAGAGCCTGTCCATCCCAGTGTTTTCTCTCACGCAGCAGCTGGTCATGGGCCCTCTTACACCATAGCACTATGTAGGACTGTGAGATCTGGAGACACATATGGGCCATTCAGGCTGATTTTGGCTATGCATTTTCTAATCTATTTCCAGGAAAGAGCAGAAGTCTAGAAGATGAATATGAAGCCTTTTGGTTTGCATGGGAGCCTAAATCATCGAGTCCCTCTGGAGCTGGAATTACAGTGCCTGCAGGTTGGTGTGGGAGGAAGCTGAACTAACTCCAATACGAAGTGCAGAGAGGCCTGAGAGATATAAAATATCCCCTTGAGAGTGTGTCACTTCGAGTAAATTGCAGCATTTCCAGTGTTTCCAAGTGCTCATAATTCAGATGGTGGCAAGGACAATTGCAGTTAAATCAGCCCAGAGCACAGGTCTGCATTTCCAATATGCTGCAGCCAGCTTTGTCCGGTATCAGAGCCTACACTGAGCATGTAACTACAGTGCAAGCCCATACTGATACCTCCCTGACCGTGTCTCCCATCTCCAAGTAAACTGTGGCTCAGGAACCTCCTGGGACTGAGTATTTCCATGCATTTAACAGCCCACTCCCAGTAATTTGTCCCATCCCTTTTTGAGCCCATGCGACTCTCTGGACTACATAGCAGTTTATGGTAAGGAGTTCCACAGCTAATCTACATTTGCTTTCACCTATCAGCTACAAAAACTGTGGTGAGAACTCAATTTTCCAAGGATGCAACTGAGTTAATTAAGGCAAATAGCCAAAGACAATGAATTTAAGGTTTGTATGTTTCCTTTTATTAAGCAGTAGTAGAATTATTCAGTACCGAACTGTATGGCACAGTGGTCCAGAGGCTGTCTCTACTCCAGGAACATGCACATGGGCTGCACCTGAAGGGAGGAAAAGTCAACTCAGGACACGGAATGGCAAAAGGAGCTGAGAAATGTACTGGAGGAAACAGCTGGAGGTAGCAGATTCTGTACCACCAGCTGCCCTTACTGCTGGCTGCATACAGGGACAGCTTTGGCTAGAAGTACAGAATGACAACATACGCTACTGTTTCTCAGCTCTTGCATGGATGCCACAAAACAACTCTCTATAGAGGCTCTCAGGAGAGCTGGACAACTGAAGGCAGGGAAAGCAAAAACTTGAGTG
Source organism: Anser brachyrhynchus (assembly GCF_964034855.1). NCBI lineage: Eukaryota > Metazoa > Chordata > Aves > Anseriformes > Anatidae > Anser > Anser brachyrhynchus. Next base: position 161,312,209 of record NC_137695.1, on the reverse strand, counting down.
ATTTGATTGTACACATCAGAGAGAGACCAAACCACTCTCAGTTAAGGGTATATGTGGTCTAGAGGCCTCCAGAAATATTGGATGGACTGAGGCAGTGACAGCAAACACAGATAATGTATACCAGCCCAGTAACACCTAACTTCGGCCTGACATCATGCCTACACGGAAATGTGCTCTCCATGCAGGAGACAGGCTTGCAAAACTAAAACTATGGCAATAGTTTAAAAGTATAATAGTAAAAAAAATGTTCCCCATAAGTAAGGATACAGACGAGAGAAGGAATAAAATTCCAATTCTCACTACATTTCATACAATGTGAAAGACATCCTTAGACTTAAAGAAATATAAAGGAAAAAGTACAACATCGTGCACCAAAGTGGCTGGACATAAGACAGTCTGATTAATTAATTCCAGTTAGGTTATAGAAGACAATGGATTAAAACACTATACTGTAATGCTCAGATGAGTCACCTAAAACCCGTAACTGCTGTATTACGAAACATGAAAGAGAAGAACAAGGAAATACTCTACAAACAATAAGAAAAGAAGAAGAACATATAAAAAAAATGACAAAAATGCCAGCAGCAAAACAAGTCTCAACAACGGAAAAATTCTTCACCAATGCAATAGCACAGAAAAAAATGTAAAGAGTTTTATGATTAACTAGAGAAAACATTAAGGAAATAAAGATTAGAGTCTGGGTCGGGCACGCAGCGTCGCAGGAGCTGCATGTAGGTGAGGTTCTCGTGCGTGTTGGGGTCGAAGAAGCCTTTGGTGTCGTCGCTGGGGTCGGAGAGGATCTGGTTCATCTCCTGGTCAAAGTAGCCGCGCTTGTAGGCAGCTTCTACGGGGAGGCGGTGGCTGTGCACGGGGTCGATGATGCCGCCGGTGGCTATCTGGGCCTCGAGCAGGCGGATGCCGTGCTCCTTGACGATGAGCTCCTTCTTCATGGCCTGGAAGAGGGAGATCTGGTCGCCGGTGTAGGGGTCGGTGTAGCCCGTCACGGCCCTCTCGGCCGACAGGAGCTTCTCGTGCAGCTCGCTGCCCACCAGCCCGGACGAGACGGCCTCGTCCACAGAGAGCTTCTGGTTGGTGAGCGGGTCGACGAGGAAGCCGGTGGCAGCCTGCGCCTCCAGCAGCACCAGGGCCGTGCCCTGCCTCAGGATGCCCTTCCACATGGCCTGGTAGATGCTCATCTTCTCCATCTTGGCCGGGTCGGCCTTGGACGGCACCAGCACGCCGGCGATGCAGCCCGTGCCGTCCAGGTAGCGCTTGACGGAGGCCATTTCCGTCACCTGCTGCACCGTCTTGGAGCCCTGGACGAGGTCGGCCAGCGTGTCCTTGTCGATGATGCCCGAGTCCAGCAGGTCCGAGGCGGTCACCTGCCGCCTGAGGCCCGTGAATTTCACCTTGCTGCTCTGCTCCACCGCCTCCTGGATGAGGACGGTGAGGAGCCTCGCCAGCTCGTCCAGCGCCAGGCTGCCGCCGCGGACCTTCCCCAGCAGCTCCTGCCTCTTCGCCTCGGAGACGTACTTGGAGAAGAGGAGCTCCCACAGGGAGACCTTCCTGCCGTGGAAGCCGCCTGCTGAGACCTCGACGGTGTGGGATGTCAGGGCCCGCTCCAGCTCCAGCTCCCGCTCTCGCTCCCGCTCCCGCTCCCGCTCCCGCTCCCGCCGGGAGCCCGTGGCCTCGCCGTTCTCAGCCGGCGGCGGGGCCTCCCGCTGTGTCGGCTTGCGGGCCAGGGCGGCGCCGTGGCCCTGGCCCTCGGCCCCGGTGATGATGGTGGTGAGGAGGGTGATCATCTCGGAGATGGCCAGCGTCCCCGCCTTGTACTTCCGCAGGAGGTCCTGGCGCCGGTGGTCGGGGATGTAGCGAGAGAAGAGGAGCTCCCAGACGGTGACGCTCTGGCCCTGGAAGAGCCCCACGCTGACGGTGGTGCGGGCAGCCTGCAGGGCTTTGCGGGCGTCCTCGGTCAGCTGGTAGAGCACCGAGCCCTTGTCCATCAGCTGCAGCATGAGCAGCCCCGTGTCCGGGTCGGGCACGCAGCGTCGCAGGAGCTGCATGTAGGTGAGGTTCTCGTGCGTGTTGGGGTCGAAGAAGCCTTTGGTGTCGTCGCTGGGGTCGGAGAGGATCTGGTTCATCTCCTGGTCAAAGTAGCCGCGCTTGTAGGCAGCTTCTACGGGGAGGCGGTGGCTGTGCACGGGGTCGATGATGCCGCCGGTGGCTATCTGGGCCTCGAGCAGGCGGATGCCGTGCTCCTTGACGATGAGCTCCTTCTTCATGGCCTGGAAGAGGGAGATCTGGTCGCCGGTGTAGGGGTCGGTGTAGCCCGTCACGGCCCTCTCGGCCGACAGGAGCTTCTCGTGCAACTCGCTGCCCACCAGCCCGGACGAGACGGCCTCGTCCACAGAGAGCTTCTGGTTGGTGAGCGGGTCGACGAGGAAGCCGGTGGCAGCCTGCGCCTCCAGCAGCACCAGGGCCGTGCCCTGCCTCAGGATGCCCTTCCACATGGCCTGGTAGATGCTCATCTTCTCCATCTTGGCCGGGTCGGCCTTGGACGGCACCAGCACGCCGGCGATGCAGCCCGTGCCGTCCAGGTAGCGCTTGACGGAGGCCATTTCCGTCACCTGCTGCACCGTCTTGGAGCCCTGGACGAGGTCGGCCAGCGTGTCCTTGTCGATGATGCCCGAGTCCAGCAGGTCCGAGGCGGTCACCTGCCGCCTGAGGCCCGTGAATTTCACCTTGCTGCTCTGCTCCACCGCCTCCTGGATGAGGACGGTGAGGAGCCTCGCCAGCTCGTCCAGCGCCAGGCTGCCGCCGCGGACCTTCCCCAGCAGCTCCTGCCTCTTCGCCTCGGAGACGTACTTGGAGAAGAGGAGCTCCCACAGGGAGACCTTCCTGCCGTGGAAGCCGCCTGCTGAGACCTCGACAGTGTGGGATGTCAGGGCCCGCTCCAGCTCCAGCTCCCGCTCTCGCTCCCGCTCCCGCTCCCGCTCCTGCCGGGAGCCCGTGGCCTCGCCGTTCTCAGCCGGCGGCGGGGCCTCCCGCTGTGTCGGCTTGCGGGCCAGGGCGGCGCCGTGGCCCTGGCCCTCGGCCCCGGTGATGATGGTGGTGAGGAGGGTGATCATCTCGGAGATGGCCAGCGTCCCCGCCTTGTACTTCCGCAGGAGGTCCTGGCGCCGGTGGTCGGGGATGTAGCGAGAGAAGAGGAGCTCCCAGACGGTGACGCTCTGGCCCTGGAAGAGCCCCACGCTGACGGTGGTGCGGGCAGCCTGCAGGGCTTTGCGGGCGTCCTCGGTCAGCTGGTAGAGCACCGAGCCCTTGTCCATCAGCTGCAGCATGAGCAGCCCCGTGTCCGGGTCGGGCACGCAGCGTCGCAGGAGCTGCATGTAGGTGAGGTTCTCGTGCGTGTTGGGGTCGAAGAAGCCTTTGGTGTCGTCGCTGGGGTCGGAGAGGATCTGGTTCATCTCCTGGTCAAAGTAGCCGCGCTTGTAGGCAGCTTCTACGGGGAGGCGGTGGCTGTGCACGGGGTCGATGATGCCGCCGGTGGCTATCTGGGCCTCGAGCAGGCGGATGCCGTGCTCCTTGACGATGAGCTCCTTCTTCATGGCCTGGAAGAGGGAGATCTGGTCGCCGGTGTAGGGGTCGGTGTAGCCCGTCACGGCCCTCTCGGCCGACAGGAGCTTCTCGTGCAGCTCGCTGCCCACCAGCCCGGACGAGACGGCCTCGTCCACAGAGAGCTTCTGGTTGGTGAGCGGGTCGACGAGGAAGCCGGTGGCAGCCTGCGCCTCCAGCAGCACCAGGGCCGTGCCCTGCCTCAGGATGCCCTTCCACATGGCCTGGTAGATGCTCATCTTCTCCATCTTGGCCGGGTCGGCCTTGGACGGCACCAGCACGCCGGCGATGCAGCCCGTGCCGTCCAGGTAGCGCTTGACGGAGGCCATTTCCGTCACCTGCTGCACCGTCTTGGAGCCCTGGACGAGGTCGGCCAGCGTGTCCTTGTCGATGATGCCCGAGTCCAGCAGGTCCGAGGCGGTCACCTGCCGCCTGAGGCCCGTGAATTTCACCTTGCTGCTCTGCTCCACCGCCTCCTGGATGAGGACGGTGAGGAGCCTCGCCAGCTCGTCCAGCGCCAGGCTGCCGCCGCGGACCTTCCCCAGCAGCTCCTGCCTCTTCGCCTCGGAGACGTACTTGGAGAAGAGGAGCTCCCACAGGGAGACCTTCCTGCCGTGGAAGCCGCCTGCTGAGACCTCGACGGTGTGGGATGTCAGGGCCCGCTCCAGCTCCAGCTCCCGCTCTCGCTCCCGCTCCCGCTCCCGCTCCCGCTCCCGCTCCCGCCGGGAGCCCGTGGCCTCGCCGTTCTCAGCCGGCGGCGGGGCCTCCCGCTGTGTCGGCTTGCGGGCCAGGGCGGCGCCGTGGCCCTGGCCCTCGGCCCCGGTGATGATGGTGGTGAGGAGGGTGATCATCTCGGAGATGGCCAGCGTCCCCGCCTTGTACTTCCGCAGGAGGTCCTGGCGCCGGTGGTCGGGGATGTAGCGAGAGAAGAGGAGCTCCCAGACGGTGACGCTCTGGCCCTGGAAGAGCCCCACGCTGACGGTGGTGCGGGCAGCCTGCAGGGCTTTGCGGGCGTCCTCGGTCAGCTGGTAGAGCACCGAGCCCTTGTCCATCAGCTGCAGCATGAGCAGCCCCGTGTCCGGGTCGGGCACGCAGCGTCGCAGGAGCTGCATGTAGGTGAGGTTCTCGTGCGTGTTGGGGTCGAAGAAGCCTTTGGTGTCGTCGCTGGGGTCGGAGAGGATCTGGTTCATCTCCTGGTCAAAGTAGCCGCGCTTGTAGGCAGCTTCTACGGGGAGGCGGTGGCTGTGCACGGGGTCGATGATGCCGCCGGTGGCTATCTGGGCCTCGAGCAGGCGGATGCCGTGCTCCTTGACGATGAGCTCCTTCTTCATGGCCTGGAAGAGGGAGATCTGGTCACCGGTGTAGGGGTCGGTGTAGCCCGTCACGGCCCTCTCGGCCGACAGGAGCTTCTCGTGCAGCTTGCTGCCCACCAGCCCGGACGAGACGGCCTCGTCCACAGAGAGCTTCTGGTTGGTGAGCGGGTCGACGAGGAAGCCGGTGGCAGCCTGCGCCTCCAGCAGCACCAGGGCCGTGCCCTGCCTCAGGATGCCCTTCCACATGGCCTGGTAGATGCTCATCTTCTCCATCTTGGCCGGGTCGGCCTTGGACGGCACCAGCACGCCGGCGATGCAGCCCGTGCCGTCCAGGTAGCGCTTGACGGAGGCCATTTCCGTCACCTGCTGCACCGTCTTGGAGCCCTGGACGAGGTCGGCCAGCGTGTCCTTGTCGATGATGCCCGAGTCCAGCAGGTCCGAGGCGGTCACCTGCCGCCTGAGGCCCGTGAATTTCACCTTGCTGCTCTGCTCCACCGCCTCCTGGATGAGGACGGTGAGGAGCCTCGCCAGCTCGTCCAGCGCCAGGCTGCCGCCGCGGACCTTCCCCAGCAGCTCCTGCCTCTTCGCCTCGGAGACGTACTTGGAGAAGAGGAGCTCCCACAGGGAGACCTTCCTGCCGTGGAAGCCGCCTGCTGAGACCTCGACGGTGTGGGATGTCAGGGCCCGCTCCAGCTCCAGCTCCCGCTCTCGCTCCCGCTCCCGCTCCCGCTCCTGCCGGGAGCCCGTGGCCTCGCCGTTCTCAGCCGGCGGCGGGGCCTCCCGCTGTGTCGGCTTGCGGGCCAGGGCGGCGCTGTGGCCCTGGCCCTCGGCCCCGGTGATGATGGTGGTGAGGAGGGTGATCATCTCGGAGATGGCCAGCGTCCCCGCCTTGTAGTTCCGCAGGAGGTCCTGGCGCCGGTGGTCGGGGATGTAGCGAGAGAAGAGGAGCTCCCAGACGGTGACGCTCTGGCCCTGGAAGAGCCCCACGCTGACGGTGGTGCGGGCAGCCTGCAGGGCTTTGCGGGCGTCCTCGGTCAGCTGGTAGAGCACCGAGCCCTTGTCCATCAGCTGCAGCATGAGCAGCCCCGTGTCCGGGTCGGGCACGCAGCGTCGCAGGAGCTGCATGTAGGTGAGGTTCTCGTGCGTGTTGGGGTCGAAGAAGCCTTTGGTGTCGTCGCTGGGGTCGGAGAGGATCTGGTTCATCTCCTGGTCAAAGTAGCCGCGCTTGTAGGCAGCTTCTACGGGGAGGCGGTGGCTGTGCACGGGGTCGATGATGCCGCCGGTGGCTATCTGGGCCTCGAGCAGGCGGATGCCGTGCTCCTTGACGATGAGCTCCTTCTTCATGGCCTGGAAGAGGGACATCTTCTGTCCTGTGCAGGGGTGGGTGTAGCCCGTCACAGCTTTTTCTGCGCAAAGAAGTTTTTTCTGTAATTCACTGCCCACCAGCCCAGACATGACAGCTTCATCCACTGATATCTTTTTATTCTTGACTGGGTCTATGATGAAGCCTGTGGCAGCTTGTGCCTCCAGCAGCACTAGTGCCGTCCCTGGCCTCAGGATGCCCTTCCACATGGCCTGGTAGATGCTCATCTTCTCCATCTTAGTGGGGTCAGCCTTGGATGGCACGAGCACACCAGCAATGCTTCCAGTTCCCTCAAGGTATCTTCTCACATTATCCATTTGCGCTATTTCTTGTGCTGTTTCTTTTCCTTCCTGGAGTTTCTGCATAGTTTCTTCTGTGATTATCTCTGCACTGAGAAGTTCCGATGCTGTTATTTGTTGTCTTATTCCTTGGAACCAAACATCACTTCTGTCCTCCTCTTTTTCTTTAATGATATTTAGTATTGTATCAATGATTCTTTGTATAATGTTGTGGGATTCCTCTTTATATTTTTTCACCAGTTCTTTTCTTTTCTCTTCTGTGATGTACTCAGAACAGAGAAGTTCCCAGAGTGATAATTCATTCCCTTTGTATTTTCCAACAGACACTTGTACCTTTGTAGATATTAGGGCTTGTTTTGTTTGTTCATCAATGTAGAAATAGTCATCTTCTTTCTCCATGACCTGCAGCAGGTACAGTCCAGTATCTCTGTCTTTGGAACATCTTTCCAGGAGCTGACTGTAACTGATTTTCTCATTAGTATTTGGATCTATAAAACCTTTGCTGCCATGATCTGGATCAGAAAGTACGAGAAACGTATCGCCATCCAAGTAGCCCCTCCGGTAGGCCACCTCCACAGGGATGCGGTGGCTGTGCACAGGGTCGATGATGCCACCAGTGGCAATCTGGGCCTCAAGCAGGCGGATGCCGTGCTCCTTGACAATTATCTTATTCATTATGGCCTGGAAAAGGGATATTTTAGTGCCTGTCTGGGGATCTGCATATCCTGTCACAGCTTTCTCTGCTGACAGGAGCTTCTCGTGCAGCTCGCTGCCCACCAACTTGGCCAAGATGGCCTCGTCCACGGGGAGCTTCTTATTTTTCAGTGGATCAACAATGAAGCCGGTGGCAGCCTGCGCCTCCAGTAGCCCCAGTGCACATTGCTCTGAGAGCAGACCCCTCTTCAGGGCCTGGTAGATGCTCATCGTCTCTTTCCTTGATGGAAGTAGAACTCCTGCAATGCATCCAGTGCCATCCAGGTACCTTTTTACCATGTCCTTCTTTGTGAGGCTATGAAGCGTGAGACTTCCATCCTGCAGCTGATCCAGAGTCTTCTTGTCAATTATCTCGGAGTTAAACAATTCTGACACTGACACCTCACCTCGGAGTCCTTTGACCTTGAGGGCTTCTGCTTTTTGCTCTGTATCCTCAATTGTTTTGAGGATGAGAGCTATAAGGTTTTCCAGAGTTAGAGTTTTACATTTATATTGCTTCACTAGTTCTTTCCTTTTCTGCTCGGAGATGTAATGGGAACAGAGAATTTCCCAGACAGAAACTGTTTGGTCCTTGAATTTTCCAACTGTCACTTTAAGGGGCTTTGAGTGCAAAACCTGTTTTGTCAATTCATCTATGTAGAAGTACTTTCCCCCTTCCTGGACAACTTGTAGCATGTACAACCCAGTCTCTGAATCTTGGACACATCTCTCCAGGAGCTGCATGTAGGTGAGGTTCTCGTGCGTGTTGGGATCGAAGAAGCCCTTGGTGTCGTCGCTGGGGTCGGAGAGGATCTGGTTCATCTCCTCATCGAAGTAGCCGCGCTTGTAAGCCACTTCCACAGGGAGGCGGTGGCTGTGCACGGGGTCGATGATGCCGCCGGTGGCGATCTGGGCCTCGAGCAGGCGGATGCCGTGGCTCTTCACTATTAGCCCTTGGTTCATGGCTTCAAATAGGGACATTGGTGCTTTTGTGTAGGGGTCAATGTAGCCTGTCACGGCTCTTTCTGCACAGAGTAGCTTTTCAAAAATCTCACACCCAATTAGACCTTCCTTAAATGCTTCCTCCACTGAAAATTTCTTGTTTTTCTCTGGGTCAATGATGTAGCCGGTAGCAGCCTGTGCCTCCAGCAACACCAGTGCTGTCCCCGGCCTCAGGATGCCCTTCCTCATGGCCTGGTAGATGCTCATCTTCTCATTGCTTGGCTGTATAAGGACCCCTGCTATGAAATTGCTGCCCTCCAAGTATCTGCGGACAGAGTCCATTTCAGTGACTTCTTTGACTGTTTTCTTCCCCTGGTTGAGCTCATCGAGGGTTTTTTTGTCTATCAGTTGAGACTGGAAGAGATCACTGGCGGACACTCTTTTCCGCAGACCTTTGAATGCAAACTTCTTTCCTTGCACCTCAGTCTCTTTGATGATTTTCATGACAATCATTATGATTTCATGTAGCACTTCAGTATTCTCATCTTTGTACTTTTGCACCAGCTCTCTTCTTTTGCTGTCTGAGATGTATTCAGAGTTGAGAAGGTCCCAGACTGACACTGTCTGTCCTTTGAACCGTCCTATGTTGACACAGACAGTCACAGATTTCAGCATCTCCATGGTTTGTTCATCCACGCAGAACATTGCATTTTCTGACAGAGGAAGGAACCAGAGGCCTGTCTCAGCCTCATAAATGCACCTGTCCTTCAGCTGCTGGTAGGTCACGTTCTCCTTTGTGTTTGGATCGAAAAAGATTTTGGTGTTGTCATTCAGCTGAGTGAGGTTTTGGTTCAGGTCCTCATCATAGAAGCCGTACCTGTATGCAGCCTGGAGTGGAAGGTGATGGTGGTGAACAGGATCGATGACCCCTCCTGTGGCCAGCTGGGCCTCTAGCAAAGGAACAGCTTCACCCAGGGGAATGAGCTCTTTCCTGACCGCCTGGCACAGGGAGATGGAGCTCCCTGTGTAGGGGTCTGTGTAGCCAGTCACTGCCCTCTCAGCTAGGAGAAGCTTCTCTGTGAGCTCCTCACCAACAACAGCTGCTCTCACGGCATCCCTCACACTGAGTCTCTGACTTGTTGCTGGGTCAGTTAGGTACCCTGTGGCTGCCTGAGCTTCTAGCAGCTTCAGAGCAGCCCCAGGGAGGAGGAGATTGTTTTTCATGGCATTGTAAAAACTCATCTTCTTTTTGGATGCCTGTATGAATACCCCGGCTATGCTGCCTGTGCCCTGCAAGTACCTCTTCACACTCCCTATTTCAGCCACTTCCTCGGGAGTTCTTATGCCCTGAGCTAGTTCTTCGAACATCTTCTCAGTAATGATGCCAGCCTCCAGCAACCAGACTGCGGGGACACTTCCCTGCAAGCCCTGGAAGGTGATGTGGGTGCAGGCTTTCATCTCCATCTCCCTTACCAGTCTGAGCACAAGAGCTACCAGCTGCTGCAGCGACGTTTCCTTAGCACGGAACCTCTCCACAAAGTCACTCCTCTGCTCATCAGTGAAATACCCAGAGTGGATTAGCTCCCAGAGGGAGACCCCTTTTTCCTTCACCACAGTTTCCTTGAAAAGCTGTTGGATTTGTTCATCTGTGTAGACAGGAACGGCTGTCTGTTGTAGAGGCAGCAAGTGGAAGCCAGAGATCTCGTCCTTCTGGCAGCGCTCTATGAGCTCAGCGTAGGTCACGGTCTCTTTGCTGTCTGGGACGCAGAAGGCTCTGTTGTTGTCATTGGGTTTAGAAAGGGCCTTGCTTGTGTCCTCGTCCAGGCACCCTCGCTTTTGGGCAGCTTCTATGGGGATATGGTGGCCACACGTTGGGTCAATGATGCCTCCTGTAGCCATCTGCACCTCCATCAGCTGCATGGCCTGTTTGTCAGTGATCAGGCCCTTCTTCATAGCCTGGAAGAGGGGTATCTTCTTGCCTGTGAAAGGATCTTTATAGCCTGACACAGCCCCTTCTGCTTGCTGAAGCTTCTCATGGACTTCTGGCCCAATGACTCCTTCCTTGACGGCGTCATCCACACAGAGTTTCTGGTTGTTCACTGGGTCAATGATAAAGCCTGTGGCAGCCTGGGCCTCTAGGAGTGGTAGGGCTACTCCAGGTACCATGATGTTCTGTTTCATGGCCTCATAAATGCTTATCCTCTGGTTTGATGGCTGGAGCACAATCCCCCCGATGCTGCCAGAGCCATAGAGGTATCTTCTGACAGAGTCCATGCGCAGGACTTCCTCTGGTGTGACAGAGCCCTCCAACACCTTCTCAAACAGGGCCCTGTCAATGATGCCCGTTTCCATCAGGTGATAGGCGCTGATGCTGCCTCTCATGGCTGGGAACTTGATGGGGGCCCATTTTTTGATTTCCTCCTCTAGCATGATCCGGATTTGCTCCAGGGTGAGTTTCCTCAGCTGGTAGTGGTTGAAGATTTCTCGGCGCCTCCCCTCGCTGAAGTACTCGGAGTTCAGCAGGTCCCACACAGAGACCTTCTCCCCACGTAAGCGCCCAAACCTGACAGGCAGCCAGGAGTTCCTGAACAGCTGCCTGGTGGTGTCGTCGATGAACTGGCGCTTCCTGCTGTTCAAAGGAAGGAGGCAGAGCCCGGTGGACGGCTCTGTGATGCACTTCTCTTTCAGCTGCAGGTAGGTGAGGTTCTCGTGCGTGTTGGGGTCAAAGAAGCCCTTGGTGTCATCACTGGGGTCAGAAAGGATTACATTCATCTTCTTGTCAAAGTAGCCCCGCTTGTATGCCACCTCCACGGGGATGCGGTGGCTATTGACAGGGTCGATGATGCCGCCGGTGGCGATCTGGGCCTCAAGCAGGCGGATAGCGTGCTCCTTGACGATGAGCTCCTTCTTCATGGCCTGGAAGAGGGAGATCTTGGTCCCTGAGTAAGGATCTCTGTAGCCAGTGACTGATTTCTCTGCAGTCAGTAGCTTGTCATAAACATCTGGGCCAATGACATTTGCTTGTAAAGCCTCATCTACAGAATACCTTTTGTTGGCAGCTGGGTCAATGATAAATCCAGTGGCAGCCTGTGCCTCCAGGAGGATCAGTGATGTTCCTGGCCGTAAAAATCCTTTCCTCTTTGCCTGGTAGATGCTCATCTTCTCCTGGGAGTCAGGAAGCAGCAACCCAGCAATGCTACCTGTCCCTTGCAGGTACTTCTTGACAGTGTCCATGCTGACAACTTCTTTGGCTGATGTTTCTCCTTCCTTCAGTTTCTTAAACAAATCTTTGTTGATGATTTCAGAGCTCAGGAGCTGGTCAGCTGTCACGCGACCCCTCAGTCCTTCAAAGGTGACATTAGCAGTGGAAGCCATTTCTTCAATGGTGACACTGACTGCCTTGGCCAATTGTTGTGTAGAGAGCATTCCTGAAAGGTACTGCTGGGTGAGAGCAGCTCTTTGCTCACTCTGGATGTAGTCTGAGAAGAGGAGTTTCCAGAGAGACACTGATTTTCCTTTGAATTTGCCTAAAGTAATGGGTACCTTTGTGTTTTCCAGATCCGTTTGGGTCTTGTAGTCAAAGAAGACGGGGGTTCCCTTGGGTCCTTCTCCGCTGTCTCCACTAAGTGGCAGCAGAAGGAGCCCTGTGTTGGAATCAGTGACACATCGCTTTAGCAAGTCTGCGTAAGTCAGCTTCTCCTTGGAGCTGGGGTCAAAGAACCCTTTCACTTCATCAGCAGGACTGGAGAGGAGCTGTCTTGTGGTCTCATCCAAGTATCCCCACTTGCAAGCTGTCTCTGTGGGGACACGGAAGTGCCGGCCCGGAGCAATGATGCCCCCTGTAGCCATCTGAGCCTCCAGAAGGCAAATGCCATGGTCCCTGGGGATGAAGGCCTTCCTGATGGCTTGGAACAGGGAGAGCATTTCCCCAGTGTAGGGGTCCCTGTACCCAGTGATGGTCCTCTCAGCTGAAGACAGTTTCTCATGAAGCTCTGGGCCGATGAGACCAGTCCTGACAGCCTCATCAACAGAGAAGGTTTTGTTCTTTATGGGGTCTGTCAGGCTGCCAGTGGAGGCCTGGACTTGCAGGAGTGTCAGAGCAGTGCCAGGCAGGAGGAGATGCTCTCTCAGGGCCTGGTAAAGGCTTTTCCGCTCACTGGAAGGCAGGACAACACCAGCTATGCTCCTTGTCCCACGTAGGAACTGCTGGACAGAGTCACTCTCTGCTACCTCCTGGGCAGAAACTCTTCCCTCCTCAAGACCTCTGAACGTGTCAGGGCTGATGATGCCAGCCTCCAGCAGATCCCTACTGCTCACCCTTCCTCCCAGTCCTGCGAATGTGATTTGCAGGGGCAAGAGGAGGAAGCCTGAGGCTGGATCAACAACACACCTCTTTATAAGCTCCGTGTAGGTGACCCTCTCCATAGTACTGGGGTCGAGGAACCCTTTGCTGTCCTCGTTGCTGGGGTCAGAGAAGAGCTGCCTCATCTCTTCATCTAAATATCCCCTCTCACAGGCAACATCTGCTGGGAGCCGGCAGCCTGTGGCTGGGTCAATGATGCCTCCGGTTGCCATCTGGGCCTCTAGCAGCCGGGCTCCTTGCTCTCTCCCAATCAGGTCCTTCTGGATTGCCTGGTAGAGGGAGATTTTCTCTTCTGTGTAGGGATCCAAAAAGCCAGTGGCAGCTTTCTCTGCAGAGAGCAGCTTCTCCTTCAGCTCCAGCCCCACCAACCCCAGGTGTACAGCTTCTGCTATGGAGACATGCCTGTTCTTCACCGGGTCAGCAATGAAGCCCATGGCTGCCTGGGCTTCCAGAAGAAAGAGTGCCGGATCCAAACTCAGAAGATGCTCTCTGGTGGCATCATAAAAGCTCATTATCTTCTTCAAAGCCTCTACATACACTCCAGCAATGCTGCCAGGTGCCTCTGAAGGCTCACTAGCAGCATCCATTGCTGCCACATGCCCGCCAGCTGCTGTCTTCTGTTTGCAAGGCAGTGTGCCCTGGCAGAAGTGGTTTGCTTCTGGCACATCTTCCTGGTGAGAGATGGGGGCAGCATGGCCATTCACTGCTGGCTTGCTCGCCATCCTTCCTCTGCGCACCCCTTCCACAGCTTTCTGCAGAGATGGGAGAGAATGGGGAAGCTCACTGAGAAATCAACTCTTCTATGCTTTGCGTGCTGAATTGGGGAAAAAAGGAAAAGAAGTATCTCACGGGCAGTGGGAAGTAACAGCCACAGGCGGAGCACATTTGTGGCAGTGTGCTTGTCCCTGTCCCTGGCATGCAGAGCCAGTCCTGCCAGAGGCAAGCACGCTCCGGGTCTTTACTGGATGCACTGGGACATCTTGATGTGCAAGAGAGATTAGGGGTCCACCTGTGGGGCCCGTGGGGCACTGGGCTGAGGCAGGTCCAGCTCCTGAGAGGAGAAAAGCCCCCACGAGCTGTAATGTGCATTTGGTCACCAGTCTGCACAGGGCTTGCGTCTGTTCTGTGTGGCACTTCAAAGGCCAGGAGGGCAGCTGGTGTGGGGCGAAGCACCAGGCCAGGGCAGCAGCCCCAAGGAGGACCTGCGCTCATTGGGCTGCTGCTGGACGCGGCAAAGGGACAGGCAAGCCCTGAGGTAGCACAAACGGCTGCAGCCTCTGCCAGGGGCCAGTGGTCAGCCTGGTCAGCAGGGGCTGGAGCAGCCCCAGCAGAACCCCGGAGGTCCTCTGGCTGCTGTGGGGTGGGCTGTCTGCCCTGCCTGGTGTCGCTCAGAAGTTGTGGGCAGAGAGGGCAGGAGGGAGCGGGGCAAAGGGGAGCAGCACAAGGAGAAGCTGGTGGGTGCCGCTGGCCACACTGGGAGCACATTAAACTGCAAGCCTGCGTGCACACTTGAAAAGCTGCTGGGCACGCTGGGATTGACCACAATATAGCCATTACACAGTCAAATAACGTGCCAGCAGGGAGCGGGAGGCTGTCAAGCACTGGGCTGTGCAAAAGAGAGGGCTGGAGGGCATGTGGAGAGTGACTTTTTACATGGGTGGATAGTGACAGGACGAAGGGGAACAGTTTCAAACTAAAAGAGAGGAACTTTAAATTAGACATTAAGAGGAAATTCTTTACTCAGAGAGTGGTGAGGCAGTGGAACAGGTTGCCCAGAGAGGCTGTGGATGTCCTGTCCCTAGAAGTGCTCAAGGCCAGGCTGGATGGGGCTTTGAGCAACCTGGTCTGGTGGGAGGTGTCCCTGACCATGGCAGGGGGGTGGAATTAGAGGACCTTTAAGGTCCCTTCCAACCCAAACCACGCTATGATTCTTTGATTCTATCATTTGTTGCTAGGCTGGGGTTTTGCAGGGGTCTGGGAGCTGTGGTGAGGCACGGCCTGAGGGCCACACAGAGGAGCCTCAATGTCTGCAGCCTCTCACAGCTTCGGTCCCACGGCTGGGAGCCAGTTCTGCTGCAGGATCAAGGAGCAGGGGACTGAGCGCAAGGCACTGCAGCAGGCAGACAAGAGCTGCTGGCCCAGGCCACCATGGCCGAGCTGGCTGGGTGGTGGTGCTGGTGGGCTGCACTGCACTGGGCTGTGAGGATACAGCTGGAAAGGGAACAGGATCGGGAACGGCAGCTCCTGGAGCCGTGCCCTGGGGCCCAGCACCCTCGCAGGCGGCGGCGGGGAGGAAGGCATGCCGGCCCCCAGGAGAGCCGTGCCCCATGCACCCGCTGCGGTGGTTGCACCGAGTGTGGACAGCAAGGACTGGCTGCGTCTCGGCACCAGGGAGTGGATCCTGCCCTCAGCCCACAGGCCCACATCCACCAGAGTAAACACAGCAAGAGCGCAGAGCAGTGTGCCATGCCCTTCCAACAGGCTCTGCGCTCCCGGCTCTGTGCCCGTGTGCCCCCTGCAGCTCCTCCTGCTCCCCCAGCACCTTTGCCTCGCTCCTGGCCGTGCTCCGGGCTCTGTCCCCACAGGAAAGGTCCCAGCAGGCTCCGTCTGCCCGAGATGTCAGTGCAGGCACTGCTGCATGGGCTCAGATCTGCCCAGGCAGTGCCGCCTCTGTTTGCAAGTTTGGGATTGCATCTAGCGGTGGCACCGAGAGGTGGGGACGGCAGGAGGGACGGGCCATCGGTGCTCCTGCCTCTGGGAAGGGCTGTCCTGGGCCAGACAGGGCCAGGGGAGCAGGGACGTGGGGGGCTCTGCATGGCGAGGGGACTGCTGCATGGCGGGAGGGGGGCGGCTGCTCTGTCCCACACTCTGTGCTGTGCACGGGGCCCTCTGCTCGGTCCCCTGGGTTCCTACGTGCTGGTGCCCTGTGCCTGGGGCACACTCAAAATGCGAAGGGGCCGGCAGCACCTCACCACCTGCTTTGCCTGCACTCTCCTGGAACCGCGCAGGGTTGTGAAAGCTTCTCCAGGCCTGCAGCCCTTTCCTGGCAGTGATGCCAGTGAGACGGGGAGGAACTCAGCTCAGCCACGCGTGCTCAGGGGTGGGCAGTGCTGGTGCAGCTGCGGTGTCCGCAGAGCCCCACGCAGATCCCTGCAGGTCTCTGATCCGAGCCAGCCACCAGCACTGGGGTGCAGAGGGGATTTGGTCACTGCCACCCATCACGGTGCAGCTCCCAGCAGGGTCGGGGGCTGGGGCAGGACCCCCCCCCCCCACGGCAGAGCTGGGGCTGCTGCTCCTCGGGGCTGTCCGCAGAGCAGCACAAGGGGAGGAGGCAGCGGGTGTGCAGGTTGAGGAAGGACGCTTCTCCCGGTAATCAGAAAGCGTCAGCGCCACGGAAACTTTTAGTAACTGGCTCTGCCTACAAAGCCAGGTCGATTCCTGGCTGCGTTTCAGGTGCTGGCACCCGCAGCCCTCCCTGAGGCCACAGTCTCTCCTGGCGTGGGCAGCCCTCCCTGGCAGCGGTACTTGCTGCTCCGCACCTTTCTGGCTGCGTCAGGAAACGCGCTGGCTCTGGCACAAGCCATGGCCTTAGATGGTACCTCACGTTTGTGCATCCCCTTTGTGCCCCTGGAGCCGCTCAGCACAACCCCCTCGCCAGCATGAGTCACCGCAGGGAGGCTTTGCCTCGCACACCCAGCGCGCGGGCGCATTCCAGCTACGCCTGCCCAGGTGCTCCATGGACGCCCCCTGCACATCCGCACTGGCAGGAGTGCACAAACAGGGCTGGCGCCGGCTGGGGAGGGAGAGATGGGGAGAAGGGACAGGTTTTACTTGCAGGGTGGGGGGCATGGTTTCGGGGAGGAGGTGTGCCTGCCGGGGGAGGCCCCAGAGCAGAGGGGAGGGAGCAGGGCTGTGGGTGGGAGCCCGGCAGGATGGTGGAGAGGGCTGTGGGGTGGCCCCGGCTGGAAGGGGCTAACACTGGGGGCATTTCAGGGGGAGGGAGAGCAACAGAGGAGTTTGCCGAGGCAGCGACAGAGGGGCGATAGGAACAGGGAGGGGAGCTTGGGGGTCCTTGCTTTGAGCAGGACTGGGGGCAGCCCAGAACCCCTTTTGGGGCAGTGCCAAGCTGGGGAGGGACGCAGGGGACGCAGTCCCTGGTGGTGCCAGTGACCATTAGTGCAGGTGCCTGGAGCAGGTTCCACCGCAGCAAGCCCCCCCAGGGTCACACCATGCCCACGTGGGGCAATTCCCCATCCCCACATACCCCTGCCTCACCGGGCACCACGTCATGGCTCTGCCCGCCTGCCACGCACCACCCCAATGCCTGCCCCATCCTCAGCACCTGCCGCCCCTACAAGCCTTGCTGTGCCCGTCAGAGCCCCAGGGCAGCAGGAGCTTCAACCAGGAGCCATCCTCCCAGGAGGTTCTTGACCCCGACCCACTCCTGGGGCATGCCAGGGGCAGGGATCAGCATCCTCCCGCTGTGCTCGGGGGCTGGCGGTGCCGTGCTGTAGTGCCGTGCGGCTGTTGCCCTATGCCCACTGTCACCTGGCCGCTGCCCAGTGCAAGTGCAGGCAATGCCGCATTCCTCGCATGCCTGAGACCTGCGCGAGTGCCTCCGGCTGCTGCGGCTCCTGGGGCAGCCCCACGGTGCCCGGCTGGGCCCCTCTGCTCCGGACCTCTCCTACCTGCCCACGGTGGTCGCAGGACGGGTTCGCCCAGCAGGTGCCCGCAGTCCCGCTGCTTTCACCACTGCTTCCTGCCTGGGACTGGAGCGCGTTTAAAACCTTTCCCTTCCCCGCCCCTGGGGATGACACACCAGCCCAGCCCTGTGCCATAAGCTCATGGATCAGCCCTCCCCACAGCTCCCTCCGTGCCCAACGCCCCCCTTGCCATGGTCTGGCTGCACATGGCCCCGCTGGGCTGCGCCCCTGTGCCCCGTCAGCACAGCCTGCCCTGTGCCCTTCGGGCAGGAGGGGGCCAGGCTCTGAGCAGGGCAAGGGGCACGAGGGTCCCCAGCTGGCCCCGATGCCGATCGGTGGTCCTGTCCTGCAGGCAACTGCCTGCTCGGGCAGCGCCCTCTGTGGAGGAGGAGGGAGAAACGGGGAGAGACAACAGGGCCTTTGTGCCTGCGCTGCTCTCATCCCCAGCAGCCTCTCCTCCTTTTCCCCATCTCGCAGCAGCCCCGTAACCACCCCTGACCCCAGCTACTCTCCCATGCCCCCAGCATTTAGCCCCACGCTAAAATGCCCCAGCACCTCATCCTGGTGGCAGCTCTCACCCAGTCCCTCTCCCATGGCAGCCCCTGCAGTCCCCCCCACCCTGCGCATGCTGTGTGTCCGTCCCCTGCCCAGTCGGCCGCACTGGTGTGTCTGCGTGGCTGCACCCTGGGCTGCAGCTGCAGGGCTGACAGACCCCCCAGGCTTCCAGCTGGCACCAAGGCAGCTGAGGAGGAAGTGGGGGACCCCCAACTTTGCCCTCATCCTGTTTTCCGACATGGATGTGCAGGTGGAGCCTGTACTGCCCCAAACATGCCCAAGCCACCCTACTGCTGCCTGAGTCACCTGCGCACCCCTCCTCTGCCTCCGTCACCAGCCCCACGCCTTTCCCCGGACCCCGCACCCAGCCCCACACCCGGCTCCCCATCTCCACCCTCCGCACCCCTGCTCCTATCACTGGTGCCACGGGTGCTTGGTGGACCCCAAAAGTAAGCAGGCACCAGGCACAGGGAGGTGGGCCTCTGGGGCAGCTGGGCGCTGCAGGGCCATGCTGCAGCCCCGTCCTGGTGCCAGCCCTGCGCCATGCTGGGGAGGACGGGATATGCGCCGCTTGGGCAAGGTGTTTACGGTGTGTAGGAGTGTGTTGTCTGGAGAGCTGCCGGTATCCAGGTGCGGGGCTGGATGGGTGAGCCCGCGGCACAGCGTGGTCCAGCAGGCACATGGAGATGGCTCCCACTGTGGGTCCCCATGGCAGCAGCTCTGCACCCCACGCAGAGGCAGCCCCGTGCTCGGTGTAGCCGTGTGCCCACGCAGGGACCCTCTCCGTGCCCGCTGCTTGAGCAGTGCAGAGCCCAGTGCTCCGGGACTGCAGACAGACCCTCGGGCCCACCCCGGGCAGCAGAGCTGCGGCACCGAGAGAGGGGCTGGCCCGGGTGCCTTCGGCAGGCCATGACCCACAGCTATGGGGTGATGTCCAAACGGGGCAGCAGCAGCAGTGGATGCAGTTTCCCCCTGGCAGGGCCAGCAGCCAGCGCCATAACTGTCCCCTGTTAGAGTGGTACACTGGGAGGAGGCTGTGTGCCAAAAGCCAGCGTGGGTTTCCGATGGCCACATGGGCATTGCCAGTGACGGCAGAGGTTTCACTCCAAGGAGGAGCCAGGGAGCCTTAATCCAAAGGCAAACAGTGATGAGTGCGTGCCGCTGCAGAGGGATCAGCACCAACATGTTGGAGTGGTGCCGTCACCACAGAGCTTCCCGCAGGCGAGGCTGACCTGCTGGCCCCCTAGTGGGGTCCTGGACCCATCCACGGCCTCCCGAAGGCTGTGCTGCCCTCGGCTGGGAGCAAGGACGGCCACGGGGCTGCAGCAGGGCCAGGCACGGTGCACGGGGGTCAGGACAGTAACACACGTCTTGCCAGGGGCCAGGGAGCCCGGCGCTGGCAGCCAAAGGGGATCATCCCCTTGCTTTCCTGAAGAGGAATCGTGCTGGGCTGTGCTAGGGTGTTCTGCTGCTACGCCTGCCGACAATGTTTTGCTTTTGCTTTTTTGGGCACGCTGCCCAAACACAGGGGAAAGCATCTGGTTACGGTAATTAGCAGTAATGTGTGGTTGCAATTCATGCGTATGCATTTGAACTGACTGTCTGTGGCTTAACCAAAACATCTTTGCTAACAAAGAAAAGGGCTCAAACCAGCTAGGGCACCTCTCCTGGCCCATGGGCGGCCATGGCTCAATCTGGAGGTTTCTGTTCACTCCCAGGAGCCGCAGTGAATCCTCTGTTCCCCGGGCTGCTGAGCCAGACGGGCTGCAGAGAGGCTTTTTGTGGACAACGGGAAGCTCATGGGCAGCCCAGAGGCGTGCACACAGGGATGCGGTTGCTCAGTGGTGCAGGAGTCACCCCAGGGTGGCCAGTCCCACCTCAGCTGGCAGGGATAGCTGAAGGAGACCGCCACGGCCGGCTGCTGGGCGCTGCGGGGAGGGCGCTGCCGCAAGGGAACAGCTCTGGAGGTGCTCAGCCAACGCCGCGCTGCGTGCCCCAGCCGGGGCAGCCTCCTGCAGCAAACACCGCGTGCTGGGCGCCCCACGGGGCCGCCTCTCCTGAGGCACCGAGGCTGTGCCCGGCCAGCTGCAGAGCGCGTGGCCCCACAAGGGCACAACAGCACGGGCAGTGCAGCCGGGACAGCTCGGGACGGGGCGAGGTGTGCAGGAGCTGGCCCACGGCCAGCTGGGACGTGGCGGGGCTCAGGCCAGACGCTGAGCTCAGCACCAGGAGGTATCTGCTGTGGCTCTGCTGCCAGGTACCTGCACTCACACACATGAAAACAGCCTTGTGCAGGTGAGAGTGGGGGATCGCACACACACGCCCATGAAAGTGGCGCACACGCAGGCTTGTACATGCACTGGCCCCAGCTCAGGAGCAGGGCTGGCGTGCAGACGTTGACCCCTGCATTACCAAAGCCACCAGCACTCGTGTCCTGGATGAGCCAAGTCCGGTCAGCTGCTGTCCCCAGTACGGCACTGCTTCCAGCCCCACGGGCATTCTGACCCCATGCCTGGCCATTGGCTTTGCAGGATCAGGATGGGGTCTAGGGATGTGAGCTGGCTGCATCTGGGGCTGTGCCGGGTGCGCATCGAGGGCATGCGGGGCTGGCCCCTGCTCCTGCGGTTCCCACAGCCAAGGCTGGCACCGGGGCAGTTGGGGAACAGGGCAGCACCCGCCTCCGTGGGGACCCGCTGGCAGGAGGGCTGCTCCGCCACGCGAGCAGGGCCCCACGCAACCCGGCTCCACCGGGACGGCTCGGATGCGGGGGCTCGGGTGCCTGTGCCCGGCCATGCTGCTGCCCATCCGGGGCTGAGCCTCCAGCACTTGGCAGCTGCCTGCTCACTCGCTGCCCCCATGAACTGCTCGTGCAGCAAAGCAAAGCAATGTGCTTGCAGCCTGTGACACTCCTCTCCCAGCCACGGCAGCAGGAGATGGTGAGCTCCTTGGCACCATGCTGCCGTGAGGATGGCACAGCTGCAGGGGGTCCCTGTGCTCCTCAGGCCTGTGTGCCTGCCCGGGCACACACACACGCACAGACACAGACACACACAGACACCCGCAGACACCACTGTGGGTGCCGGTGCCTGCCCAGCCCTACGAGCAATGCCATGCCACACGCACTCCCCCCGCTGCCCCATGCCTGTTGTCTTTGCGTCCCAGCCAGAGTCGGTGCCTGGGGCCCTGGATGTGGCTGACACAGGCTGGTGGTGCCGGTGGTGCGGGGTGTGTTCCCCGCCTGGGAGGGGTGGATGCCATTTCCACAGGCAGAGGAATGTGCAGTGCAATCCGTGTCGGCGGCCCCAGCCCACGCCGGCAGCACTGCGCGGAGCGACCCGGGTGTGCTGGTGGATGCTCTGCTCTGCGGGGAGCAGTGGGGCTCAGTGCTGTTCGGGGGGGCTGCAGGGGCCCTTTCGTGTGGGCTGGATGGGGGACGGGCACTGATGCATTTCCAGACCTGTCCCCCTTTGGCAGTGTCCAACACAGAAGTACTTTGTTCAGGAAAAAATGAGTGCAGAGGCAGTTTTAGGGGACAGTGGTGTAGAAGTGGGACTAAATCCCATGGGAGCCAACAGGACCAGGGCAAGGGAGGAGGCAGCCAGGCAAATCCCAAACCCCACTGGAGGATCAGTGGAGGGCTGTGGCTGCCCTGAGTCACGGGGGTCTTGGACTCATTCCCCAACACAGAGAGGTGCCAGGGAAGGGCTCTGCTGCTGTGACACCTGGGGACTGTCCCCACATGCATAGTGTCCCTGCGGGGCACAGCCACTTCTCCACCGTGAGCAGCACCTTGGGACCCAGGCCCAGGCTGCCCCGCAGCCATCTATCCCCATCCCAGCTTCCCCCGGCAGCACCGGACCAGTAGCACCACTGCAGGGCCGTGCTGGCCTGGGACCCTCGTGTCTGGAGGTTGCGGGGCCAGAGAAGGGCAGCGGGCACACGGGGACGGCGGCGCTGCGTGTCCCAGCACTGCCTGCCGTGGGGTGCAGCACAGGCCTGGCCCCCCACCCTGGGCAGAGGTGCTGGGCACAGCAGGAATCCCAGCAACGCTTTCCTCGGAAAGGAGGTAACGTGGCACGGCGCCTGCTGGCACCCACGGCGGCAGCCCAGGCTTGTGAGCCTCGGCCCCAGCGCTGCGCGTCTCTGCCGGTGGCACAGGGCTGGGTGCACGCCCCGGCGGGCACTGCCCCCCCCCCGCTGCTGCGCAGGGACAGGCAGCAGGGTGAGCGGACAGACAGACTGCAGCAAGCCCCGGGTGCTTATAGAAAAAGAAATCTACTCTTTATTGTGGCTGGCAGGGCCGTGCCCCGGCCAGGGTTACATTCAGCTCTACTGCTGTCCGGTTAGCGGGGTGGCGGTGAACATGCGTCAGCAGGGCAGGGACCCGCCACCCGAGGGGTGCTGCGGGCGGGATGGGGGCACGGGGACCCCCGCCTGTGGCGGCCCCAGCCCTGCCGGGGCAGGGGACAGCTGTGGCCAGGGCCTGGTGCGCACACACCAAAGGCCCACGGGGTGAGGGTTAGCACCAGAAATGGGGCTCTGCACCCGGTGAGGGGCCCCAGCACCCGGCTGCGGCGCCCTGCCACCTCCCACCTCACCGGGCACGGGCAGGCAGCAAGGGCAGGCTCCCCGGCAGCTGATGCCAAATGTCCCGGGGCCCCAGCAGCCACATCGAGGGCACAGGAGCCTGGGGGAGACAGGCAGGGGCCATCCCCGGGCAACCGGGGCCACTGTGGCCCTGGGGGAGCCCAGCACCGCGATGATCCAGGCCACCTGCAGCTGCCCCGGGTGCTCCGACTGGGGCACCAGGGTCTTGGGCCCCCCCGCCTCGCTGGGTGGGGTGGTGGGGCTGGGGGATGTGCCAGCCAGAGCCTGGGGGTGGTTTGGTGTGTGTCGGGGGACGCTTGCATATATGCTGGGATCAGTGACGGACAGACAGCTCAGCCCTTGCCGGTGGGCACCCGCTCGGAGGGCCGCAGCGCAGTACCGGAGCGCGCAGGGCGGCCACCCTCGGCCCGGAGACCCGTGGGGCGCACGGCTGCAGCTTTGCCGTCCTCCAGCCCCGTGGCGGGCGGCCTCCGGGGAGAAGAGTCCTGAGTGGGGCCGGCCAAGGGTGCTGGGCGCAGGGCGGGTGGCTGGGGGAGCTCAGCGGCAGGGGCTGCAGCGCTCTGGGGGGGACCCCTCGGGCGGCTCTGAAAGGAAGGGGCAGGGCTGGAGCGGCTGCCTCGCTCCTGGGGCTGGGGGACAGACCCCCACCCTGACCCCCACCTCCCGGACGGCTCCTGCTCCCCACGCTTCACCCCCCCTGCTCCCCCAGGCCTGCCCATCCCACAGCAGCCCCACAGCCCCCCTGCCCCGAGGGTTGTGCAGCCTGCAGCCTGCAGCATCCCACGGCGGCACAGCCCTCACCTGGGGGTGCCACGTCCGGGCTCTCCTCAGCCGCGGTGAACTGCAGCTCGGCCCCGTCGGGCAGCAGGGAGCCACGGGAGCGGGGGCACCGGTCCCCAGAGCGCGTCCTCCGCAGCACCGACTGGGGAGGGAAGAGATGCAGGGGCTGCAGTGGTGGTGGGGGGTCAGCACGGTCAGGGTGGCGGCTTGGGGCTCCCCAGCTCTTACCTTCCTGGCCAGGGGGCTGCTGGGGGCTGAGGCGCTGCTGTAGAGGCTGAGGCTGGAGTTGGAGCGGCTGGGGGACAGCACTTTGGAGGAGGGGGCCGACTGGTTCCCCGTGCACTTGGCTGCGGTGGCCCCGAAGGCATCTGGGGACAGGTACTTCTCGTTGATCTTCAGGTTGGTCCTGCCCTTCACTGGGGAGGGACAGCAGAGGCGGTGAGACCCGGGAGCAGGCAGCCCAGACCTGCGGGGCGCCGGCTGGGCGCGGGGACGGCCGTGCCCACCTCTGCAGGGGTCGTTCTTGACCAGGAACTCATCCAGCGCAATCCAGCCCCCGCCAACCCGCACCATCAGGGTGCTGCGCAGGATCCGCACCATCCGCAGCTGCTGAGACTCCCCGAACTGCGGGGAGAGGCGTGTGAGGGCACAGCGAGCGCTGGAGGGGTTTGCCTGGGCTGGGAGCTGGGCATGAGGGCAGGACCCAGCACCCAGCGGTGCCTGTCAGCAGCCCACCAGGTCCCCCACAGCACTGCCCTCCATCAGCACAGATGCTGGGTTTCCCCCGCAGACAGGCAGGGGAAGGAGCTCCTTGCTGGGGCGCAGAATGGGTGCTTTTGGCATAGGCACGTGGGAAAGAGGGCAGCCACCCATGTCCCCCTAGGGACAGGGATCCCATGGGACATGGGTGGCTCTCCCGTGCCCTCTCTGCGCCACTGCAAAGGCTCTGACAGCAAAGGTCGTGGCGCTGGGGGACCTCAGCATGGTGCAGGCTGTGCGTGGGTGTCAGAGCAAGCCCAGGACCCCGGGCCGGGGGGTGACAGCAGCGTGGGGCAGCAGTGGGGGGCGGCACTTACCCGGTACCTGTTGGCGCTGATCTGCTCCACCTGGAAGCGCTTGGCACAGTTGCACTGGGCCACCTGCCTGTTCACCTGGAAGACAGCCCGTGTGGGTCAGACCCATGGCAGGGCACCAGCCTCGTGCCACCGCGGCCCCCTGGCCATACCTCGTCCTGGATCTGGTCGGCATCCGCAGTCCGGCGCAGCGGGTCCCGGTTAGGGTGCAGGGTGCTGACAAATTCGTAGTAGTCAATGAAGCCGTCACCGTTCGTGTCAAAGATGCTCGCCACGGCGTTCATCTCCAGGACGTTGGTGGGGAACTCTGGGGAGGGACAGGGACCCTCAGCCCCGCTGTCCCCTGCTCAGCCCTGCACCGAGCCCAGCCAGCGCTGGCACTGAGCCTGGGTCCTCCTCCAAGGGGGGTGCCCGGCTGTCAGCTCCTGCCCCCGCCGCTCCCAAACTGCCCCGTCCCGGGGGGGCACGGCCCCATGAGCCAGCCCCAGCCCACCACGGGTCCTGGGCACACTCACTGGAGGAGAGGACACTCTCGATGAACTCCCGCTGGCTGATGCGCCCATCCTGGTCCCTGTCGATGCCACGGAAAACATCCAGGACACGGGACTTCATTTGGCTGATCCACTGCATGTAACGCTTTCTCCAGACCCCGAAGTCAAAGTGAGCAAACTCCTCCAGCTCGGAGAGGCACAGAGGAGTTAGCACGGCAGCAGGAAAGCCCCGGAGTCCCCACCTCAGGACCCGTGCTTGGGCTCAGCCCCGATGCCACACAGCCAGCTTGCTCCCAGCCCTGACCCATTAGAGATGGGTGAAAGGGACCCAGGACCCCCAGCTCGGGGTTGCACTGGGGAGCTGCAGGCTCCAGTGGGGCCGGCTCCAGTCACTTGGGGTCACCTTCCCCTGCCCATGGGGACGCATGGGGACAGGGTCAGGGAAGGCTCCCGGCTCTGCCTGCGCTGTTTCACCGACCCAGGGGCCATCCC
Source organism: Anser brachyrhynchus (assembly GCF_964034855.1). Taxonomy (NCBI): domain Eukaryota; kingdom Metazoa; phylum Chordata; class Aves; order Anseriformes; family Anatidae; genus Anser; species Anser brachyrhynchus. Next base: position 161,286,919 of record NC_137695.1, on the reverse strand, counting down.
CCTACGTGCCCACCCAGGGCCTGAGCTCCCGCAGCACAGGGCAGGGAGCTGCTGGCACGAGCCAGGGCCGTGGTGCTGCCGGGGCTGCCCCTACCTCTCGCAGGCGCTGCAGGGCCGTCTCCAGCCGGTACTGCCGGTCCAGAGCCAGGAGCCAGAGCTGCTGCCAGCGGTGCAGGAGCTGGGCCATGAGGGGCGTCTGGGGCTCCAGCCCCCCAAGTGGCACCGCCGGAGCGCCCTGCGCCTTCCCCACGCTGCGGCGCCCTGCAGCCAGCAGAGACAGGGGTGAGGGCACGGCCAGGGGCCTGGGGCGCAGCGTGGGGGCAAAGGGGCTCTCACGTGTGGCCAGTCTGCGGGCGGCTGGCGGCCCCAGCTCAGTGGCCAGCTTCTGCTTGCAGCTCTTGGTGACCTTCTCCACATCAGGCTGCTTGCGGTTCAGCTCTTCCATGAACACCTGCCACAGGAGGACGGCACTGAGCGCCCACCGGCCGTGCCAGACGGTCCGCCAGGCGTGCCCCCCACCCGCCAGCACAGCTGGAGCACGGGGCTGAAGCCAGAGCGTGGCCACCCACCAACCAGCCCCAGGGGGCTCCTGCATCAGCATCGCTCGCAGTAGAAGCAGCAGCTCAGGCATACACCCAGAGCGCTGCATCACCACTGCATGTGCCAGCTGCCGCCACGAATGCACCCAAAGGTCCTCGGTGGGGCTGAGCGCTCCCACCAGTGCCAGGAGGGTACGGGGAGGATGGCGTGCCCCCGGCCTGGCAGGGAGCTGGCTGCGGGGCCCTCACCGCGTGCTGGGCATTGAGCTCCTCCAGCTGCTCAGCCTCCTCCGGCAGCGGCTCCTGGTCCCGCAGGCTCAGTGCCTCCTCGGCAGCCGTGATCCAGTCGACGAGCTGGGCCATCTCCTCCCGCTCGGCCGCCAGGCTGGCCCGCTGGGCTTGCAGCCGCTCGCCCTGCTGCTGCGCCCAGCTCAGCACCTGCGGCAAGGAGCAGGGGCTGAGCCACCGGGGCTGGCGGCGGCGGCATGGGGCCGGATGCGCGGCTGCGGGAGCGGTGTCGGCAGCCCCAGCTGCGCACTGCTGCGGGGGGGTGAAGTCTGTGTCTGGGGTGCCACGGCCCAGCCCTGCCGTGGGGCAGGAGCACAAAACCCTGTCCAGCTGCCCCAGTGACCACAGGATAGGAGCACTGGGCAGGGACATGAGTGCTCCAGGACCCACCGTGCCACGGGGCAGGAGCATGGGGCAAGAATGTGGATGCTCCGGGACCTATCCCTGCTCAAGGGCCCGCAGGCCAGCTGGGTCAGGGCTGACAACTCTGCCCCGCATGTGCCAGGGGACCTTGCAGCTCCTGGGGGCTGCCACCAGTGCTTTGAGCACCACTCCTCAGCACATCCCTGCGGGTGGTGGCCAAACGTGCTTGTACCCAGGTCCATGCTGTTGCAGACGTGCTCACTGCCCTCGCAGCAACCTCACTATCTGGGGTGAGTGGGGCTGCGGGTGAGGGCAGCCCCACAGGTGTTGGGACGGGACGTGCTGCTCCATACCCTGGAGCACCTTCAGATCAGATGCACGGGGATCCCTGCTCACTGAGGGCTTTGTGCAGGTGAGGGCGAGGGATCGGCCAAACCGGACAGACCCGTTCAGGGAGGAATGGGAACGGGGAGGAATGGGAATGCTCTTTCCTGCAAACCCACAGAGCAGGGAGCCTCTGTGGGAGCGGGGTCCGGGTGGAGATCCCCAGGACTCCGCTCCCCAGGGACCGGGGGACGCCATCTCATGTGCGTGGAATGAGCCACCGCCGGCGAGGTGGGGCTGGAGAGGCCGTGGGTGCTCCCCTGCGTGGCCCCAGGACGGGGAAGCAATGGTGGGAGCGAGGGGTGGGAGGGCCGGGTCTGCACAGGAGGGACTGCGCCGGGGGACATCCAGCCCCTGGCAGGACCAAGGCCGGCTGCACCGGCTGGGGAAGGGGCCGGGCACCCCCAGGTCTGCCCAGCTGGGAGGACATCACCAGGAGCACCGGCAGTGGGAGAGGCGTGGGGCTGTGTGGGGCCGTGTGGGGCTGTGTGGGGCCGTGTGGGGCCGTGTGGGGCTGTGTGGGGCTGTGTGGGGCTGTGTGGGGCTGTGTGGGACTGTGTGGGGCTGTGTGGGGCTGTGTGGGGCTGTGTGGGGCCGTGTGGGGCCGTGTGGGACTGTGTGGGGCTGTGTGGGGCTGTGTGGGGCTGTGTGGGGCTGCTCCCTGCAGGGACGGACGGAGCCGGGGCACGCAGCTCACCTCCTGGAAGCGGCTCTTGGCGACGGTGACCCAGGACTTGATGGTGATGATGGAGTCTGGGTGGCAGGTGGAGAGGATCTCCTCCCCCAGCGAGGTGATGCACTCCAGCTCCAGCTGCTGGCACTGCAGGGACTTCATCAGCTCCTGGGAGGGCACACAGAGTGTGGTACTGTGGGGTCCCAGCCCCCCGCATCCTGCGTCCAGAGCCGCCGGGACCGGCTCCCACCCAGCCGGGCATCCAGGCTGGGGAAGGGCGCTGGGTGCTGTGAGCACGTCTGGCCTTGCGCGGGGTGCATGGGGCCCCAAATCTCCATGCCTCGGGGTGCTTGGGGCCCCAGAGCCCACGTCTGGCAGCATCCCACATCATGGCATGTGCCGGCTGGGGCTGCCAATGGGACAAGCAATGGGACGTCCTGGAGCAAGATCGGCGATGTGCCTGGAGGCGGGGGCCGGCGGCGGGCACTGACCTGCAGCTGGTTCTGGCACTCCTGCACAGCCGCTTCCTCCTCGGGGAAGACGCCATACTTGAGGGTTTTCTCTGACTCAGAGAGGCGCCCCAGGAAGGACTGCACCAGGGTGTGAAACTCCTCTGCCTGCCACGACAGCCCAGGACCTGCTCAGCGCCCGCCCTGCAGCCCCCCACCCCTGGCCAGCCCCGAGCCCTGCCGCTGCCCGTGAGGCACCCGGCAGAGCCGCTCCTGTGCAGCCCCAGCCGCTCCCAGACCCCACAGCAGGACAGCGAGGATGATCTTCACCCCAAAGACTCTTTGGGACACAATTTTCCCCGACCCCCATCGGTACATCCCCTCTGAGAAGGGCACCCCGTGCAGCACCCTGCCACGTGCACAGGCACCCTCCACACGCGTGCACCTCCAGCAGGTGCCTTCAGCACCCAACTTGGCACCTTGCTGCTGCACCTTGCGACACGGCCACCCACAGCCCAGCACCCCACACAGCACCCTGCAATGCATGGCCACCCACAGCCCTGCAGCGCCCTGTAACGCACGGCCACCCGCAGCCCAGCACCCCCCGCAGCACCCCGCAATGCACGGCCACCCATAGCTGAGCACCCCGCAATGCACAGGCGTGTGCAGCCTTCCCGTGGGGAGGCACCAGCTGCAGCCCCTGACCTTGCAGCCCCCCAGCTCACTGCCCGCACCTGCCGGAGCGCAGCCTCCAGCCGGGCCTGCTTGGAGACGGAGAGCTTGCAGACCAGGTCCCACCGTGTGCTCAGCTCCTCCATCTGCTTCTGCAGCCACTGGGAGTCCACGCTGCTGCTGCCGCGGGTCAGGTCCCGCACTGAGCGCTTCAGCATCTTGATGCAGCTGGCTCGCTTGCCCAGCTCCTTCTGGAAGACCTGAGGGGGAGAGAGCAGGAGGGAGTGGGAGGTGCCAGGGGTCCCAGTAGCCGTACAAGTGCCCCAGGTGCATGGTACGTGGGGTACATGTGGCACGTGGGGCACCCAAGCACTGCTCAGCGTGCTGGAGGGCCGCGGGCAGGGCTGGTGCAGAGCCCAGGGCTGCCCTGGGGCCGTCGCTCCCCAGGGGTCCCACGGGGCCAGAACACAGCAGGCAGCTCCCTGCACGGCCCGGGGACACCCACCTTATGCTTGTCCATCAGGTCACTGACCAGGTCCCGGTCCCCTCCAACGGGCACGTCCTCGCTGAGCTGCGGCTCAGCACGGTACAACCAGTCCATGAGAGCCTGCAGCGCATCAGTGAACTTGCCTGAGAAGAGCAGGTCCTCCTCTAGCTTGTGCTGCCTGCAAGGGAACAGCCACAGCCGTAAATGCCTGGGATTGCCTGTGGCTGGGGACAGATCCTGGCTCTACCCCCAGGGGCCATAGCCCAGTGGTGCTGAGGAAGGGGGTCCCAAAGCAGGGAGTGGAACACCCAGGGAGGAAGGACTCTGAAGTGTATCCTGCCTGGGACCTGCACGGCGAGCAGAGCACAGGCATCCCACCCCATCCCATCCCATCCTGTCCTGTCCCATCCCCATCCCCATCCCCATCCCCATCCCCATCCCATCCCCATCCCATCCCATCCCCATCCCCATCCCATCCCCATCCCATCCCCATCCCCATCCCCATCCCATCCCCATCCCGTCCCCATCCCATCCCCATCCCATCCCCATCCCCATCCCATCCCCATCCCCATCCCATCCCCATCCCCATCCCATCCCCATCCCATCCCATCCCACCCCCATCCCATCCCCATCCCATCCCCATCCCCATCCCATCCCCATCCCCATCCCATCCCCATCCCATCCCATCCCACCCCCATCCCATCCCATCCCCATCCCATTCCCATCCCCATCCCATCCCCATCCCATCCCCATCCCCATCCCATCCCCATCCCATCCCATCCCACCCCCATCCCATCCCATCCCATCCCCATCCCATCCCCATCCCCATCCCATCCCCATCCCCATCCCCATCCCCATCCCATCCCATCCCATCCCATCCCATCCCATCCCATCCCATCCCATCCCATCCCACCCCACAATCCGGCACGGGGCAGGTGCCCCTCACCTCTCGGTAGCCCGGCTGCACAGCGCATCCCAGCGCTCCTTCAGCTCCCCCAGCAGCTCCTCCAGCGGCTGCAGATCCTCAGGGAGCCGGGCTCTCTCCCGCAGGGCCCTCCCGCTCCGCAGCGTGGCCTCGTACACCGGCCGCTTCGAGCGCAGCTCCCTCTGGAAGGCCTGCGGGCAGGTGGGGTGAGCCCGCCCGGACCCCGGGGCTCGGCGGGGCGGCCGGGGGTGCTGATGCCCCTCACCCAGGGGCTCTCTGTGCCCCCAGAGGCAGACGTGCAACGGTGCCCAGCCGTGGGGTGGGGTGGGCTGGGAGCTGGGGAGCCCCCGGCAGCCGCCCCGCAGCCCCCAGCTCTGCTCCCGCTGCCCTTGGCCAGGCAGCCCGCCCCAGTGGGACTCCCCCGGCCCCGCAGGGCTGGGCAGCGGCGCTCGCCCCTCACCTTGTGCTCAGCCAGCTGGCACTTGATCTCCTCCTGGCTCGTGGCCGTGTCCTGCGGCACCTCCAGGGCCTGCTCCGCCTCGTCCATCCAGTCCAGGAGCAGCCGCCGGGACTCGCTGAACTGCAGCAGGGAGGAGGGGACTTGTGCAGGGCGCACAGCGCAGCGTGGACGAGGAGCCGGAGCAGCACACACGGCAGGGCTGCATGGCCCCCGCACCACGGCACGAGCCACAGGCAGCGCGGCACAGCCCACGTGCCAGGGCGGCACGGCCCAGGCGCCGGCACAGCTCCCTGCAGGGCCTGTGCCCTCGCCAGCTCGGCCGGGTACCTGCTTGGTGCGCTTGCGGGCCTCCTCCAGAGCCGCCCCGCGCTCCGCCGTGTGCTGCAGCACCTTGCCCAGCCGCTCCTTGGCCGTCAGCACGAGGTTCTGGATCACGGCTCCGTCCTGCTTCCTGCTGAAGTCCTTCAAGCGCGACGCGACGGCCTCCAGGCTGCTCAGCTTTTCCCCGTGGGCGTTTGCCTCCTTCACCAGGGCCTGAGGGCAGCCGGACGTGGCTGGGGGGCACGGGCAGCCCCAGGGCAGGAGCAAGCCCCCGAGCCACAGGGCAGGCCCGCGCCGCTGCCGTATGGGGGGAGCCCTAGGGGCAGCCCGGGGGGATTTCCCCCGATGGTGTCCGTGCCGGTGCTGGTCAGGACCTCTCCGGGTGGACCCCAGCCCCCAGGAGCCAGCCCACAGACTCGGGGCATCCCCCTGTGGGTGGGAGGGAGCCCTGCCAGCCCGGCCACACTTGCCTTGTGCTCCTGGATCTGCACGGTGACAGTGTCCAGGATGAAGCTGGGGGGCGTGGGGGAGCTGAGGAGCTCCTCTGCGTGTGCCACCCAGCGCAGCAGCTCCTGCATGGTGCCGTGAAACTCGGTGGTGACGGTCAGCCCCTCGGCCAGGCGCTCCTGCAGGCAGAGCAGGGATGCTGACCGGGACGGGCACCCGCAGCCCCCAGAGCCGGGCAGGGTCCGCACCCGCGGGTGGGCAGCACGCCCCTGCCCCGCACACCTTCCTCTCCTGTGCCTCGGCGTGGACGCTCTCCCACTTCTGCTCCAGGATGCGCAGGCTGTGCTCGGTGCTGCAGGGCCGTGCCGCGCGGCAGGAGCCCAGCAGCCGCTGCAGACGGTCCCGCACGGCGTTGTACGTCTCCTGCTTGGACTCCATCTCCTTGCACAGCTCCTGCCGAGAGGAGAGGCCGGGAAAGGCCGGTGTCAGTGCCCCGTGTTCCTGCCCCGAGCGGGACGGGGAACGGGAGGGCTCCAGCTGCAACTGGGGGGCCTGGACATGCAGGGAGAGGAGCAGAGGGGCTCTGCCCGTCTGGGGAGGGGAGGAGGCAGAGAAGGGTCCCAGCACCCCAGCACAGAGAGGGGCCGGGGGGCACCCCCCAGGGATGGCTCTGCAGCTTGGGGGGCGCGGGGGAGCTCACCAGGTGAGCGGCGAGCTTCTCTTTGGTGGTGTCTGGGTGGCCCCACGCTGGCTTGTAGAAGAAGAGCTGCAGCTCCACGTGCTCCAGCCACTGCAGCAGCTCCGTGATCTCCAGCGTGATGTCCTGCACCTGGGGGGAGGCGCAGGGGGCTCAGCACTGCCTCCACGAGCAGGGGACGTGGCAGCGGGGGCGGCCGCTGTGCTGTGCACCTGGCTGAGGTTGTTCTCCAGCTCCAGCTGGCGGCTCTCGGTCTCGCTCTGCACCACGTCCCAGCGCTGGTTGAGCTGCTGCAGGCTGCGCTGGAGCCCCTCCACGCTCTCCCCCAGGCTGGAGAGCAGCAAGCCCTGCCCGGCCTCATTGACGGACTGCACGGTGCGGGCATGGGACATCACGTCGTTCCGCAGCACCTGGGGACAGCACGGGGCCGTCACGGCCAGAACCTCGCACCCTGCCAGGCACCTGGGCCACCTCCCCTGCCCGCTCCGACGCTGCCATCACGGCACGGGGCCTGGGGAGCGCCGTGGCAAGGGACAGCAGCCACAGTGCTGGGACGCACAGAGCAGGGGCTTTTGTCCTCCAAGTGGCACGGGGCAGGTGCAAGGCAACAAATTTGCTGCTTCGTGGCAGGGGGCTGCTAGGACGGGGGACGGACGAGGCTGGGGCCACCCCGCCTTGCATGGCCCCCCTCGGCCGACGTGCACCTCGCAGCACCCTGCTGACGGCAGGCACGGCACGAGCGTGCCCGGGCAAGGGGAAGGAGACAGCTCACTCCTTCCATGCTGTCACCACGGGAGGGGACGCGTTCTCACGCCGCCCGCCCCGAACCACAGACCTGCCTGGCCAAGCCACCATCGCCCCGGGGCTCGACGCCTTGCCATGGGCCGTGCAGTGCCAGGAGGGGAGGGGGAGCAGTGCCCTGCGGCAGAACACGGCCCCACTGCAGGAGGACCTCGAGAGGGACCGGACGGTGCAATGGGACCCCACGGCAGGACTGTGTCTGGTCCCTCTGGGGGATGTCCCCGTGAGGACGCTCAGCTGCAGGGGCACGCAGCCAACGGCCTGGGGGCAGCCCAGGTCGGGGCGTGCAGGGAGCCCCGTGCCACGGCCGCCCTCACCTTGTGCTTGGCCAGCTCGATCTCGCAGCTCTGCAGGTCGAGGCGCAGCAGCGTGGGGCCCTGCAGCTGCTCCGAGGTGCGGGACAGCCACTGCAGCAGCTCCTCCAGCTGGTGCTGGAACTGCCCCAGGCCCAGCAGAGCTGCCTCCAGCTGGTGCTGCCGGAGGCAAGGGCAGGATCAGGCACCCGTTTGGTGGGGAGCAGGATCAGCCCTGCCCACGCGCCCAGCGCCGCGCAGCACCACGCACCCAGCCGCATGCACCGCGCAGCACCACGCACCGAACGGCCCCACGCACCCACGCTGCTGCGGCTCTCACCTCGTGCCCGTGGCAGATCTGGTCACCAGCTCACGCGCCACCAGCGCCTCCCAGAAGTGCCACTCCAACCCTGCCCCGTGCCTGGGACTGTCCCGCACTGCCCGAGCCCCCCTCACCTGGCGGCTGACGATCTCCTCCTCCAGGCGGTCCCAGCGCTGGCGGAAGTCGCTGAGCGGGGCCGGGGGGTCCCCCTGCCCCTGCCCCCCTGGGCCAGCCTGGTGCCGTAGGCTCTCCACATCCACCTTGCACTGGTAGAGCTCCCGCTTGAACTCCTGTGGGGCAGATTGTAGAATCTGAGCATCGCGTGGGTTGAAAAAGACCCTTAAGATTATCGAGTCCAACCATCAGATGTGAGTGGGTGGCACATGGTCCCTGGCCCTCTGACGTGGAGCCATGGGCCTGCGGTGCCACCAGGCATGGCATGGCACAGCCAAGTATGACATAGCATGGCATGGTACAGCATGGGAGGACTTTGTATGGCACGGCACAGCTGAGTATGGCACACCATGGTATAGGATGCCATAGCACAGCATAGTTTGGAATGGCACGGCACAGCCTGGCACAGCCTGGCACAGCTTGGCACAGGCACCTGGGCCCAGAGCTCCTCCTCGTGGAGAGCCAGGAGCCCTGCCAGCTCGGGGCACCTTGGGCAGGAGGGATTCTGGCACCCCGGGCAGGACCTGGCCACCCTCTGCAGACCACGATCCAGGTGCAGGGGGCACCAGCTCTGCCCAACACACCGCGCTCTCATCCCACTGCCAGGAGGTACCCCGAGTGCCTGCCTGCCCCCCTGCTCCCCATGCCCAACCCCAGAACCGGGGAGGCATCCTGCAGCACATCGCACCTTCAGCTCTGCCAGCTGCTGCTGCACCATGTCCAGGTCCCCACCAACAAGGAACTCCTCCGCGATGCGCAGCTCAGCCGCGTCCAGCCACTCGAACAGCCGCTGGGGACGGAGGGACCGAGGCGTTGGGGAGGGCAGGGGGCCCTAGGCGCTCTGTCCCCATCCCTCTCCCTGCACATGGGACATGCCAGCCCTCCCGGGCTGTGGGGCGCCCACCTGAGCGGGCCCCAGCACCCCACCTGCATGGTCTCCTGGTAGCTGACGGAGGCCTGGAGCTGCTCCTCGAGGCGGGCGTAGCGCTCCGTCCACACCTTGTTCAGGCTGTGCCAGGAGGAGTAGAGCTGCGGCAGGGCGCGAGGGTCAGCGGCACCGCGCGGAGCTCGGGGCGGGGCGGGGGGGCACCGGCACGGGGCGCAAGTCAGCCGGCACCACCACGGGGCGCGAGGGATGCCAGGGACACAGTCCGCTGTGCAAGGACACCAGCCCGGAACACCCACCCTCCCTGCAGCACAGCCCTGGGACACCCACGGGGCTTGGGAACACGCCTGCCCCTTCTCCCGGGTCTGCTCGGCTCTGAGGATGTCCCGTCCCCACGAGCAGTGTCCCCACGTCCCCCATGCGGACCCGTGCCCACCACAGACAGACCCCGGCCCCCCAGTCAGGGCGCTCACATCATCCAGGCTCTTGGTGACATCGGGCTTGTCGGGGTCCCCACAGGAGGACATCAGCTCCACGCCCAGGATGCCCAGCGTGTCCAGCTCACCCTGCAGCGAGTCGATCTCCTCCCGCAGCGCCTGTGGGTGGGGAGGGGGCTCGGAGCTGCCCACGCCGTGGGGCTGCCCGTGGGGACCCCTGCCCTGTACCTGCATGGTGCGGAGCCGCGTGCGGATGGCCTCGGGCTCGCCGCCAGCCTCCTCCAGGCCCAGCACCAGCTGCTGGGTGTCGCTCAGCGTCAGGGCCAGCTCCGAGAGGCCGTGCCAGAAGCGGTCGGCCAGCGCCAGCAGGTCCCGCAGCCAGCGCTCCTGCTCCTCGCAGCGGCCCCGCAGGCGGCCCCACTGGGACAGCAGCTGCGACGTCCGCTCCTGGATCCCTGCGGGGCGCAAGAGGGACGGGGCTCGGGCTGGGGCACCACGAGGGGCTTTGCACCCACACGGGGATGTGCTGCTCCCACACCCCCTGCAGTACCTCTGGCAGCAGCGTCAGAGTTGGCTGCCTGCATGCTGGCCAGCAGCTCGGCACCCTGTGCCTGCACGGTCTCCAGTGCCACCCCCAGCTTCTCCAGCTCTCCCAGGGCCAGGCTGTTCTCCCGGATCTGCTCCCGAAGGTGGGCCGTGTCGCCGCGGACAGACGGCTGGCTTTGCAGGCGGCTCTGCAGCCGCTCCAGGCACTCCAGCAGCAGGTCCATGCGCTCGGTCAGCTGGGGAAGGCGCAGCGGGACCGGCACGGTCACCGGAGGGAAGCTCCGGGGCACCCAGCCCCCGTGCCGGCCGTACCTGGCTGTACCGCGGCAGCGCATCCTCCAGCAGAGCGGCCGCCTGGCGCACACGCTCGCGGACGCGGCAGTATTGCTCCTCCGCCTCCCGCCAGCGCTGCTGGAATGGGGCGCCCTGCTCCGGGCTCAGCTCCACCAGCTGCGCGGAGACGCGCTGCAGCTTCCCCATCAGGGGCCGGTGCTCCGCGATCGCCTCCCGCAGGCACTGGTGGCAGAGGAGAGGCCGTGGGAGCGTGCGGAGCCACGGGACGGGGAGCACGGGGACGAGCCCGGCGCACCCCAGTGCTGCCACTGCACCCGCGCCCCGGCTCCGCTCCGTGTGGGCAGTGCTGCTCCCCGCAGCCGTGCTCCCTTCCCTTTGCCCCTCTCCTCTGCCAGCGGGGCTCAAAGCCCCTGCTCCTGCTCCGTGCATTGGCCTCTCCCACGTCCCCTCTCTGCTCGGCCACCAGCGCCTGCTGCCTGCCCCGTGGTGGGCTGAGCCTGGGTCCCCTCGCAGGCTGCCCACCGCGCTCCCACTCCCACGGGGTGCCAGAGCTCGGCGCTGCCTATGCCCGCCCCTTCCCCATCCCTCACCTGCAGCAGTGCTTGCTGCTCCTTGAAGGCCTCGTAGCTGATGGCGTTTGGGGAAAGCTGCACCCCGACGGCCTGCGTCTCCTCCAGCCACGGCAAGAGCTCAGCGTGAGCCTCGGCAAACTGGGCGAGCAGGGACTGGGCGTGCTCCAGCTGCACAGCGCAAGCCCCGCTGCGCACGAAGAGCTGCTCCGCACGCTCCCGCAGCGCCTGCACCGAGGGCTGCAGAGACACGCAGCTCGCTGGGTGCCCGCTGCCAGCGCGGAGGCATGGCACGGCCGGCCACGTGCCCCCAGCACCGCCCGGCGCGGCCCCACTGCAGCCACTCACCTGCAGGTGCTGCTGCAGGGGCTCGGGGCAGGACCGCAGCAGCGGGTCCGCGACGCCCAGCAGCCGCTCCACCAGCCCGCGGTGGTGCAGGATCTCAGCAGAGAGCAGCTGCAAGACAGAGGCAGGCGGGTGCCGCATGGCAGCGAGGTGGGGCTGCACGCGCCGGACCCAGGCACACGGGCCCCGGGGGCTGGCCGTCCCCCTGCCCAGCGCAGATGACCCTCCGCGGGGGGACAGCGGCCAGCCCCCAGCCCCGGTGACGGCACGAGCAGGGCCCGCGGTGGCCCTGAGCGGCTTCTCCGACCCACCTTCTGGTCCGAGAGCTGTGAGCGGAGCGCCTGCGCGTCCAGCTGGACCTGGCTGACCGCCTCCAGCCGCTCGCCGAGCCCCGCCAGGTGGGCGAGCTCGGAGCCCAGGATCTGCTCGAACTGCAGCAGGGACGGGAGCTGTTGGCTGTGCACCGGGGGGGCCTCCCAGGGCAGAGCCCCCGGCGCATTCGGTCAGGGCAGGACTTCCCCCCTGCCTGGCACGGCCCATCCCTGCACCCCTCCAGACCCTTCCCTGGCTGCACGATGGGGACGGAGGGTGACGGTCCCCCGGGCCCCCTTTTTCCCCACCTTCTCCCTGTCGCTCGTGCTGACTGGAGGCTCCTGGCCGCCGTGCTGGCTGTCCCAGGAGGCCAGCTCCTTCTCCATGCGTCCCAGCCAGAGCGCCAGGTCCTCCTGGGCAGTGCCCACACGGGATGAGGCCTCCAGGGTCTGCCCCAGACGGTGCATGGTGTCAGCGCTGCTCTGGCCCACGATGAGGTACCGCATCCTCAGGGATTCCATCTTCTCCTGCGCCAGCTGGGCCTCCTCCCCTGTGGCAGCACCGCGAGCAGCCTCAGCACTGCTGCAGCAGCATCCCCAGGGCCAGGGACCTGCTGCGGCGAGCGTGCCCTCCCTCCCGACGGTCTCCACATCCTGCTCTTCCCCTCCTCTGCTTCTCCTGGACCTGGCTCTGCTCCCTCACCCCCACCAGCAGCAAAGTCCAAGTGCCTGTCCGCTGCTGGCTGAGCCCGCTGCTGGTGCGCCCCATCCCACCGCGCCCTGCCCTGCTGTGGGCCAGGCTCCCCCCGGCCGCTCTCCGTCCGATGGGATGCGTGTGCCCCATCCACGAGGCAGGGCGGGCATCGCACGATGCTGTGCTCCCGAAGTCAGTGGCAACCCAGCGGGGCGTGGAGCACCCCAAGGACACCCAGCACCATGGGGTGCCCCCACTGCCACCTCCCTGGGACATGTCTTGGTGCCGGACAGCCCAGGGCTGAGCTCTGTGCCTCTCCCTCCCACCTCCTGCTGTCCCGACCCTGTGGCCCTCCACGTCCACATGGACCCAGCACCACATGGACGCATCTCACCCTGCTCATCTGGGGGCATCGCCACCGCCCCCCTTCCAGGCCAGCCCCATCCTGCGGCTCTGCCCTCACTGGGACTGCAGCAGGTACCCCACAGACCCCAACACCTGAGCCCTGGGGCTGCGGTCCCCCACGTGGTGCCACTCCCCGCTCACCTGTCACCATCTGCAGGACCCGCTGCCCGCTCTCCAGGACACCTTCCAGCTCTGCCAGCCTGGCGCGGATCTCCTCGCAGAGGGCCTGGGAGGGAGGGTCCTGTGGCAGCGGCTGCTCTCCCCGTCCCAGCCCTCCCCGTGCCCAAATTCGCGGCTCCCTCCGCGCCCTGGCCCGCTGCGTCCATGCCTGCCCTGACCTGGGTTTGCTGGTGGGCTTCCTGCACGCGACTGACGCAGCCATTGGCACGCCAGAGCTGGGCCAGCTGCCGCTCTGTGGCACCGAGCCACTCCTGGAAGGAGTCCACGGCTTCCTGGAAGCCCTGTGCTGCCGGCAGGATCCGCTCCAGGCGGCCGTACCTGCGCCGGGAAGGCTGGGTGAGCTGGGCTGCGCTTCCCGCCCCGACCGCGAGAGGTGAGGCCGGCATCCCCCCGTCCGTCCCAAGGACACGCTGCAGGTGCCTTGGGCTCGGGGTCCTGGGAGCGGGGATGTGGGGACACGGGGACACAGGGCGAGGTGTCCCCTGCCCAGCTGCACCAGCCCCAGTCCTGCTCCATCACCGTTCCTCGCAGCAGGGCGTGCACAGAGCCGCTGACCCCGCACAGCCACGGGGCCGGGACGGAGGAGAGATGTGGCGAGGGTGCGTGCTGCTGCCGCTGCAGGGCACGGCGGGGGAACTGCGCGGCACCGCCGGCCGCTCCTGCACACACGGGGTCGGAGCCACTGACCCCACGGACAAATGCCTTGGCCCTGACCCACCTGGCTTCAGCCTCCTGCATCAGCTTGCCCCACTTTTCCCCGAGGCTGGAAAGGCTGCTGCTCCCCTCGGGTGCTGCTGCCGTGGTGCCTGGCAGCACCGCTCGCTCCTGCAGGACGTGCTCCACACGGGGCCTCCGCTCCTCCAGCAGCCGCTTCAGGAGCTGAAGGGAGCGCGGCACAGAGCTGTGCCGGGGGGGCCGCTCAGCCCCCAGCCCCTAGCCCTGTAATCCCCGGCTGGAGGGAGGCCAGGAGATCAGCGTGGGAGGGACGCGCCTGCCCGGGATTTGCTGACCTTCTGCTCCTCCAGCTGCGCCTTCGCCACCTTCACTTCCGAGGAGGGCGGCTTCTGGTTGCTCACCAGCTCCTCCATGTCTGCCACCCACGCCAGCAGGCTCTCCAGAGTGTCCTGGGTTCGCTCCGTACCTGCCACATCCTCCGGGACGGGGACAGCCCGCAGGGACACCTGGGGAGAGAGGTGGCTGAGCCACCCAGGCTTGGGACGGCCGTGGGGCTGGGGTGCTCTGGCCCCTGTGATGCCCAGTCCCGGAGGCGGTGCTGGGACAGAGGCCCCCAGCCCAGCCCGAGCCCTCCCCAGCACCCCCTGCCTGGCCCCATGCCACCTGCCGGTCCCTGCTGGCCCCACCGGCAGAGCCGTGCTGGGGAAGGGCTCTGCACAGACCACACTCGGTGCTCGGGGCCCAAAGACCAGGCACTGCCCGCAGAGCTCGGGAAAGCCCTAGCGCACACCCTGGAGCACCCAGCACGGTGCGCGCCCTACAGGCTCACAGCGCCAGGGGCAGGCTCAAGCCCCCACCCGCCGTGGCAGAGGGGAGGGGGCTGCTCCGACCTCCTGGCACCTGGCTGGGGGTGCTGGGCCCCCCCAGCCCACGCCTGGGGCTGGCACGGCGTCGTCCTTGGCGAGAGGCTCCTGCCCGGCAGTCACCTCTGAGGCATCCACGTGTCCAGAGTGGCCGCCGGCTGCGAGCTCCCCCGCGCGCTCCGTCAGCACCGTGACCGTCCGGGTGACCAGGGGCTCCCCGCCCTTCTCGCCGGCCGGGTACTCGGTCACCTCCACAATCTCCGTCACGATGGTCTCCGTCACCTCCGTCACTTCTGTCACCTCCCGGGTGGTGACGGGCTTCCAGGACCAGGCGCTCCGGGGGGCGCCGGCCCGGGGGGGCGTCCAGGCTGCGCCCCGCGCCTCACCCTGCCCCTTGAGCGGGACGCAGGCTGTGCTCCCGTTCTGCACCGCCACCTCCGAGAGGCTGCGCTTCAGCGCTGGGCTGCCTGCCCCGCTCCGGCCAGCCGCAGGTGCCGGGCTCCAGCCGTTCTCCACCGGCGCCGGCGGCTTCTCCAGCGGCCCCATCCGGGCCTCCGCGACGCTCCCGCCGGGCAGCTGCCCCACGTCCAGCCCCAGGTCCCGGAGCTGCGGCTCCCGGAGGAGCTCCTCTGAGCGCCGGCTCTTCTCGCCCAGGCAGCTGGGCCGACTCACCGAGTTCCCCATGGTGCGGGCGCCGGGCCCCCACCTCAAATCCCGGCCTGAAACAAGCCAGGAGGACGCATGTTATCGGAGCCACCACGGGGCTGCACGGCGGCCGAGCCCCGCTCTGCAGCGCCTGGGGCCTCATCCTGCACCCCAGGGCCCCGGCTCCCAGCTGCACTTCTGCCCCAGCGGATGCTGGTGCCACCCGAATTCCTGCACAGGCCTGGGAGGCCCAAGAGACCCCGAACCACAGGGCCAGGGCCCTGGGGACAGGGGGGAATGAAGCACTGGTGGTCACCTAGACCTAGCTGTCACGGGGAGAGGGATGGCGCAGGGCGGGGACGCCGCGGGACTTGTGGCTTTGCCACCTCTCGGCGGGCAGCGCGCATCCCTGCCTGGCAGATGCGCGTCTCGTTAAGAGAAATGTAAATAAAAGGTACCGGGAGGCAGCGCAGGGCGCCCGCAGACAGGCAGATGCTCCCAACCAGCATCGCTTTGTGCCATTAGATTAACTCCGAGGCGAGCGGAGCCGGGAGAAAAGAGCCATCTGTCTGCAGCGCCCTGACAAAGGCAGCACCGGGGACCTGCGGGGGGGAGCGGGGCCGGGGCCGTCCATCGGGAGCACCCACCCGGCAGGCAGGCAGCTCCCCGCCTCGCCGGCCCCTGCCCGCCTGCCGCAGCCATAAATCCCCCGCGCCACCCGCCAGGACCCTCCCACGCCAGACCCAGCCCAGCGCTGCCGCAGCGCAGCCTGCGCCCGGGGCCTGGCGCCGGGCATGCACCCGTGTGCATGCACACACACGCGTGCACACACACCCAGGGGGCTTGCAGGGGCGCGCGCACACACACACACACACACACGCACCCACCCGCATGGCCGGCACAGACCCCTGGCTGCTGGGGCTCTGCGTGCACGCGCAGCCCCCTGCCCACAGCCCCCCGGCTGCAGCCCAGCCCCTCCTGGCAGCACCCAGGTCCACGCGGGGTGCGTGCGGCCCCTGGGCACTGCACAGGCACCCGCGGCTGCGTGCACCTGTGGCGCAGCCACGCTCCCCACGTGCACACGCGCCCGCAGCGGGGCAGTGCTCTGCTCACACACAGACACCGCGCTTCGCACGCACCCACGCTGCTCAGCCGCACGCACGCCGTGCAACAGGCGCAGACCCCGCACCGCCGCCACGCTGCACGTGCGCACCCAGCAGCAGCGGCACACAGACACACACAGACACACACAGACACACACAGATGTGCCCACGCCAGCTGCGGACACGTGCAACGGGGGCACGCGCGGGGCCAGCACGCCGCACACGCAGGGTGCACGTTCCGCAGCCGCCAGCCCCGTGGGTGCACGCCGAGCCCCCCGGCGGGGCGCAGACCCCCGCACACGGCACCTGCACGCGCACTCGCACGGCTGCACCTTGCAGGGGGGCTCCGGGACCCCGGTCCCGGCCCCGCACGCAGCGCCCCCCGGCCCCCCGGCGCGCCCCCCGGCCCCCCGCAGGTGGGCTGTCCGCGGGGTCCCCAGGGGAGGCCGGGGGGCCCCCGCACCCTCCCCGCGCCCCGCAGGGACCTCGCGCCCCGCCCCGCCCGGCCCCGCGGCGCGACCCCCCCCGGGCGCCCCCTCGCCCCCCGGCGCTCCCCAGGCGGGGCCGGGGGCGCAGCCCCGCACTCACCCCGCGGGTGGCCGTGGGCCGGGGCCGCCCCGCTCCCGCCGCCCGCTCCCGGGCGCGCCGCCGGCCCCTCGCGGCGGGGCGGGGACGGGCCCCGGGGGCGCGGAGCGGGGACGGGCCCCGGGTCACCGCCGCGGGGACATCGCCCGCGGGGCTCGGCGCGGCTCGGCACGGCGCGGCACGGCTCGGCTGACCCCGCCGCACGCCCCGCTCATACAATACGGCCGCTCGCGTTAACCCTTGGCGTGCTGAGCCGCGGCGGGGCCGTTACCGGGGAAACCCCCGGGGCCTCGCAGCCATCCCGGGCGGGGGAGGGGAGCGGCGCCGTTCCCACCGCCCCGCTCCCCGGCACCTGCCCCCGGCCCCGCACCGGGCTGGGCGCGCCCCGGGAGGTCGGGACCCGGCCCCGTGCGCGGCCCCCCCCGGGCAGGCCGGGGGTTGCGGGGGGGGGGGGGGGGGGGGGCGCTGCCGCCCGGCCCCGGGTCCCGAGCGCGGCCCCCCCAGGGGCGGCCGGGGCGCGGCCCCCTCCCCGCGCACCCCAAGGCCGGGGTGGGGGGGTCTCGGGTGGGAGCGGCGGGGCCGGGAGGGGGGCGGCCGGGCGGGGGGGCGGCGGTGCCAGGACAGAGCCCACCGCCCCCCCGGGGGTCTCCGGGCCGGACCCGCTGCTGCCCTGGGTGCGGGAGCGGACCGGGGCTCCCGGGGGGGTCGGGGCCCTGCCGCTGCCCGCGGTGCCCGTGCCACCAGCCCCAGCGCTGGGGCCTGCCCGAGCCCTCCCCGTGCGGGGCCCGGCCCCGGGCCGGGGGGCTCCTGCCCCGCGCGAAGGAGCGGGTGCCCCTCGGGGGGCCCCGGGCAGCGACGCGAGGCGCTGATGGATGGGGCTCCCTTGGGCTCTCCTGAAAGCGGCGGGCGGAGGCGGCCGGGGGCTTTGTCTGCTCGGCCGCCGGAGACGCCGCAGGGAATTAGCATAGCCCGGGCTCTCCTGCGGCACCGCGTCGCCTTCCCGCTGCTGGCGGCGAGGAGCTCAGCACCCGGTGCTGGGGGCGTGCGTGGGCTCCCTGCTGAGGCGTGGGCCTCCCTGGCTGCTCTGGGTATCCGCAAAGGAGCCACGCCAACCGGGAGGCACCGAGGCCTGGCCGAGGGTGCTGAGCCCCTGGTGCTGCCTCTGTGCTGGGGCGGTGATGCTGCCCCACCGAGCACCCCAAAGAGGAGCTGGCCGGGGGGGGCTGCGCCCCTCGCCTGCTGCCCCCAGACCCAGCGCCATCTGCCACCTCCCGCAGCACTGCTCTCGCCCCCCCGCCCCCCACCACGCAGCCCCATGGAGGGCGTGCAGGAGCCTGGACACCCCCGGCACAGCCGCCACGCTGGTGAGGCACCCGTGCCCCCGAGCACCCGGCCGGGGCCCCCCGAGGTGGGGGCAGCAGCCCCGGTTCCCTCCTGGAGCCGCTCGCTGAGCCCGAGCTGCGCACCTGCCAGGACCCCCCCTGGCACGCTCCCCGGCCTCAGGTACGGGCTGGGGGTGGCGCGGGTGCCCCGGGCAGAGCGAGCGCAGCGCGGGGCAGCGGCGGGAGCGGTCGGCTGGAATCCGCAGCCTCAGATCCCGGGAGCTGGGTGGGTTTCTCCTCGGCCTCGGCTTTGTCTGCGCCAGGGCCGCGATGAATGGCCCTTTCAGTTTGTGCTGTCATGTGTGCGCAGGGAGCCCGTGTGCTGGCCAGCCCCAGAACAAAAGGAGCCAGCGAGGGACTGCTCACAGGGCCGCGAGGAGGGGCTGGCCAGGACAGCCCCCGCCGGCCGGGTGCTCCCGCTGCTGCTCCACGCAGAGGCCGTGCTGGCCGGGGAGCTGGGGGGACGCCTCACACCCTGCTGGCAGGGGCCTGCGAGCAGATGGGCACGCAGGGCTGCGCAGCGGGGGCACGGCTGCACGCGCCTGGGCAGCGTGTGCAACCCTCCCTGTGCACAGCTGCACACCCCTTGCTGGACGGAGGGGAGGCAGCACAGGGCTGCGCCCGGTGCAGGAGGTGGCCCTGCTGCCCGCGGGGTACGGGCAGGGACCGGCTGCCGGCAGGGGCTCGAGGCTCCAAGCTCGCCGCAGCCAAAGGAGGTGCCGGTGGGGTGCTGAGGCACAGCCGTGCCACGGGCAGGTCTGGGTGAGCACCGTGGGGCTGGGGAGGGTGGACCGGGGACATGGCACCCTGCCTGGTCCCTTGGTGCCAGTGGGAGGTTGGCCATGCCATTCCCACCAGCCACGGCCAGGCACTGTCCTGTTTGGGGACTGAGACCTCACCAGCCTCTGCGAAGCGTGGGCTGGGTCCTGCCTGGCTCTGCCGGCTGCCGTTCGCCCGGGGCAAGCCCATTACCTGCAGCGCAGGGCCCGGCTCCGGCAGCCTCTTCTCCACGGCGTCCAGCCAGTGCCGCAGGGCCAGCAGCTGCTCGTGCACTTCCAGCCGCCACTCCGTCCCCTCGCCCCGCTGCTGCGCCCTGCGGAGAGAGCGCGGGACATGCACGGCTGCAGGGACACAGGGCACAACCAGGACGTGCAGGCGTCCCTCCAGGGACCCCTGTGTTTGGGTGGGACAGCGATGAATCTGCCCACAACACCCTTGCCCCTTTCCCAGCGGCTGACCCAGACGGGATGGTGCCGGATTCACCCCAGCCCCTGCCATCACGAAGATGCCCACGGGCGGTCCCTGGCCCTGGCCAGCCCTCGACGTGCCCGGCAGAGACCCGTACCTCTCCAGCTCCTCCGCCTCTGGTGACAGCCCCTCCGCGCTCGTCCCAGAGAGCCCGGTGCCATCCGCAGCGAAGCGCGTCTGCAGAGAGAGCAGAAGGAAGGGGTGGGACGGGGTTTTCTGGCGGGGGGCACAGCGGGGCCAGTACCTGCGGGCGGGTGGAGCGGCGTGGTGCCGCAGGGCAGCAGGGATGCGACCCAAGAGGAGACCCCGTGGGTGTGACCCCGTCCCAGCCCAGGTGCCCAGGAAGCCGAAATCACGTTGTTCCAGCTGCCCCGTCATCCAGGCAAGGCCCCGCATGCTCGCCTCGCACTGGTGCAGACTTGGCCCATCGCAGTCAGGGGCCCACCACATCCCTAAATCTGCTCCTCGCAAGGCTGGCAGCGCCAGACCCTGTGCTTGGTGCCAGGCTGAGCCCAGCCCACACCGACCCACAGCGCTGCCTGGGGGGGTGACGGCTCCCAGCGCCAGGGCAGGGAAAGCCCCTCAGTGCCCCACAGAGCTCCCCACCTGCCCAAGCCCTGCAGCCGGTGGCACGCTGAGGCACTGCTCTGTCTCTGTCCCTGCACCACTGAGCCAGGCTGCCCCGTGCCACATTGCACCCGTCCCTGCACAGCCCGTGGGTGGGTGCGGGATGCGCGGAGGGCTGGGCAGGCTTCGCAAACCCCAGCACCAAAGCCCCAGGAGCAGCAACTGTCTGGGGGCGCTGCCCGGAGGAGGCTGAGCTGCAAAGCACAAAGGACCCCCCCATGTTAGCTCGCGTGCTGGCTGCCTGTGGGAGTCCTCCCCTGCCTCCAGTGTCACCCCTGTGCTCTCCCAGTCCAGACCAGTGGGCTGGCAGGACTCGTCACCAGCAGTCTCGAGATGGGCACAGCACCGGGAGTGATGACTTTCTGACGCTGTCCCCACCGGGGCAGTGTCACCTCGCCCCATTTCCACCCCCTGTACATAGACTGCGTGTCTCAGACCAGCTACCGCATGCCCAGTCCCTGCAGCCTGCAGCCCCGCACATGCCCTTGTGGTCCCTCGCCCTCGCCGCACCCCCAGCAGTGGCCAGAGCAGCCCCGAGCCCTGTGCCGGCGCCCCAGCCCTGCCCCGCTGCAGAGCCACTTGCCACCCTCCGCCAGCCTGGCTGAACATCATGAAGGAGGGCAGGATCCAGCGCTGCGAGTACCACTGGGAATCCCGAAGAGGGAAAAGCGTGTGGCAGAAAAGCACGCGGCGCCGGCAGCTGGATGAGAGCAGAGCAGGCGCTGCATGTGCTGCAGTGAGCATCCATCCCAGCTGCCGAGAGGCGGGAGCGGGAGCACGACTGCTGCGAGAGGCTGTGGGAGGTGAAGTACAAACCTCCTGTGGGATGCCGTGAGGAGGGTGATGACAAGGAACGTGAGCACGAGGCAGAGCGAGGGTGGGCGTGTGGCCCCCACACAGATCTGCTGGCTGTGCATTTGAGATGCCGTGCATCGGCTCTGCCTGCGAGGGGCAGAGGCTGAGGACCACAGGCTCGATAAGCAGGGACATGGAATATTTTCACAAGCACGAGGAGTGACCATGGTGTTCACAGTCAAGTTCAGGCAGTCCGTGGGGCTCTTCGCTGCCCATGCTCCCCGCACTGCCCCCAGCTCAGCGCAGCAATGGGATGCGCTTCTCCAGCAACTGTGCCCAAACCCCAGCATGGGCTGGCAGGGAACGGAGCCCTGGCTACCGCTGCCAGCCCGCCGCAGACACCATGCGGCACCGTGTCTGCACGGCTCCTGGGGACGTGCCGATGGACACGTGACAAGAGCAGAACCCCCAGACCACTGCGGATGCCCACGCGCTGGGTACTGCGTGTGCCTGCAGTGGGAGCAGCCGCAGCGGGCCCTGTGCCACCACCCGGGCACGTCTGGGTGCCCCCAAAGCAGCCACCAGCCCCAGCTCAGCCGCTGGCCGGGGACAGCCACCAGGCACAGCTCCGTCCTGGGACATGACAACCAGAACGAACGGATTTGGAGCCGCCTGACAGCAGTGACGCGGTGCCTTGGGAGGGGGGCACAGGTCCCCGCGCCGCCGCAGTGCCCGCAGCCCCGTCAGCGGCTTCAGAGCTCAGAGCGCCCCGAGGTCGCTCGGTATCGCCGCAGCCCCTGGCCGGCCCCGCAGCCTGGCGGCACCCACCCGTGGCAGCCAGTGCCATCAGCCCTGCTCCTGCCTCCTGGGGCCTGCAGCCAGCAGAGGGGTGGGTTCAGCAGCCAGGATCACTGAGCACACTGCCAACAGCAGCCCGCCGTGCTGACTGCACCGTGCCATGCAGCGGCACCGGGACACGGGCACACCCCACGGGGCAGCGCTGTCATCAGCCGATGGGCATCGAGATTTCCACGGGGGCCGGGGGGGCTGCGTGCCGCCGCACAGCGAGTGGGGGCTCCGTGCCCCGGGGCAGCGGCAGGCCGCTGGGGAGCCGCTGGGCTCCACACGTGCGGAGGAAGCAGAGCGGGGCAGCTTATGGCCCTACAGAAAAGTTCAGCACCCTGGCGGAGGGGGGGGGCGTGGGAGAGGCCAGTCCTGCTTTGTGGCTGCCTGCTAAGCTGTACACAGTGTTCCCAGCGCGGCGAGCTGCGGGCTGCAGCGCGGCGCCAGCAGTGCCCGGGGCGGCGGGCACACAGAGCTGGCAGCCGCTGCATGCCAGCGGGGACGAGCTGGCAGCCGTGGCCCTGCTTGGGATGGAAGCCACAGGTCCCCCGCGGCCGGACAGGGCCCCGCAGCCAAGGGCAATGCGCACCCTGGGCGTGAGCTCCCGTGCCAGCAGCAGGGCTGGTGCCCGGCTCGGCTGCCACGCACCTGGGAGCACCGAGCCCCTCTGGCAAGCGTCGGCGGGGTCCCCGCGAGTGTTTTGTGTAAGTTGGTCACCGGCTGTTTGCAAACGTTTGTGCACGCAGGCGGGCCTGCGTCGCAGGGCTGAGTGACAGCCATTATGGGCGCCACATTCAGCGCCCCGCATACGCTGCCCAGAGGTTTTAACGCTGCGCCACCGCTCAGCTCGCAGGGGCTGAAAGGAGTGAACTCTGGCCTTCACGTCAGCGGGGCAAGCTAAGCTGCAGTGCATTAAAAACGGGAATATAATAGAGTTATCCATCATAATTAGCCTGGCCCAATTACACGCTCGCTCGGCCGCTCCCAGCGCGCGGTACCGCGCCGTGGCAGCTGACACTGCTCAGCGCCGCTCCCCCGGCCCGGCTGCGGCCCCGGCGCTCCCTCGCGCGGTGCTTGTGCTCGCTCGGCTGCGCCAGGGCCACCAGGGCTACAGGCACTGGGCAAATCTGCAGCAGCTCCAGCGGGGAGCAATGGGACCGGGCAGCCCCTGCCACAGCTCTGCCCTGGCCCCCAGGGGCACGGTGGCATGGCAAGGGGCTCCCTGATGAGCTCCCCGATCCCTGGGAAAGCCTCGCTGCGGCATTTGGCTGGTCACAGCTGGTACCGGAGGCTGACAAGCAGCAGCCCCAGGGGCAGGTCCCCGGCTTCCCGCTGTCCCTGTGCCCGTGGTCCTGACGGTGCCGCTTGTCCGCACGGTGCCTGGCTGATGCCGAGTCCTGCTGCGCGACACCGAGGCACCGGTGCTGCCAGGTGCACGGGAAGCAGCGCGGCTCTAGCGTGAGTGCGTGGGAGCCTGAGAGGCGTGGATGTGGGGGGTGTCCCTCCCCTGCACGCCCCACCGGGGGCCTGCCCCTTTGCCAGGCACCGCAGCGGGGTCCCACCACCCGGCCCCACTGCCGTGCCAGGAGGCCACCCATGCCATGGCCAACGTGGGCACAGTGCTGCGGGCCTGGGGCATGGGGGCCCCTCAGCAATCAGGTGCCGCTCCCAGGGGCCGAGGCTTCCCAGGAGGAGCCCGCAGGATTTGCAGAGTTCAGGGTTCGCTCTCAGGAGTTCTCGGCCCCAGGATGGGGAGGTCAATCCCCCCTCCCCCCCCCCCAGGAGGGTCTTTGCGGATGAGGGTATCTAGTCCATGGAGTGGGGTAGGGACAGGGGGGTTCTCCCTGAAGCAGAAGGGTCTCAGTGGGCTCATGAGGTTTGTGAGAGGTGTCCAGCCCCGAGGGGCAGCAGGAAGGTGGAGGTGAGGCAGCAGGAATTACCTCTGGTGGCAGCGAGGTGGTGCACACCCCCAGGGTGCTGATGAGCACAGGGTGCAGGCTCCGCACCGGCTGTGCCACCCTGGGGGAGCTTCCCCCTGCTGGGACCCATCCTAAGCCCACGAGGATGGGCGCAGCAGCCTGCAGCCACCCCTGGCACGAGGGCTGTGCCCGCGCGGTGCCCCCACCCCTGCCACATCCAGTAGCTGCGTCCCAGCGCACCACGCTGCAGGGAGGGACGCTGCTGCTAATTGCTGACGCGCAATGCAATTAACTTGCTCCCAAGCCACTGCCATCTGTCTGCGTCAGCCCAGGCTCTCCCTGGGTGCCGCTACATGGCTGATGGGCTCAGCTGCTCCCAGCATGGTCCTGCTGCTGCTGGGCAGATCCCGCCGGCCCCAACATCGCACGGAGCGGGCGCTGCCCCTGCACCACCCGGCAGCCCGCGCGTGCCATGCTCAGCCCTGCTGTGCCAGCTCTGGTCTTCCTGGCGTGGTGCCTGGCGCCCAGCCCAGCCCAGGGCCTGCAGGGCTGCAAAGATTTCATGTGCCAGTAGAGCCAGTGCCAGAAACCCTCCTGAGCAGGTGCCTCCACGCTCAGGTTTGCCCATACAAACCCTGATGCTTGGTTACCGGCCAGCTCGCCCCTGCCTGCCCAGGCCGCTCTGTCCTGGAAGCCATGCGGGGCGTTCCCGAGCACTGGGACCCATCCGCGACGCTTTGTGCACCACCGGGCTGAGTGAGCCACGCTCCTGTCGCACCACAGGGACAAGCAGAGGCCAGCGGCCCACTGTGCACAGCCCCAGCAAGGCTCTGCTCACGCAGCAGCTGCACACATCGGCACCAGCACAGCAGCGCCCTGGGGTGCAGTGGGCGCTGCCATACGCACTGCACTGCACAGGGCGTCAGGGCGGTGCTTGTGCACAAGATGCAGCCTCAGAAGCCTCCACTCCACCAGCAGTGCCCCCCTGCTGCTGCTACCCCCGCCCCCAAAACCAGGGAGCCACTGGCAAGGGGCTGCAGCCTCCCAGGGCCATCCGAGCCCACGGCCCTGCTGGGCCCACACTCACCTTGATGCAGAGCACACCCAGCTCCGGGAGCCCGGGGCAGCCAGCAGCGTGCCTGGGGTCCCTGGGACAATCCTGCGGCCCTGGTCTGGGCACAGTGGCATGGGGGGGGCTGCCTGGGCATGGCTTTGCATGCACCGAGCACACTGGCATAGCACTCACACCAGGCACTGGGCAGTGCCCGCGGGCAGCAGGGTCCTGCTGGCCCCAGGTCCCTGCACCAGTGCCCCGGCCATGCCCCAGCTGGACAGGCAGCCTCCTCCTCCCCGCCAGCAAGCACCCACAGCGGCACAGCCCAAGAGTGCAGGAGGTGACCGAGAGCCCCCAGCCCACCCACCGGGCACGGCCGCTGACCAGGGAGCAGCGAGTGTGAACAGACCACGCGGAGCTGCCGGCTGGTTTCATAGGATCTCTTTTACTGACCTCACTGGGGAGAGCCATGGGTCCATACTGCATGTTTTACAAACACTTCACGGTATATACAAGTCAGGTTTTAGTGTTTTGCCCCCAAAAAGAGATGCTTTTGGATTATTGATAAGCTCCCGCTGCCCTGATGAGAAATGATTGGGAAATCAGGGAAGGGCAGGGACCCAAAGGAGTGGGAGCCCTGGCTCGGGCTGGGTATGTTACAGAATCGCCCACGTTAGTATGTCATGCAAAAGCAAAACTGGATAATGAGAATAATAACAAATGCTGAGGAATAACATGATCGATTTACACATGGCAAAATGAGAGAAGGTGGGAAGGAGGAGAGGTGCTGTGGAGATCCGCGAGCGAGCCGTGGCACCGTGCGTGGAGGCTGATCCTGAGGGAGGATGGGGTGCACTGGCACGGGGCGAGGGGAGGGCCAGGCAACCGCGCGGGTGCCTCTGGGGCCAGGGTGGCCAGGCCGGGCAGGCACAGCCCCCGCTGCCACCTCACTTATTGCTTCAGCCCCTGCTGGGGCACCGGTGGAGGATGTGGTGGGGCTGGGGCCACGCGCTGCCAGGGGGCAGGGGCGGCTGGTGAGTCAGGGGCTCCCGTGCTGCGGAGCACCTCCTGCACCCGGGCAGCGTGGCCCCAGGTCTCTGAGCGGGGATCTGGCAAGTGCAAAGGGAGAGGGAGCATTTCCCAGTGTCCTCAAGTGCGGTCCCACTTGCCCCAGCACTGGGGTACGGGCTCCGTGGCAGCGGTGAGGGGAGTTGGGATGGACATCCAGCAACACTAAAACAAAGCGAACAGAAAAGATGGGATGAGACAGGAGGACTGGTCCATGAGATGAAGCCACTGAGCCCAGCCGGCAGCGCCACGCGCCCGCCCCACACCAGCCTGCTCGCCCCGTGGAGCCTGGGCACAGCGGGAGCTCGTGTGGGGAGCCAGAACTGCTCTGGCACGGCCGTGGCTGAAAAGCCTCCACCGCCGGCCACGCTACCCCTGCACGTGCTTGGAGGAAAGCAATGCCCCGTGGCCATTTCACAGTCACAGTCTGGAGGATGTGCCCCCCCCCAGCAGCAGCCCCGCAAGCTGCAGGACCACGGGAAGCCCCCGAGAGCAGGGAAAGGTCAGCATTACCTGCGCAGGTGAGCTCAGCCGAGGCGCTGCCGCGTCCAGGGCTCCCCTCGAGCCGATCCACGACCTGCTAACGTCGGAGACCCAGCTGAGGAACTCGCCCAGCGGCAAGGGGACATCTTTGGTGGGACTGGAAAAAGACATCTGCCAGAGAGAGAGCGCGTTATTGCGGGTGATGGGAAGGAGAGGAAAGCCAAGAGGAAAGGAATTCCCATAGGAAAGAGGAGACCGGTTCTAAGATCCGCTTTCTCTCCAGCCAGAGCGCGCTCCAGGCCCGCCCCACACAGAGGCTCCCACGGCTGGAGGAGCCTCGGCGAGGGGAAGACGTGCAGCCGGGCAGCGGGCTGGGGCCTGGGTGCAGAAACCACGCGCAGCACGCACAGACCCCGGCTGGCTTTGGCAGCAAGGAGTCAGCAGGGCTCCAGCATGGGCTCTGCCGAGCGGCTGCCAGTTTGTTAGGCTACGTCAGCGTTAAGAAACAGACCTTGTGCGGAGCACTTCCCAGATACACGGAGAGACAGACAGATAGATAGATAGAGAGCGAGGTGCAGGTGCCGCCGCCAGCTGGCGGCCACACAGCTGCGCGTGGGGCAAGCCAAGCGAGCGGGCGGGCTGGCGGAGGTGGTGGGCACGCAGCGAAGCCCCTGGGTGGGCGCAGCGGCGGTGCGGGGCAGCTCCCTCCGCACGGCGCGGAAGCAGCGGGCAGCGCCAGCGCGCACTTACGGTCGGGGCACCGGGTCCGTGGCGGCGGCAGGGCTGTGCCGGGAGGCCAAGGAAAGGAGCTGGGGCAGCTCGGGAGGGGGCGCAGAGCCCCTGTGCCGTGCTGAGGGCAGGTGGAAGGGTCCGGGTGGCTCCAGTGGTGCACGGGATCGGGCTGCCCGGTGCTGAGCGGTGGGGGAGCCTGCGGCAGCGTCCTCCGCCGTCCCAGCCAGGCATGCCGCAGGGACAGCGCCGTCTCCTCCTTCAAGGTGCGGGGGTGAAGCCGGTAGGTTTTAATTACAAAAGAGTTGCTAAGTGGTTAGATCAAAAACACAAAACTGTTTTCAGGTTCTGCTTCGCTGTGTCCGAGTGGCTGGGCAGGATCTGCTCTGCAGAGGGCACGAACGGCAGCAAGCTCCCGGGGCTGCGGATCTGGGAGGGTAGTGTGTTCTCTCTCACATCTCTTAATATACAAATACTGTCAGAACAATCGTATATATTAATATATTAGTCTTTTTGGTTAAACTTTAGGCACTGCTTTGGAAGAATGGAGTTTAAAAATTAAAAAAAAAATAATAGTGATTAGCCAGCAGCATTGCAACATGCGGAGCGGGAGAGGCGGGCGGGCTCCTCAGAGGCTGGACGGGGCAGGCAGCCTCACGCCACGCTGAGCGGAGGCCCCCACAGCCCTGCCACGCTCGACTGCTGCCCGCAGCGCCCGCTCAGGAGGGATGGGGTGACGGAGGAGTCTCCTGCATCCACCGCACTCTGGGGACCTGCCGTGTATCTGCGCCCAAAGCTGGAGGACGAGAAGGAGGAGGAAGAGTAGGTCATGGAGAAGCCAGAGCTGGTGGCGTCGAAGCTCCCTCGCCTGGAGCTCGACCTGGATCCCGTCCGGGAGCCCGACCGCGAGCCGGAGGTGGATCCGGCACTGCTGACGTTGTAGGGGCTGTAGTAGCCCTTGCTGGACTGGGAGGAGGCCTCCAGCAGCCGCAAGCCGGTCCCGTCCTCGATCATGCTCCGGTCCATCGCGTCCTTGTAGGAGATCTTCAGCTTGGTTTTGGGGCAGGTGAGATACTTGGAGTAGGTGTTCACGTCCCGCAGCTTCTGGGCCGTGCGTGTGTCGATGGTGCCCTTCTGCAGTGCCTCATCCAAGGAGACCCGGCTCTCGACATCAGGCTCGATCAGGCCCCCCGTCAGGTACTGCACCTCCAGGAAGCGCTGCCCGGCCTCGTAGTATAGCCAGCCCTTCTTCAGGGCCTGGGCCGCTGACATCTTCGTCTTGGTCCGCGGGTCCTCGAAGCCGTAGAAGGCCTTCTGTGCCAGGTTGATGCGGTCCACCATGATTTTGTCAACCAGGCCCTTGTTCACCGCATCCGCGACAGAACACTTGTCCCCGGTGTTGGGGTCAATGATGCCCCCGGTGCAGGCCTGGGCTTCCAGCAGTCTCTGCCCCGTGATGTTGTCTACAAGGTTGCGGTGCATTGCCTCCGTGATGGACACCTTCTCCAGAGTGTCCGTGTCCAGGATGCCTGCCACCGGCCCGGTCTCCTCGGTCGGGTCACTCCACATCTGCGTTCTCAAGGGGGCCGGGCTGACAGTATAGGAGGAAGACGAGCCCACAGAAGACGATCGCGACCGGAAGCCACCCATGTTGCCAGAGAGCATGTCCGCAAACTCAGTGATGGAAAGGGTGCCTGAGCGGTACTGGTCCAGGGCCGACTGGTCGATCAGGCCCTTGCTGATGGCATCATCTATGTCGTACTGGCGCCCCGAGCGCCTGTCGATGATCATGGACTTCACCACGCCATCAGAGGAGGAGGTGGTGATCTCCTCCCACTCGCACTCCTGTTCTGACAGCTCCAGGTAGGTCTGGTGGTCGATGAGGCCCTTGCGATAGGCTTCATACACGGACATCTCCTTGCCTGTCTCTGGGTCGACGATCACAACCCTGCGCTTGCGGACAGAGGACTTGGAGGAGGTCTTCCTCTCACGCTTCTTCTCCTTCAGGGGCAGGAGGCAGAGGCCGGTCTCTGGGTCGGTGATGCACCTCTCCATGAGCTGCAGGTAGGTGAGGTTCTCCTCCGTGTTCGGATCAAAGAAACCCTTGGTGTCATCACTGGGATCCAGTAGGATCTCATTCATCTCCTCGTCGAAAAGGCCCCTCTTGTAGGCAATCTCCACAGGGAGGCGATGGCTCTCCTCGGGATCAATTATGCCTCCTGTGGCAATCTGGGCCTCGAGCAAGCGGATCCCATGGTCCTTCAGGATCAGACCCTTCTTCATGGCCTGGAATAGGGAGATGAGCTTTCCAGTGTAGGGATCCCGGTAGCCAGTGACCGCCCTCTCAGCAGAGAGCAACTTGTCCTTGAACTCAGGGCCCACGATGCCCATCCGCACAGCCTCCTCCACAGTCAGCTTGAGGCCCTTGATGGGGTCAATCACGTACCCCGTGGCCGCCTGCGCCTCCAGGAGCTCAAACGCGGTGCCTGGCCTGATGATGCCCTTCTTCATGGCCTGGTACACGGACAGCCGCTCCTTCGTGGAATCCACGAAGACACCAGCAATGCAGCTGGTGCCCTCCAGGAACTTCTTTAGGTTCTTGGAGACCTCCTCGATGGAAGTGAGGCCCTCCTGGAGGCGCTGGGCGGTGGCTTCATCCATCACCTGCGAGCGGACCAGCTCCTCCACGGTGATCTGCTTCCGCAGCCCCCGGAAGGTGAGCTTCCTCGTGTCGCAGAGTGGGAGCAGGAGGAGCCCGCTGGTCTCATCTTTGCGGCACCGCTTCAGGAGCTGTGTGTAGCTGAGCTTCTCATCCGTGGATGGATCCACATAGCTTCGCACCTCACTGGGCTCAGACAGCATGTCATACGTGTCCTTGTTGATGAAGCCCCGCTGGTAGGCCACCTCCAGGGGCAGATGGAAGCCCAGGTGTGGGTCAATGATGCCACCAGTGGCTATCTGGGCATCCAGGAGCTTGAGGGCCTCTTCGCTAGGAATGAGGTCTTTCTTCATGGCCTGGAAGATGGAAATCTTCTGTTCACTGTATGGGTCTCTGTAACCTGTCACAGCCCTCTCTGCGGACAGGAGTCGGTCATGGATTTCAGGCCCCACCAAGCCTTTCCTGACGGCTTCATCGACAGTCAGCATCTCGTTCTTTATGGGGTCAATCATGAAGCCGGTGGCCGCCTGGGCCTCCAGGAGGGAGCGGGCCACCTCAGAGCTGATCAGCCCCTTCTTCAAAGCCTGGTAGATACTGAGTTTCTGCTTGGAAGAGGGGATGTAGATGCCAGCAACGCAGCCTGACCCATAGAGATACTTCCAGATAGTCTCCACATCCAAGAGCTCCCGGAAGGTTTTGGAGCCCTGCTTCAGTAGGTTGTAGATGTCCTGAGAGATGATCTTGGCCTCATAGAGGTCCTCGGCTGTGATGCGGCGCCGGACATAGTCATAGGACGTGAGATTCTGCTGCCGAATGATCTCAGTCTTCTCGATGATCTCAATGATGATGATGATCATGCGCTCCTTGGACACACGGCCTGACTGGAACTCCTCCATGAGCTGCTTCCTCTGCTCCTCGGGCAGCAGGTCTGAGTGCATGATCTCCCAGAGTGACATAGAGGAGCCCGCCCTGCTGCCCACGGGGATGTCCACCTGTGTCTCCTCAAACACCTTTCGCGTCTCTGCCTCCGTGTACACGTGGGTGGTCTCTACCACCGTCGGCTTCTCAGGCTCCCGCAGAGGCAGCAGGTACAGGCCTGTCTCAGGATCCTCGATGCACCTCTCCTTCAGCTGCATGTAGGTGAGGTTCTCATGCGTGTTGGGGTCAAAGAAGCCCTTGGTGTCATCGGTTGGGTCAGAGAGGATCCGGTTCATCTCCTCATCAAAGTAGCCGCGCTTGTAAGCCACTTCTACGGGGAGGCGGTGGCTGTGCACGGGGTCGATGATGCCGCCGGTGGCGATCTGGGCCTCGAGCAGGCGGATGCCGTGCTCCTTGACAATTAGTCCTTTCTTCATGGCCTCAAAGAGTGAGATGGTGTTCCCCGAGTAGGGGTCCTTGTACCCAGTGACAGCCTTCTCAGCAGACAGCAGCTTCTCGTGCAGCTCGGGCCCGACAACGCCGGCCTTCACCGCCTCGTTGACATACAGTTTCCTGTTCTTCACAGGGTCAATCAAGAACCCAGTTGCTGCCTGGGCCTCCAGGAGGACCACAGCAGTGCTGGACCTCAGCAGGTTCCTCTTCATAGCCTCATAGATGTTCAGCTTCTCCTTGGTCGCCTCCACGTAGACGCCGGCAATGCAGTCACTCCCATGCAGGAATCTCCTCACTGTCTCTGTCTCGGCGAGCTCTTTCACTGATTTCTTGCCTTCTTTCAGTTGCTCATACTGGGCTTTGCTGATGATGCGGGACTCCACCAGCTCGCTGGCAGGTACAGGTGCCCGGAGACCGCTGAACGTCAGCTTCTCCTGCTTTTTGGTCTCTGTCTCCTCAATGATGGTGATCACAATCTTGATGATCTTCTCAATGGTCACTTTGCCAGTCTTGTACTGTCGGAGGAGCTCCCGACGGTGCTCCTCTGTAAAGTACTCGGAGTGGATCAGCTCCCAGATAGTCATTGTCTGGCCCTTCAAGCTGCCTGCTGGGACTTCCACCACCGCCTTATCAAAGCTCTCCTTTGCCTGGCTGTCCGTGTAGATCTCCTCCTGCTGTGACTGGATGGCTCTGTCCGAGAGGGGCAGCAGGTAGAAGCCAGTCTGCTTGTCACGGTGGCAGTTCTTCTGCAACTGGGCATAGGTGACGTGTTCTTGGGTGTTGGGACAATAGAAAGCTTTGATCTCATCATGGGCCGCAGACAAAGCCTCGTTCATCTCCGGGTCAAAGTAGCCTCGCTTGTAGGCAACCTCGAGCGGGAGCCGGTGGCTATTCACAGGGTCGATGATGCCTCCAGTGGCAAGCTGGACATCCAGCAGACGGATCCCAGTGTCACCGGGGATGAGCCCCTTCTTGAGCGCTTGGAAGAGGGAAACTGTCTGGCCTGTATAGGGATCCTTGTAGCCAGTCACAGCCTTCTCTGCGGACAGCAGCTTCTCATGAAACTCTGGCCCTACAGCCTCAGCCTTCACTGCCTCGTCAACAGAGAACAGCCTGTTCCTTATGGGGTCAATGATGTAGCCAGTGGCAGCTTGCGCCTCCAGCAGGGACAGGGCAATCTCTGGCTTCAGCAGGTTTCTCTTCAGGGCGTCATAGAAGGTGAGCTTCTGGCCAGTTGACTCCACTAGGATGCCAGCAATGGCATCTGTGCCCTTCAGGTACTGCCTCACAGACTCCATCTCCGCCACATCCTTCACAGACTTCTTGCCCTGGTGCAGCTGGTTGTAGAGGTCCTTGTTGATGATTTTGCTTTCCAGCAACTCAGCGGCAGGCACAGGGGCCCGGAGCCCCTCGAAGCACATCTGGCTCTTCTTCTCACTTTCCTCCACAACCGTGATGATGATCTTAATGATCTTCTCCACTGTGATCTTGCCAGTCCTGTACTGCTGGATCAGGTCCCGCCTTTGGTCCTCAGTGAAATATTCAGAGTTGATGATCTCCCAGATGGTCACCGTCTTCCCTTGGAACTTCCCAAATGGTGCTGTCACTGTGGCCTTCTTAAAGACGTCCTTGGCTTCTTGGTCGGTGTAGACCAGCTCTCTCCCTGCAGCCGCCTGGTCGGTGAGCGGAAGGAGGCACAGTCCTGTGTCCGGGTCAGTCACACACTGCTCCATGAGCTGCAGGTAGGTGAGGTTCTCCTGTGTGTTGGGGTCGAAGAAGCCCTTGGTGTCATCGCTGGGGTCGGAGAGGATCTGGTTCATCTCCTGGTCAAAGTAGCCGCGCTTGTAGGCAGCTTCTACGGGGAGGCGGTGGCTGTGCACGGGGTCGATGATGCCGCCGGTGGCTATCTGGGCCTCGAGCAGGCGGATGCCGTGCTCCTTGACGATGAGCTCCTTCTTCATGGCCTGGAAGAGGGAGATCTTGTCTCCCGTGTAAGGATCTTTGTAGCCAGTTACTGCTCGTTCAGCAGACAGCATTTTATTGTGCAGTTCTGGCCCAATCACTCCCTCTCTAACCGCCTCGTTCACTGAGAGCCTCGCATTCCGCACAGGGTCAATTATGAAGCCAGAGGCAGCCTGCGCTTCCAGGAGGACCAGCGCGGTGCCTGGGCTGAGCAGCTTCTTCTTCATGGCTTCATAGATGCTCATCTTTTGATTGGTGGGTTTGATTAACAAACCAGCAATGCTGCTCTTGCCCTGCAGGTACTTCTTGACGTCTTCCCTCTGTGAGAGCTCACCAACACTCACAACACCCTTCACCAACTTGTCTAAGTTCTCCTTGCTCAATATGCCAGCCTCAGCTAGCTTCTCTGCAGATACCTTCTGACGAATGCCATCAAAGGCGAACTCTGGCTCCCCATTTTGTGCTAAGCCATCCACCACGTCTCTGCCGTTGGGCACGGCTTTGATATCTGGCATCTGTGCCATCGTAACTACAACTTCCTCGGGCAGGTCATCTGTCTGGATCATGATCTCTCGTGTCTGGGCAAGGGCGGCCTTGTGCTCTTCCTGCATCTGCTCGAGCCTCTCCCTAAGCTTCTTGTTTTCCTCTTCAAGGAGTTTTTCTTGCTGCTGCCGTTGTCTCTCCAGCTGCTGCAGCTCCTCCTGCTTATGCCTAACATTCTCCTCTGCTTCCTTCTGATGCTTCTTGGCTTCATCCAGCATGGCCTTCAGTTGTTGCTTCTCCTGCTCCATCTCCTTCTGCTGCCGCTCCTGCTCTGCCTTCAGGTTCTGTGCTTTGTCCACTTCGTCTTTAAAGAGCTTCTCCAACTTAGCTTTCTCCTCCTCGATAAACTTCTCCTTCTGCAGCAAGGCATCCTTCTCCGTCAGGAAGGTCTGCTGGAGGATCTGCGTCTCCTGGCGGAGCTGTGCCTGCTGGGCCACCTGCATCTGGAGTGGGAGAGAGGACAGCACAGTCAGATGGCAACGTTCCCCCAGGAGGACAGCACTGGCAGGGCAGCGGGGGTGGGAGGACAGGCAGCAGGGTGCTACTGGGCTGCGCTGGGACGCGTGCTAGTTAGGGATGTGTCGCCCAACCGCTCGGCTACGCAGGTTAAGGGTTAAGGGAGCAGCACTGGGGGTTAGGGAGCTACAGCAGGCAACACATGGGTGAAACGAGCAGGGAAAAGACAAGCTCTTTTGCGGGATGAGGGACTCGCCACCCAGCTACCGAGGCGCGGAGCTGGGGACAGCTCCTGTCTGCAGAGGAGCATGGCAGGACGCCCCCGGGCAGAGGCCAGCAGCCAACTCAAGGGCTGAGGCCAGCTCCCAGAGCCCGTCCAGCCACTCATGCACCCACTGTCCTGGGACACGGTGTGAGGCAGCTAGGGAGAAGGAAGGTAGCCCTGCGTACCACCACCGCTAAGGGGACCCGTAACCCAGTACCTCCTCCGCCTTCTGCTGCAGCAACGCCGCCTCCTGCTTCAGCTTCTCCTTCTCCTGCTCCAGGTCGGCGATGGCCCTCCGCAGCTTCTCCGCGTCCTGGTCGCTTTGCTGCCGCTGGATCTCCAGAGTGTGCACCAGCGTCATCTTCTCCTGTGTGGCCAGCTCAGTCTCGTGCAGCCTCCCACTGATCTCCTCCGCCTGCTTCTTGAATCGCTTGGCCTCCTCCTCAGCCTTGGCCTGGGCCATGCTCATTTCCGCCACATGCAGCTTGAGGCGCTCAGCCTCGGCAGTGATCTCCAGCTGCCGCCGGCGCTCAGCCTCCAGGGTTTTCTGGAAGCCCTCAGTCTCCTCGGCCAGGCGCTGCTGCATCTGCTCCTTGTCCTCCTGCAGCCGCTTGGCGTGCTCCTGAGCCAGGTCCTTCTGCTTCTGCAGCATCTCTGCCTCGGCCTTCAGCCGTGTGGCCTCCTGTACTGCCTGCATCTTCTCCTTGAGCATCTTTTCTGCCAGCGCCCGTTGCTGTGCCAGGTCATCCTCAGCCAACTTCCGCATGCGGGCAGCCTCCTGGGCCTCCACACTGAGCCGGGCAGCCTCCTCTGCCACCTGCTTCATCTTCTCAGCCTCCTCTGCCAGAAACTTCTGTGTGTTGTCTTTGTCCTTGAGGATCAGCGCCTTGTTCTCCTCCTCAATCCGACTCTTCAGTTTTGCTAGCTCCTCCATCTGCACCCGGACCTTGAAGAGCTCCTCCTCCACCTGGGCCTTCTGCCGCACAGCGTCAGTCACCTCCTCCTTCAGCCGCTGCAGCTCCTCGTCCAGGATGCTTTTCTGGTGGTCCGTCTCGTCCAGCTGCAGCTTCACCTTGGTCAGCTCCTGCTCCACCTGCGCCTTCTGCCGCAGCGTCTGCTCAGCGAACTTCTTGTGTTTCTCCATCTCGGCATCCGCCAGCTGCTTCTGCCTCAGGGCCGCCTGCTCCGCCTGCGCCCGCTTCGCCGCCTCCAGCTCAGCCTCCTTGCGCAGCTTCTCCGCATCTGCCTGGGCCTGCGCCTTGGCCTGTGCCTCTTCCTCTGCCCGCTGCTTCTGCCGCTCGGCCTCTTCCACCCGCTGCCGAGAGAGGCTGGCGTCCTGCTCAGCCTTGCTGCGGGCGAACTCGGCTTCCTCGGCCAAACGCTTGGCCCTCTCGGCCTCCTCCCGCAGCCGGTCAAGGAGGCTCTGCTCCTGCCGCCGCGTCTGCAGCAGCTCCTGCTCCTTCTGTTGTACGGCGGCCAGGTGGGCCTTCTCCTCTGCTGCGATGCGCTTCTGTGCCGCCTCCCGTGCCAGCTGGATCTGCCGCTCCGACTCCTTCTCCGCCAGCTCCTTCTGCCGCCGAGCCTCCTCCACTGTGGCCTTCAGCCGCTCCACCTCCTCCAGGGCCAGCCGCCGCTGCCGCGCAGCCTCCTCCTCAGCTGCCAGGATGGCCTGCACCTTCTCCTCGGCCTCCCGCCGACGGCCCTCCTCCTCCAGTGCCAGTGCTCGCTGCCTCTCGGCCTCCCGCTCAGCCTGCTCCCGGCTGCGCTGCACCTCCTCTGCCTCGCCACGGATGCGGTTCAGCTCCCGCTCCAGGTCGGCCTTGCCCGCCGAGGCCTTCTCGAAGCTGGCCTTCAGTGCACGGATCTCCTCCTCAACCTGGCGCCGCTGCCTCAGTGTGTCCTCCACGAGGCCCTTCTGCCGCTCCAGCTCGCTCTCCGAGGAGCGCTTCAGCAAGGCAATCTTCTCCTCGATGTCCTGCTTGTGCTGGGCAGCCTGCTCCTCCAGCAGCTTGCGCTGGTAGGCCTCATCCTCTGCCAGGCGCCGCAGCCGCTCATTCTCAGCCTCTTTCTCCTTCAGGGCGATCTCGGCCTCTGCCTTCAGCCGCGAGGCCTCGTTGATGGCTGCCAGCTTCTCCTTCAGGATCCGCTCGGCCTCAGCCCGCTGCCGGCTAGCCTCCTCCTCTGCGAGCTGCCGCTGTCTCTTGGCTTCCTCAGAGAGGGCCCGCAGCCGGGCAGCCTCCTCTGCCAACTCCCGCAGCTTGCTGGCTTCAGCCTCCAGCCGCTGCTTGGACTTCTCGCTAGTGGAGCGTGACTCCTCCTCTGTCTTGGCCTTGCTCTCCAGCAGGACTTCCATCTCCGCCCGCAGCTTGGCCAGCTCCTCCTCCACCTCCTTCCTTTTCTGGATGGCCTCGCTCACCTCCTTCTTCAGCCGGAAGAGCTCCTCCTCCAGGAGCAGGCGCTGCTGCTCCCTATTCTCCATCTCTGCCTTCAGCCGGATCAGCTCCTGTTCCGCTGCCAGCTTCTGCTGGGCCGTGCCCTCTGCGAGCTCCCTCTGCTTCTCCAGCTCCTCCTCCGCCAGCTCCTTCTGCCGCAGGGCCGACTCCTCCGCCTTGGCACGCTTGCGGGCCTCCCGCTCCGCGTCTTCCTTTTGCTTCTCTGCCTCCTCCTGCGCCAGAGTCTTCTTGTGGGCCACCTCCTCTGCCTGCAGCCGCAGCCGCAGCGCCTCGTTGGCCTTCTGCCGCCAGTGCTCCAGCTCCTTCTCAGCCTCCTCCCGTGACTGCTCGGCCTCCAGCTGCTGCCTCTTCAGCCGCTCGGCCTCCTCCTGCAGGTGGGCCACTGTGATGTGCTCCTGCTGCAGCGACAGCTCCAGCTGTGCCGTCTTCTCGGCAAAGGAAAGCCGCTTGCTCTGCAGCTCGGCCTCGGCGCTCCGCTGGGCCACTTCCTGGGCCACCTGGATCTGCCTCTCCTTCTCAGCCTCCGCCTGCCGCATCCGCCGCTCAGCCTCCTCTGCCTGCAGCCGCAGCTTCTCCAGGTCCGCCAACGCCTTCTGCTTCTCCCGCGCTGCATCCCGCTCGGCCTGCACCTTGCGCTTCAGCTCCTCCTCTGCCTCCCGCTTCTTCTGGCTTTCCTCCTTCACCTGCCGGCGCAGGCGCTCAGCCTCCTCCTGTGCCTGCCTCTTCTGCCGCTCGGCCTCCTCAGCACGTGCCCGCAGCTCCTGCAGCTCCGTCTCGGCACCAGCCCGCTGCTTCTCAGTGGTCTCCAGCTGGAGGCGGATGAGACGGATCTCCTCCTCCACCTTCTTGCGGTTGTACTCAGCCTCCTCGATTAGCTTGACCTTGGACTTGATTTGGTGGTCGGAGTTCTGCCGCAGCTGCATCAGCTCCTGCTGGATGTTCTGCTTCTGCTGCTCAGCGTCCACGGCCACCACCTCCCGCCGGGTGACCTCCTCCTGCATGCGGAGCTGCAGCTCCCGCGCCTCCGCTTCCGCCTGCGCCTTGGCTTTGGCGTGGGCCTCGGCCAGCTGCCGCTGCTTCTCCAGCTGGGCCTCCACCTCCGCCAGCCGCTTCCTCTCCTCCTCCTTCAGCTTCTTGGCGGCTTTCTGGAGGAGAAAGAGGGTGCAGAGAAAACAGAAAGGGGGAAGAGAGAGAAATCACAACGGATGCGACCAAGCCACGGCGTCAATGCCAGCCACAACCACGCACCACCGAGACACGGGACGGTCCGGGGCAGAGGGGTGGAGGATGCGCATGGAATGGCGTCGGCTCCCTGGGCCTCCCCACGAGCTGGAGGCGGTGGCGCCAGCTTCCAGAAGACGTATGGCAGACAGGGGACACACGACTACTGATCTGACTTAGCAGGGCGCGGGCAGACAGGCGACAGGACCCGGACAGCAGTGCGGGAAGCAGGATGACCCACGTACCACAGACAAGGAATGGAGCGCGAGCCAAGCCCAAGGCAATGGAGACGGATGCAAGCAGCTTGCACACCACCACCGTGCCCGCTGCCGTCCGGGCAGAGCCTCTCCCAGCCCCGTGCACGAGGGGAATGAGAGCCCCGGCCGGATGCAGCAGGACAGAGGGGAGCTGGGGTGAGGAAGGTGCCAGCTGCGCTTTCCCTGCCAGGAAAACCTCGACGATGTGGAAAGCGCTCCAAGCACCAGCACTGCCCCTGCCAGTCCGAGTCCCCCGCCGGCCCGCTCCAGACAAGCCGGTGGGCTGGCTGGCTACCGAGGAGCCGACATAGCTCGTGTGTGGCTTGGGGCCGTGCTGCAGAGTGCTCGTGCTGCATGCACTGCGAGCTCAGGGACAGCCCCGGGGATGGGCACAGGCAGCACACGTGCAGGTGAGCTGGGTCCCCTTGCGCCACCCCGAGAGGTGCAGTGAGTGCCCAGGAGCGCAGGCAGAAGGAGAGGAGGAAGGCGGGAGGGCAAGCGGCTCCCCGGAGGGCAGGAGCACAGTGAGCAGGAGCAGGGCGCGCAGGCTGCTGGCAGCCATGGGGTGAGGCGGGGGTGCCGTGAGGAGGGGGACATGCGCAGAGTGAGTACCTGGTGCAGGGATGCCAGAGTCATCCTGGTTTTTTACCCTCCATTAGATCCCCACCAACACAAACATCCCCCAAGACAAAGCACTGGCAAAGCGGCTCGACTTCCAAGGGCAGAAACCAAGAGTTAGAAAGGTTACCAAGACAGAACAACCGAGGCATCCGGTCCCGCGGCGCCCGAGCACAGCGTCATGCTGATGGCAGGTGCTGACTGCGCTACGTGTATCTGGGAAGTGCCTCCTACCACCGGTCACACCAGAGCCCGGCAGCGCCCACAGCCGGCTGTGCACCACCCCGGCTGGCCCTCGCTGCTCGGAAATTTGCTGCACCCAGAGCCAGCGGCTTCGGTCCCGGAAGCCCAGATCAGAGTGGG
Source organism: Anser brachyrhynchus (assembly GCF_964034855.1). Taxonomy (NCBI): domain Eukaryota; kingdom Metazoa; phylum Chordata; class Aves; order Anseriformes; family Anatidae; genus Anser; species Anser brachyrhynchus. The sequence continues at coordinate 161,247,770 of NC_137695.1, read as the reverse complement.
GTTAGAGGCCGTGGGCCAGTGTTAGTGATGGGGCTGGCAGTCATCATGAACCACGTTCCCCATTGTTATGAAGAAGAGAAAATGCAGCCGGAGTCATGCCGCCCCGCACGCCCATGCCCCGTGCCCCTACCTCCTCCTCCTCCAGCCGCCGCAGTGTCTCGGTAATGAACTTGATGTACTGGCTGGTCAGCGTGGTCAGCTCGCTGTATCGTGTCCGCAGGTCCACGTACTGCAGCAGACAGTGGGGTCAGCGGGAGGGGAGCACACCACAGTGACCCCAGCCCCGCCACCCCACATTGCTGTGGCCAGCCCCGTGCCCTCCCCGTGCTGCAGCCCTCTGCTCCTGCTGAAGGAGCTCCAGGCTCAGCCACGTGCCGGGACCACACCGAGGCGTCCCCCCTCACCTCCTGGATGATGCTGTCAGACGCGGACTGCACTTTGGGCTTCTTGGCCGGAGAGGCCACGGGCTCCACCTGTGCCTTGAAGGTGACGAGCTGTAGTTCGTAGTCCTGCCGGGGAGAAGCCAGGTCAGCAGGTGGGCCAGCACTCCGGGGAGCCCCTGTGCCCCTGGAGGCCCCGGCCCTGCACTGCCCCCCGCAGCCCCACGCCGGCCCCGGTGCCCCTGGCAAGGCCAGCCTGCAGCGGCACGCATGGCCAGCGGCACACCTTGATGGCATCGATGTACTGCTTGGCGTAGCGCTGGCACTCCTCCACCTTCTCCTTGTTGCGGTCGCACTCCTCCAGGAGTTTCTGGGGAAATGCGTGGGGGTGAGCTCAGGCGCCGTGAGCACCAGCCAGGCCACCCGCGCTCACCCTGGCCCGGGTTCTACCTTCTCCTGCAGCAGCTGCTCCCGCACGGTCTTGCTGTCGGTGATGGGCACCGCCTGGATTTTCTCCTGCCGCTGCTTGGCGTCCTGGATCCACTGGAGCAGCCCGTCGCAGCTCTCGCGGTAGTAGCGCAGCTGGCGGCCCAGCTGGTCCAGCTCGCGCTGGCGCAGGTCGATCTGGGTCAGGACGGCTTGCCAGCGCTCCAGCAGCTGCTGCACTCGCTCCCGGTAGCGGTCCAGGTCGACGTCCCGCTCGCTGTGGCCCCTCACCATCCGCTCATTGACATCCTTGGCCTTGCTCAGGTCAGTCTCCAGCGTGCTGAAGAAGGGCTGGTGCCCCTCCACCTGCGCACGCAGCCGCTGCAAGGCACAGAGCAGAGCTCAGCCCCGGTCCCCGCCAGCCCCGGCCCGCCCCCAGCACAGCGCAGCCCCAGTACCTTCAGCTCGGCCTTGCTGGCCTCCAGCTCCTTGAGGTCAGCTGGCACGGTCTGCACGTTCTTCAGCTGGTCCTCGTACTTCTTGACCAGCTCCTCTGCCCCCTGCGTGCTGCGGATCACCAGGTTGATGGTCTTCAGCCTGCAGAGAGAGGGGACAGCTTCCGTGGGTGCCAAGAGCCAAGCAGGCAGCAGTGCGAGAAGTATGCAGCGAGGAGACGGGAGCACCACCAGGGCACAGCCGGCCACCTCCTCATCCTTCCTCCTCCTCCTCTTCCTTCTCCTCCTCCTCCCCCCCCCTCCACCCCTGCCGATGCCCTGGTGTTTGCTCCCAGCACGGAGGATGAAGAACCACAGTGTGGAGCCACATGTGGCTGGGCACTCACTTCTCCAGGTAGATGCTGGAGAGGCTGTACACCTGGTCCATCTTCTGCAGCGTGATCTCCAGCTCTGAGCGCAGGACAGGGGCCGAGCTGGCCTGCTCTGGCTGGGCCAGCACCTTCTCCGTCTTCTCACTGACCTTGTCCAGGCTCTTCTTGATGCCCTCCAGCTCCAGGTGGATTTGCTGCAGGGAGAGCAGCGCGTGTCAGCTCACAGGCTGCTGGTGCAGCCTGGTGCCTACATCCACGTTGTGCCAAATACGACAACCTGACAGCAAGAGGCTCCCCGCGCATGGAAGGAGCGTACCCACGGTGAGAAGGAGCAGGGCAGAGAAAGGGCAGGGGTCTGCAGCCCACCGGCGCAGCAGACTGGGCGCAGGGGTCCCCATGTGCCGCGTGTCTCCTGAAGCACATACCTGCTGCTCGGTGATGCGCTGGGCGCACTCCTTGACCGGGTCCTTGTCGAGGGGCAGGCGGATCTTGTGGATGGTGCGGGTCTCACAGCCCTCCAGCTGCAGGCGGATGTCCTTCAGCTGCGAGATGTAGTTCTTGCAGAGGGACTCATCCTGCTCTCCTGCGGGGACATCGGGGCCAGGTCAGCGGCTGCTGCGCTCGCCCTGCCCGCGCCTCTGGGAGGGAGGGGATGCCCGGCAGAGGCTCACCTTTCTCCTGGCTGCGCAGCAGCAGCTCGTACTTCTGGGTGCAGGCGTTGTACTCGCGCTCCACCTGCAGCCGGTCGTCGGGCTGGAAGCTCTGCGAGTCCTGGCTGTCCCTCATGAAGTCCTGGTAGTGCGTCTCCAGGCTGCGCAGGACCTGCCTGCACTCCTCCACCTGCATCGTGCGGAACTGGGGGCAAGCAGCACCGTCAGCCCCCGCGGCGGCTCCCGGGGACCCACGGTGCTGCCCCACGCCAGCCCCGGGACTCACCGTCAGGTGGGACCAGGACTGGATCTGCTGGATGTCGCGGATCAGGTACTGCCAGGAGAGCAGGCTCCTCATGTCCAGGTGCAGCTGGTGCCACAGCACCAGGAGCTGCTGGTGGGCGGCCTCCAGCCTGGGGAGAGGCAGCGTCAGCCGGGGGGCGACGGACAGAGCAAGCGGGGACCCCCGCTGGTGGCTGGGGGGCACCAGCGGCGCTCACCTGTGCACGGCCTCCAGCGCCTCCTTGTTGGGGGGCGGCACGAGGAAGCAGACAGAGGGCACGATGGACTCGCTGCCGGCGGCGCTCAGCACCTTCCACTTGTAGGGCTGGGCGTTGCTCAGCAGGGCGCACTCGTCGTTCTTGTGCACCGTGATCTGCGGGGCGGGCAGGCGTCAGCCCAGCGCGGGCGCAACGCACGGCCCTCGGCCCTCGCCGCCGCCGCCCCCGGCCCCCTCCCGCCCCACTCACCTCCATTTGCTTGTAGTCGCAGACGGCCTGGATGGGCAGGCGGCCCTTGAGCGGGGCGGCCGGGCTGCGGGGCTTCAGCTGCACGATGGCCTTGGCGCGCCGCGCCAGCCCCGCCAGCTGCCCCTGGTACTCGGAGAGCTGGTCCTTGGTGTCCTGCGGCACAGCGCGGCGTGAGCGGCCCCGCAGCCCCGGCCGCACGGGGCCCCACGGGACACTGCGGGGCGGGGGGGCTATGGGGGGAGAAGGGGTCGTGCCTGCCGCGGGGTCTGTCTGCAGGCTGGGGGGGCGGCAGTGGGCCCTGCAGCAGGGCGGCGGTGGGGGGCAGCAACCTGGGGTGCTGCCGTGGAATGTGCATGGGGGGGTCACTGCTGGGGTGCACACGTGGGGGTCAATGCTGGGGTGCACACGTGGGGTGCACACATAGGGGTCAATGTTGGGGTGCACAAGTCAGGTGCACAGGTGGGGGTCAACACTGGGGTGCACGTACGGGAGATCAATGTTGGGGCGCACAAGTGAGGTACACATGTAGGGGTCAATGTTGGGGTGCACAAGTGGGGTGCACATATGGGGGATCATTGCTGGGGTGCACGCGTGGGGGTTCAGCCTTGGCGTGCTGCAGTGGGGTGCATGCGTTGGGGGTCACCCTGGGGGGCTGCAGCAAGGCGGGGGGGCACTCACAACGCAGTCCTGCAGCAGGTCCTCCAGGCGTGTGACCGTGATGCTGCGGTCACAGGAGTATTTCTTCTTCATGTTCTCCTGCATCTTCCTCAGGAACTCCTCAGCCTCTTTCACGTCGGCAAAGAACTGGGGGGGCAGAGCGGGGTGAGCAGGGCCGCACAGCCCAGCCGCGGGGGGGCCGCGGCCGGTGGGGGCCCCGTGGGCACCCCCGCCCCTACCTGGAAGTAGGCGCTGTTCTCCTTCAGGTGGGCCTCGATGCAGCAGCACAGCTGGAGCATCCAGCTCCACTGCGTCTGCAGGGCTGCCTGGAAGGCCTGGGACAACGGGGACGGGGGGGACACGTCAGGACGGAGCCTGCGCTGCCCCACCACCGTGCCCCACAGCAGTGCCCCTGAGCTGCCCCCCACACCCCCCCTGGTACCCCCGTCCTGCACCCCCCGCTCACCTCCACCGTCTGCCTGCCCGGGTGCTCCTCCCGCAGCAGCCGGTCCCCCGTGCTCTGGATCTCTTTGATTTTGCGCTCCCTCAGCTCCAGCTCCCGCATCAGTCCCTGGCGTGGGCACCGAGGGCGGTGGTGAGTGCCAGAGCCCCACGCAAGGCCAGCACGGTCCCCACACGGGTGTGCGTGGGTGTGCACACACACAGGTCTGCGTGTGCTCTGTGCACGCTGGGGTGCAGCTCTGCAGCTCAGGGACACGCGAGGGGGATGCTCGGGGTGGGTGTTGGGTCCGCAGCCACGGCAGGAATGGGGAGCTGGGGGGCACAGGGCTGGGGGTGCTGGGGGACGGGGGCACGGGCTGGGTGCTGAGGCCTGCAGCCCTCCCCGGCGCTGCACGCGCAGCAGCTGGGGGGTGACGGGACTGGCGTGCGCTCAGCGCTGCAGCGCGCAGATGTGGTTTCATCCGAGCGACCAGATAGCGAGAGGGGAAGAGCAGAATGAAGCCCAGCTCAGACAACAAAGAGATAAAGAGCAGCGCTGGCATGATGAGGAGATAAAGAGCTAAAGAGCGGGGCGGGAGCAAGCAGCGCAGCAGAGCACGTGAGGTGAGATGAGATGAGATGAGATGGGGCTGAAGGCCCCAGAGAGCCCTCCCTGCCCCTGGCTGCATGAGGCACCGTGCACAAACCTGTCACCAGAGGGACTGGGACCATGCGGGGGCCACGCACAGGGCCGGGGGGGGCTGGGGACCCCTGAGGACAGCCGTGTGCGCAGCCGGGGACAGCGCGGCACAGGGACAGCGGGGGGGGGACGGCACAGGGCGGCAGCGCCGGCACTCCGTACCGAGTAGTTCTCCTTCTTGGCCGTCATGTTGGGGTTGCGGTCGCTCCAGTCGAAGTTCACCTCCTCTTCCTCCTTCTCGTTCAGCCACATCAGCTCCTTGGTGGCAGCGCTGACGAAGGCGTGGAGGCTCTCCAGGTGCCGCAGCCGGGACTTGGAGGAGTTCTGGGGAGGGGGCGCAGGGATGGGATGGGCCTGCACCCCCCCACCCACACGTCTCCTCCTGCCTCCCCCCCTCAGCATTTTCCTCCCCACATCCCCCGTCCATCCTCCTCCCCATTTCTCCATGTCCCACACGTCCTCCCCACGTCCCCCCACACCCTGCGCCTCCTCCGGTCTCCCCGGCCCCCAGCCTGGCGCCTCACCAGCAGCTTGGCGTACTGCAGGTCCAGCTTGCCCAGGCACTCCCGGTAAGCGTTGCGGGGGCCCGGCGAGAGCTGCGCCTACGGGAGAGCGAGCCGTGAGCACAGGGTGGCAGCCCCGCTGGCAGCCACCGCGGGGACACCCCGCGCCCCCAGGGGACAGGAGCACCCCAAAGGGAAGGTCCGGGCGAGGACGCCAACGCCGGGGAGCGCTGGGATGCGGGCGGGACGCGGCGTCGGCAGCAGGCTGCCGGCTCACCTCGTCGGCGCGCGCCCGCTCGATCTTGGCGCGGAACTCCTCGATGGACTGGTGGAGGCCGCGGTGGCTGCCCAGGTGGGACTCCACGGTGGGCAGGTCCACGCCCCACTCGGCCGCCCCCAGCCGCCGCTGGTTCTCCTCCACCCAGGCCAGCAGGTCCTGCAGGTAGCGCAGCGTGGCGTCGTCCAGCTCCTGCCGTGGCCGCTGCCCCAGCGCCGCGGGGGCCTGGGCGGCCACCGGCGCCCCCGACTTGAGGCGCAGGTTGTACTCGGTGCGGATGGCCACCAGGCGCTCGTGCAGGCGGTACACCCTGCGGTACATCTGCTCCCCCTGCGGGTGCCGGCCGTCCTTCAGCGTCTGCACGTCGTTGAAGAGCACGCGGATCATGGCGTCCGCCTTGTCCAGGTCCCGATCGATCTCAGCCGCCTTCTGCGGCGCCTTCCCTGCGTTCAGCAGCCGGATGTCCTGGGGATGGGGCACGGTCAGGGTGCTGCTGCACCGCACCGCGCCCCACCGCACCGCACCGCACCGCGGCCGCCCCTCACCGACTGCAGCAGGGTGTCCGCCTGGTTGAGCTGCTCCTCGCAGAGTCCCGACTCCATCTGCAGCTTGCTGACGATGCGCTGCAGCCTCTCCAGCCTGCGCGGGGAGAGAGCAGGGTTGGGGACAGTGCATGGGCACGGATGCTGTCCGTGCTTGGCACAGCCCCTGCCCCGGAATAGCACGGATCCTGTCCACACACAGCACAGGTTCCATCCACGCACAGCAAAGGACACGGAGCCCATCCTTGCATGGCCGAGGCCCCGTGCATGCACCGTGCAGACTGCTGCATGGCATACATCCCATCTATGCACGGCTCAGATCTGACCCGCACGGCCCAAATCCTGTCCCTGCAGGGCACGGATCCTGCCTGTGCGTGGCACAACTCCCATCCGCGCACTGCTCAGATCTCGCACACGCACGCCCAGATCCCGTCTCGGCACGGCTCAGATCCCTGCACACACAGCCCGGACTTTGCGCCAGCACAGCCCAGATCCCACCCCTGCAGGCGCGGATCCCTTCCCGCAGGCTCCTCGCCCATCCCCACCCAGCGCAGCAGCGCCCGCCCCCGGGCTGGGATCCAGCCCCAACCCAGCCCTGGCCGCCCGCCGCAGAGCTCCAGCCCCATTCCCGCCTGTGCCGCCAGCCCCGACGTACCCGCGCTCCCCTGCCCCGGCGCAGCCCACCCGGTGCAGCCCACCCGGCACCCGGCGGAGCCCACCCGGTGCACGGCAGAGCCCAGCAGCGGTGCTGTGCTCGGGGCTGGCGGTGCGCTGGCTTCCCGAGGGCGGGCAGTGACTCATGCACCCTGCGGTTCCATCCACGGGACGGGGGGGCCGCGGGGACACCCCGGCCCGGCCCAGCCCAGCCCAGGCGGAGCTCAGCCGCATGCAAAGGGGCCGCGAGGCCACAGCGGCTCCAGAAGCCCCCGCGCCGCGCCCCGTCCCCGCGCCCGGTCCCACCGCGGGGCACTCGCCTCTCGAACTCAGCCCGCAGCAGCTTCTCGCGCTCCAGGATGGCCACGTGCAGCTTGCCCCATTCCTTCTCCACATCCAGCGGGTGGTACCCGAGGGGCACCTTCAGCTGCCCCGACAGCACGGCACCCTGCGCACATCGGGGCTCGTCAGACCCGCCAGCCGGGGCCCCGGGGGGCAGCGCAGCGGCTGGGGGGGGGGAGCAGGACCGATGGGCGGGGGGCAGCCCCGGCTGCGGGTGCCACGTCTCAGCTGCTCACGCCGGAGGCAAAGCCTCACGGAAACGGAGAAATGGGAGAGGCACAGGACGGCCTCCGCCCCCAGCACCAAACAGATGGTGCGAGAGGATTGCCCGGGGATCCTCCAGGACCCCCAGCGCACCGGGACCCCCAGAGCCTAGGGCACAGCCCCCCCGGGGTCCTGCTCACCTCCAGTGACTGGAAGATGGCCTTGGAGCGGTTCTTGTCGGCCTCCTTGGCTGGGAGCTCTGTCTCCTTGAACTTCAGGAACTGGCGCCAGAGGATCTGCCAAGAGGGGGGCAGCTACAGGGGGGCAGCTACAGGGGGGCAGCTACAGGGGGGCAGCGCAGACCCCTGGCCCCAGAGGCCCTGCTGCGGGCACAGGCCGGGGCCCCGCTCCCGTGCCAGCCCCCTGCCCGCTGGCTGCCAGCCCAGCCCTCGTCCTGAACGCGAGCCATGGCCGCCTGCAGACCAGAGCCAGGCTAGGGGGCAACTCAGGCAGTCCCCCCCCACTTTCCATGGCACGCAGAGCCCGCAGGAAGGAAGGGGCCGGGTGGGGAGGCTCGTGTTTGCAGAGGGTGACTCACGAGGAGCCTGCCTGGAAAAGCTGAGTCAGAGGGACCCTCCCTGCCCGCGGCATCCCGGCTCCACCGCCGCACGACCACCACAAACAGTGCCAGCACGGCCCCAGCCCTGGCCCCGAGCCCATTCCTGCCCCACAGCCCCCCCCCCAAAAAGGGCCAGGCTGCAGGAACCGAGGGGGACCAGCGCCAGGCAGCATCCGGCCGGGGACGGTGCCTCGCAGAGCCGCGCAGCCCCCACGGAGCAGCAGGGCTGGGTGCGCGCTGCCCGGGGTGCCGCAGCGTGAGCCAGCCCACGGCTGGGCCGCCGGCCAGCTGGGCCAGCGCCAAGAGGCTCCCCGGGCACCGGCACCGCTCCCCTCTGCACTGGGGCCTTTCATCCGTCGCCAGCGGCGCGGCACTGGTACGCAGCTGCGAGCCGTGCGTGGGAACGGGGCCGGCGCGCGGCACCGGAGGGGAGAGCCGAGCTGTTGGTGCCAAGGGGCGGGCACCGCGACCGGGAGCGCTGGCGTCCCTCGTCCCCCTGCACGGGGTCCCCACGCACACCCAGCCCTGGCCACTGAGACCCCACGGTGAACGCACGGGGCCCTGCAGCTCGGAGGCCGCCCTGCCCCAGCTCCCTCACCTCGATCTCCTCGTAGCTGGCGGGGAACCTGCGCTCCTCAAAGAGCACGGTGTGGTGGCGGATCCACTGCAGCAGCAGCGTCACCACCTCGTAGTACTCCTGCCAGCGCAGCTGCAGCTCCTGCGGCACAGAGGGGAGCCGTGGGGCCGGGTGTCTGCCGGCGGCACGCGGGCGCAGCCCGGCCCCAGCACTCACGTTGGCCTTGACGCCGTCCTGCACGTCGGGCACGCGGGGCATGGCGTCGTAGAGCGAGGAGACGTAGGTGATGATGGACTTCTCGTCTGGCTGCGGCACGTCCACGTCTGGGGGCACAGGGGGCGGTCAGGCCAGCGGGGGCCCGGAGCGGCCCTGCGTGCCCGCGGAGGCCGCTGCCACCGCGAGGACACCGTCCCCTTGCTGCAGCGCGGGGACGCGGGGGGACGCGTGGCGTGCCCGTACCTTCAGGGTCCAGCAGGCGCGTCACCCCCAGGTCCCGCTCAGCCACGGTGAAGGCCTGGTCCAGGTTCTCCAGGTTGCTCTGGCGGTACACCTTGTTCATGTCGATGAGCATGGGCCTGCGGGCAGAGGGAAGGGAGCGCTGAGCCGGTGCCCCCCGGCCAAGGACCCCATGGTGGGTGGGGGGCAGGCTCCGCACCGGCAGCTGCTCTCCCTGCCTGCCCTGCAGGGCAGCCGGGGCCACGGGCAGCAGCGCCCGCCGCCCTCCCTGCCCCACGGCACGGCTCTGGCAGCCTGAGAGCTTGGAGGAACCCCGGGGTCGGCAGCCCCACCCTCCTCGGGTGCTGCCTGCACCTCCGCCGAGCCTCAGCATACCCGTGCTGTGCTCCACGGCATGGGGAGCCAGGGGTCCGACAGTGGGGGCACAGGGAGCTGGGGACACCCCCAGACCCGCACCAGGAGCCTGGGGAGCCCGGGACAACCCTGCTGCGGGGACTGCGGGCGTGCAGAGCCAGCGATGCCCCTGCGCAGACCCGAGCAACAAACAGCCCCTGGACCAACCCATGGGCACGGGGGGCCTGCGACGCCCCCTCCCCTGGAACCACAGGCACAGGGAGCCAGCAGCGTCCCTGTGCAGGCACCCCAAGGGGCAGGCAGTGCCCCACGTCCCCGTGCACAGACCCCAAGAGGCAGCACCGCCCCGGCTGCATCCACCCCCCTGCTCTCCTCTCCCCCCCCAGCCAGGGACCACAGCAGTAGCGCAGGGCTCTGGCCCCAACCCCAGCTCCCCCCAGCCTCACGGTGGGACCATGAGCCCCCGTCATGCCCAAGGTGTGGGGAGGGGAATAGCTCCCCCCGCCCAGCATCCCAGGGGGCTGGCAGCACCCCCCCGGCCCCAGCCCCAAGCCTACAGCTCCTTGAGGCGCAGGGTGGAGTGCACGGAGTAGACGGAGCCGCTGACGCTGGCGGTCTCCAGGCGCTCGGTGGCGGCAGGAACGTCTTCGCAGACCAGCACCACCCCGTCCTCGGCCCCCGGCAGCGCCCGCGCCGAGCTCCCTGCGCCACGGCGCCGCGGCTGCTTCCTGGCGCGATGCCACCCGCTGCGCTCCATGCCGGCACCGAGCCCCGCTGAGCTCCTGCCGCGGCAGCGGCTCGGGACGGAGTGTGGCGCGGCACGGCTCGGCTCGGGCGCCTCCTCCCCACCCCGTGCGGGCGCGGCACGCCGGCACGTACTTGTGTGCCCCAAAGGCTTGCAGCCCTGGCAGGGCCGGCGGGGGCCTGCCCGCCCCGCGCCCCAGCACGCTGCGCAGGCACGGTGCCGTGGCCGGGGGCTCAGCGCCGCCTGCCCACGCGGCTGGTGGGAGCGTGGGAAGGTGGCGAGGCTGCGCGGCTCCCCGTGCCACGGTGCTGCCGGTGCAGGCCAATGGGTTGGGGCTTGTCAGGAGCTCGTGCCGACATTGCCCTGGAGCAACGGTGCCAGCGAGCACGTGCCTGCCCCGCGCATGGCTCAGCCCTGCGGGCCGGTGCAAGCGGCCAAATCCTGCCGGCGCTATAGAGCCCCAGCGGCTGCTGCTCCCCGTGGCAGGGACCCAGAGATTCTGCACGGCTCTACACCTGACATGAGCAAAGGCAGGGTACGGCTGTGCCACCAGAGAAGCTCCGTGCCACGGGAACGGGGAGCCCCACAGCCAGTGGTATGGCATCAGGCCACCCCAAAACCCCCGTGTGCTGCCCCGGCACGCCGCAGCGAGCAGCAGGCAGGGGGCCGCACACCCTGCCAGGCCTGGGGACGGCCCGGTCCCGGCCCCGCCCCAGGGGACCTACTTGTGCCGGTGGATGATGGCGTTGAAGAGGCGCCCGTCCCGCCAGCTGGTGGTGAAGTTGTCGCAGCGCAAGCCCTGGTAGTCCTCCACCATGCGCTGGGACCAGAGCAGCAGCTTCTCCTTGGCCGTCATGTCCTCCGACTGCCCCGTCACCTGGATGTCCGAGATCTGCAGGGACGCGGCCGTTACGCTTGGCGAGCCACGGGCTCCATCCTGCGCTGCACCGCGCATGGCAGTGCTCGCTCTTCCACCACCAGCACCACCCGCAGCGGGTGCAGCTGGCGCCGTGGGGCTGCCCCCCAGCTGCCCCCCGTCCCGGAGGTGCCACAGAGCCCCGGCACCGCCTGCCCCACCTGGAAGTGGAGGATGATGGTCCAGATGAGGCCCAGCGTCAGCTTGGGGTTGCCGTCGGCGATGTCATCGTTGCGGATGTTGACCAGCTTCACCTGCCGAGAGCGAGGCGTGGGAGTTGCAGGGGGCAGGGGCCGCGCCGCAGCCCCGCAGCGGGGGTCCCAGCGGGGGTCGCAGCAGGGGCCCCCCCACCCCTCGCGTGCCCGGTGCCCCCCTCACCTGGCGATGCTTCAGGTAGTTGAGGGCGATCTGCACGTTCTGCAGCTTGTGGAAGCGCATCCGGCCCTTCTCCCGGGGCTGCAGGGAGAGAGAGCAGGCATCTGAGCTGCAGCCTCCCCGGGGTGCGGCCCCGCAGACCCCCCAAAACACCCGGCCCCTCCCGGAGCTGCGCATGCCAATGCCACACACCCTCCGCACTTTGTCCCCGCGTTGTGCCACGAGGCGCCAGCCCCTGCTCGGCGGGCAGGAAGCTGCCCCCAGCCCTGGGGCCAGCCCAGCCCGGGCACGAGCAGCACCCAGGGCCGTGGGCTGCGGTGCAAGGGGAGCCCAACGCCGGCAAGGGATGAGCACTGCACGGCCACACGGCAGTCCTGCTCCCCATGGCGCCCACCACAGGGGGGCCCATCCCTATCCCCATCCCCACGTCCCCACCTCGGGCACCAGCCCTCCTGCCCAAAACGTGGGAGCCACCGGTGCAGCAGCAGCAGGACAGGGGGGAGCACAGGCTCCGTGCACCCCATGGCTGCAGGGAGCTGCCCCCAGAGATGCAGCCGTGCGCTCCCCGTGGCGTAGAGCATCACCCCCGCGCCCCGCGCTGCCACCAGGCAACACCTGCGCAGGAAGGAGCGAGCCCGGAAATCCTCCCCTCGTCCCGCCGGGAGGAAGCGCTGCTGGACCCAACAATGGCAGGCGCGGGCAGCCTCCCCCCGGCTGTGCCTGTGCTTCCTCGGCCATGCAGCACCGCCGGCCCCGCGGCACGGCGCGCCCCGCTCTGCCCATCCTGCCGCAGCTGGTTCCCCGTGGCGGGGCCGTGCTCGTGGCACTAGGGAGCTCCCTGGCACGCTTGCGGCAGGGACCGGGCACTGCCATGCTAGGACATCCCCCCCGATGGGATCTCCCCGGCTCTGCGGGGATCCCCACTCGGGATCCTGCAGGCAGCTCCCCTGGCACGCCTCGTGCCTGGCCAGAGACCCCAGGCCCTCTTCTCCCCGCAGGCGGCGGTTTTCCCTGACCCCGGCTGCAGAAGGTGCCAGGAGACCCCGGACCCGCCACGCCGCAGCTCAGCGACGAACCAAGAGGTTTTTCTGCCCCCAGAGCCCACCGGCCGCAGGACACCAGCAGGGAGGTGCCATCTCTGCCCTGCTGCGGGTGCCCCGGTGCCTCCGCAGCCAGGAGGGCCGGGAGGGCCCCGCGCAGCTCGCCCTGTCCTGCACTGCCCGGCTCTCCTCCTCAGCCACAACGGCCGGCCCACGCGCCGCCCTCCCCGGGCGCGCAGCACCGAGCGCGTGGAGCTGCCTCGCCTCCGGTGACCCCGGGATGGGGCAGGACGGGGTGGCTGTGCCGGGGCAGCTCCCGGGCGCACGCCGCGCTGGGCCATGCGGAGAGCAAACGGCAGAACCACTCACCAACCGCAAGTTCCTGATCACGTCGCGCTCCCTCGGCTACCCAGCAAGAGCAGTGCAAAGAAAGGAGGCAAAGGCCAGAGGGGAGAAGGTCAGGGTCAGATCAGCAAACAGGAGACCAGTACAGAGGAGCAGAGTTCACCAAAGCAAAGAAACGTTAATGTGTTAGAGAGATCACGGCGCGGCAGAGGGGCAGCGGGGACGGGGCCTCGGGGCGGAGAGGCTGGTGCCAGCCCCAGGTCGACCCCTCTCCGGTGCCAGGACCAAAGCAGGGAGGAGGCCAAGCAGGGTGGGAGGTGGGTGCAGGAAGCGGGGACGGGGCAGCCGGGGGTCCCGGCACGCCAACGCCCGGCCCGGTGGCGCGGCACCTACCAGTGTGTCCCCCGAGAGCACCTCCAGCAGCGAGATGAGGTTGTGTCCATCCCGCAGGTCCTCGTAGAGGTCGTTGACGTGGCGCTGCGCCTGCGGGGATGGGAGGCAGCATTACCACGATGCCACACGCACGCAGCAGCAGCTGCCACTCGCCGCTCCAGCCCCGCTCCGATGGGCACTGGCACGGGAGCGGCAGGGGGAAACCCGCACCCCTCCGCCGCAAGGTGCTCGCACACGTCCTGCCTGGTGCCCAACAGCAGGACCAGACCCCGGCCCCGCATCCCCCCCCACACACCCCCAAGCGCACGCAGAGGGCAGCTCCCCTCCCTGTGCCCCAGGGACCAGAGGCCAGGCGGGCTGGGTGCAGGCTCCTTCATGCACGTGGCCCCACCGCCCACCGTGCTCGTGGCCACGGGGCCATCGGTCCCGGTGCGGGTGAGGGGAAGCAGTGAGAAAAGAAAGGAGCGTGGAGAGGGGCAGCCCGTGCCCGGAGAGGGAGCGCACCTACCTCTGCTCGCCAGTGCTGCCGCAAGGAGGAGAGCCAGAGAGAAAAGAGAGAGGTTAGGAGAGGCAGGTGGAGAGGAGACAGGCTGGAGACCGGGGGCGCGGGGTCACCCCGAGGTGCCCAGCCCACGGCACAGCACTCGGCGCCGCAGGGCCGGGCCGCCGGCACGCAGGGACACGTCGGTGCGCGGGGGCTGGGGGAGACGTCTCGGCGTGTGCCAGGCGCTGACGCGGGCTCTGCCCGCGGCGCAGCAGGGACGGGTGCCGGCACGCTCGCAGGGCCCTGGCTGGGTTTGGCAGGAACGTGGTGCGGGCGGCACGGGGGAGAGGGAAACTGGGGGGGACGGGAGGACAGGACGGGACGGCGGCAGGCAGCAGCGCCCGGGGACATCAAGCCCCTCCGGGACGGAGCCAGCCCCTGTGGGGACCAGCCAGTGCTGCCGGGATGGGCATCCTGGAGCCGGTTCAGGAGGCTGGCAGGCAGCGAAGGGCACCAGCACGCACCGCCCCCGAAGCCCCCAAGCCCTGTGGAGCCCCCGAACCTGCTGCAACAAAGCCCTGTGGAAGGTCCCCGCCCTCCCCAGGCCAGGGCATGGTCCCCGGCCCCATGTGGGAGCGGGTGGCACAGCCGTGATGGCACCGGCTGCCGGCAGGGCCAGGGAAGGGGAGAGGCAGCGCAGGCGGTGCCTCAAGGAGCTCGGTGCCGCGCCAGAAGGGGCCAAGCACCGGGTGCTGCCGCGGCGCTACCCACGTCCCGCCATGCACCGCTGCTGCCGCGACACATCCCGCAGCGGTGCTCAAGGCCAGGCTGGCTGGGGCTTTGAGCAACCCGGCCTGGTGGGAGGGGTCCCTGCCCACGTCAGGGGGCTGGAGCTGGGCGGTGGGCGAGGGCCCTTCCAACCCAACCGCTCCGCGATTCTCTGAGCCCACGCTCCTGCGCCCGGGGCTGGGCACCACGGCTGGCGGAGCCCGCCCGGGGCTGGGACGTCTGCAGGAAGAGGCGTGCGCCCGTACCTTGATGAGATGCTTGTTGACCCATTTCGTGAAGGTTTTCTTCTGGACCCGGTCTCGCTCATCTGCAAGAGAAGAGAAGGCAGAGCTGAGTGAGCAGCGGAAGGAGCAGGGGAAACCCCGGGGGGGCCTGGCAGGGCCCTCACCACCCCACAGGATGCATTGGCAGCAGGAAGCGATGAGCCAACCGCGATGGGGAACCACGGTGAGTCAGCCGGCATGCAACGGGAAGGAGACAGTTAACGTGAATCAGCCCCTGCACGTCGAGCACCACCGCAGCACCGCAGGGAGAGGCTGCGCCTGCCCTGCCCGCGGCCCCGCGGGTGCTGGCGGCAGACGGGACCGCGGGGCACGGCCCCGAGCACCGCCCGTGTGCCCCGAGAGACGGCAAACGGGGCAAACGGGGCGGGGAGGAGCCCGCTGACAGCCTGCACCGACACGGCTCCAGGTGCTGCACGTACTGCGTGGGGACGAGCCCACGGGGCACCCGCACAGCCCCAGCGCCGCCGGCGCAGCCCAGGCTGCAGGCGCGTGGGGAGCAGTGCTGCGTGGTGAGGGGCAGCCCGGGGCTGGTGGTCCCCGTGGGGTGCGCGCAGGGACCGGTTCCAGGAGCGGGGGCCCCCTGGGGCCTGCCCCACGGAGCCCGGGCACCCCGGGGTGGAGGCAGCCGGGGGCTGCCCCTGCTCCCAGCTGCGAGGGGTGTCCCTGCCCGCGGGGCTCTGACTCACCGGGCACTCCCTGCCCCTCTGCCCTGTAATTACGGGGACGGGGCTGACGCACCCGGCCGGGCACCACGAGCCGGCGCTGCCCGGAGCCAGGCAAGCCCGCGGGCCCCACCCTGTGCCCTTCCTGCCCCTGCTGACGAGGGCCTGCATTGTTACCCCTGCTGATGAGTGCCCAAGCCACTTATCTCCGCTAACGAGCACCCACCCCACGCGTCCCCGTTAGGGACGCTTCACCCGCCTCGCCCCAGTCGTTCCCAGCATCGCGGCAGAGCCCAGGATGGCTGGTCCTGGTCCTGGTCCCAGCACGGGGACAAGGGGGGTTTAACGGCACATACGGGGCAATGCTGCTGGCCCCCTCCTGCCCACGCTGCAGTGATCCATCGGGATCAGGGTGGCGCGTGCCGTGTCTCGCCCCGCTGCAGCGTGCCGGGATCTGCCCACGCAGCACCCTGCTGCCAGCGCAGCACCCACCCCTCCGCACCGGGGACACCGGACACCCCAACGCCCCAACCCCGGTGGCGTGAGCCCCACGGGCAGCTCGTGCTCGGGGCCTGGGCACACAGCACAAGGCCAGGGCGCTGCACGGGGATGGGACGCGCAGGGGAGCGAGCGAGCTCAGGGAGTGGCACAAGCGCGCAGGGAGGAAGGAAGTGTGGCGGGCACCCGCTCCCAGGCGGGTACGTGCGCACCACGGGGAGCGCTCCTGTGCTCGGTGCTGGCATGAGCGGCACCCAAACAGCCCCGGCAGCCCGCTGTGCCCCTGGATGGGGACAGCCACCGCGTGCAGGCAGCCGGGGCGGGGCGGCCGCGGGCAGGACGGGCAGGGCGTGGGAGGAAGCGCTCGCTGCCGCCGCGGGCAGCGCCTGCGCCCCGCGCTGACACAGCAGGGATGGGGACTGGCGCCGGCGTGGGACTGGGGCCGGCGCCCCAGCTGCAGGGCACTGCAGGGCCCGGTCCCGCGGGCTAGCTCTGGCCCCACGGTGTTGCCCCACAGGACAATGGGCCAGTATGGAGGTCTGCCCCGTAGCCTGACCAGGGGACACCGCCCCAGTACGGGGTCTGTCCCATACCCTAACCAGGGGACACCACCCCAGTACGGGGTCTGTCCCATACCCTAACCAAGGGACACCGCCCCAGTACGGGGTCTGTCCCATAGCCCAGCCAGGGGACATCGCCCCAGTACGGGGTCTGTCCCGTAGCCTGACCAGGGGACACCGCCCCAGTACAGGGTCCGTCCCATACCCTAACCAAGGGACACCGCCCCAGTACGGGGTCTGTCCCATACCCTAACCAGAGGACACCACCCCAGCTTGGGGTCTCCCCACAGCCCAACCAGAGGACGCCCCCCAGCGCGGGCTCTTCCCTGGCAGGGGCTGCACCAAGGCCCCCCGTGCCGCTGGCCGGGCCGTCCGGGCAGGAGCAGCCCCCGCGCCCCCCGCTACCTTTCTTGCCCTCGGAGGCGCGCAGCACGGCCAGGTAGAGGTTGTCCTCCGAGGTGCTCCTCTGGCCCGCAGCGAGCCCCTCCTCCTCCTCGCGGCCCCACGCGCGCTGCCGGGACATGGTGGCTCGGCTCGGCTCGGCTCGGCGCTGCGCTCCCCCCGCTCGGCGCGGCGCGGCTCGGCTCGGCGCGGCGCTGCCCGGGCTGCAAACCCCTCCCCGGCCCGGCCCCTCCCGGCCGAGGTGCGGAGCTGTGGGGCGGGGACTGGGGCGTGGGGCTCCCCCCCCAGGAAGCCGCCGGCCCCCCCTCGCCCTTTCCTCCCCACGCCACGCGCTCGGGGCGCGGCCGGGGGCTGCGGGCGCGGAGCGGAGCCCCCGGGAGACCCCTCCCCGGGCGGGGGGGGGAGCAGAGCCCCGGGACCCCCGCGCCTCGGCACCCCCGGGTCCGCGAACCCGGCGGGTCGGGACCCCCAGCCTCATGCCCGAGAGCTGCGGGACCCGTGGGACCCGCGCTTTGGGGGCTCAGGACCCCGGGTCTGCAAACCCAGGGTCCTCAGGACCCCCGTCCCCCCGCCCTGGAGCTGCAGGACCTATGGGACGCCGTGGGCTCAGGACCCCAGGTCTGCAAGCACAAAGCACTTGGAGCCCCCAGGTTCACAAGACGAGGAGGCTTGGGGCCTCCCAGCCCCACGCCCCAGAGCTGCAGGACCCATGGGACCCATACCCAGGGACTACAAGACCCCACGTGTGCAAGCCCAGGAGGCTCAGGACCCCCAGGCTCACAAGCCCAGGAGCCCCAGAGAGCCCGAGCCACCCCCAGGCCCTGTCCCCAGGGACCTCAGCACCACCTGGTTCCCTAGGCCAGGGGATTTGGGACCTGGCACACCCACAACCAGGGATAACAGCACTGCCAGGTTTGCAAGGCTCAGGACCACCAAATCCACATGCCCAGGGTCCTCAGGACCCCCAGAGCTACAGGACTCATGGGACCCATATCCTGGGGCTACAGGACCCTGAGCTTCACAGGACCAGGAGGCTCGGAACCGCCAGCCCCGTGCCCCACAACTGCAGGACCCACGCTCCCCACACTCAGGGGGCTCAGGACCCCCCTGCCCGGGGGCTGAGAGCCGCCGTCCCCATGCCCACGCGGGTGCAGGAGCTGGGCTCCTCCACCCCAGGCAGCGCGTGGGGCTGGAGCCAGCGTGGGGCTGGAGCCAGCGCTCCCGGCAACGCATTCCAGGCGCTCCTGCGCCGCGTCTGGCACAGCCAGGGCGGGCAGCCGCCGGCCCCGCGCCTGCCGCCAGCACAGCGCCCGGCTCTGCTGAGCTCCTGGGGCCTCACCCCACCGCCCCCCTGCCCCAGGGGCACCCGTGGGGTGCTCGCAAAAGACGAGGGGTGCGGCCAGTGCTGCCAGGGGCACACGGAGGAATCCCGTCCCTGGCACCAGGGAGCACCCCTGCTCACATGGGACCTCGTAACCTGCCTGGCCACGCGTGTCCCCCAGGGGACCCCCAGCCGCTCTGACCCTGCCCACGGCGCCCACCACGCAGGCTGCTGGCAGGAACGAGGGCAGCAAGAGAAAGGGCAGCGCCGGCGCAGCACAGCCCCACGCAGAGGCTGGCACCCACACAGCGCCAGCACCGGCGCCGACCAGCCTGGCCCCCCTGCCGGTGCCAAGACACGGCCCGACCCCTGCGTGGAGTCCCAGGGACACAGAGGCCGGCGCACATCAGCCTGTGCCCTGCTCGTGGCACACTGCGGGCAGTGCCCACCGGCACCGACCCCACCAGGTTGGCTCCGGCAGAGGCAGGCGCAGAGGCAGGAGCGGGGCTGCGGCTCTGGCTGCCCGCTGCCGGGAAGGAGCCGCCCCGCTCCCAGCGCCGGCCGCTCTCCCGGCCCAGCACCGCCTGCTGGGCTGGGGCCAGGGCCAGGCGCTGAGGAATGCGGGCGGCAGCAGGCTCCGAAGGCGCAGATTTTCCGCCAACAACACATCTGCAGCAGCGAGCTACAGCTGCGGGAGCGCGGCTGACGCCAACGCGCGTCAGAGGGCAGGGACATACCTGAGCCACAGCTCATCCGCACGCGGCACCGCGGCGCTGGCTGCCACAGATGGGACGGGCACAGGGGGCAACAGTGCCTCGGCAGGGGTTGACACGGGGAACCCGGGGCAGGGGGGCAAGGGGCGCCTGTGCCTCCGGGTGGAGCCACACGGGCGGCTCCGTGCCGGTGTGTTTTGCTCCACCTGAACCCACGCCCAGCACCAGCACCACGGGGCCAGGGCACAGACAGCGCCCACACGCTGCCGAAGGAGCCTGCCACCGCGGCGCAGCCGAGAGCTCTCCCTGCCGGAGCGGCGAGCGCCTGGGCTGCAGCACGGGCAGGCACCCCGGCACCGATCCCAGCCCTGGCCCCGCTCCAACACAACACCGGAGCCTGGGCACCGTGCGGTGGCGGAGCGAGACGCGCAGCACAGGCTGCTGGCGAGGGTCGGATCCAGGCCGCCACGACAGCCCCAGGGCCGGGAAGCAGCGCCGGCTCCCGCGCTTCCCACGGTGAGGCACCGGGCGCTCCCATACCCCTCACTCGGTCGCGCAGCGGCCACCAGCACCTCCCCGCCGCCCCGGTGCCACCGCTGAGCGTCCCCAGCTGGTGACAGCCCCGCAGCCCCGTGCCCCGGGGGTGAGCACAGCGTCGGGCAGGGTGGCGCAAGAGGCAGCTCACGGCCCGTGGGCAGGCCGGAGGGCGGCGTGGGACGGTGCGCGGCGGCGGTGGCGTGGCTACGGTGGTGCTTTGAAGATCTGAAGAGCTCCGGAGCAGCCCCGGGGACAGGGAGGGCTCCCAGCACTGGGAGCTGCCAGCCCGGCCTCACCGGGCGCCGAGCCGCTCCCCGCCTCCGCCGGGGGCCGCGGGGCCCCGTGGGCGCTGCACCGGCCGGGCCGGCCCGTCGGGACCCACCACACCTCGCCGCCCCCAGCGCCACCGGGGCACCCGGACCCCGGCCCCCTCCCGTGCCCGCTCCTCTCCCGCAGCACCGGGGCTGGTGCCAGCCGGCGGGGGGGCTCCGCGCGTGGCTCCCCCGGCCCCGTGCGCCCACGCGGAGCTGCCGGGCTGCCCCACCGCGGGGCTCGGAGCGCCACGGACCCCACAGTGACACGCGTGGGGCGGCTGTGAGGGGGCCAGGGAGGGCGGGGGGGGCCGGGGGTCCCAGCAGTGCGGTGGGGATGGGTATGCGCGCCCAGGCCGTGTCGGTGTGCGCGGGCACGCCCGTGGGGCACAGCCAGGCGGACACGCGCTGACACGGACACGCGCGGGTGCTCCCCGGACCCGCCCCCGCCCAACCTGGCTCGGCGGGGGCGGGGCTCGGGAGGGGGCGGGGCTTAACGGGCAGGCCACGCCCCGTTAACCCTTTCCTGCCCGGGGGAGGCCCCGCGCCACCCTCCCCGGCCCCCTGGCCGCACGGCAGCGCGGCCCGGCGCTCCCCGGCCCGGCACGGTTCGGCCCCCCCCGGCACGGCCCCGGGCATGGCGCGGCCCCGCAGCAGCCCCCGGCGCCGGGCACGGCGCAGCTCCCACCGGCACGGCTCGGCTCGGCCCCGACAGCGCTGTCCCGGCGCGCCGCGGCCCCGTCCCGTCCCGTCCCGTCCCGTCCCGTCCCGTCCCGTCCCGTCCCGTCCCGACCCGTCCCGTCCCGTCCCGTCCCGTCCCGTCCCGTCCCGACCCGTCCCGTCCCGTCCCGTCCCGTCCCGTCCCGACCCGACCCGACCCGTCCCGACCCGTCCCGACCCGTCCCGTCCCGTCCCGCCCCGACCCGTCCCGCCCCGACGCACCGGCGCAGCAGAGCTGGGCGCTCAGGTACCGCTTCCTCTCGGGCTCGGAGCCGCCGCGCAGCCACTCGGAGCCCGCCATCGCCGCGCTCCTGCCGCCGGCTCCGGTCCCGGCCCCGGCCCCGGGGCCGCGCGTGGGACCCGCCCCGCGCCGCCCCGCCTCGCCCCGCCGCGCCGCGCCTCCCGGCGGGCCCGCAGCCGCCCCCCCCCCGCGCCCCGGGACCCCCGCGCCCGTCTCGCCCCGCGCCGCCCCCCCCTCCCCGCCGCCCCGGGCACGGGTGGGGGCCCCGCGCCCCGGCCCCGCGTCCCCGGGCCCCCGGCACCCCCCGGTCACTCCGCCAGCCACGTCCCAGGTGCGCGCCCGGGGATCCCCGCGCCCCCCCCGGCTGGCTCCCGGGGCGGGCTCCGTCCCGGCCTCGTGCCCCGCACATGCCCCGGTCCCGGCGAGACCACGCAGGACCCGCGCCAGCCCCGCCAGCAGCAGACGCATGGCTCCCGTGCCCCCCTCGCACCGCAGCGGCAACCCCACGCCGCGTCCGAGTGCCCCCCGGCGCAGCACGGGCGCCCCTCTGTGCCCCCCCGGCACGCGGGGGCGAGCGGAGCTGCACCGGGGGCGACCCCACGGGGACGGCAGCCCCTGGCTGGGGGGATGCCACCGGACCCCCGGCACCTGCCTCGCCGCTCGCAGCAGCAGCAGCAGCAGCAGCAGAGGCGGCGCAGCATCGTCGGGCCCTGCCTCGCCGGAGACCGCCGCGCTGCGCTCTGCTCCGCGCGCTCCCGCATCTGGAGGGGAGCTGTGGGACGCGGTGACTCACACAGCCCAGGGCCGCTGCCAGACCCGGCTCTTCCTGCCCCCGGCCGGCCGCTGCCGCCACGGACGAGCCCACCCTGGGGCTCACCCGGGGGTCCCCTATGTCCCGGAGCCGCTGCGTGCCAAGAGCTTGCAGCGGGACCAAAGGGCCTGGCCTGGCAGCCATGGCACGGCACAGCACGGCACGGCACAGTGCGGGGAGTTAGGGGGCCGGGGGCCGCTGCCGCCCCCACCGCCCCGTACCAGGAGGGGGCCGCAGCCCGGCACGGCCCCGCCAGCCAGCACAAGGGGAGCACCACACCGTGGGGCTGCAGTGCAAGAGCGGCTCACGGGGTAGGGCCGGGCACCGCACGGGCCAGCCCCACGGCTCTGCCCCACGGATCAGCCCCACGTGCCGCTCGCATCCCATCTGTGCTGCCGAGATAAGGGGCAGGAGGGGACCGATTGCACACGGGACGGGCAGGGCCGGGGCGATTAGCACCAGGGGAGCCGGAGCAGGAAACACGGCTGGGACGCAGGCTGTGTGCTTTCTTTGGGGCGCCTGCGCTGCTCCCCCTGCGCTCGCCCCGCTCGGGACCCCAGCCCCAGCCGATGGGACCCCGACAGGCTCCAAGCTGCGGCGCTGGGGCTGGGGCTGAGAACAGCAGCTGGGGCTGAGCACCCGCACGCCAAGGGGGGAGAGCCCCCATGTCCTGCCCCCCCTCGTGCCACGGCCCCATGCCACCGTGCCAGGGAGCCTCGCCTGCTGCCGAGCGCAGGCAGCAGCTGCCAGCCCGGCCCCAAGCCGCAGCCTTCGCCATTTCCTGCGAGGCCGGTGACTCATCAGTGAGGCCGAAGCCAGCGGCAGCGCCCGACCCCCCCCTTTGGCCCCCGGCCTGGCACAGCCGCAGCCGCAAGGGCTGTGGAAAAGCTGAGTGGAGAGGCCGGGCGGGAGGATGGGGGTTCCCAAGCCTCTCTGGGGGCCTCCTCCACCCACAGCCGCCGCTGCGGCGGAGGCCACGAGCAGCCTCTGGCAGCCTTGGTAACAGGAGCCAGGCCCAAACAAACAGCCGGCATCCTGCTACCGAAACCAGCGCGCCGTCCCGCTGCCGCCGGCTGCTCCACTGCCACCAGAACCTGCACGCGCTCCTGCAGCTGCTGTGCCGCGGCCCCCAGGGTCCCCTCCCAAGCCTGCCGCCCTTCCCGGTGCTGCCTCATCGCCCCCAGGCCCCTGCCCCAGGCGAGGGGACCTGTAGCCCCCCAGGGCCACAGCTCTGGCCCCACTCGATGGGCTGGGGGCTGCTGCTGCCCCATTCTGCCTCAGGGATCCTGCGCCCGGCTCCAAGAGAGGGCTCGGAGGGGCCCTCACCTCTCCGCAGCGGTGTAGGACGGGGGTGGCTCAGCCCTGGGATGGGGATGGGGGGAAACGAGGCACGAGCAGAGCAGGGGCGCAGAATCCTGGGTAAACGCCCCGACACTGTGCCAGTGGCACAACGGAGAGCAGGCAGGAGTGCAGTGGGGCAGAGCCCCACGGATGCCCCGGCAGCGTCCCCGCCCCACGTTATTCCAGGAACAATGCTCAAAAATAGCCCCAGCTCCCCGCAGGGCGTCCCCACCGAGTGGCACCACGGTGGCGTGGGGACCGCGGGACAGAGACCCCAGGCACGCCGGGGCACTGGGACGGGGACGAGGGCGCACAGGGACGGCGCCGTGGGGCGGGAGCGGGGACACCCGGCGCGGGGGCGCAGGCAGGGCCGGGTGGGATGATGGAGCCCAGCAGCTGCGACCTTGGGGGTGCCCTTTGGACAGCACTGGGCAGGTGCCAGGGACAGCAGCCCCGGGGGGGGGCCGCGCTGCGCCAAGGTGCCCTGCTCGCGCTGGCGGCAGGGAGAAGAGGAGGCCGCGGCATCTCCCTGCACAGGCAGCCCGCGTCACCAGCTGCAAGACTGCGGTTTCGCGAGCGCCAGCACCAGGGCACCGCGGCCCGGCTGCCATGGCAATGTGGGTCGATGCCTGGCCCTGATGCCGGTAGCGTGACAGCTCCGAATGCCGTGCACAGATCGACGGAAACCACAGCCAACGCCCTGGAAAGAGCAGCGGGGGGGCTGAGACCACAGCCTGCATCCCCCCCACGTCCGTCAGCCCTGCGGGATGGGCAGGAGCGGCTGCAGGCGACTGCCCCAGCCACAGGCACGGGGGTCTCACAGGACCTGTCCCCCACCAACCCCTCACAATTCCCCGGGGCAGACGGTGCCATGGGTGCAAGGGGATGCGTGAGGAGAGCCCCGGCACGCGAGCGCAGCGGTGCTGAGCCACTGACCGCAGCGGCTGACCGGCCTCGCTGCAGCCAGCCCAGCCCTTCTGCGGCACAAGCGTGCCGCACCGCGGGCAGCCATGCCAGGACCCCCCCACCGGGCGGCTGCGCCCTTCAGACGCTGCCAGCATCCTCCACGCGGGGCACGGTGCCAGCATCCTCCAGCGGGGCGGGGGGGGGTCTGTGCCCGTGTTTCGTGGGGGGGCAATGGGGAGGGGGGGCTCCGTGAAGCCACCAAACGGCCTGCGCAGGGGCAGCCCCCCCCCCCATCACTTCCAGCAGCACCGGGGTGTGACTGGTACCCTGCAGCCCCCTGGACGGCCCCATGGCGGGGGCAGACATGCCGAGGACCCCCCCGGCGAGCAGCCCCGAGCCGCGCAGGCGTGGAGCTGGCGCTCCCCAGCGCCCCTCTGTCACCAGAGCCCTGTCCCCGAAGGCATTTGGCACCTCGGCGCCCCGGGGCAGCACCTGCCGCCTGCCCGGGGCCGGCACCGGGCTGCCGGGAACGGCCGGGGAGGGGCCGGGCTGGGGACACGGGGGGACACCGGGGGCGGGGGGGGGGGCGCTCGGCATCGCCCCCCCCGGCCCGCGGAGCGCCCGCGCCCCCCCCCAGCCCCCCGCGGCGGCCCCGCCGCCCCCGACCCCCCCGCGCCGCCGCCCGCCCCGACGGCGCGGCCGGGCCCTCCCCCGCCGGGGCTGGGCCGGTGCCCGGGGGCGGGGCGAGGGGCGGCGGCGGGCGGCGGAGCCCCGGAGCCCCGCGGCTCGGCAGCCCCGGGCCGGGCCGGACTCACCTGCAGCGGGCGGCTCGGCGCGGCGCCGCCAGTACCAGACCAGGGCGAGCGACACGGCGTGCCCCGCCGCCACCAGCGACGGGAACAGCGACCCGGGGTCGTCCATGCGGGCGCGGCTCCGCGGCACCGCCCGCCCTCCGGCACGGCTCGGCTCGGCTCCGCGGGGCTGCCGGGCCCGGCGGGGCTGGGAGGCGCCAGCGCCCGCCCCCCCGGGGCCGCTCCCGCTCCGCCTTAACCCCTCCCGGTGCGCGGCGCGGAGCCGCCTTCCCCCCCGCCGCACCGGCGGGATCGGGCCCCGCGGGGGCGGCCCCGGGCCCGGCGCCAGCCCCTGCCCCCGGCCCGCGCCCCCCCACTCCCGCGCCGGCCTTCGGGACCGCGGGCGGCGCCGCCCCCCCCGGCCCGGCGCGGCCCGGCCCGGCCCGGCCCGGCGCGGCTCTCGCCTACCCGGCACGACCTTCATGGGCAGCGCGGAGCGAGGCGCAGCGGCTCCGCCGGTCAGCCCGCGGGGGAGGGACGGAGGGAGGGAGGCAGCGGGCGGGCGCCGATATAAATAACCGGGGTCCGTCACGGCGCCCGAGTTAGAACATGACACGGCCGGGGGCGGGACGGCCCCGGCCCCCGGCGAGGGGCGAGCCGCCGGCCGCAGGGGGTTAACGGCCCGCGCGGCGGAGCCCCCTGCACCGGCCCGACGGGGCGGCCGCCGCCGCCGGGGGACGCGGGGCCGGGGCCGGGGCCGGACGTTGTGCCGCCGCTTCCCCGCTCCCCCCGCCGCCCCCCGACGGCGCGGCCCCGTCCCCCCGCCGCCGGCTCCAGGCCGGGTTTTCCCGCACCGACGGCCCCGAGCGGGAGGAAAACCCGGCTCCGGAGCCCCCGGTGGCGGAGCGGCGCCTGCCCGGTCCCGGTTCCCACCAGGTGTCGGGCACGGGTGTGGGCACGGACACGGGCACGAGCACGGGCACGGACACGGACGGCGCCGGCTGCGGCCGGGGGCCTGCCCCCGCCCTGGCACTGCCCCGCGCGGGGACGCGCCTCGGGCACGCGCGGCCGGTGGCGGGCAGGGCAGCGCGCCCGGTCCCCGCGGCCCACGTTGCCCACGCGTGCGGGCGGCCCCCCCCGGCCCCCCCGCGCTGACTCACGGCCTGGCCGGGGCGCGGGCTCGGCCCCTTCCTGCTGGAAACTTGGAGCGGCCGCGGCCGCGGGGCTGAGTCACGGGCGGCGGCACGGGGAGGGCGAGCGGCCGGCACCGCGGCCTCGGGGCGCAGCTGCCCCCGGCCCCCCCGCCGCGGATGCCCCGCGGCCCCCGCCGGATCCAGCTGCCGCCGCGCCCCCCGGCCGCGGATCGGGTGTCGGCATCGCGTGTCCGCGGGGCGGGGGGGCGCGGCAGCCCCCTCCCCACCAGCCGCCCCGTCCGCCCCAGCTGCCGCCGTCCGTCCCCGGGCTCGGCCCCGCGGCAGCGCCGAGCATCTCCCGCTGCGGGACGCGGCGCCAGCCCCCCCCCCCGCCCCGGCCCAGCCCCTCCGTGCCCGGAGGATCCCCCCCGGCAGGGCCCGCAGCCCCCCCCCCGACCCTCAGGAGCCCCGCCGGGCCCCCGGGTCCCCGCGTCCCCATCCCCCCTCCCCCCGTCCCCACGCGCGTCCCCATCCCCGCGGGTGCCCTTTGGCCGGGCGGGGGGGTGGGAGGAGCCACCCCCTCTCCGGGATGGGAAGGGGGGCACGGCCGGCACCGGCACCGGCACCCGCGCTGCGGAGCCCCCCCCGTGGGCAGCGGGCCGGCGCCCCCCCTCCCGGCCCGGCGCGGGGTCCCACGCGGGTCCCCCCTCCCCACGCGGCTGCCGGGATCTACCTGGGGCCGGGCCGGGCCGGGGGCCCTCCCGGGCCACCCCCCCCGCGGCGGCGGCGGGCTCCACGTGCTGCTCGCCCTCCTCCTTCCTCCGGTACAGCCGGGAGCCGGGGGGCTCCTCGCGCGTCCTGCCGGGGCCGGGGGGCGCGGCGGGGCGGCGGGCGGGCGCGGGGGGCGCGGCGGGGCGGCGGGTGCGCTGCAGGGACAGCGGGACGATGTCGGGCGGCAGGCGCAGGAACTGGCGCAGGTAGGCGATGCCCTCGTCCGTCAGGTACCAGTAGTAGTGCCGCCAGGCGAAGGTCTCCCGCACCAGCCCGCGGGAGCGCAGCGAGCCCATGGCGCGGATCACCTGCACCGTGGGCACCCCGGGCAGCTGCGGGTGGCAGCGCCGCGGCCGCCGCTCCTTCTCGGCCACCAGCACGCCCTCGCGGAACAGCAGCTCCAGGATGGCGCGGAGCCGCTCCAGCGGCATCAGCATCCCGGCCACCATGGCTCGGCACGGCTCGGCACGGCTCGGCACGGCCCCGCACGGTTCTGCACGGCCTGGCACGGCGCGGCACGGCCCGGCTCGGCACAGTCCGGCACGGCCCGGCGCGGTTTGGCACGGCCCGGCCCGGCTCGGCGCGGTTGCTCGCTGCGCGCGGCGGGGCAGACTGGCGGCGGCTCCACCTCCCGGGCTGGGCGCGGGGGGGGCCGGGGCACCCGCGGCTCGGCGGCGGCCCTGACTCAGCGGCCCCTCCCCGGCCCCGCGCAGCCCCCCCGGGCCGGCCCCGCGGCTCCCCCGGCCCGCCCCGACCCACCGGGCCGGTTCCCCGCGCCGTGGGAACCCCCGCGGGACGCGGCCCCGGGGGAAGGGCGGCGGGGGGGGGGGGGGGTCCCGGGGCCGCCGGGCCGCCACCTGCCCGGGGACGTGGCCCCCGCGCCCCCCCCGCCCCCGTCGCCATGGCGAGGAGGAAGAAACAGGCGGGGGCGGCCCCGCCCCGCCGCCCCCCCAGCCCCGCCGGGCCGCATCGCCGCGCACCGGGGCCGCGCACCGGGGCCGCATCCTGCCAGCGCCACTGTTTGCTCTGCTGCTGTTTGAGCAGGGCCGGGCCCGCCGCGGGGGGAGGTTCCCGGGGCGCGGGGGGGGCTCCCCCGGGCCGGGCCGGGCCAACCGGAGTCCCCGTGTCCCGTGCCGGGATCCCCCCCCGTGTCCGCGCTGCCTGTCCCGAAGGCTGGCAGCTGGGGGGCTTTGGGGGGAGGGACGCCAGAAGCACCCCCCAGGCCCGGTGACGGGCGCAGCCCCGCGGTGCCAGCCCTGGGGCACCCCGTGCGGGGTCTAGGACCGGGTGCGGCGCGGAGCCCCCACGCCACGTGCCCCGGTCACTTCCCCGCCTGGCATCACACGCCCCACGCCAACCGGACACCCGGCCCCCCCACCGGCCTGCGGGGAGCCCCCCGGGCTGAAGGAGTCCCGCAGCAAAGCGACCCAAGGACGGGCGTCCCGCCGGCCCCACGCGGGACAGGGACGTGAGGACAGAGCCCAGCACGGCTCCAGGGTCAGGCCAGGCTGGCACAGGATCCGGCCGGAGGAACGAGGAACCCCTGGTGGCGGCACACGGCCGGGGGCCTTGGGGACACCGCGGTGCTGGGGATGGCACCAGCGGGAGAAGCAGCAGCGAGCCTGGTGCCCCGGGTCCTGCGAGCCGTGCCCTGGGGAGCAGAGCAGCGACGGGGGCCAGCAGTGGTGGGGGGCGAGGATGGGCACAGGCGGGGGGCCAGGGGTCTGCACCCTGCTGTGCTTGGCCCTGTGCAGCAGCGAGCAAGGAGGCGAGCGCAGCCCTGGGCACGGGCAGCGTGGCACAGAACGCCGTAGCAGCCGTGGCACAAATCACTGCAGGGGCTCTCGAAGCCCCTCACCCGTGGGCAGTGGGACTGGGGTGCACGGCCCGGCCCCACCCGCTGCAGCTTTGGGCACCGACCAGCACCCCCGGCAGGCTCGGGAGCTCCAGGGGCGGCGTTCGGGGAGGACCCGCACCCCTCACGTGCAGCCACGGGGATCACCCCTAGCCGCGCGCCCCCACCGCAGACCCCTCCATCTGGCTCAGGAGTGACGGGGCCCAGAGCCGTGGCACCGCACTCCCCGCTCCACCCGGCTTCCCCCCCGGGGCAGGGACGGCGACAGCAGCCGTCACGCCACTGCCAGCACCGCATCACCTCCGCAGCTGCGCCAGACCCCAGGGCAGGGTCCCCACCCGGCAGCCCCCAGGCTCCCCCGGCAGGTCAGGGAGAGGCAGGGACGCGGCACCGCGGCAGGCAGCCGGCCCCCTGCATGCAAATCCCCGCGCCGCCCGCAGCGCTGCTCCCTCTGTGGCGCCACGGGGGGGGGGGGGGGGGCACGGATCTGTGGACACCCCCCCCATGCTGGCTCCCACCCCGGGTGCCCCCAGCCCTGCCCATGCCAGGCACAGCAGAGGGGACAGCGGGGACAAGATGGGGCACGGGCACGGCACGGACCTGGGGGGACAGGATGGGACAATGCACGTGGGTGCTGTGCTCTTCGCTGCAGCCGCCAGCAGCGGCCTCCCCGTGCACAGCACCCTCGGCCTCCCCACGCAGCTGCCTCCTGTCCCACGCAGCCACCAGCACCGGCCCACGGCCCCCCCAGGCAGCACCGGGTGCCCTGTCCCCACGTTGGTGGCACAGGGACAGCTCGGGGACGTGCTCGCATCCCTCGGCCGGAGCATCCCCCCAGCCCCCCCCGGCCCCCTGCCCAGTGACTGCAGCATGCCGGGAAGTGCCGAGTCAGCGCCCGCCGCAGCGACCCGCTGCGCTGTGACAGCGGAGCCAGCTCCGGCTGCTCCATCCCGCCGGGGACACCGGGCACGGTGCCGGACCCCTCCCCGCCTCCCCCCAACCCA
Source organism: Anser brachyrhynchus (assembly GCF_964034855.1). Lineage (NCBI taxonomy): Eukaryota > Metazoa > Chordata > Aves > Anseriformes > Anatidae > Anser > Anser brachyrhynchus. Next base: position 161,218,465 of record NC_137695.1, on the reverse strand, counting down.
TGGCTAGGGGTCCGGGCAGGCTGCAGCCCCACGGCGCTGTGGGGCAGGCGGGTGGGCAGCGGGGGCCCCGGCCGGCAGCCCCTGGCCCCAGGCCCGGAGCCGGTGCCCCTGGGGGCTGGCGTTGCCGCAGGGCTCCCGTGCCGAGGCAGGAACAAAGGCGCCGCTGTTCGCAGGGCGCTGCGGCCGAGCCAAGCGGCCCGGGAGCCCCGGGGGGATTAATGAGGACGGGGCCGGCGGGGGTCCTGCGGCCATGCCCATTCTCACCATAAATCTCCCCGCTGGCAGCCCGGGAGCTGCAAGGGGGGGAAGGGACGGGGGGAACAGAGCCCAACCTCTCCCTGACCCTGGCCGGGGTCCGAGCCAGCGCGGCCCCAGCCCCAGCGCCGCGGCTCGTTAGCGTAATTGGCCGTGCAGTGGCCGCATGCCCGCTGCGGCGGCTTAGAGGGGACAGGAGCACGCGGTGCGGCAGCCCCGTGACGAGCATCCGCGGGGCCCGTTACTCACGCCCCAGCGCACCGGCTCTGCGGCATGGCACGGCACGGCACGGCACAGCCCCCCCGCCCCTGCCCCCAGCACCTCCCCGAGCCCCTCTCTCGTGCCGCAGGCAGCGCGCCAGTGCAGCCGAGAGAGCGCTGGTGCAGCAGCGGCCCCAAGCCCCCCGCCTGCAGGCTCAGGCACCCGGCGAGCCGGGGGCTGTCCCGTGACAGTGACCGTGCCCCCCCGGGGGACAGCCCTGCCCCAGGCTGGCCACAGGGCCCCCACTCCACAAGGCGGTGGTAGTGCTGGGGACTGCAGAGCCGCACAGATGGGGCAGGTGCCCAGCGTCCCACACATCCCCTGCCCCACCGCACACCTGGCACCCCACACATCCCCTGCCCCACTGCAGGGCATCCAGAGTGGGTGCTGAGCACCCTGCGTGCCCCCAGCCCCACTGCGTGCTCAGTTCCCCTACACCCCAGCCCCACTGCAGAGCACCCAGGGCAGATGCTGAGCACCGCAGGTGCCCCCACACCACTGCAGAGCACCCACAGTGGGTACCGAGCCCCACGCACGCCCCCAGCCCTACCGCAGAGCACTCAGAGCGGGTGCCCAGCACCCCAATTGCCCCCAGCCCCACCGTGGAGCACCCAGGGTGGGCACTGAGCACTTTGCCTGCCCCCAGCCCCACCGTGTGACAAGGCCCCCATACACCCTAGCCCCACTGCAGAACGTCCAGGGAGGGTGCTGAGCCCCCACACACACCCCCAGCCCCACTGCAGAACGTCCAGGGAGGGTGCTGAGCCCCCACACACACCCCCAGCCCCACTGCAGAGCATCCAGGGTGGGTGCTGAGCCCCCCACACACCCCCAGCCCCACTGCAGAGCATCCAGGGTGGGTGCCGAGCCCCCACACACACCCCCAGCCCCACTGCGGAGCATCCAGGACGGGTGCCGAGCCCCCCGCACGCCCGGCAAGGTGACCCCGGCCGGTACCTTTGAGCGAGATGATCTCGTGGTGGATGGAGCGGGACGTGTCCATGGCCCGGCTCGGCTCGGCCCGGCGCTGCGCCCCGCGCCCCCCCCGCACTTATGGGGCGGCCGCAGCCAATCAGGGCCGGTCCGCCCCGTCCGGTGCGCCGGGAACGGGCAGCTCCTGCGGCAGCCCCGCCCCCGGCACGGCACGGCTCGGATCGGCACGGCTCGGATCGGCACGGCTCGGATCGGCGCCGCCATCCGCACCTGCTGCGCCACAGCCCCCCCATCCCCATGCACTGCAGCGCAGCCCCCCCCCCCGACCCAGTAACGCCTCGCCCCCCCCCATCACGGCGCAGCCCCCCCCGCACAGCCCCCTCCCCGCGGGGCCACCCCCCGGCACCGGGCCTGGGCAGCAGCACGGAGGCCGCAGTCCCGTCCCCCCCCCGCTGCCAGGAGCACCGGCACGGCTGGGGGGGAGAAGGGGAGGGGGGGACCTACGCAGCCCCTGCCGTGGGCAGAGCCGAGCCGCAGCCCCAAGGAGCCGCCGCCAGCCCCACCGTGCTGCGGCCGGTGCTGCCCGTGCCCGGGGGGGCCGGGGGCCATGGGGTGCCCACGCGGTGCCCCCCCCGTGCTCCCGGCTGGGCGGCGATAACGGCAGCAGCCAGCAGCCGCCGGCACCCGGGCACGTGTCCGCGGGGCAGGGACGGCGCCACGCGGCATCGACGCCCGCGGCACCGCCGCCGCCCCGTCCTGAGGGCTCGCTCACGGGCACCCTGCGACCCGCGGCGGGGCTGCCGCTGCCAGCCCTGCTGCCCTGGGGCTCTTTGTGCCGCGCGGGGGCGGCTCAGGACGTGGGGTGCCGGCGGCGGGAGGAACGCGCTGCACGCCCCCCCCGCGGCACAGGCACCGGGGCCAGGCCTCCCCAGGCAGCGCGGCCGCCCCTGCGCAGCAGCGAGCGCGGCGCCCGGCCAACGGCAGCTCCGTCCTGCTGCCGGCGTGCTCCAGCTTTTATCCTTACACGGCCGCCTGCGCCCGTCTGCTGCGCTTCGCCGGGGGGGGCACGAGCCCAGACGCGGCCCCACGAGCGCGGGACACGGGGAGCTGCCCCCAGCCCCCCGCCGGTGGCCGCGGTGCCCACGCAGGGACACCGAGCACGGGGACACCGAGCCCCCCGGCCACAGGGCTGGGCTGGGGCTGGGGCTGGCGCGTGGCCGTGCCCGCGGCCGCTCGCTGCGGTGCCCGCGGGGATGCAGCCGGCGCTGCCTCTGGCTGGGACCCGGGGCCGGCGCGCGCCAGTGTCGCCAGCCCAGGCGGAGCTGACAGGTACAGGCGGCGCCGGCGGGCTGCGGGCCAAGCCGTCTGCTGCTCGCTCGTGGTGTCAACACTTTTTGCAGAGCCCCGAGGCTCGGCTGACGCTTCCCGGCTTTGCCAGCAGCTTTGGGACAGCGGCGTGTGCAGTGACCCCGCTGGCTGCGGGGAAGTGACCCGTCCCAGCGCCAGGGCAGGGGTCGGCACCCAGACCCCCCCACCGGCGCCGACAGCGGGACCCGGGGCACCCCGGGGTCCCCGAGCTGTGCAGTGTCGGGGGGACCCCAAGGCTGGGACGGGCCCTGAGCCGCTGGCCCCAAGCACACAGCCACACACAGGCAGGGGCCCCTCCGTGCCCCCCCCGAAAGGACACCCGCTGCGGCCGCCAGGATGTTGGCCAGGATCCCACCCCGGTGGTGCCGCACGCACAAGGATAAAAAGCCCCTGGGGCGCGGGGACAGACGGACGGCACGGGGACAGCCCCCGGCGAGGGCGGCAGCGCAGCTGGGGCTCGGCCGTGCGTGGCCCCCCCCGGCCCCCCGCGGGGATCCCCGGCCCCCGCAGCCGCGGTGACGTGCCGGGGTCAGGCAGCGCCGGCCGCGCTCGCGCCCCTTGTAAGGGCATGGCTGCTCCGAGCCGGCGGCCGCGGCACCGCCACCGCGCTGGGGGGCCCGGGGGGCCCGCGGCGGCCCCAAGCCCACGCCCCAGACCCTGCGCCCCCGTCCCCACCCCACGGCCACCCCCCGACCCCATGCACCCCACACCCGGGGTGGGCAGGGGGGTCTGGGTGCCCCTGGGGTGCCGACACTGACCCCCCACGCACCCCCCACGTGCCCCACGCACCCCCCCACGCACCCCCCACGCGTGCCCACCCCTGCCACGGGGCCGCGGGACGCCGCACCGTGCCCACCGAGCGGGGCTCCGCGTGGGGGCACAGCCCCCCCTCCCCTCCCCCCCCACCCCCTGCAGCTCTGCCCCGGCGCTCAGCCCCACGGCGGCCCCTGCTCGGCGCGCCCCGGCCCCCCACGCGGAACACCCGTGGGGCCCGGCGCTACCTTTGTAGCGCTCCCGCACGTCCTCGTAGGCCTGGATGAAGTCCTGCTCCTCGGGGTTGGGGGGCAGGCTGCCCAGCTCGTACGTGGCCATGGCCGGGCCGGGGGCGGCGGGGGGGGCGCAGCCGCGTGGCCGCGCCGCGTGGGAGCCGTGGGAGCCGCGGGAGCCCCGCGCGGCCCGGCCCGGCCCGGCCCGGCCTTAAGGGAAGCGGACACGGGGGGGGCGGGGGGCGGCGGAGCGGCGGCGGGGGGCGGGGCGCGGGGCGGGGGCAGGGGGCGGGAGGGGCGGGGGGCGAGGGGGGGCGGGGGGGGGCGACAGGGGACGGGACCGGGACAGGGTGGGGCTGGGGGACAGGGGACGGGGGACGGGGGACGGGGCAGGTGAGAGGGACGGGACGGGGGGGCAAGGGACGGGACGGGGGGGCAAGGGACGAGGGATGGTGCGGGGCTGGGGGTGCGGGTGACAAGGGACAGGACACGGGGACAGGATGGGGCTGGGGGGACAGGGGACAGGGGACAGGTGAGAGGGACGGGACGGGGGGACACGGGAGGGACGGGGGGACACGGGACAGGACGGGGGGATGAGGGACGGGACGGGGGGATAGGATGGGGGGACAAGGGAGGGACAGGATGGGGGGTGAGGGACAGGACGGGGGGCAAGGGAGGGACAGGGGGACAAGGGACAGGACGGGGGGACAATGGACAAGGGATGGTGGGGGGCTGGGGGTGCAGGTGACGAGGGACAGGACACAGGGACAGAATGGGGCTGGGGGGACAGGGGACAGGACACAGGTGAGAGGGACAGGATGGGGGGACAGGACAGGGGGACACGGAACAGGATGGGGGGACAAGGGATGGTGTGGGGCTGAGGGTGGAGGTGACAAGGGACAGGACCTGGGGACAGGATGGGGCTGGGGGGACAACACAGGTGGCAAGGGACAGGACGGGGGGACAAGGGACAGGACACAGAGCACAGGTGACAGGGGATGGTGTGGGGCAGGGGGTGCAGGTGACAAAGGACAGCAGGGGACGGGGCCACAGGTGACAAAGGACGGGACGGGGCCACAGGTGACAAAGGCTGGGACACGGTGAGGAGGGACAGGATGGGGCTGGGGGGTGACAAGGGACAGGATGGGGCTGGGGGCGGAGGTGACGAAGGATGCACAGGAGCCGGGGTGCAGGTGACAAAGGATGGGACAGAGGACACGGGTGGGAAGGGACAGGGTGGGCACAGGTGACAAGGAGTGGTGTGGGTCTGGGGGTGTAGGTGACAAGGGACAGGACATGGGGACAGAAGGGGGCCAGGGGGACAGGGGACAAGGGACAGGACAGGGGGGACAGGGGACAAGGGACAGCACCAGACAGGGGTCACAGGCGACAAGGGATGGGACAGGGATGTAGGTGACAAGGGACGGGACACAGAACACAGGTGACAAGGGGCAGGACGGGGCTGGGGATGCCGGTGACAGGGGGTGACAGGGGCCCAAGGGGTGCCCAGCACCACCAGACGCCCGCGGGGAGCACGGAGCCACCGGCGGGTGCAGGATCGGGCCCTGGCCGGCACAGGGACACCCCCACGAGTGGCACCGGCCCTAAAGGCAGAGGAGGCCAAGGGGGGGGGGGGGGGGGACAGGGCCAGGAACGGGGGGGGGGGGGCAGCAATGGGGGACAATGGGGGCACTGAGAGCCGGGGGGGCTTGGTGCTGCTGGGGGGAACTGGGCACCAGTGGGGGGCACTGGGCACTGGTTGGGGGGGCTGATGGGGGGCACTGGACACCACTGGGGAGCACTGGGAACTAATGGGGGGCACTGGGCAGGGCTGATGGGGGGCACTGAGCACTGATGGGGGGCTGATGGGGGGCAATGGGAACTAATAGGGGGCACTGGGCACTGGGGGGGGCCCTGGGCACTAACGGGGGCCCCACAGAGCACGTAGGGGTGCCTCCCTGAGGGGGGGGGGGGGGGAGCAGGGCTGGGGGGGGGCACCGCTGCTCTCTCACGGTGTGCACATGGCCCTGCCCCGGGCGCTGCACGTGCACGCCTGCCCCACGCGTGCCCACGCCCCCCCCGGCCCCCACCAGCCCCATGCACGCCCGGTGCCGGATGGCCCAGCCCGGCCCCCCCGCCGCCGCCCCACCCCGTGACTCAGCACCGCAGCGTCACCGCCGCCGCCGCCGCGTCCCCGGCACCCCACAGCACCCCACAGCACCCCACAGCACCCCACAGCACCCCACAGCACCCCACGGCCCCCCCACACCCAGCCCCTGGGGTCTGGCTCTGCCCCCCCCAGCGGGACCCTCGGACCCCCAACGCGGAGCCCTGGCAGAGCCCCGCAGCCCCCAAATGGGGGGTCCTGGGGGGGCCAGGACCCCGGGACCCCCCCCGAGGATTGCCCCCCCCGGGACCCCGTCAGCAGCGGGGACCCCAGCGCGGCGGCGGTGCCGGGCTCAGCCCCGAGGCCGTGGGGCCGAGGCCGGGGGGGGGCAGCGGGGGGGCGGCTGCTAAATCGGGGAGGAGGACGGGCGGCGGAAACAATGCGGGCCCATAGCTGGCAGGGCGCGGGGCCCCCGGCGGGGGGTGCGGGGGGGCACGAGCCCCCCCGGGTGTGTGTGCGCCCCCCCAGCCACAGGGACGGGGCCCCCGGCGGGGACACGGCGCCCACCAGGAGCGGCCCCCCCGGCACAAGGGGGGGGGCACGGGGCCCGCTTCGCCACGGCCGTGGGGGCACGGGGCTGCGGTGCCAGCAGCGAGGGCACGGGGACGGCCCCCCCCGGGGGGGGCACCACGGAGCGAGGTCCCCGGGGTGTCCCCGGGGTGTCCCCAGCAGCCGCGGGGCCGGGACACGGAGGCGCCGCCTGGGCCCGCGCCCCCCCGCCGAGGGTCTCGGTGCCGGGCTCCCCCCCCCGGCCCCCCCCGCAGCCCGGCCCCGGGGGCCCTCTGACGGCGGCCGGGGACACTGCAGGGCCCGGGGACCGGGACGCGGCCGCCAGAGGGGCCTCGGTGTCCCCGAGGGACGGGGACGGGGACAGCCGGGCCCGGCCACACGCGCCCCGCCCGGGTGTCCCCAGCGCTGTCCCCAGGCGCCCAGCAGCGGGGCAGCGGAGGGCTCCCGGCCGGCGCACGCAGCCCCGGAGCAGCGGCAGCCACCTCCTGCCCCGGCAGCAGCCCCTGCACGGGGACACCACGGACACGGTGTGCGGGGGGCAGGCAACACGGCCACCGCAACGTGGGGGGCACGGCCCAGCCACACCGACAGCACGGCACGGGGGGCACGGCACAACCACTGCAACACGACATGGCCACACCGACAGCACGGCACGGGGGGCACGGTGTGCTCACTGACACAGCACGGCGGGCACGGCACAGTCACTGTGACAGCACAGCACGGGGGGCACGGCATGACCACCGCCACACGGCACGGCCACACCAAAAGCATGGCATGGGGGGCACGGTGTGCTCACTGACACACCATGGGGGGCACGGCACAACCCCTGCAACACAACATGGCCACAACAACAGCACGGCACAGGGGGCACAGCACAGCTGCGGCGACACTGTGACATGGCACACGGGGCACGGCACAGCCACCGTGACAGCACGGCACAGGGGGCACGGCACGGTCACAACAACAGCAGGGCACAGGGGGCACAGCACGGTCACCGTGACACAGCACGGGGGGCACGGAACAACCACTGCAACACAGCACGGCCACAGCAACAGCACGGCATGGGGGCACGGCACAGCCACCTCGACACTGACATGGCACAGGGGGCACAGCACGGCCACGGTGACAGCACGGCACGGCGGGCACAGCGCAATCACCGTGACACAGCACGGGGGGCACGGCACGGCCACCACGACACTGCAACGTGGCACAGGGTGCATGGCACGGCCACAACAGCACGGCATGGGGGGCATGGCATGGCCACCGTGACACAGCACAGGGGGCATGACACAACCACCACAACACGGCACAACCACCGTGACAGCACGGCACAGGAGGCACAGCACGGCCACAACAACAGCACGGCACGGGGGGCACGGTGTGCTCACTGTGACACACCACGGGGGGCACGGCACAACCCCTGCAACACGACACAGCCACACCAACAGCAGGGCACAGGGGGCATGGCACAGCCACGGCGACACTGTGACATGGCACACGGGGCACGGCACGGCCACCGTGACAGCACAGCACGGGTGGCATGGCATGGCCACACCAACAGCACGACGCAGGGGGCACGGTGTGCTCACTGACACAGCACGGTGGGCACGGCACAGTCACTGTGACAGCACGGCACATGGGGCACAGCACGGCCACCGTGACAGCACGGCACGGGGGGCACCGCACGGTCACAACAACAGCATGGCACAGGGGGCACGGCATGGTCACTGTGACACAGCAAGTGGGGCATGGCAAAACCAGCACAACGCAGCACGGCCACCGTGACAGCACGGCACAGGGGGCACAGCACGGTCACCGTGACACGACATGGCCACAGCAACAGCATGGGACGGCCACCGCGACACGCTGTCGTGGCACAGGGGACGTGGCACAGCTCGGCCACCCCGACAGGGCGCAGGGGCCGCAGTGCCTGCGGTACGGCACGGCGCAGCTCCGAGCCGCGGCATCGTCCCCCTGCTCCCCAGCCCGGTGCTGCCGGTGTCAGCGGTACCACAGAGAGTCACCGAACGTCAGGGACTGGAAGGGACCCTGGAAGATCAGCCGGTCCCATCCCCCTGCCGGAGCAGGAACACCTGGGTCAGGTCACGCAGGATCGCGTCCAAGCGAAGAGGAGCAGACCCCACAACCCCCTGGGCAGCCTGTTCCATGTTCTGTCACCCTCACCGTAAAAAAGTTTCATCTCATATTTAAGCTGCACCTCCTGTGTTCCAGCTTGCACCCACTGCCCCTTGTCCTGTCATCGGGTGTCACCGAGAAGAGCCTGGCTCCGTCCTCCTGACGCTCACCCTTTACGTATTTATAAACGTTAACGAGGTCACCCCTCGGACTCCTCTTCCCCAACCTACAGAGCCCCAGCTCCCTCAGCCTCCCCTCTAAGGGAGATGCCCCGCTCCCCTAACCATCCTCGGGGCTCTGCCGGAACCTCCCGCGGCATCGCCCCCAGACACCCCGCGGCATCGCCCCGTGGCACCGCCGCATGCTGCGGCACAGCCAGGCCTCCTGGCACCGACCACAGGGGCTTGCCCCATGCTGGGCACAACCACCACGCGCGTGTGCAACGGCGCAGCCTGGCACGGCCACAGTCGCCAGCGGTCCCTGCGAGCAGCTGGGTGCATCAGACAGCGCGACCGGACCCCGCCACGACAATACCGGGTCCCCGATGGGGCCGAGCCCTCCCCGGACCCCCACGGGCACTGCCCCGAGACGGTGCCGCCCGTGCCGCCGGCCCTACCTGCGATCCTGATCACCGCCCGCTCGGCAGGGTCCAGCACCGTCCCGTTGCCCGCAGTCGCCTTGGTGCGTTTGGTGCGCTGGTGCTTGGCCAGGTTCCAGGGCAGGGTGTCCCCGGGGCTCGGGGAGCTGCTGCTGCCGCTCGAGCTCTCCTCCGCCATCTCCGCCGGCTGCCGGCACCCCGCCGGCCTCAGCTCCTGCGGCAGAGGGACGGGGTCAGGGCAGGGGGACCCCCAAGCGCCACCAGCCCCTGGCACCGCCGCTCCCAGCTCCGAGGCCTCGGCACGGCTTCTGGGCACGCCCCAACTGCCCCGGCTCGCACCTGCCACCGGCAGCGCCCGCAAAACCCACAGCCGGCCCCGTGCCAAACGGGAGGGAGGCGCGGCCAGGAGGGAGCAGCCCCCAGGTGGGGGCACGGGGAGCAGCTGCTTCGGGTTCCCCCACCAGGAACCGCAGCCAGCCCCCTGGGGTTGCCACATGGGGCAGGGGGCTGGGAATGGGGGACCTGGGGGCACAGGGAGCGCTGCGGGCGAAGCACCGAGCTGTTGGTGAAAGGCACGAGCAGGATGCGGCCGCAGCCTCACCCCAGCAAACGCAGCCCCACGCATGATGCACCCCAAGACCCCAAGGCCGGGAGGGGACCGGGGACGCCACCAGGGCGGAGGCTGCACCAGGCCTACCACGGGGAGCACCTGGGGCCACCAGGAGCTGCTGCCGGGGCCCGCTGCAGCCTCGTGGCACCTGGGGAGCGCGGCGCAGGTTGCCAGGCGAGGCCGCACGTCAGGGCTGCCGGCAGCGGGGACGCCTCTGCAGTTCCACCCCCTCACGCAGCGCCGCGAGAAGCCAGCACCGGTTACGTGATCTTGGGCAATGTTTTTCCACCGGAGCCCGCATCGCCCCGTGCCGGGGCCGGGCTGCACCAGCAGGCCAGGAGGAGCGGCCCTGCCGCCCGTACGGTGCCCGGCACCACCAGCACCACAGGGACGGCAGCACAGTCCTCCGCACCCGGCCGTGTGGGGATGGGGACCCCCTGCCCTCCCCGCCGCACCAGGCAGTGCCGCGCTGCTGCCGCACCGTTCCCAGCGGCTGCGGCCGGCTCAGGGCCGGATCCGGAGCACAGCAGCTGGCAGCAGGCACTGGGAGCACCCTCGGGCCTTGGAACCCTCGGGGCTGCGGCGGGCGAAGCTGCTCCCTGCGAGCGCAGAGCCCAGCCCCAGCCCCGCGGCTCCCAGGCCCGGAGGGACGCCCGTGCCCGCAGCGCCCGAGCAGGGGCCGCACGCACAGCGCGGCAGCGCCGCCGCCACCGGCCCCACGGGAACCCCCTGCTCCTGCCCCCTGCAACAGGGCCCTCGGGGGCCTCTCCCCCGCCGGCCGCTGCCCACACGCTGCGGAAGGGCCCCCCCGGGACCCCCGGCACGGCTGATTCACAGCCTCCATCCCCTGCGCCTCCGCCGCAGCCCACGGCCCCTCCTGCGCCCGGCAGCGCACCCCCAGCCCCGCGGGGGCTGCAGCCCCCCCCCGGCACCGCCAGGGACTCGGCACGGGGGGGCAGCACGGGACACCCCCGCAGCACAGCCCCTGCCCCCCATCCACCCCCAGCCCCCCACCCCGCACCCCCGTGCACCTCCCGCAGCCCAGCCCCCCGCAGCCCCTGCGGCACAGCCCCCCCCCGCCCCGCACCCCCGCTCCCCGCGGCTCCTTCCCCACGCCCGGCCCCTGCAGCAGCCCCGCGCTCGCTGCACCCCCGCCGCCCCCCCCTTTTTACCGCAGCCCCCGCCGCCCCCCCGCAGCCCCGCCGCCCCCCCAGGCCGGGGGCCGCCCGCACCCACGCGGGACCCACGCGGGGAGGAGCGCCCGTGGCCCCGCTGCTCCCGGCCCCGCCGGCGGCACCGCGCGTGGGCCCGGCCCGGCCGCACTCACCGAGCGCCGCGGGGACCCCCGGTGCGCGCCCGCCGCGGGGGCATCTCGGGCCGGGGGGTGCGGCGGCTGCGGCCCGGCGGGGCTCGGGCACCGGCACCGGCACCGGCACCGGCAGCGCTGCGCTGCGCTCCGGCGGGGCCCGGCTCCGGGGGCGGGCGGCGGGCGGGGCCGGGGGGGGCGGGCGGGGCCGCCCCTATCTCGCACCCGCACCCGCACCCGCGGGGCCGCGCACGGCGGGCGGCGAGCGGGGACCGGGGGGTGCGGGGCGGTGAGGGGTAACCGCGACCCCCGCCCGCGGCGCGCCCGGCACGGCAGGGGTTAACCGCGACCCCCCCCCCGAAGGGCCCCGTCCCCTTTAACCCCTTCCGTGCCGCCCCGCAGCGCGGCCTTGGGGGCTCCCGGGGCTCGTCCCGGCCCCAGCCCGCGGCCCCGACCCGCACCGAGCTGCGGCACGGCCGGGACGGGGGCACCGCACCGGCGGCACCGGGCACCGCGGGGCAGGGCACGGGGGCACCGGGCACCGGGGACGGGGGCACCGGGTGCCGGGGACACGGACACCGGGTACCGGGGTACCCAAGAGCTGGAGCCGCAGGGCCGGGGCCGCACCACCCGCGGCAGCCCCGGGCACCAGCCCTGCACCCGCCGTCCCGCGCCCCGCTGCCTCCCGCGCCCCGTTACCGGGTGCCGCCGCGGCCGGGCCGAGCAGCGCGCCCTGCCACCCGTGCCACCGGTGCCACCATCCCCGCGCGGGCGGCATCAGCCTTCACATGACCCAGTTCCTCTCCTGCCTGGCGCAGCCTCTGTTGGCTCCGGGCCTGTTTACACCGCGGTGGCACCGGAGCTGAGCGCCCCGGCACACCCGGCCTCCGCAGGAAGGCCCCAGCGGCACCGGGGCACTGCTGGGGTGACCGCAGGCGGCGGTGGCGCAGCGCGGCGGGGGTGTGGGCCCTGTCCCCACAGCAGCCCCGGGCTCCGTGCCCAGCCACGGCCACAGAGCACGGCGAGGTGCCACGGCTGCGCGGCCTTGCAGGAGGCCGGGCCGGTGGGAGCACGGGCAGGCGGTGCCGCCGCGTCCTGGCACCGCGTGAGCCGGGCTGGCGGCACAGGGGCAACACCAGGAGCCCCGGCACAGGCCCCGGCGTGCTGCAGAGGGAGAGGAGCCCGGCCTCTGCTCCGCTGCCTCCGCTCCGCCCGTGGCCCCGCGGCCGGGATGGAGCTCGGCGCCGCCACAGGAGGCAGCGGGCAGGGGCGAGGCGCTGGCAGCCGGCGAGGCCCCGGAGCTGGCACTGTGCCGGGACTGGGGTGGCGCCGGGCGAGGGCGACGCTGCAGGCACGCAGAGCGGGGCCGCGGGGCCCAGGCGTCCGCAGCGCACCCGAGCTCCGTGGGCACCAGCAGCACGCAGGCAGCGAGCGTCCACACGGACACTGCCGGCACGTCCGTCTGCACCAGGCACACCCACGTGCATGCAGTGACTGTGTACACGCATGCACACCCACACATGCACACCCACACATGCACACCCACACATGCATGCACACTCATGCACATGCACACATGCATGCAAAAACACATGTACATGCATGTGCACCGACACATGTACACGCATGCACACACGTATGCAAACACATGTGCACAGACATACACACACGTACACACACACGCACACACGCACAAACGCACACACTGAGCCTCGCTGGTTGCAGCACGCAGGCACACACAGATGCAGGTGTGCACACACACACGCATGCACCCACCAGGTGTACAAGGCACACCCATGTGCTTGTGCACGCACAGTCTTCCCCGCCCCCCCCAGCAGACGCCCTCTCCCCAGCCCCCAGGCACATTCCCTGCCCCTCCCAGCCCTTCCCAGTGCCCCCAGTACCCCCCAGCCCCACGTGCCTGCCCAGTGGTGGCACAGCGCATTCCAGCCCCCGCCCAGCCCCATGGCGCTGCCAGCACCATCGGGGTTAGGGGACCCCAGGGCCACCCCCATGTCCCCCCCCCAGCTCCCTACCGCTGTGTGTGTCCGGTGGCTGCTGCCCGTCCTCGTCCTCGTCCTGGTCCCCGCCGGCCGCTGTCCCCCAGCAGGCTCCGGGCGCTGCTTCGGGCCCCTCCCGCGGCCCCGCTGCAAGGCAAAGCTCTTGGCACGTGCGCCCCCGCTGCTGACGGGGACACAGCCCCACGGCACTGCGCGGCACGGCACGGCACCCGTCCGTCCCGCTGCCTGCCCATGGCCTCCCCCTGTGCCGGGCAGGGCACGGGCGCTCCGGCCGTGATTACGTGCGGCACCCGGCAGGGGAGAAGGGGGCGATTCCCTCGCCGAGAGCACGGACAAAGGGCCTCATTCAGCACCGCGCTCAGCCCCGCGGGCCCCTCGGGACAAAGGTCCCTCACGCTTGGCACCAGCAGCACCAGGCTCCCCCCGCTCAAGGCCCACGGCCGGCGGGGCCCCATGGGGCACAGCGGGGCTGGAAGGGGGCCCCCAGCCCCACGCGGGACGGGGTGTGGAGCCCCCAGCCCAGCTGCATTTTGGCACCCCGGGGCCGGGCTCCTACCTGCGAGGCTGCCGGCGGCGTCGCGCTTCCCAACTGCTTCCCTGCAGGAGCAAAGCGGGAGCGAGCGGCTCGGTGCTGGCACGTGAGGAGTGCCCCAGCGCCGCTCCCCGCCCCGGATCCCGGCACCCGCCCTGCCCGGCCGGAGCTGGGCACTGGCAGCGCTTCCACGTGCGGATGCGACGCCTGCCCTGGGTCGTGCCCAGGAGGAGCCGGTGCCAGGTCCCGGCGCTGGCGGCACGGGCACGCTCTCGTTCACGCTGCCGGTTGTGCCCACGGTGCCGTGCCCAAGCAGACAGCCCCACCGCCTGTCCCCGGCACGCGCCGTGGGCATGGCCCTGTGGGTTCACCCCAGCACAACCCAGAGGTGCCCCCGCGTGGGAGCCGCCCTCCCCCTGCCCACACCGCGGGGTCCCATGGGGTGGGGGGGGGGGTCGGCAGTCCCCCAGTGCCGCTCACCCTGCGGAGACAGGGAGGGCCAAAAGCCGGGGGCTCCTACGGGAAGGGGCCGCCGCAGGATCGGCGCAATGGGAACGGGGCTCGCCCTGGCGCCGCCGTGCCCCTCGCCCCCGCTGCCGCTCCCCAGCTGGAATCCAGCCCCAGGGAGCTGGGAGGAAAATCCCACGGCCCCGCGCTGCCAGGGGTCGGCTGGGGGCGGCCCCGCGGGGCCATCGTGCCCGTGCCGCCTCCCGCCACGTGTCACCGTGTCCCCATGCGTCCTACCCGGGGGGCGCGGGCACCGCAGCACGAAGAGCGCCCAGAGGCAGAGGGGGCCCAGCACCGACACCAGCACCCAAAGCGCCCACAGCCACGCGGGGTCCCCCGGCGTCCCCGGGCTCGGCGGGGCCATGCGCGAGCCCCAGGAATTCGCGGCCCCGTCCGGCTGCTGCAGGACAGATCCAGATGTGCGGCCTCTCCCCGCTGACTCACTGCGGCCGGCAGGGACGCCTCCAGCTCTGCCGCGGAGCCTTAACCCTCGCGGGGGCCGCGTCGGGGATCCCCCAGCTGCAGGCACTCCCCTGGCCCCTGCGCTCCCCCACCTCCGAATGCCCCCCGGGACAGGGACCCTGCCTGTGGCACGGCTGCATGGGACCGGATCCTGGCACCGGGAGGGTGCGGTGCGGCCATCCCCTGGCTGTGCTACCTGCCCCGTGCCATGCCCCCTGTGCCCCCCCCCAACATCCCCTGGGGCCCCCAGACCCCCTGTATCCCGTGTCCAGCAGCTGCACCACATGGCCCCGTGTCCCCTACATTGCCCGTGTCCCCTACAGCCCCTTTCACCCCCACCCCCGTGTCCCCTGCACCCACTGTCTGCAGGCTTCTCCAATGCGCAGCCCCGTCCCCTGTATCCTTCATGGCCCCAGCACCCCGACATTGCTCATGTCCCCAGATCCCTCACGTCTTGCAAGGAGCCCCCCCATGCCCCTGTCCCCTGCACCCTCTTTGTCCCCTACATCCCCCATGTCCCCCACATCCCCCATGTCCCCACCCCTGGCACTGCTCTGGGGTGTCCCCTGGACAAATACGTCCCCAGGCAGTAGCTCCATGCCCGCAGCCCAGCTCCTGCCAGCTCCAGCAGCACCCACGGCCCCGGCAGTCCCGGCCCTGATTCAGCCCCCCCCAGGACCCCCTGGCGCTGGCCTCTGGGGACCGGTGCCCCTTCAGTGGCACCCCCTGGGCACGGGGGAGGAAGGCCCTGCCCCATAGCCAAAGGGACCCCCAATCCCCAAGGGTCCCCACCGCAGACCAGCAGACACCCGTGCTGCCCAGTGCCTGGGGCTGTGCCCACCACAGGCACCCTGCCAATGGGCTGGGGGTGGGCAGCGGAGCCCCCCTGAGACCCCCAGGGTGCCGCGAGGCCCTGCCGGGGGGGCAAGTACAGGCAGCTGCAGTACAGGCAGGGTGCAGGCAGGGTGCTCAGGGTGCACGCAGGGTGCTCAGGGTGCAGGCAGGGTGCTCAGGGTGCTCAGGACACAGGCAGGGTGCAGGCAGGGTGCTCAGGGCGCAGGCAGGACACAGGCAGGACACAGGCAGGACACAGGCCGGGTGCAGGCAGGGTGCAGGCAGGGTGCTCAGGGTGCAGGCAGGGTGCAGGCAGGGTGCAGGCAGGACGCAGGCAGGGCGCAGGCAGGGTTAACCCCCCCGCACGGAGGCACTGCCCGCTCAGCCCCCGGGGCGCTGTGCCGGGGCCGAGCAGCGCCGCCGCTCCGGATCCGCCCGCGGCCCCCACGGGCCCCACGCGAGGGGGGAGCGGGGCCGGGGCCAGCCCAGCCCGGATGCCCCGGAGCTGCCGGTGCCAAGCCCCGGAAAACCCTGCCGAAATCCCCCGGGTTGCGAAACGCCGAGCGGCGCCGCCCGGACCCGGCCCCCCCCGGGGCCCCGGGGCCCGCCCCCCCCCGCCCCGCGCCCCCGCCCGGTCCCTGGCACCGGGGGTTGCCGAGCCCCGGGACGCCCCCCCCATGCCCACGCGCGGGGCCGGGCCCCGTGGCCGTCCCCTCGCGGCTGCTGCCACCGTGTGGCCTCGCGCGGCACCAGCGCCACGGGTGGCACCAGGGCCCGGGGCCACCCAGCTCCATCCCCACGGGCTCGGGCCCCCGACCCCCCCACGGAGCCCACCCTAGGGGTGGCACCTCCGCCCCCCCCCAACCCACAGACGCAGACAGGTGAGGGGGGACCCCCCGGTCGCTCCCCACCCCAGCAGGGCCCCCCAGGTTCCTGCCAGCCCCACACCCCCAAGGGGCCGGGTGAGCCCCCCAGCCCCCTCGGCCCCCCCACTCTCAGCGCACAAGGAGCCGTCCGGTCTTTATTCCAAATCCTGTACGCGCTGCACCCGCGTCCCCGCGCCCCGCATCCGTCCCTGCCCCCTGAGGCCAGCCCGGGGCCATCCCCACGTCCCCGACCCCCGCTGGGACCCCCCCGCAGCCAGTCCCGGGGGGCCGCCGGGCTCAGGCCCCCAGCTTGGAGCGGCGGCAGGTGATGAGGTACTGGGGGTAGGCCTGCGTGTCGTTGAAGATGACGAAGATGCTGGGCTCGGACAGGTTGTCCACGACGCTGTCGTAGCGCCGCGGGGCGCCCGCCGCCTCCCGCAGCGGAGGTGCCCGCATGTCCCGGCTGCCCAGCGTGTAGTCCCCCGTCAGCGCCTTGGCCACGAAGATGTACTTGTTGCCGTCCGTGCCGCAGGGCGAGTACTGCTCCTGCGCCGACACGGCCGCCTTGGCCGCGAAGTACACGCCGAGCCCGTAGAGAGCAGCTGCGGCAGAGGGGTCAGCCGGCGCCGCCGGGGGCACGGGGCCGGCGCCCAACACCGGCGCACGGTGCTGCGCCCGCGGTCCTCCCCCCCACCCCGTGCTCACCGTTCTTGCCGCAGAAGCTGCGGTTGAAGCCGTGCAGGCAGATCTCGCGGCTGGACTGCTCCGTGGTGCCGTGGAAGAGGACCCGCTCCACGGCCCGGCTCTGGCACGCCTTCTCCATGCTGGCCTTCTTCAGCTGGTACTGCTTGTAGAGCAGCGGGTGGATCAGCCTCTCCACCTGCCGACAGCGCGCAGCGTTCAGGCCCTGTGGCTCCAACCCCCCGGGACCCCCACCAGGACCCTGCTCCGGACCCCAGCCCCGCGCCACCCCGCGGGGACCCCACCTTCACGATGTGGATCTTGTTGTACAGCTCCTCCAGGGTGGCGTAGAAGAGCTGCACGGTGTCCCCGAACTCCTCCGAGTCCTCGGCCAGCGGCATCAGCCTCACCTCCTCGTCCAGCCCCGACGCCTCCGGCCCTGCGGAACAGACGTGGCACCGGTGAGGGGGGGGCAGCCCCTGGCGGTGCGGGACCCCCGTCCCTCCGCGGCACGCACCGAGCAGGTGCCAGGCGCTCTCGCTGGGGGGCTCGCTGCGCGAGATGGGCAGGGCAGAGGCAGTGCTGATGTCGTACTCCTCCATCTGCTCCAGGTCGACGATGACAGGCCGCCCGTCCAGCAGCACGTCCAGATGCCTCTCGCGGCGCTGCCAAGCCGCCTCCAGCAGCGCGGCGGTGGCGGGCTCGTAGGGCACGGCCGTGCCCGTGGGGTCCCAGCGCACCCAGCGCGCCGCCGCCCCGGGGGGGCCGCGCTCTGCCGGCCTCAGCCGCTGCAGCAGGACGGCGAGGTCGCGGGCGGCAGCGGCGGTGTAGCCGGCGAAGCCGCGCAGCGTGGCCGTGGAGTCACGCAGGCAGAGGCGCACGGCGTGCCGGCGCTGCAGCAGGGCCAGGCAGCGGCGGCAGCCGGCCGGCAGCGCCCGCAGCCCCGCGCTCTCCACCTGCTCCGTGCGCAGCCGAGCCTCCAGAGCCTGCTCCAGCTGCCGGGGCAGCGCGCTCACGTCCTGCTCGAAGGAGGCGTACAGCGTCACCCGCGCCGTGTCGGCTGCCGGCAGGGCCTCCTCCAGCGAGGCCTCCAGCGCGGCCAGGAGGCCAGCATCCTCCTCTTCCGAGGCGGGGCCGGGGCCAGCCCGCTGCTCCTCCTGGAAGGAGTGCAGGGACAGCGCGGTGGCGCGCTCCAGCTCCTCATCCTTGTTCCACGTGCTGTCCAAGGACCGCTGGATGGCCAGCAGCATCTGCGCCTCCTCTTCCTCTGCCTGGCCCTCCAGCTCGCCCAGGAGCATGTCCTCGGTGCCATAGCTGTCAGACATCTCCCAGAGCTCCTGATCCTTGCCAAGGGGCTTGAGCACATCGCTGGGGTCCCACTCTTTGCCAAAGCCGCCCTCGAGCTGCTCCAGAGCTGCCTCATGCAGGGTGGGCAGGGGGGAGCCTCTGCCCTCCCCATCCTCGTGGGCGCCGTCGGTGCGCAGTGCTGCCAGCAGCGCCTTGATCTCCTCTGCGAGGAGAAGTCGGCGTCAGCCAGACCTGACCCGGGGGTCACCACGCCCCCAGCACCCCCCTGCACCCCACTCACCGATGTCGGGGGGCACGCTGTCTCCCACAGCGCCGTCGGGCAACTCCGGGTGCTTGGCGCCGAGCGTGGTGGGCAGCGGCTGCCGGCGGCAGCTCGGGGGGAGCAGCTCCGCCAGCTCCAGCTGTGGGGACGGACGGGAGGCGCTGCACACGCAGGCAGCACAGAGCCGGTGCCGCTGGCACCCTCCTCCCGGCCTCCCCGGGCGGCAGCAGAGCCAGCACCGGCTGTACCTGGGGGTCCGGGGGGCTCCACTGGACGTCGCCCAGCTCGAGGACGCACTGGAAGCGGCTCTCCAGCTGGCGCAGGATGCTCTGCCCACCCTCGTCCAGCAGGAAGCGGGCGACGCCAGGGTAGTGCAGCGTCACCGTCTGCGAGCTGACGGTGCCCAGGAGGCTCTGCAGGAACTCGGCGGCGGCCTGGCACCGCCCGGCCTCCCCGCTCACCTGCGGGACGGCACCGCGGGGTCAGCCCTGCCCGCGGCAGCACCCCCCGGTCCCCCGCCGGCCCCACGCTCACCCTGAAGCCGGAGACGTCGTCGCCTTCCAGCGGCAGCATGGAGACCTCGGGGATGCTGGCCAGCAGGTCCTGGTAGTGCCGCTGCAGGTAGCGCAGCGCGCCCCGCTCCATCGACACCAGCGTCTCGTCGGGCGCCGCGTCCCGCAGGAAGTCGCGCAGCTGCTGCCGGTTCTCCTGCTCCGTGCCGCGCAGCGCCAGGCCCTGCAGCCGCCGGGTGCCGGGGGCCAGCTGCATCTCGCAGCACCGCAGCCGCTCACGCAGCTGGTGCCAGCGCGGCGAGCACAGCGCCAGCGCCTCGCGCGCCGACAGCTCCACGGTGAAGGGGCTGAGGGTGTCCTGCAGCAGGCGGGCGGCATCGCGGGCGGCCGCAGGGCTCCGCGCTGTCACCACCACCTCGTCCTCCGCCACGGCATAGCTGGCCGGTGCGGCGCAGCCGGCCAGGAGCTGCCCCAGGTGCGCGCGGACGTCCTCGCGGCGCAGGAAGAGCAGCGTCGGGGCCGGCAGTGCCAGGTGCTCCTGCGCCATCGCCTCCGTCACCGTCTGCAGCCGTGGCTCGGACTTGGCTGCTGATGGCACCGGGCTCAGCTCCGGCAGGAGCTCCGCCGGCTCCGGGCTGCTCTCCTCATGGCCGGGAGCTGGCGGCTCAGCGTCCGTGGGGTCCAGCTCCTCCGCCGGCTCCAGGAACTCGTAGTAGGGCGAGACGGCCAGCTCGCTGCCCTGCAGCTGGTGCGGCTGCTGCAGCACACGTGCCGCCACTGCCGGGAGAGAGACGTGGTGCAGCCGGGGGCCGTGCGCGCCCCCGCTGCGGGGACAGGAATGGGACAACCAGGATAAGCTGCAGGAGGGGGCAAAGCGGAAAGCGGGCCCCCCCCAGGCCATGCCGGCACGCAGCCACTCACCTGCGGGCTCTTGGAAGGAGACGATGGCCACTTGGCCCCCCGGCAGCACCCGCACAGCGCGCACGCGGCCGCCGCCGCTGCGCCGGTTCTCGAAGTAGAGCTCCAGCAGGTCCCGGTGCAGCCCCGGCGCCCGCACCCGCACGCTGTCAGTCTGCGGCAGCCGCTGCACGGCCAGCGCGGCCCCCTCCAGCCCGCGGCACTGCACCCGCTCCTCCACCGCCGCCAGCGCTGCCGGGGAGGCGGCGGTGACGCCGGGGCTGCACTGGGGCATGCACCGGCACCTCCCCGCCCAGCCCTCCCAGCGCCCACCAGTGCTCCCAGTCAGCCGCCGCTGGCATCAGGGGCTGCGGCACCCCCAGCACCACGGCGCCGGGCAGGGAGAGGGGGCAGCCAGCCCCGCACGGCCACAGCGCCCCCAAACCACCGTCGCGGTGCCCTCACCGTTGTCATCGAGCGGCTCGTGCAGCCGCAGCAGTGCCCAGTCCCCGGCGCGGTGCAGGCTGTAGGTGCCGGGGGGCCGCTCCAGCACGCGCTCCACGTAGAGCTCCAGCAGCTCGGGGGGGGTCTGGGGGCTGACGCCCCGCAGCAGGAGCCCGGCTGGGTCCCAGGGGGGGGCCGGGCGCACCCGCAGCTCCGCGCCCTGCAGCCGGTGGGGGGCCCGGGCCAGGACGCCCTGGGCGTCTGGGGAGGGCGAGCGTCACTGGGGGGCTGGGGGCAGCACCCACGCCCCGCACCCTGCCCCACGCCGCACAGCCCCGACCTCGGGCTGGTGGTGCAGCTCACCAGTGCTCCCAGTTTGGACCAGGCCCCCCTCACACCCCAACCCAGCACTCCCAGTTTGGACCAGGGCCCCCAGTGCCCAGCCCAGTGCTCCCAGTTTGGACCAGGGCCCCCTCACACCCCAACCCAGTGCTCCCAGTTTGGACCAGGCCCCCCCAAACCCCAACCCAGTGCTCCCAGTTTGGACCAGGCCCCCACAAACCCCAACCCAGTGCTCCCAGTTTGGACCAGGGCCCCCTCACGCCTCAGCCCAGTGCTCCCAGTTTGGACCAAGTCCTCCAATGCCCAGCCCAGTGCTCCCAGTTTGGAACAGGTCCCCCCACACCCCAGCCCAGTGCTCCCATTTTGGACCAGGTCCTGTCAGCAGCAGCCCGGCCCCGACCCTCTCACCTTGGGGGCTCTCGAAGGTGAGCAGGAAGAGCGGCCCCAGGCGCTGGCAGCTCCGCACGGGGCCCCCCCCCGAGCGCCGCCGGCTCTCGAAGTAGAGGACGAGGAGGTCCTCCTCGGCGTCGGGGGGGGCGCCCCCCACCTCCAGCACCCCCTCCGCCATCCCGCACGAGCCTCCTTCGGGGGGGGGGGGGCGCTCAGCCCGGGGAGCCCCGACACCCCCACCCCGTGCGCCCCCCGCACGGCCCCCCCCGACCCGCGGCGGCACAGCTCCGGGGGACCCCGGCCCAGGGACCCCCCCGCACCCCCTGCGCCCCCCTACTCCCCCCGCCCCCCGCGCACCGCTCCGGGCCCGGCCCCGCCCCAGCACGGAACCGAAACCGAAACGGGACGGGGCGGGGGCGGGGCAGCGACCGGGCCCCGCCCATGGCCCCGCCCCCTGCAAGGCCCCGCCCCCTGCCGGGCCCCGCCCCCTGCAAGGCCCCGCCCCCTGCCGGCCCCCGCCCCTTGCCAGGCCCCGCCCCCTGCCAGGCCCCGCCCCCTGCCAGGCCCCGCCCCCTGCCGGGACCCGCCCCCTGCCGGGCCCCGCCCCCTGCCAGGCCCCGCCCCTCCCGGCGCGGCGCGGAGCGGAGCGGCGCTGCCTGCACGGCGCGGTGAGCGGGGGCGCGCGCGGCGGGGGCGCGCACCCCGGCCCGGGGCCGGGGGCTGGGGGCGGGCAGGGCGCCGGGCGGGGGGCGGGCGGGGGCCCCCACGCGTGTCCGCGGCCCCGGGCGGGGGGCGCAGAGCCCGGCACGGCCCGGCCCGGCCCCGCTGCGGCGGCGCTGCGGCGGCGCGGCCCCCCCCCCGGCGCTGCGGCACCGGAGAGCCCCGGCCCGCAGGGTCCCGCCCGGCCCCGCAGCCCCCGGGCCCCCGCAGCCCCCGGGATTAGCAGCGGCCGGGCCGTAAATAGGCCGCGGCGGGGAATTACGGGCGTTAGGGCAAAGCGGCTTATGGCCGGGCTGCGTGACACCCCCGTGACATGGCCCCCCCCCCCCGGGACATGTCCCCCCCCCCCGGGACATGCCACCCCCCCCGGGACATGCCACCCCCCCCGGGACATGCTACCCCCCCGTAACATGCCCCCCATGACATGCCCCCCGTAACATGCCACCCCCCGTGACATGCCCCCCGTGACATGCCACCCCCCCGTGACACGCCACCCCCGTGACGTGACACCCCCGCACCGCACCCCCCCGTACTTTCTGCTCCTTGTCCCCGCAGCAGGGCTCCCGGCTGTCCCCAGCAGCGTGGGCAGCCTGCCAGGGTGCGGGACGCAGCCCTATAGCAGGGGACGCTGGGGACGCTTCCCCTTCCCGGAACCCAGCAGGGTTTTCCCCGTCCTGGCCCGGGTGTGGGTCTCGCTCTCTGCCCCGTGGGGCAGAGCTGTGCTGTGGGGCTGCGTGGGGGGTAATACGGGGTGCCCCTGTGGGCTCCGTAGGGGGTGGTGTGGGGCATTGCTGTGGGGCTGTGTGGGGTGCTAGTGCAGCCGTGCCGTGGGGCTGTGTGGGGCCGTGCCGTGGGGCTCTGTAGGGTGTGATGTGGGGTGCTGCTGGGGCACGGCTATGGGGCTGTGTGGGGCTGTGCGGGGAGCGATGTGGGGCGTCAGCGTGGCCTTGCTGTGGGGCAGTGCGGGGGGCGGTGTGGGGGGCCAGTTCAGCCCGCTGTGGGGCTGTGTGTGGGGTGCTATGGGGCTGTGTGTGGGGCTGTGTGGAGCTGTGTGTGGGGTGCTGTGGGGCTGTGCTGGGCGCTGTGGGGCCGTGTGGGGGGTTGTGTGGGGGTTTGTGGGGCGCTATGGGGGCGTGTTGGGCGCTATGGGGCCATATGTGGGGCTGTGTGGGGCTGTGGGGCGCTATGGGGGCATGTTGGGTGCTATGGGGCCATATGTGGGGCTGTGTGGGGCTGTGGGGTGCTATGGGGCCGTGTGAGGGGCTGTGTGGGGGGCTGTGGGGCACTGTGGGGCCGTGTTGGGTGCTATGGGGCTGTGTGTGGGGCCGTGTTGGGCGCCATGGGGCCGTGTGGGGGGCTGTGGGGCGCTATGGGGCCGTGTTGGGCACTGTGGGGCCGGGGGGGGCTCTATGGGGCCGCGTGGGGGGCTGTGGGGCGCTATGGGGCCGTGCAGACCCCGAGGCAGGCCGCAGCCGCGGACGTCCCAGGCCCTGCGGGGGTGGCGCAGGCGCGGGTCGGAGCCAGGCCTGAGCCGGGCCGCGCGGTGCCCGCGGGCGGCGGGGGCCGGACCCGGGCCATGGCGGGGGGGGCCGGCGGCGGCGGTGGCCTCACCGGGGCCGGGCCGGGGCGGGGGGGGGGGGGGAGCTGCGTCGCCATGGCAACGTCCCCGCCGCCGGGCCGCCATCTTGTGCGGCGGGGCCGGGGCTGCCCCGGGCGATGTCCGCCGGGCCTCACCGGGGCTCTGCCCCCCGTTCTCCCCCCCGCAGCGCAGCGGCGGCCCCGAGCCCCAGCCGGGCGAAGATGTCCCACGAGAAGAGCTTCCTGGTGACGGCCGACGGCTTCCCGGGCCCGCAGCCCCCGGCCCCCGCGCCCTACGGGCAGCCGCCGTACCCCGCCGGGCCCTACCCGCCGCCCCCGTTCGCCCCCGCGCCCTACGGGCAGCCCGGCTTCGCGCCGGGGCCGGGGCCGTACCCCGCCGGGCCCTACCCGCCCGCCCCGTACCCCGCCGGGCCGTACCCCCCCGCCGGGCCCTACCCGCAGGGCCCCTACGCCCAGCCGCCATACGCCCAGCCGCAGCCCATGGTGCCCGGGGACCAGGACTGTAAGTGGGGGGCGCGGAGCCCCCCGGGCAGGGGGTGGGCACGGGAAGATGGCACCCGGGCTCTGGGAGGGGGGGGCACAGCAGGGCCGGGACCCCCAGCGCCCCAGGAGAGGAGGGGCCCCCCTTTGGCCAGCTATGGGGGGAGTGTACTCAGTCCCCCCCGGCCATGGGGGGGGGCACAGCGGTGTGGGGGCACTCCCAGCACCCCAGGAGAGGAGGGATCCCCCCTTTGGCCGGCCGTGGGGGGAGCAGAGCTCAGCCCCCCAGGCTGTGGGAGGGGGGCACAGCAGGGCCAGGACCTCCAGCACCCCAAGGCGAGGAGGGATCCCCCCTTTGGCCGGCCGTGGGGGGAGCAGAGCTCGCCCCCCCAGCCCCGCCACCCCTCTTCTCTCCCCCACCGCCGCCAGGCGCCGCGCGGCCGCACCGCGTGCCGTGGGGACCGGGCGTCCGGGTGGGTGGGCGGCCGCCCCCGGGGGCTGGCAGCGCTGCGGGCCCCGCGCCCCTCGCTCACTGCCCGCCCCCTCCCCGCAGCCCCGCTGCACAGCACCTACCACGAGGACGGGCCGCCCTCCTACTACGACAACCAGGACTTCCCCTCGGCGCACTGGGACGACAAGAGCATCCGGCAGGCCTTCATCCGCAAGGTGGGGGCGCGGGGGCCGGCGCCCAGCGCTGCCGGCGGGGCCGGGGCTCGGGCGTGCCGTGGTGACCCGTGCCGTTCCCGCAGGTGTTCCTGGTGCTCACCCTGCAGCTCACCGTCACCTTCGCCTTCGTGGCGGTGTTCACCTTCGTGAAGGGCGTGAAGGGCTTCGTGCAGCGCAATGTCTGGACCTACTACATCTCCTACGCCGTCTTCTTCATCTCGCTCATCGTGCTCAGCTGCTGCGGGGACTTCCGCCGCAAGCACCCCTGGAACCTGGTCGCACTGGTGAGCGCCTGCCCGCCCTGCCTGGCCCCACGGCTCGTGAAGCGTGGGGCTGAGAGGAGCCCGTGGGGCTGAGAGCAGCTCGTGGGGCTGAGAGAGAGGAGCCCATGGGGCTGAGAGCAGCTTGTGGGGCTCAGAGAGAGGAGCTTGTGGGGCAGGGAGCAGCTCGCTGGTGCCTCGAGGCTTCCCCAACATCCTGGGAAAGTGCGGGGCCCTGCAGCCTGCCTGCTGCGGGGAAGAGACCGTCCTGGAGTGGGGCTCATCCGGCGTGGTCTGGGCAGTGGGGGGGTCTGTCTGTCCCAACGCAGCAGAGCCCAGTGCATGCAGCACCTTCTCAGGGGGATGAGCAACCAGAGCACGTGGCGGGGGGCAGGCGGGGCTGGCTGGGCCCGGCTGATGCGCTGTTTGTCCCCCCCCAAGTCCATCCTGACCGTCAGCCTGTCCTACATGGTGGGGATGATCGCCAGCTTCTACAACACTGACGCTGTCATCATGGCCGTGGGCATCACGGTCGTCGTCTGCTTCACGGTCGTCATCTTCTCCCTGCAGGTGCGCGCTGGGGGTGGCGGCGGGCGGGCGGCCCCCGGCTCCCTGTGGGGCTGGGGCCGTGCTGGGGGGGCCGTGCCGGGCCGGGTGGGCTCGGGGCAGAGGAGACTCGGGGACCCCCTGCTCTCCTCCCCCCGTGCGGCCGGCTGACCCCGCGCTGTCCCGCAGACCAAGTACGACTTCACCTCCTGCCGGGGCGTGCTCATCATCTGCCTCGTCGTGCTCATCCTCTTCTCGATCCTCTGCATCTTCATCCGGAACCGCATCATGGACATCATCTACGCTTCCCTGGGGGCCCTGCTCTTCACCTGTGTAAGTGCTGGCGTGCTGGGGAGGGAGCCCACAGCCTCCCTGGGAGCGGGGGCGCCAAAAAGAGGGTTCGAAGCGGCCATTCCCTGGGGGCCGAGCCGTCGGCAGGATCCCCGTGGCAGCGAGGGGGTGACCCGCTCGTGGGGCGCTGCCTCCACCCCGTGCCTGCCCGTCTCTCGCAGTTCCTGGCGGTGGACACGCAGATGATCCTGGGCAACAAGCAGCTGGCGCTCAGCCCCGAGGAGTACATCTTCGCCGCCCTCAACCTCTACACAGACATTATCAACATCTTCCTCTACATCCTGGCCATCATCGGCAGGGCCAAGGAGTAGCGTCCCCAGCGCCGCAGGTAGCCGTGCCCTGCGGTGCGCGGCGCCCTCCCCTCGCCCCAGCACGTTCCCTTCGGTGTTCTCATCGCCCCCCCTTGTCCGTTCTCCTCTTCGAGTCTCTCTGCCCCCTGCCACCTCCCTGCCCGCGGCCAGGAGCTGCCGGGGGGGCGCAGGGTGCCCGGCACCGCGGGTGGCAGCCTGGGCCCCGTGCCGGGCGCGCCGTCCCCCCCTCAGCCCCCGCTTCCTCCCACGCTGTGAATAAGGCGCCCCCCCCTCGCGCTGAATGACGATTGGAAGCACTTTCTCGCCCAGCCCGGGGTGGAGCTCGCCCCGTCCGTCCTTCCTCCCCGCACGCGTGCTCTGCCCTCGCCCCCTGCCCCTCCCCACGGCCGTGCAGGCCCGGGGGGAGCTCCCACACCCCCGGCTCAGGCAGGGCTGCGAGCAGGGTCCCGCCGGGCCAGGTGCCGCTTGCTGCCGGAGCGTCTCTGCGGGGCCCCCACCACCTCCGGCACCCCCAGCCCCTTCCGTGCGCGGCCAGAGGCTCCGTCCTCACCCCGTTCTGTGGCTCCGGTTCTGCCGTTAATAAAACTGTTTAGTTCACCTCTCCGGTGTCGTTGTTCCTTTCCTGACCCCCCCGACCCATCTGCACTCTGGGGTGCAGCCCGGGCCCCCAGCTCCTCCCTCCCACGCTGCTGCCCCCTCCCCACACTGCTGCCCCCTCCCCACGCTGCTGCCCCCTCCCCACGCTGCTGCCCCCTCCCCACGCTGCTGCCCCCTCCCCACGCTGCTGCCCACACACGCCCCACGAGTGCTGGGGGCTTGCCCGGCCCTGGGGGGCTCTCCGGGCCCCCAGCCGTGCGTGGGCTCCGGATGTCACCGTGGTGGAGAGCCTTGGAGCCAGAGGCTGAGGCTGAGCCCCCCCCGAGGTGGGAGGAGGAGACCCCTCCTCACCCTTAGCCCCTGGCTCGTTCCCCAGCCAGGGCGGCATGGGGGCGAGGGTGGGCACAGCCGTGTTTGGGGCGGGGGTCTCAGGGTGTCCCCCCCTGGCGGGCAGGGTACCAGTGCCCCCCCCCTCGCCCACGCCGCATCCGCCCCGCAGCGCACAGCCGTCGGGCTCAGCCGCCTCGGCCCCTTTATTCAGCGCTGGCTCCGTCCGCTCCGCTCGCCCTGGGCGCAGCCTGCGCCCTCCAGCCCCCCCCGGGCCTTGCAGCCGCAGCAGGGCTGAGCTGCCCCCCGTGCCCGGCTGCACTCGGGGGGCAGCGAGCCCCTGGCCCGGGGGTGCCCCCCGCAGCACCCCAGGGAGCAGGGCCCCCGGGGCTCCTGGGGGGAGGTTTCAAACATCGCCCCCCTGCGACAGAACGGGGGCCGCCGGTCGCGCTCGGCTTGGGCGGCGTCGCGCTGCGCCCGCAGCTCGAAGGTCTTGGCGATGAGCTGCACCGTGTTCATGGCGCCCGGGCGCTGCTGCGGGGGGGCCCAGGCCGCCGGGCCCTCCGGCTCCCCCCTGGGGTCCCTGCCCTGCGCCAGGGTCCCCGCTGGCTCCCGGTGCCGGTGGCGGCTCCGCTCCCCGTCCGGCTCCCGGCGCGGCTCCTCTGTGCTCCTGCCCCAGCTCCAGCGTGGGGGGCAGCTGCAGCCGCAGCCACGCAGGGGGCTGGTGCCCGGCTCCGCATGGCCGCAGCTCGGTGTCCTGGGGGGGCCCTGCAGCCAGAAGGCACAGAGCTGCTGGTGCTGCCACATGCCAAGCGTCCTGCCCGGCCGCAGCCGGCTCTGCGCCGCGACGCCTACCTGGTTGTCCGTGGGGGGCTCGCAGTGCGGGATCCTGCCCGCCCTGATCACGGTGGCGGCAGCTCCGTGGCAGATCCGCGACTCGGGGCTCAGCGTGGCGCAGGCGGCAGCGGTGCGCGTGGCCCAGCCGTGCGTGGGGCCGCCCACGGGGCCGCAGGTGGGCCGAGCGCCCGGTGCATCCCGCTGCCCGCCGGCACTGCCGCGGCACCGCTCCGGGGCGCCGGGCGGCTCGCCCTGCCTGCACAGCCACAGGCCGGGGCCGTGTGGCACCGGGTGCCCGGGCAGCCCCCAGCCGTGCCCGCACTCCCGGCACGGCGCAGCTCCGTTGTCCCGCTCCCAGGGGCAGGCGCTGCTCAGCACCTCCACGGTGGCGCAGCAGCCATGGAAGGCGTGCCAGGTGGGCCCGCGGCGCAGCGCCTCGCCGCCCTGCCCGCGGCACCCGCTGCCGTGGCTCCCCCAGGGCGGGCCGTGGCGCGGCTCGGGCCGGGCGCTGTGGCGGGGTGCTCCCCCGCCGCCCCCCTCCGGCCCGGCCGCCAGCGCCTGGCCCGGGCTCTCGCCGTGGCCCTGGAAGCGCGCCTTGGCCCGCTGGAAGCGGCGGTTGTGGTGGCGCAGCCTCTCCAGGGAGGCGGTGGGGGCCACGGGGCCTGGCCGGTTGTTCTCCTCGGGGACGTCCTCGCGCACCGGGGGGACCTCGGCGGCCGCTGCCGGGACCTGCTGGCTCAGGAACTCCTCCAGCATCTGGGCGGCCAGGCTGGTGGTGATGAAGGAGCGGTCGATGGCGGGGCCCGGCCCTGACGGCCCCGGGCTGAGCTTGCAGGAGGCCGCCAGCATGGTGCCCAGCGCCTCCTCCGTGCCCGGCTTCAGGCTGGCGCTGCCGGCAGGCGAGGAGGCGTCAGCAGAGCCCCCGGAGCCCCCCAGGCTCTCGGCAGAGCGTGTGGATGCGCTGGGGCTGCCGGGACGCTTGGCGGGGCCGGGGCAGGGCAGGGGGCTGCTGGCGCAGCCCCCCTGGGCGTCACAGCAGCAGGAGGGGCTCCCACAGGCGGCGGGTGGCCGCGCATCTGGCTCCGGCACGCTGCTGCCTGCACAGCGGCTGCAGCACTTCATGGCAGGCTGGCGATGGGGGGGTCCTCCTGCGGGGCGGGGGGAAAGCAGGTGGAGAGGGGTCGGCCTCGCTGCGCCGGCCTCAGGCACGGCTGGGATGCGGCACCCGCAGCCACCGCACCGTGCCAGGCACTGCCCACCTCGTGCAGCACAAGGGGACTGCGGGGCGGCGGGTGTAGCTCCTCCCAGCCATAACCATAACCACAAGCACAACCATAACCACAAATATAACCACAGCCACAACCACACACATAACCGTAACCGTAACCACAGCCATAACAACAACTGTAGCCAAAGCCATAACCACAGCCACAACCACAACCATAACCACAGCCATAGCCACAACCATAACCATAAAACCATAACAACAACCACAACCATAGCTACAGCCACAGCCACAAACATAACCACAACCACAACCACAACCGCAACTGTAACCGTAACCATAACCATAACCATAACCATAACTGTATCCACAACCACAACCACAGCCACAGCCACAACCACAAAACCACAACCATGACCCTCCCCATGTTCCCCACGCCTGCCGCCCCCAGCCCCCAGCACCCCCGCGCCCCGTGGGTGCCACCTGTGCCCTCCTCGCAGGGGCTGTGCGGGTGCCTGCCAGGACCAAGCACCATGGTGCTGGGGGGGGGGTGGGTCACGTGCCGGGGGGGGTCCTCTGTGACATCCCCCTCGGAACCACACGTGCCCCGGGATGGAGACGCCCCGGCAGCTGCTGGCACCAGCATCCCGCCCCTGACCACCACCGAGGGGCTTCCCATGCCCGGCGGGAGCAGCCCCCCGGCCCCCGCACCCAGCGGGGGGCCGGGGCAGGGGGCCATGCAGCCGCTCCCCGCCATCCGCCCCTCGCGCGCCGGGCTGTCCGTCTTCGCCTGCTACGACCAGCTGCGGCACGAGATCCAGGCGCTGCTGGCAGAGAACGAGGAGCTGGCTCGCATGGTGAACCTCATCAAGGAGCACCAGCAGCTGCGGCACATCCTGCGCGGCCACCCCGGCGTGCAGCCCCTGCTCGTCTCCACGCCCCGCGACAGCCCCGGAGACCCCGCCGGCGGCACCGCAGGTCAGGGGCGGCGGGCACCGCGGCGAGCCGGCTGCGGGGGGACAGGGGCTTAACGCCTGCCCCCTCCCGCAGCGAGCGCAGCGTGGGACAGGGAATCGGCGCAGAACCAAAGCGTCCCGCTGTCGCCCATGTGGTTCAACCTGCAGCCGCAGAGCATCGCGTCTGAGACGTCCCTGCCCGGCACGGAGATCGGCACCGTCCTGTTCTCGCCCATCACCGGGAACAAGAGTAACCGCAGGGCCTGGGGCACGTGCGTGCGGCCGTGTGCGGGACCCGCGGCCGGACCCTTCCCCCGTGGGCACCCCCAGCCAGGGCTCCCTGCGCCACCCCTGCCCCGCAGCCCCCGTGCTGTGCCCACCCTTGGGGGCATCTCGCACCACCCACAGCCCCAGAGTCCCCAGGTGGAGGCAGCAGCTCCGTGACCCCGTCCCTGTCCCCTCACCACGGCCCCACGTGTGCCCCCACTTGCAGGAAGGGGACGGGAGGTGCCGGGGGCACAGGGCACAGGGCTGGCGGCTGCAGGGACCGAGACCACCGTGCCTGTCTCTGCAGCCATGCCAGTGAATATGTACGGCAACCCTTCCGTGGGGGGCAACTACCTGCGGCTCTCCTGCCCCCCCGAATTGCACGGCAACTTCAGCCTGCCCCTGGAGCGCCAGCCGCCCCCTGAGCAGCCCCCAGACCCAGGGAAGCCAGAGCAGAGGAGCCCCAGCGTGCAGCAGCCGGACCTGCAGAGCCCCGGCCCCCCCGTGACCCCGATCCCGGTGACCCCGATCCCGGTGACCCCCGCCCCGGTGCCGCCGGAGCCGCTGTCCCCGGAGCAGCAGCAGAAGCCGCTGGACCTGCGGCTCCCCGACGTCCGGCGCAAGGAGCCCTCGCGGAAGTCGCCCAGAGCCGCCGAGCGCCCGCCCGCCACCCTGCAGACACCGCATGGCGCCGGCCTGCGAGGTACGGCCGGGGGCCGGGGGCCGGAGCGCGCTGTGTCACTCCCCAGGGTCCCTGCTGCCCCCCAGACAGAGCTGCTCCCACCACCCCTGGCTCCCGCCAGCCCCAGTGCTCCCAGTACGGAGCTGGCCCAGCTGTGCGGGTGGGATCACCTTTGGGTGGGATCAGTGGGTGGGGGCTCCCCCCCGTACCCAACCTATCAGACCCCTGCAAGTCCCCTCAAATCCCCTCTCCATGGGGAAATCCCGCCTGTGAGCAGCCCCAAGCCCCCGCGACCCCAGAAGCAGCCCCACGGCTGGGAAGGGGGTCCTGGGGTGAGGGGCTGTGGGGGCAGCACCTGCCCCCCGCCCCCGCAGATGCCCGGCACTGGGAGCGCCTGGTGGGGGAGATCGCCTTCCAGCTGGACCGCCGCATCCTCACCAACATCTTCCCCGACCGGCCCCGGCTCTACGGCTTCACCGTCAGCAACATCCCTGAGAAGATCATGGCGGTGGGGGAGGGACGGGGTGTGGGGGATGGAGGGGATGTGATGGGGTGGGATGGGGTGGGATGGGGATGGGGATGGGGATGGGGATGGGATGGGGATGGGGATGGGGATGGGATGGGGATGGGGATGGGGATGGGGATGGGGATGGGGATGGGGATGGGGATGGGATGGGGATGGGGATGGGGATGGGATGGGGTGGGATGGGGATGGGATGGGGATGGGGATGGGGATGGGGATGGGATGGGATGGGATGGGATGGGATGGGATGGGATGGGATGGGATGGGATGGGATGGGGATGGGGATGGGGATGGGGATGGGATGGGGATGGGGATGGGGATGGGATGGGATGGGATGGGATGGGATGGGATAGGATGGGGATGGGATGGGATGGGATGGGATGGGGATGGGATGGGGATGGGGATGGGATGGGATGGGATGGGATGGGATGGGATGGGATGGGATGGGGATGGGGATGGGATGGGATGGGGATGGGATGGGGATGGGATGGGGATGGGATGGGATGGGATGGGATGGGGTTGGGATGGGGATGGGGATGGGGATGGGATGGGTTGGGGATGGGGATGGGGATGGGGATGAGATGGGGATGGGGATGGGGATGGGGATGGGGATGGGGATGGGATGGGGATGGGGATGGGATGGGGATGGGGATGGGGATGGGGATGGGATGGGGATGGGATGGGATGGGGATGGGGATGGGGATGGGGATGGGATGGGGATGGGGATGGGGATGGGGATGGGATGGGATGGGGATGGGGATGGGGATGGGAATGGGAGGGAATGGGGATGGGATGGGGATGGGATGGGATGGGGATGGGGATGGGATGGGATGGGATGGGGATGGGATGGGGATGGGGATGGGGATGGGGATGGGGATGGGATGGGGATGGGGATGGGATGGGGTGGGATGGGGTGGGATGGGGATGGGATGGGGATGGGGATGGGATGGGATGGGGATGGGGATGGGGATGGGGATGGGGATGGGGATGGGGATGGGGATGGGGATGGGGATGGGGATGGGATGGGGTGGGATGGGGTGGGATGGGGATGGGATGGGGATGGGGATGGGATGGGATGGGGATGGGGATGGGATGGGGTGGGATGGGGTGGGATGGGGATGGGGATGGGATGGGATGGGATGGGGATGGGGATGGGGATGGGATGGGGATGGGATGGGGTGGGATGGGGTGGGATGGGGATGGGGATGGGGATGGGGATGGGATGGGGATGGGATGGGGTGGGATGGGATGGGGATGGGTTGGGGATGGGGATGGGGATGGGGATGGGATGGGGATGGGGATGGGGATGGGGATGGGGATGGGGATGGGGATGGGGATGGGGATGGGGATGGGATGGGGTGGGATGGGGTGGGATGGGGATGGGATGGGGATGGGGATGGGATGGGATGGGGATGGGGATGGGATGGGGTGGGATGGGGTGGGATGGGGATGGGGATGGGATGGGATGGGATGGGGATGGGGATGGGGATGGGATGGGGATGGGATGGGGTGGGATGGGATGGGGATGGGTTGGGGATGGGATGGGGTGGGATGGGGTAGGATGGGGTGGGATGGGATGGTCTCCATGCAGCCCCTGGGCACTCAGTGTCCCAGCCCCACACGTGCTGACCCTCCCCACCTCTCCCCCCGCAGTCCATCTTCAGCGGCTCGCTGGGTGCCTTTGACGAGCAGTACTGTGCCGCCATGGCGCGGCGCTACGTCACCCTCATGACGCGCCTGAGGGCGCTGGGCTACAAGCCCGAGGTGCACCCGGCGCTGGCCGAGTCCCTGGTCAACACCTTCGGCATCCTGCGGGAACTGCCCGAGGCGGCCGGCTCCGACGCCCGCGCCACCCCCAGCCCCAGCCACCTGCGCCGGGTGGTGGCCGAGACGGTGCCGCCGGTGGTGCGGGCGGACGCGCTGGTGCTGCTGGAGTGCCTGCAGGAGCTGGCGCGCGAGGACGGGAAGCCGCTCTTCCTCAGCTGAGCCCCCCGCAGCCATTAAAGCTCCCCCCAACTCGCTGGGCACCGGTGTGGCAGCGATATAACGATAACGCGGTGCCGGCGCGCTCATGCTCCGCTGACCCCACTGGTGGCACCCTCACAACCCCTCAGCCTGGGGGCACACGGACCCCAGATACCTGTGGGGGGGCACAGCCGTGCAATGCCCCCCTCACACACACACCTTTGTGTCAGCACGTGCAGCAGGGGGCGTGCGAGGCGTGAAGCGACGTCCATGGCCGTGGGCACACGCGTGTCCGGGCACTGCTGGCCCACGGAGCAGCCGGCTCTGGGGTCGTGAATGCCCCCCCGTGATGTGCATGACCCGGGGGGCGCCCCCGGCTGGCTCCTGCAGCGGCGCCGTGGCCCAGGCAGCCGGCTGGGGGGCTGGGGGTGGCAGTGTGGGGTGCAGGCAGGGTGCAGGCAGGGGTGCCGGGGGCAGCAGCAGTGCCGGGGGCAGCGGTGCAGGCAGGGTGCCGGCAGGCAGGGTGCCGGCAGTGGGGCTGCGGCCATGCCGGGGGGAGCAGCTCGTGCCTGGGGGCTGCTGTCCTTTCACTTTCACTTCTGCACGGCGGCAGCGGCTCTGACACGGATGTGAGAGCCGGGGCAGCCGCCGCCGGTGGGAATGGTCTGGGACACCTGTGGCACGATGGCACGGGGGGGGAAGAGGGGACAAGGTGCCCGCCCCCTGCCCCCCCAGCGTTCCCTGTCCCCACTGCCCCGGCCTTGCCTGGGGCCTCGCCCCAGCCCCGCGGCTCCCCTGGGGCACGCAGGGCTTGGCCGGGACCGCGGTGATGTTGACGTTGGGCGTGCAGGGCAGTGCCGGGGTGCCAGGGGCCCTATGCACAGTGGGGGTGCACAGCAGTGCACAGGCCCCACGGCTCCCCAGTCCCCCCCCTGAGTCCCCCAGCACCCCCCAGCACCCCCCAGCTGTGCCAGGGGAGAGGGGCTGCACACGGAGCTGCGGGTGTGGGTGACCTGGGGGCTGGGGGCAGCACGTGCCGTGCCCCCCGCCCTCGCCGTGCCCCCCGCCCGGCCAGGGGCCCTGCTGCCGCCGTGGGAGCCGCTGACCGCAGCGGGAAGGGGAAGCAGCACAGGAAGCGGCGCTGCTCGAGCCAAAGCGCCCGAAATGCAGTACCTGAAGTGGGGCTGACGGCTGAACGGCCTGGGGAGAGGTGGGGAGCGCGGCGAGGGGACGGGGAGGGGACGGGGAGGGGACGGGGAGGGGACGGGAATTGGGACGGGGACAGGGACGGGGATGAGGACGGGACAGGGAGCAGGATGGGGACGGGGATGGGGACAGGGAGCGGGATGGGGATGGGGACAGGGAGCGGGGATGGGACGCAGGGTGAGGCCGTGGGACCCCCTCCCACAAGTGCAGGCTGGAGCCCCGGCACCGAGCCAAAAGGCGCCGCAGCTGCCGCTGCCCCAGTGGGCGCTCACCGTGACGCCGGTGCCCACCCCGTCGGCCATGATGGGGGGCCCAGGACAGGGACAGGGGCAGAAAGCTGGGGGTGGGGGGGCAGGGTGGGGGGATTTCCCACCCTGGGGGCAGCACTGGCCCCCGGTAATCAGTCGTTCCCCCACGTTGGTGGGACCTGGCCCCGTGTCCCTCCGCCCTCCCCCCCCCCCCACTTGTGCAACGGCTCCGAGGCTGCTGGGGGGTGGGGGGACACCCGTGGCCCCCCCAGTCCTGAGGGCAGCAGGAGGGCGATGGGCAGCCAGGATGGGGAGGGGGGCACAGATGGGTGGGGGCCGCCCCCTCCCCATGCAGAGGGGCAGGCACTGCTGCCTGCTGGGGGGGGGGGATTTGGGGGGGTCTGCAGGGCCCTGCTCTGCACCCCGTGTCTGCCCCCAGGGGACAAACTGGGGGGGGCTGCCCCTGCCCTTGGGGACAGGACTGCTCACGGTCCCCAAGGCGGAAACGGCCTCCTGCGGCCCCCCCGCCCCGCCCCGAGCCTTATCTCTCCTTCTTATCAGCACCGGGCGCCATCGCTCCCGGCGGTGCCGCCAGCCCAGGACGCAAGGGGTTACCACTGCGGGCGTTGGCGCTGGGCAAGGTGCAGAGCAGGGGA
Organism: Anser brachyrhynchus; assembly: GCF_964034855.1. Taxonomy (NCBI): domain Eukaryota; kingdom Metazoa; phylum Chordata; class Aves; order Anseriformes; family Anatidae; genus Anser; species Anser brachyrhynchus. The sequence continues at coordinate 161,182,855 of NC_137695.1, read as the reverse complement.
CGGGCCGCCGCCACCTCGGCCTCGCCAGCCCCCGCGCACGGAGGCGGGAGCCGCGGTGCCGGGCAGGGGCCGCGGTGCCGGGCGGCCTGGGCCACGCATCCCGGCAGGAATGCGCCCATCCGGCCGGGGCGGGCGGCAGCGGGTCACGGCCAAGGCCGCAGGTCATTAGTCGGCGGGGCGGCCGGCGCCGAGCGGATGTTTGCGAGCTGTTGAGCTCCAAGCGCGCCGCGGCACGCGCGGGCAGGTGGCGGCGGCGATGGCGATGGCCCCCGGCTCCGCAGGGCGCGGAGGTGAGCGCGGGGACGCGGGCGGCGGCGTGGCCCTGGGGGAGCGTGGGCAGGGAGCCAGGGAGGCAGCTCAGGGACGGAGCCGTGCCGCAGGCACCAGGGCACGGCGCCGCCGCCACCTGCGTGGCCTGGAGTGACCCGACCGCAGGGGCAGAAGCAGCACCGCGAGGGGGGCCTGGGGGCAAATGGGGGACGGACGGGCGCAGAGCTGCCAGCACCACAGGTCCACGCCTGCAGCGCTGCTGGCCCCGAGCCCGCCGCGGGCAGCCTGGGCAGGGAGCACTGGGCAGGCCCAGGCCACCGTCAGCCAAGCGTGGCTGAGCCACGGTGTCCCCGTGGGATGTGACCCGTGGCTGGTGACGGAGGTGGCTCAGGGGTCACTGCTCATGGGGACAGTGGGGCCTGGGTGGCCCGGCCGTGTCCCGCAGCGAGCGCAGCCTGGGGACCCCGTCATGGTCCCGGTGCCCAGTAGGGGGGCAACACCGCCTCCTGCACAGCAGGGCAGGGGCCGTGTCCTGCTCGCACTCACGCGCTCGTGACCGCAAATTAACTTCCCTGTGGGAGTCAGGGCTGCCCCGAGCGAGCTCCGTGTCCGGGAAGCGCCAGGACAGGCAGGACCTGGGCTGAGTCACCCCCTGCCCGTGCCTCTGCCTGTCCTCACGCCCACGGCACCCGGCAGAGCTGGTGGGGCAGGGGTCACACCACAACACCCACTGCGCCGCAGAGCACGGGACGGGGCCGCTCCAGCCCCATGCGGCAGGGCAGGGTGAGGGGACGCAGGGTGGCCGCGTGCCTCGCGGGGGTTTTGGTGAGGAGCAGGTCTGAGGCACCGAGGTGTCCCCGGGCTGGGGACGCTGCTGCCCGGTGCGGTCCCGGTGGCTCCATGTGCCCTGGCTGTGGGATGGGACGGGGATGGAGCAGCTGCGGCTGAGCCTCCCTGGTCCGGTGGGGGAGCGCAGGACCAGCCCCACCACAGCAGCGTCCCCGAGCGCCCCGTGCACTCCCAGGGTAGAGGGCAGGACAGACGGACGGACAGACGGATGGATGGACGGATGGAGGGGCTGTCTCACAGCGTGGGGCTGCGGAGTCAGGCAGGAGTCACCGGCCCCGGGCGAGACGGGCAGGAGGATGCGGGCACGGGACTGGGGCCGTTTCCCGTCTGGGAACGCGGCCGCGGGGCACGGCGGTGCCGGGGAACTGGTCGGGCCAGGCCGGCCGGTCCTGGTCCTGGTCCTGGTCCTGGTCCTGGCCGCGCACGGCTCCCCCGGCCCCGGCTCACCACTGTGAGCCCGGCAGCAGCCGTGTGCCCGGGGTTGGCGGCGGGGGGTCAGCGAGGGCCTGGCGGGCAGGTGAGGGGTGGCGCGGGCATGGAGCAGCCTCGAGGGGTGCAGGCAGGGGCGATGCCCGGCGGGGATGCGCTGACCCCAGGCTCCCTCTGCCCAGGGCTCCGGGGACACCGCAGCCGGGCAGAATGGTGCCAGGAGCTGCGCTGTGCCACGGCGGGCACAGAGCTGCCGGCACTCGGGCAGGGGACACCGCGCGGTGGCTGGGGGCAGCCCAGCGGGTGCTGTGAGGGCGGGGGGCTTGGGGCTGGGGTTCCCTGGCCATGAGCCGGGGGCGGCGGGGCCACGCGTGCCGTGTTGTGCGTGCTGCCCTGCGTGCCGTCCCGTGTGCCACCAGCCCCCGTGCCACCCTGCGAGCCGTTGTCCCCTGTGCTGCCCTGTGTGCTGTGCCACCCCTGGTGCCACCCTGCGTGCTACCTCCCCGTGCCACCCCCCCCGTGTCACCGTCCCCGTGTCACCCCCGGTGCCACCCCCGGTGCCACCGTCCCCGTGTGCCGTCCCGTGCGCCCCCATCCCCCTGTACCGCTGCGGGTGCCCCCGGCCATGGCCCCCCCGGCCCCCCCGCGCCCTCGTGGATGTGGCGGCACTGGGACAGGTCCTGCCCTGGGGGTGCTGCACTGGGCCGGGCTCCGCGTCCCGCGTGGGGCCGGGGACACGCGGGGACGCGGGGGGGCTCCCGCGGCGGGGCGGGGCGGGGCGGGGGGGGCGGGGCGGGGCGGGACGGGGCCGTCCCCGGGAAGTTCCCACGGTGGCGGCGTGGCCGGGGCCGGGGCCGGGTCGGTGCGGGGGGGTCCCGGGCCCGGCCGTGCCCGGTGCAGCCGGAGAGGGGTCCTGGTCCGTACCCGGTGTGGCGGGGGGGGGGGGGGATCCTGGTACGTGCCTCGTGCACTGGGGGGGGGGGGCGGGTCCTGGTCCCGTGCCCGGTGCCCCGGGGGGGGGGGGGGGGGTCCTGTTCCATACCGGTGCGTCGTGGGGGGTCCCGGTCTGTGCCCAGCGCATCGGGGGGGTGGGGGGGTCGCGGTCCTGGCTGTGCCCGGTGCCGCCGTTTCCCTGCTGCCCCCGGCAGCCCTGACCCCGCTCTCTCCCCCCCCAGACCCCGCTGGCGACGCCGGACCCGGCCCCCCCCTGCCGGAGCAGCGGGACGCCTGCCCCGGGACCCCCCTGGTGCCCCCCGCCATGGTGCTGCGGGAGTCCCCCTTCCCCAGCCGGGTGCTGGCGGCCCTCGACGGGCTGGCGCAGGGGCTGCTCTGCCCCGGCTTCTGGGCCCTCAACCGGCTCCTGGACCTGCAGCCGACGACGGCGGAGCGGGCACGGGGCCGCCGCTGCTGCGGCTGCACCGGGCGGGCGCTGGCGGGGCTGGCGTGCGCGGCGCTGCTGCTGCTCTCGCTGCCCCTGACCGCGCTGGGGCTGCTGCTGTGGCTGCCCGCGCAGGCGGCGCGGCGGCCCTTTGCCTGCCATCAGGCCGTGACGGCCGCGGCCCTGCCGCCCTGGGACCTGCAGCAGCGCCGCAGCTTCACCTTTGTCACCGCCAACCTGTGCCTGCTGCCCAGCGGGCTGGCCAAGTTCAGCAACCTGGGCCAGACGCTGCAGCGCGCCGCCTACGCCGCCCGGCAGCTCGCCCCCGAGCCCCCCAGCGCCCACGCCAGTCTCATCCCGCCGGGGCACGGCGAGGCCGGCGGCTACGGGGGGACCCTCTGCGGCCCACCGCGGCCCCACGGCGAGGGTGGCCCCCGGCACTACGGCAGCGTGGCGGTGGAGGTGGAGGGGGACGTGGCCGAGCACACCCCGGCAGGCACGGCCAAGCTCCTCCTGGCGGACGCGTCCCAGCGCTTCCCGGCGGACCTCTCCGAGCGCTTCCCAGCGGACGCGGACTTCCTCTGCCTGCAGGAGGTGTTCGACGCGGGCGCTGCCGCCTGCCTGCGCCAGCAGCTGGCCAAATCCTTCCCGCACATCGTCTACGACGTCGGGGCCCGCGGGCTGCAGGGCTGCGGGCTGAAGCTGTTCGGCAGCGGGCTCTTCCTGGCCAGCCGCTACCCGCTGCTGGCCGTGCAGTACCACTGCTACCCCAACGGCGCCCGCGAGGACGCCCTGTCCGCCAAGGGGCTGCTCTCCGTCCAGGTGACCGCAGCCCACGGCCCCGGCCCCCCCGCCACCTCCCACCCTGCCAGGCGGGGACCAGGGATCGGCGCCGCGTCCCCTGCCCGGCCGTGCGCTGACAGCTCCGCATCCCCCCAGGTGCTGCTGGCCTGCGCGCAGGGGCAGCGCGTCGTGGGGTACCTCAGCTGCACCCACCTGCAGGCACCCGCACGTGAGTGGGGTGACCGGGGGGGGACCAGGGGGGGTGCGGGGGGCCAGGCCGCCCGGTGACGCTGTGTCCTCGCGCAGCCGACGCCGCCATCCGCAGCGAGCAGCTGAGGCTGGGGCTGCACTGGGTGCAGCTCTTCCAGGACGCCCACGAGGAGCCCGGGGACATCGTGGCCTTCGACGTCTTCTGTGGGGACCTCAACTTCGACAACTGCTCCCGAGGTGGGGACGGGGGCACGGGGTGGGGGGGGCCGCGGGAGGCCACCTGCGGGTGACGCGTGCTGGGCCGGGGGCTGTCGGGGCCGGTGGGGTGGCAGTGACGTGTCCCCTGCTCCCGGCAGGTGACGAGCCCAACCAGAGCCACGAGATCTTCAAGCTGTACCGGGACCCCTGCCGCGTGGGGCCCAAGCAGGACGAACCGTGGGCCATGGGTAGGACCTGACTGCGACCCAGCCGCTGGCTTTGTCCCCATGTGCCAGCGCTGGTCCCTCGGGCATGGCCATGGGGACGCGTCCCCGCTCCCCGTCCTGCTGCTCTGCTGTGCCCCAGGCTGGCCGGGGACGTGGCGCAGGGCAGCGCAGCCCCCGCTGACAGCCCTGCCCGTCCCCGTCCCGCAGGCACCCTGCTCGACTACCTGAAGATCTACGAGGAGCCCGTGTCCACCCCTGAGAACATGAAGAGGTGACAGCCGGGGGGCATGGCCAGGGGGAGGGGGAATGGTCCCGGGCACTGCGGGTCCCCAGAAGGCCACCGGCGTCCCTAGGTGGGCGATGGGGTGGAGGAAGAGGGAAGAGGGATGCCCCTGCCCAAACTGCCCTGGCCAGGGGAGGGGGCTCGATCCCAGCCACAGGGCTCCCCCCTGTGTCACTACACCCCGTGTCACTGTACCCCGGCACCTGCATGGCCCCCGCCACTGCACACCCATCACCACATCCCCATGCCGCTGTGTCCCTGTCACTGAGTCCCTGCGCCGCCACATCCTCGTGTGACTGCGTCCCTGCGCCGCCACATCCTTGTGTGAACGCGTCCCCGCATCACCGTGTCTGTGCCACGTGCGCCTGTTTGACCACAGCCCCCCCCGCTCCTGTGTCCCCGTGCCACCGCGTCCCTGCGCCACCACATCCATGTGTGAATGCGTCCCGGTGCCACCACGTCCATGTGCCACCACGTCCCGGTGCCACCGCATCCTGGTGCCACCACATCCCAGTGCCACCACGTCCCAGTGCCACCACATCCATGTGTGAATGCGTCCCGGTGCCACCACGTCCCGGTGCCACCACGTCCCAGTGCCACCGTGTCCCCGTGTCTTGCTGGACAGGATGCAGGCTCGGGTGGTGCTGTGATGCCCGTCCCCTCCTGTGTGGGACGGTGCCCCCCACCCCAGTGCAGGACCCCAGGCCCCCCACGGCCCCCTGTGCAGGACCCTGTCCCACCCAACCCCCCCGGTGCGGGACCCTGGGGGCTCTCCTCACCTCCGTGCCCCCTCAGGACGCTCTCGCAGCCCGGGGGCCGGCAGCAGTTCCTGGCGGGCCCCATCCTGTCCAGCGGGCAGCTCGACCCCGAGGCCGGTGACGCCTGGCAGGGGCGGCGCGTGGACTACGTGCTGTACCGGCCGCACCGCGACAACCAGCCGCTGCGTGAGGTGGGTGCCGGGGGGGCGGGGGTGGGGGGGGTCCCGCGGGCACCCCCCCCAACGTCCACTGCTCTCCCTGCAGGAGGTGGAGCGCATCTCCTTCATCACCCAGCTGGCCTCGCGCTCCGACCACCTGCCCGTGGCGCTGCGCCTCGCCGTGGGCCCCAGAGCCCCCTGAGCACCGGGGGGTCACGCAGCCTGGGGGGGGGCACGCAGCCTGGGGGGGCAGCCGGAGCCGTGCCCCCCTCCCTGCAGCTCGAGTGCGGCCAGGGGCCTCGCCATGCACAAGGGGGTGCCGGCACCCACAGGGCTCCTGGGCCACATCCGTGGGGCTGGGGGCTGCCGTGGGGCAGCACAGCCCCATGTGTGTGAGCCTGGGGGGGGGTGGGGGGTGGGGAGCCACCCCGCCCCCCCCTCACCCCATGTTTTTTTTTTATCAACTGGAGAGAAATAAAAGCGATGTGGGCAGCGGGGCCGTGCGTGGAGGGGATGCGGACAGTTGGGGAGGGGGCGCAGAGGGGCCGCGGGGCCAGCCTGGGGGGCATGGGGCCAGGCAGGGCCCCCCTGGGGACATGTGCAGGTTGTGCCCCCCGCCATTGTACCATCGCCCCCATTGTGCCACCCCCCCCCCCCACTGCATTGTCCCCAGCCCCAAGGGCCACAAAGAGCCCTTGGGGCTCGCCAGGTGGGGGGACACTCGGTCCTCGGGGTCTGCGCCATGGGGACGGCTCCGCGGGGACCCCCGCCACACGCTGCCACGCCGGGGTGGCCCAAAGGCTCCTTTATTCGAAGGCACTGAGCTGGTGGGGAGCAGGGGGGAGCTGGTGCTGTGGGGCTGAGCCCCGGGGGGCACGGGCAGGGGTCCTGGGGCTGCGTGGGGGCCGGGGGGCGGTGAGGCACAAGCGTGGGGGCACGGAGGCGGTGTGGAGGGACACGGGGGGAGAGGCTGCCCCACGGCGGGATCCTGAGCCCTGCCCCACAGCGGGGGGACCCTCCGGTCCCCTCTGCCTTGGAGTGGGGGCAGAGGCCAGGGGACGCCCCTGGGAGTGTGCAGAGCTGGGGCCGGGGGGGCTGCCCCAGGGAGTGTGTGTATGGGGACGGGGGGGCTGCCCCCCGGGGTGTGCGTACGTGGGGACGGGGGGCTGCCCTCGGGCTGTGCGTACCTGGTCCCGGGGGGCTGCCCCCCGGGGTGTGCGTGTGTGGGGCTGGGGCTGCTCCTCGGCGGGGGTGTACCAGGGGCTCGGGCTGCCCCACGGGGTGAGCGTACCGGGCCTTGGGGCTGCCCCACGGGGTCTGCCTACCTAGGGTGGGGGCTGCCCCACCGGGCACGCGTAGCTGGGGCCGGGGCTGCCCCACGGCCCCCGGCTCGGGGCCCAGGGCCCTCACACGGCCTCCTGCGCCCGCCGGTACTCGAAGAGGCTCCCGCGCTCCGCAAAGCTCCGGGGCGCCGGCGGCTCCGCACCATCCTCGGCATCCCCGGCATCCCCAGGGGGCCCGAAGCCGCCCCCACCGGGGGTCTGCAGGCAGAAGACGTCCTGCGGAGGGGAGAGGAGGCAGGCGGTCATGGGGGGGGGGGGGGGGGACAAGGGGCACAGGGCCGGGGGTGGGGGGGACACACGCATCTCACCCCCGCCTGCACCGGCACCGATGTCTTGGCGCCCAGGTTGATGGCTCGCCCGTCGCGGCGCAGCAGCAGGTTGAGCCCCAGGGCGCCGGGGCTGCCGCCTGCCGGGGACAAGGGGGCGAGCGGGGTGCCGTGGGGCGCGCCCTGGGGCATGCCGTCGGGCGCACCATGGGGCACGCCGTGGGGCACACCGTGGGGCACAGGGCTCACCTTGCAGGCCGTAGGGCTGGATGGCGCGGCGCTCGCTCAGCACCGACAGCACCATGTCCTGGCGGAAGAGCAGCTCCCGGCACACGCCGTCGCCCCCCCGGAAGCGCCCGGCGCCCCCCGAGCCGCGGCGCAGCTCGAAGCGCTGCAGGACCACGGGGTACCTGGGGGGCGCACGGTCAGGCGGCGCGGGACCGAGCGCGGCCCCCCCCGGCCCTGCACCCACCGCTGCTCCAGGACCTCGGGGTCGGTGATGCGCGTGTTGGTCATGTGCGTGTGCACCCCGCTGCGGCCGTGCCAGCGGGGACCGGCCCCCGCGCCCCCCGCCACCGTCTCGTAGTAGCCCACGCGCTCGTTCCCGAAGGTGACGTTGTTCATGCAGCCCTGGGGAGAGGTGCCACGGGAAGGGGCACGGCCCCCCCCTCCCAGCCGCCGGGTCCGGCCCCGCACCCTCCCACCCCCCCGGCCCCCGCCCTACCTGGGAGGCTGCGCAGACCCCGAAAGCCTTGAAGATGACGTCCACCACCCGCTGCGAGGTCAGCACGTTGCCCCCCACCACGGCGGCATCGGGCGAGGGGTCCAGGATGGAGCCCTTGGGGATGACGACGCGCACGGGGGCCAGGCAGCCCTGGGGGGGGGGGGAGAGACACAGCTGGGGGTGAACACCCAGACCCATGGCTCCACCTGCCTGCAGAGTGGGGCCCCCAAAAGCCCCTGCCCCAAGAAACAAGGTCCCAGGACCCCCTACCCAAATGTCCCTCATCCCCCAGGGCTCTGCCCTGCTCCTGTGGGCAGCCCAGTGGTCCCGGTGCCCAGGGGTCCCTATGTGCTCAGGGGTCCCAATGTGACCAGGTATCCCCAAGACGGGGGTCCCGGTGCTCGGGGGTCCCTATGTGACCGGGTGTCCCCATGCTGGGGGTCCGGGTGCTAGGGGGTCCATGTGTGACTGGGTGTCCCCATGCTGGGGGTCCCGGTGCTAGGGGGTCCCTATGTGACCAGGTGTCCCCAGGCTGGGGGTCCTGGCGCTCAGGGGTCCCTATGTGGCCAGGGGTTCTGGTGCTCAGGGGTCCCTATGTGACCGGGTGTCCCCACGCCGGGGGTCCCGGTGCTGGCCGCGGTGCCCACCTGGTTGAGCGGGATGTCCTGCCCCACCATGCAGCGCAGGCAGTAGATGAGGGCCGAGAGCGTGATGGCGCGGGGCGCGTTGCAGTTCCCGTACACCTCGTGCCCGGAGCCCGAGAAATCGAACACGGCGCTGCCCTGCACGGACAGCGTGGGGGACACGGGGTGGGGGACACGGGGTGGGACGTGGCAGGACACAGTGGGACGCGGGGGGACGCCGCCTCCCGGCCCCGCCACCCTGTGCGCACCTCCTGGGGGTCCACCTGCACCCGCAGCCGGATGGGGGAGCCGTCGTCCATGCGGTCCTCAGCCTCCACGGCTGCGCCCCAGCGGGCGGCAAAGCCCCTCAGCATCTCGCGCACGGCCAGCTCCGCGTTGGCCTGGGGATGGGGACAACGTCAGCAACGGGGTGGCAGCGGCGGCGCGGGGAGGGGGCGCGGACCCTACCTGGATGTGTCCCATGTACGCCTGCACCACGCCGAGGCCGTAGAGGCCGATGAGCTCGGCCACCAGCTGGATGCCCTTCTGGTTGGCGGCCACCTGCGCCCGCAGGTCCGAGAGGTTGTCCTGCAGGTTGCGGGTCCCGCTGCAGCCCGCCACGCGGCCCGGCGCCATCAGGGCCTCGGTCACCGCTGCGGGGACGGGTGAGCGGCGGTGGGGCGGTGGCGGTGGCGCCCGTCCCCGTCCCCGCGCCCCGCCGGACACCCACCCTCCTCCTGGAAGACGCCGTCCTTCACCAGCTTGAAGGAGACGAAGACGGCCCCCTCCTCGTGCAGCGCCTTGGAGTGGGGGGGCATGGAGCCGGGCGTGATGCCCCCGATGTCTGCGTGGTGCCCGCGGCTGGCCACGAAGAAGACGGGCTTGGGGACGCCGGGCCAGAAGACCTGCGGAGGGGCTGGCACTGAGCCTGGCGCCCAGGGTGTCCCCAGGGTGTCCCCAGTGCATCCCTGGGGTGTCCCCGGGGTGTCCCCGGGGTGTCCTGAGGGTGTCCCTGGGGTGTCCTGAGGGTGTCCCTGGGGTGTCCATGGTGGCCCATCACCATCTCCGTGATGTTCTGGGTCTGTCCATGGGGTGCCCATGGGGCCACCTCCAGGGTGCCTGTGGGGTGCCCCTGGGGAGCCCCCCAGTGCCCCCACCCCGCATGTCCCCGGGTGCTGCACTCACGGGGGTGATGACGGTCAGGTCGGGCAGGTGGCTGCCCCCAGCGCAGGGGTGGTTGCTCAGGAGCACGTCCCCCTCCCGCAGGTCGTCCCCCAGCCTGCGGATCTGCGATGGCAGCGGGGCAGGGGGGGCTCAGCCCCACGGGGGTTGTGGAGGGGGCTGGGGGGGCGAGGCACCCCCTTACCTGGAACTGGACAGTCTCCTGCATGGCGCCCAGGTGCACGGGGATGTGGGGGGCGTTGGACACCAGCCCCCCGTCCGGCCCAAAAAGGGCGCAGGAGAAGTCCAGGCGCTCCTTGATGTTGGTGGAGATGGCCGTGCGCTGCAGGATCCGGCCCATCTGCTCTGCAGGGGCACCGAGGGGCCGGGAGGGTCCTGAGCAGGGGGTGCAGGCCCCGAGCAGCCCCCCAGCAGCCCCCCAGCTGCACCGGAGCCTTCCCGGAGCCCCGCTGTCGCCTCCCTGTCCCCACCAGATGGATTTTACCCCCCCGGACGAGCCCCCCGGCCCGGTGGCTGTGCCCACCTGCGATGCTCATGAAGCGGTGGGAGAAGATGGAGAGCTGCACGGGGTCGAGCTGCGTGCCCACGGCGCTCGGCCGCCCCGAGCCCACGGCGATGCAGACGTCGCCGAGCTCCGTCAGGCTGGCGGTGCAGCCCGGCTCCACCAGGATGGTGCTGGAGGGGGGGGCGGCGTGGGGGTGTGGCCCTGGCCCCACAGTGAGGGGCAGCACGGAGCCGTGCCCAAAATGGGGACAGGGCTGGCTCGCTTCCACTCCTTGGCCCCACAGGGAGGGAACCCTGGCATCCGGGTCCCCATGGTCCATGCAGAATCCCATCCTGGGGTCCCACCAGCACCCTGGGGTCCCACCGGCTCCACAGCCCCCCTCCCCAGCTCTCTGGGGACCCTCCTCCAGCACCCTGGGGTCCCCACCAGCTCTCCAGGGGCCCCACCAGCTCTCCAGGGGCCCCACCAGCTCTCCAAGGTCCCTGCCAGCATCCTGATGTCCCTCTGGCCCTCTCAGATCCCCCCAGCCCTCTCAGGTCCCCCCCAGCTCCCCAGGGTCTTTGCCACCTCCCCAGGGTCCCCGCCAGCCCCCCGGGATCCCCCCAGCCCCCATCTCCTGCCTGTTCTTGTCGATGATGATGGCGGGGCCGGGGATGGAGTGGTCGCAGGAGAGCTGCTCCAGCAGGAACACCGGCGTCTCCAGGTACCCCTCCTCGAAGTAGCACCGCGTCACCTGCGGGGCCGGCGCAGCTCCAGTCCCACCGAGCCCCCCCTCACCCAGAGCCCCGTGGGGGCTGGGGCCGGACCCCGCGCCCCCTCTCACCGCCTCCACGCGCGGCGGCTCCCCGCTGGGTGCCAGCGGGCTCTCGCAGCTGATGCCGGTGCTGCCGGTGCCGCGCACCCGCACGTCGTCCACCACCACGGCGCGGTCGGGGATGGTGAAGCCAAACTCCGTCCTGTACCTGTGGCACGGGGAGGGGGTGAGCGCGGCCGGGTGGGGGAGCCCCCCGCGAACTGGGGGTGCCAGTAGGGACGCACCGGCTGGCGAAGGCGGCGGCGAAGTCCCCGGCACGGCAGGAGCGGGGGGTCGGGGGGTGTCCCTTGGCCGAGCACATCAGGGCGCAGTCGGTGCGCTCGTAGCGCAGGTGCAGGAACGCCTCCGTCCGGATCTGGTCGCTGCGGGGCCGGGAAGGGGTCAGTGGGCTGGGAGGGGGGACACACGCCGTGGTGGGGGCGCGCTGGGGACCACCCCTCACCTGGAGAAGCCCTGGGCTGCCAGCGCCTGCCGGCACTCCTGCTCCAGCGCGGCGATGCGCTCGTCCAGCTGGGCGAAGGCGGCCGGCTCGTAGCGGAGGGCGCACGGCACCTGCGCCTCGTGCACCACGTCTGCCAGCGCCATCCCGTACGCCGACAGCACCCCGCTGTACCTGCGGGCACCCAGCGCCGGCCTCAGCACCTGCCCCGCGCCCCCAGACCGGGCTGGGGGACCCCATCCTGGCCCCCTGCGTACTTGTGGATGAAAACCTTCTTCATGCCCAGGGCGCGGGCGATGGCGCAGGCGTGCTGTCCCCCCGCGCCCCCAAAGCAGGCCAGCACATGGCGGGAGGTGTCATGGCCTCGCGCCTGTTTTGGGGGAGAAAACAGTGATTTGGCACCAGCAGGAATGGAGATGGAGGGAACCCCCTCCGCGGCACAGCGCCCACCTGCGTCAGGGCGCGGATGGGCCGGCACATGGCCTCGTTGGCCACGCGGATGAAGCCCATGGCCACCTCCTCCACCGACATCGGCTGCTGGCCGGGCGCGCCGGCGCCCACCCGGGCGGCCAGGCCCTGCAGTGCCCGCAGCGCGGCCTCGCGGCACAGCGGCTGGTCCTCGCCCGGCCCAAAGATGCGGGGGAAGAACTCGGGCAGCAGGCGGCCCAGGCACAGGTTGGCGTCGGTGACGGTCGGCGGCCCCCCTGTGTGAGGGGATGGGACGGGGATGGGGACCGTGAGGGCGGCCCCACGGTGTGGCCCCCACTGCCCCGTGTCCCCCGCTCACCCTTCCGGTAGCAGGCAGGGCCGGGGTGGGCACCGGCTGACTCGGGGCCGACCACAAAGAGCCCGGACCTGGAGGGGGAGACAGCAGAGTGGGGAGGGGGACCTCCCTATCCCATCCCCCCCATCCCATCCCATCCCATCCCCATCCCATCCCATCCCATCCCATCCCATCCCCATCCCATCCCCATCCCCATCTCATCCCCATCCCATCCCCATCCCATCCCATCCCCATCCCCATCCCATCCCCATCCCCATCCCATCCCCATCCCCATCCCATCCCATCCCCACCCCATCCCATCCCGTCCCCATCCCCACCCCATCCCCATCCCGTCCCCATCCCCATCCCGTCCCCATCCCCATCCCATCCCCATCCCATCCCCATCCCCATCCCATCCCCACCCCATCCCCATCCCAACCCCATCCCCATCCCGTCCCCATCCCCATCCCATCCCATCCCCATCTCATCCCCATCCCATCCCCATCCCATCCCATCCCCATCCCCATCCCATCCCGTCCCCATCCCCATCCCATCCCATCCCATCCCCATCTCATCCCCATCCCATCCCATCCCCATCCCCATCCCATCCCCATCCCCATCCCATCCCCATCCCCATCCCATCCCATCCCCATCCCATCCCCATCCCATCCCCATCCCATCCCATCCCCATCCCATCCCATCCCATCCCCATCCCATCCCATCCCCACCCCATCCCCATCCCATCCCCATCCCATCCCATCCCCATCCCATCCCCATCCCCATCCCATCCCCATCCCATCCCCATCCCCATCCCATCCCATCCCATCCCCATCCCATCCCATCCCCACCCCATCCCCACCCCATCCCCACCCCATCCCCATCCCCATCCCCATCCCATCCCCATCCCCATCCCATCCCCATCCCATCCCCATCCCCATCCCATCCCATCCCCATCCCATCCCCATCCCATCCCAACCCCATCCCCATCCCCATCCCCAACCCCATCCCATCCCATCCCCATCCCATCCCATCCCAATCCCCACCCCATCCCGTCCCCACCTGAAGAACAGCATGGAGCCCCCCCCGGCCGCCACCGTGTTGATGTCGAGCTGCGGTGCCTGGATGCTGACGCCGGCCGTGGTGGCCTCGAAGACGTGCTCGTACTCCCCGGCGTAGCGGCTCACGTCCGTCGAGGTGCCTGGGGAGTGCGGCTCAGCCCCAGCCCCGTGCCCCCCGCACCCGGCCCCCAGCCCCACTCACCCCCCATGTCGAAGCCAATGACGGGCTGCCCGTCCTGGTGCCGGTACGTGGTGACGGCGTAGCCCACCACACCGCCCGCCGGCCCCGACAGCACAGCGCGGGCACCGCTGAAGTGCTGCATGGGCGTCAGGCCGCCGTCGGAGCGCATGAAGAGCACCGGGACGCCCTGGGGGCAGGTGGGCGGTGGGGTGAGTTGTGGGGCCGGGCACCCCCTACCCCTGCACCCAGCCCCAACTCACCTGCAGCCGCTCGGCGAAGCCTGCGCAGAAGCCGTCGAGGTACCGGCGGATGCAGGGCGTGAGGTAGGCGTCGGCGCACGCCGTGTGCCCCCGCGGCACCGCCCGCGCCATCGCCGTCACCGCCGAGGACAGGGACACGTGCTGGAAGCCCAGCTCCCGCGCCAAGGCCCCCACCTGCTCCTCGTGGCCCGGCCAGCTGCCGGCAAGAGGGGACGGGGTGGGATGGGGTCCCCGTGTCACCCAGCGCCCCCCGTCCCGCGGGCACTCACGCGTAGGAGTGCAGCAGCAGCACGGCCAGGCTGCGGATGCCGCGCGCCAGCACCCGCTCCAGCTCCCGCCGCAGCGCCGTCAGGTCCAGGGGCCGCCACAGCAGCAGGGTGTCCCCGGTGCAGCCTGGGGACAGGCGGGCGTCCGGGGGGGGCTCGGCATCGCGGCCCCCCCCGGTGTCCCCGGCCCCGCACCCACCTGCCAGCCGCGGCAGCGCCTCGGAGCCGGGCAGGCGGCAGCCGGGCTGCTGCGGGATGAGCCGCTCGTCCACCTCGATCACCTCCTCGTACAGCGCCGCGGGCATCGCCGCCTCCTGCGCCGCGACACCGGGCTGCAGGCGGGCGGCACCGGGCGGGCGTGGGGGGGCCCTGCCACGGACACGGCTCCGGGGCGTTGGGGCCGGCGGTGGCCGTGGGGTGGGAGCGCCCGCGCCGGCCGTGACCGTGACCGCGAGCGCCGGCGGCGTGGGGAGGGGGGAGCGGGCGCTGGCACGGGGCCGGGGCTGGCGCGGGGCCGCGCTGGGGCCCAGCGGCGCTGGCGGGACGCGGCCACGCGGAGCCGGGGCCTTCAAGGACGTCTGCGCCGGGCAGAGGACGCGGCGCCGCGTGGGCGCGGGGCGTGCAGGGAGGCGGCAGCACGAGCACCGGCCGGGACGGTGACCGGGACACGGCACCGCCAGCACGGGCGGCGAGGGACACGGGGACACGGCGCGGGTGACGGGGCCGTGCCACCCAGCCCGGATGCTGAGGGTCATGGGGACGCGGTGCCGGGAGCCCCGAGGGCGTGGGGCACTGCGACACGCTGCCCGGAGCACGGACAGCGCGGGCGGCAGGGACCTGCCACCCCGACCCCGGTGATGGGGACACGGCACCCCGATCCCAGTGTGGGTTATGGGGACACAGCACCCCGATCCCGGTGCAGGTGACACAGCGCCCAGATCGCAGTGCGGGTGACAGGGACACGGCACCCAGATCCTGGTGCAGGTGACGGGGACACGGCACCCTGACCCCGGTGCAGGAGATGGGGACACGCCACCCCAATCCCAGTGCAGGTGATAAGGACACGCCACCCTGATCCCGGTGCAGGTGGTGGGGACACAGCACCCTGATCCCAGTGTGGGTGACGGGGACACGCCACCCGATCCCAGTGCAGGAGATGGGGACGTGCCACCTGGACCCTGGTGCAGGAGATGGGGACACGCCACCCGATCCCAGTGCAGGTGATGGGGACGTGCCACCCTGACCCCGCTGCAGGTGACGGGGACACACCGCCCCGGTCCCGGTGCGGCGCCGCCTCTCACCAGGTCGAAGATGCGCGGGCGCGCCTGGGTGCCGATGTGCAGGAGGTCGCGGAAGCCGCGGGTGACGAGCAGGGCCACGCGCTCGCCCCGGCGCTCCAGCAGCGCGTTGGTGGCCACCGTGGTGCCCATGCGGATCCACTCGATGCGGGACGTGTCCAGCGGGCGCTCGCGTGGCACCGGCACCCCGCTCTCCTGCCACGGCCCCGCCTCAGCCCCGCGGCCCCGGGGGCGCCGCTCAGCCCCGTGGGGGTGCGGGGTGGGGGGTCCCAGCGCCCCACCGCCCCCGGGGACACGGACTGGGGGTCCCACCACTCCCAGGGGTGCAGAACTGGGGGGGGGTCCCACCACCCCCGGGGACATGGAGAGGGGGTCCCACCACTCCCGGGGGTGCAGAGCTGGGGGTCCCGCCGCCCCCCTGCCCCTGGGGACATGGAGTGGGGGTCCCACCGCCCCCAGGGGCGCGGAGCAGGGGTCTCACTGCCCCCCTGCCCCCAGGGGTGCAAAGTGGGGGTCCCATCAGCCCACCGCACCTGGGGACATGAAGTGGGGGTCCTACCACCCCAGGGGGCAGGAGTGGGGGTCCCACCTCCCCCAGGGGCGCAGAGCGAGGGTCCCACCGCCCCACCACCCCACCGGGCATGGAGTGGGGGTCCCGCCACCCCACCGCCCCCCAGCAGCCACCCTGGCACTGGGGGGGACACGGGACCGGTGCAGGGAGTGGGGTCCAGCACCGGGGGGCCACGAGGAGGGAGCTGGGAGGGTCCCGGGGGGGTCTCAGGGAGGATCCCGGGGGGTGTCCCGGGGGTTCGGCCCGAGGGTGTCCCCGGGAGAGTCCTCAGGTCCCCGGGGGATCCCACGGGGAGGGACCTGTGGGGGTCCCGGTGCTGCCGGGAGGGGTCCCCCCCCCGCCCGGTGCCGGGGCTGCGGGGGTCCCGGGGCGGGCGCGGCGCCGCACCTCCTGCAGGACGCGGCGGATGCCCTCGGTGGGGGCGTCGCCGTAGCTCGGGTCCTCGGAGAGCAGCTTCAGGACGCGGACGCGGCCGCCGGGGCAGCGGGCGAAGACGTCGGTGAAGGTGCCGCCGCGGTCGATGGCGAACTGGAACCCGGCGGGGACCGGCGCCGCCATGGCGGGGCGGTCCTGCCCGGTACTGCTCGGTCCTGCCCGGTACGGCCCGGTCCGGTCCGGTACTGCCCGGTACGGCTCGGTACTGCCCGGTGCGGTCCGGTACGGCTCGGTCCGGTCCGGTACTGCCCGGTACTGCCCGGTACTGCCCGGTACTGCCCGGTACTACCTGGTCCGGTCCAGCCCTGCTCGGTACTCCCGGTCCTGCCCGTCCCGTCCCGTCCCGTCCCGTCCCGTCCCCGCCCCGCCCCCGCCCCGCCCCCGCCCCCTCTCCCCGGTCCCGGTCCCGGTCCCGGCCGGGCAGCGCCTCGCTCCGCCCCCTCGGGGGCGTGGCCGGGGCGGGGCGGGGCCGCGGGGCATGCCGGGAGCTGTAGTCCGGCGCGGGGCCTACCGGGAGCCGTAGTCCGCCGGGGGCGGGCCGGGGCGGCGATGGCGGCGCTGGAGCTGCTGTCGGACGAGGGGTACCGCGCCGACGGGCGCCGCGCCGCCGAGCTGCGCAAGGTGCGGGCCCGCATGGGCGTCTTCGCGCAGCCCGACGGCTCGGCCTACATCGAGCAGGGCAACACCAAGGCGCTCGCCGTGGTCTACGGCCCGCACGAGGTGAGCGGGGCCGGGCCCGGCGGGGGGGGGGGGGCTCCGCTCCGGGGGGGGCGGCCGGGGGGGCTGGGGGGGGCGGCCCGGGGAGAGGGGGCTCGGGGGAGACCTCATCGCTCTCTACAGGTACTTTAAAGGAGGCTGCAGCGAGGGGGGGTCGGTCTGTTCCCCCACGTGCCTGGTGACAGGATGAGGGGGAATGGGCGAAAGTTGCGCCAGGGGAGGTTTAGGTTGGATGTTAGGAAGAACTTCTTTACTGAAAGGGTTGTTAGGCATTGGGGTGGGCTGCCCAGGGAGGTGGTGGAGTCACCATCCCTGGAGGCCTTTAAAAGACGCCTAGATGCAGAGCTCAGTGATATGGTTTAGTGGGGGACTGGTTAGTGTTAGGGCAGGGGTTGGGCTGGGTGACCCTGGGGGTCTCTCCCAACCTCGGTGACTCTGGGACCCTGCGAGCCGTGGGTGCGGGGGGCAGCCTGCCCCGCCTGGGGCCTCTCCACAGGCTGCGGCGTGCCCGGGGCACCCCCGCCCCCCTGCTGCGCTCGCCGGGGGGCTGCGGGGCTGGCGCCCGCTCCCCTCTCTCCCAGCCGCTGTGGGGCAGCGGTTTTTTTTTTTCCCTTTGCTTAAATCTCCCCCCCCAGAAGAACAAACAACGTCACTTAGTGCTCAGCAGCGGGGCCCTTCCCCAGCGCGGGGCAGCTTCTGGATGCCTCTCACAGAAGCCACCCCGGTGGCCCCCTGCTACCAAAACCTTGCCACGCAAACCCACCGCACCCCCCAACCTGCCCCCCCCGTCCCGCTCCCCCCTGACCCTCTCCCCCGCCCCGTGCCCCCAGATGCGCGGCCCCCGCAGCAAGGCGCTGCCCGACCGGGCGCTGGTGAACTGCCAGTACAGCATGGCCACCTTCAGCACGGGCGAGCGCAAGCGGCGGCCCCACGGCGACCGCAAGTCGAGCGAGATGACGCTGCACCTGAAGCAGACCTTCGAGGCCGCCATCCTGACCGAGCTGTACCCCCGCTCCCAGATCGACATCTACGTGCAGGTGGGCGCGGGGGTGGGGACCAGAGGGGGCAGCCCCCCTGTGGGACATGGGGACAGGGACAGCACACCCCCCCTGTGCACAGGGACGCAGAAGGGGACAGCCTCTCCATGGAGAACAGAGGGGTTTTTCCCTTTACAAGGTTCGGGGACAGCCCCTCTGTGGGTGGCAGGGATGCAGGGGGCACAATCCCTCTGTGGATCATCGGGGTGGGGGGACCCAGTTCCTCCTTGGGGGACGAGGATGGGGAGAGGATGGAAAGGGAAGGGAAAGGGAAGGAAAGGAAAGGAAAAAGGAAAGGGAAGGGAAAGGAAAGGAAAGAGAAAATGAAGGGAAAGGAAAGGAGAAGGGACAGCCCCTCGAGGTGTGGCCGTGCCCCACTCGCTCCCGGGGGTGCTGGGGGGCAGCGGGGCCCCGCACCGGGAGCCGCCGGCACCCCCCCAGCGCTGCCGCTCCCCAGATCCTGCAGGCGGACGGGGGCAACTACTGCGCCTGCGTGAACGCCGCCACGCTGGCCGTCATCGACGCCGGCATCCCCATGCGGGACTACGTCTGCGCCAGCTCGGCCGGCTTCGTGGAGGACACGGCGCTGGCCGACCTCAGCTACGTGGAGGAGGCGTCGGGGGGCCCGCAGGCGGCCCTGGCGCTGCTGCCCACCTCGGGGCAGATCGCGCTGCTGCAGATGGACTCGCGCCTGCACGAGGACCACCTGGAGGCCGTCATCGAGGCGGCCAGCGGCGCCTGCAGGGCCGTGCACGCCGTGCTGGACGGCGTGGTGCGCGACCACGTGCGGGAGGTCACCGCGCTGCTCGGGGACTGAGCGGGGGCGCCGGGAGGCGAATAAAGGGCGGCCCCGAACACCGCCGCCGCTGTGTCACCTCCCTCGGGGCGCGGCGGGGACGTGGCTGGGAGGTTGGGAGCCCCCCCCCCCGTGTCCCCCTGCCCCGTGGAGCTTTTGGGCTGACCCCGCCGAGCCGTTCTGTGGGAGGGGGGCGAGTGCTGAAAAACGGGAGAGGGGCGATAACGGACGGAGGGGAGGGCAGGTGGGGAGGGGAGGGGAAGTGCCCCCCGTGATGTGTCCCCAGGCTGGGGGCTCCTCCGTGTCCCCCACACCCCCCCAGCCGTGCCCAGCCCCACCCCAGGGGGTTCGGGGACCCCCCTGGAGCAGCCCCCAGCCCCCGGTCCTGGTGCCAGGGCTCCGGCACCCGCCTGGCCCAGCAGTCCTGGGCCCTTGGTGGGTCCCCCAGCCCCGCATGGCCATCCGCAGCGCCTGGCGCCTTGCACTGCCCCATTGCACACCCGCCCCCATTGCACACCCAGCCCCCATTGCACACCCGCCCCCCCGCTCCCCCCGTGGCACGGCTCCTTGCACACCCCCCTGCATCCCTGCTGCTCGGCTCCTTGCTCACACGCACATGCTGCCCCCCGCCTTGCACGCCTCCATTGCACACCCCAGGGCACAGCTCCTGGTGCACACCCCCACTGCACACCCCCGGCCCCGTGCCCCCCCCGGCTCCTCGCACACCCGTTACGCAGCCCTCCCCCTCCCCTCCCCTCCCCCCTCCCCTCCCCCTGCGGGCCCCACGCCCCACCCCCTGGCAAGCCCCGCCCCCTGACAGGCCCCGCCCCCTGGCAAGCCCCGCCCCCAGGGCTCCCCCCCCCCCCCAGCCGCGCACGCGCGGGGCGGGGCCGGGCGGTGCCTGCGGGCTCCTCCCCGCGGCCGGGCCGGGCGGCGGGACCCGGAGGTGGGCGCGGGGCGGGGGGGGCAGGACCGGGGGGGGGCTGCGGGGGGCGTGCATGGGGGGGCAGGTACGGGAGCCACGGGGTGCTTGGGGCCGGGTGTAGGGGCTGGGGGGCGCACGGGGGGCAGGCACGGGGCTGGGGGCGGATATGGGGGCTGGGGGGCAGCGGTGGGAGCCGTGGGGGGCGGGTGTAGGGGCTGGGGGGGGCGTTTGGGCAGGTGTGGGGGCGGCGGGGTGCTTGGGGGGCAGGTGTGGGCACTGTGGGGGTGTGGGGGGCAGGTATGGGGGCTGGGGGGGTTGGGTGTGGGGGCTGGGGGTGCATGGGGGCAGGTGTGGGCACTGTGGGGGTGTGGGGGGCAGGTATGGGGGCTGGGGGGTTAGGTGTGGGGGCTGGGGGTGCATTGGGGCAGGTACGGGGGCTGTGTGCGTGTGGGGGTAGGTGTGGGAGCCATGGGGTGCGTGTGGGGCAGGTATGGGGCCCATGGGGGTTGGGGTTGGGGGCTGGGGGTGTATGGGGGCAGGCAGGGGGCTGTGGGGTAAGCAGGGGGCTGTGGATTGCTTGCGGGGTGGATGTGGGGCCATCAGGTGCATCCATGGGGCACAAACGCTGCGCTTGGGCACGGGGCCGTGGTTCCTCTGGGGGTGCCCGGGGGGGGCCTGGGGGCAGCCCTGGGCCTGTGGGGACCCCCTTGGTGCTCCCCCCCCAGCCATGGGGCTGCTGTCGGACCCCCACTGCCGGCGGGCGCTGTCCCGCCTCGTCGTGCGCCTCAACACCCCGCTCTGGTGAGTGCCGGCCCCGCACCCCGGGGGGGTCCCGCGCCCCGGGGGGGTCCCGCGCCCCTCACGGCCGTGCCCTCCCGCAGCGTGCTGAGCTACGTGGCGGGGCTGGGCTGGTTCCTGGCCATGGCGCTGCCGCCCCTCGCGCCGCGCACCTACATGTCAGAGAACGCCATGGGCTCCACCATGGTGGAGGAGCAGTTCCCGCACGGCGAGCGCGCCCTCGCCTACGCCCGCGACTTCGCCGCGCAGAAGAAGAAGGCGGGGTGAGGGCTGGGGACAAATGGGGGCAGCCCCCCCGCTCGCCCCCGCTGCGGCTCGGGGCAGGGTTTGGGGCCGGGGGGTCCCCGCACGGCTCCATCCCCGCCTCTCCCCAGGGGCATCCCCGTGGCCTGGCTGGAGAAGACGATGTGGGGCCTGGGGCTGGAGGTGTACAAGCAGCCCTTCGCCCGCACGCTGCCCTTCCCCGACGAGAGCCGCGAGCGATACGTGCGTAGGGGCCGCGTGTATGGGGCTGCGGGGGCTCCGTGGGGCCTCCGCCTGCACGGACGGTGCCGGGGTTTGGTGGTGCCGGGGGTTGGCTCTGCCGAGCACCGCAGCAGCGGGTGGCCAGGAGGGCCCGGCCGTAAGCAGAAATGCAGAGAGGGACCTGGGGGTGCTGGTGGGCAGAGCTTGGACACAAGGCAGCACCGTGTGCTGGGGGCCCAGAAACCCCCCCTTTGCAGCCTGGGCTGCGCCAGCAGCAGCGGGGCTGGGGGCGAGGGGGGGCTCGTGCCCCTTGGTCCCACTCTCCCGAGCCCCCCCCTGCAGTGCCCGGCCCAGTGCGAGGGCACGGAGCTGCTGGAGTGGGGCCGGGGCAGCCGCGGGGGTTCCCGGGGCTGGAGCAGCTCCGCCGTGGGGCCGGCTGAGGGCTGGGGGTGCTGGGCCTGGGCAGGAGAAGGCTCCGGGGGCACCCCCCGGCGGGCTGCGATGCTGAAGTGTTTGGGGGTCGCTCTCGGGTTGCCCCTCGTGGAGCTGGGGGCCGGGCCGGATGATCGCCGGGGTCCCCTCGGCTCAGCCCGTTCCCTTCCTCCGCAGATGGTGAAGGGCACCAACGTCTACGGGATCCTGCGGGCGCCGCGCGCGGCCAGCACCGAGTCGCTGGTGCTGAGCGTGCCCTGCAGCGAGGGCACGCAGAACAGCCAGGCCGTGGGGCTGATGCTGGCCCTGGCCGCCTACTTCCGAGGTGAGCCCGGCACCGTGCTTGTGCTCTGTGGGGCCTGGCTGGCCAAAGCCCCCCTGGGGGCTCCCGGCTTCCCGGGGGGCAGCACCCAGAGCCTGCCCCGTGGCTGACGCCTGCGCTCAGGTCAGATCTACTGGGCGAAGGACATCATCTTCCTGGTGAACGAGCACGACCTGCTGGGCATGGAGGCCTGGCTGGAGGCCTACCACGACGTCAACGTCACCGGTAAGGCCGGGGAGGCCGGGGGCCGCGGCCCCGGGAGCCCCCCGTGCGCTGAGCGTCGCGGTGCCCGCAGAGATGCAGTCCTCGGGGACGCTGGGCCGCGCCGGGGCCATCCAGGCGGCCGTGGCGCTGGAGCTGAGCAGCGACGTGGTCACCAGCTTCGACGTGGCGGTGGAGGGGCTGAACGGGCAGCTGCCCAACCTGGACCTGGTCAACCTCTTCCACGCCTTCTGCCAGAAGAACGGGCTGCTCTGCACCATCCAGGGCAAGGTGAGCTGGCGGCGGCGCGGCGCCGGGGCTGGTGGTCCCCGTGCCCGCTCCGACACGGCCGTCCCGCAGCTGCAGCGCTCCGACTGGGACACGCTGCCCGCCTACGCGCACAGCCTGCAGACGCTGCTGCTGATGGTGCTCAAGCAGGGCTCGGGGCGGCCCCAGGGCGACCACGGCCTCTTCCTCCGCTACCACATCGAGGCCATCACCGTGCGCGGCATCAACAGCTTCCGCCAGTACAAGTACGACATGACCACCGTGGGCAAGTGAGTGCGGGGCCGGGGGGGTGCCCGGGGCTTGGGGGGGTACCCGGGGCCGGGGGGCCCCGCGCTGAGTCCAGTCCCTGCAGGACGCTGGAGGGAATGTTCCGGAAGCTCAACAACCTGCTGGAGCGGCTGCACCAGTCCTATTTCTTCTACCTGCTGCCCTCGCTGTCCCGCTTCGTCTCCATCGGCGTCTACATGCCGGCCTTCGGCTTCCTCATCCTCGTCCTCGTCCTCAAGATATCCTTGCTGGGGGGAGGACCCAGGCCGGGTCCTAGGGGACTGTGGGAGGGGGGGTCCAGGGGCTGGGGGTGTTTGGCTGGGGGGGCTCTGCTGGAGCAGCTCCGCTCGTTTCCCTGACTGCACGCTCATGCCCTGGACCTGTGGATGCAACTCAACAAATGTGAGGCGGCCTCGGCCGAGCGGCTCTGGGACGGGGACCAGGGGGCTGCCCACGCTGTGGCGGAGGTCAGGGGGCTTCTGTGTTGCATCCCCCCCTTTTCCTTCTTGTTTTTTCCCCCTTCCTTCCTTCCTTCCTTCCTTCCCTCCCCACCTGCAGTCCCGGTGCCCGCGGACCCTTTGTGGCTCAGTTCCCTGAGGCTGGGCCGGGCCCTGCCCCAGCACCGGCCCCACCGCTGCCCTCTCCCGCAGGAGCCGCGGCCGGGCCTGCTGGCCCTGGTGCCGCCGCTGCTGGTGTGCCACGCCGCCGGGCTCGCCCTCTACCTGCTGCCGGTGCTGGGGCAGCGCGTGGCCACCCAGCACTTCCCTGTCTCCGAGGCGGAGGCCGTGGTGCTCACCCTCATCGCCATCTACGTGGCCGGCATGGCGCTGCCCCACAGCGCCCACAGGTCAGGGGGTGGCCGCGGGGTGCCGTGGTGCTGAGCCCGTGGTGCTGAGCCCGTGGTGCTGAGCCCGTTTCGCTGCCCGCAGGGCGCTGCCGGGCGGGGGAAGCGACCGGGGCTGGATGACGCTGAAGCTGCTGGCGCTGCTGTACCTGGCCGCCCAGCTGAGCTGCGCCGCCCTCCTCAACTTCTCCCTGGGCTTCCTCCTGGCTGCCACCATGGTCCCGGCCGCCGCCGCCGTGCGTCCCACCGGCCCCAGGTGAGTTGGGGCCCCGCGGGGTAGTTCGGGGACGGTCCCCGGACCCCGCTGAGCCGCGCTCTCCCTCCCCGCTCAGGCTGGTGCTGGCGGCGCTGCTGGTGCTGTCGACGCCGGCCGTGACGCTGCTGCTGGGCATCTTCCTGCACCGCGAGCTGGAGGAGCGGCCGGCGGGGCTGGCCGAGGGCTGGCAGCTCTTCCTGCAGGCGCTGGCCGAGGGGCTGCTGCAGCACCACCTGTACGGCGCCCTGCCCTTCCCCTTCCTCGCGCTGCTCACGTACCCCTGCTGGCTGCTGCTCTGGAACGTGCTCTGCTGGAAGTGACCGGGGGGCATGGACACACGGGGACGGACAGACGCATGGACGGATGGACACAGGGACAGACACCCTGGCAGGGACACGCACACCCGGGCATGGACGGACACAGGGACAGACAGCGTGGCATGGATGGAGGGACAGATAGACACGGACAGATGGAGGACACACGGACAGATGGATACGGATGGACACATGGACAAGGGGGGGAGTGGAGGTGTCTTGGGGTGGGCTCAGCCCCCTGGGGAAGCACTGGGGAGTGCCCACTGCACGTAAGCCCGGTGCCGCCAGTCCTGTCCCGATTCCTCCCAGTTCCCCCCGGTGCCGATACCCCCTGCTGCCCCCGGTCCTGTCCGGCTTCTCCCTGGTACCAGTACCCCCTGGTCCCCCCAGTCCTGTGCCTGTACCCCCTGGTGCCGGGACTCCCCGGTCTGGTCTCAGTACCCCCCGGTGCCAGTTCCCCCCAGTGCCTCCAGTCCGGTGCCGGTCCTGTCCCCGTGCCGCCCCGGTCCGGTCCCGGTACCCCCCGGTGCCGGTTCCCCCCGGTCCTGTCCCGGTTCCCCTGGTCCGATGCCGGTTCCGCCCTGTCGCGGTGTCCCCCCCGGTGCCGGTCCCCCCGGTCCTGTCCCCGTGCCCCCCCCGGTGCCGGTTCCCCCCGGTCCTGTCCCCGTGCCCCCCCCGGTGCCGGTCCCCCCGCCCCCCCCGGTGCCGTCCCCCTCTCCCCCAATAAACGCGGCCCCGCCCGGGGCTCGGCCCCCCCCCGGTGCGCGGGCGGCTCCCCCCCGGCCGTGCCGCCCCTTCCTGCTCGCGTCGCGTCCGGGGCGGGCCCGCGGCGTCCCCTCGACCTCGGGGCGGGCGGAGCGGGGCCGAGCGGAGCGCAGCGGAGCCGAGATGGCGGCGGTGGCGGTGCGGCGGCTCCCGCTGAGGCCCGGCGGCCGCCTCCTGCTGGCGCCGCGGCCTCGGGCAGCGCCCGCCGGGGTGAGCGGGGGGGGGGGACCGGGAGGGGGCGGGGGCGGGGGGT
Source organism: Anser brachyrhynchus (assembly GCF_964034855.1). Classification (NCBI taxonomy): domain Eukaryota; kingdom Metazoa; phylum Chordata; class Aves; order Anseriformes; family Anatidae; genus Anser; species Anser brachyrhynchus. The sequence goes on along the minus strand of NC_137695.1, from coordinate 161,157,904 downwards.
GGAACCGGGCCGGGCCCCGCGGTGCCCTTGCCCCGTCCCGCTGACGGCTCTGCCCCCCCCAGGCCCGCGCCGCCTCCTCGTGGGGGCGGCCCCGCGGCGGGGCGGTGGCGCTGGGGGCGCTGGGGGCGCTGGCGGCGGGCGGCGGGGCCGCGCTGGCCCTGCACGGAGCCCTGAGCGCCGGCGAGCTGGAGATGCACCCGCCCGGCTTCCCCTGGAGCCACGGCGGGCTGCTCGCCGCGCTGGACCACGGCAGGTGCGGGGGGGGCCGGGGGGAACCGGGGGGGGGCCGCAGGGGGCGGGGGGGAGGACCCGGAGGGGGTCCGGGAGGGAGCGGGGGAGGACCCGGAAGGGTCCCGGGGGGGACCGGAGAGGTTGCAAGGGGCTGGGGGGGGGGACCTGGAGGGGGTCCGGGGGGGACCGGAGGGGGCTCAGAGAGTTGCGGGGGGGGGGGCGGAGAGGTCCGGGGGGGCCCGGAGGGGTCCCTGGGGGAACGGGGAGGGGGGACCGGGGGGGCCCGGAGGGGTTCAGGGAGAGACCGGGGAGGTCTTGGAGGGCTCCTGGGGGGGGTCCCGGGGGGATCTGGAGGGACCCAGAGGGGTCTGGGGGGTCCTGGGGGGGAGGTTTCCAGAGGGGTCCAGGGGGAGACTGGGGAGGTCCTGGAGGGGTCCCGGGGGGGCAGGGAGGGACCAGGGGGGTCTGGGGGGGATCTGGGAGGACCCAGAAGGGTCCGGGGGGTCCTGGGGAGGTCTGGGGGGGGGGTTCCAGAGGGGTCCAGTGGGAGACCGAGAGGGGTCCCGGGGGGTCCCGGGGTGGCCGCGGCACTGAGCGCTCTCCCCCGCAGCGTGCGGCGCGGCTACCAGGTGTACAAGCAGGTGTGCTCGGCCTGCCACAGCATGGAGTACCTGGCCTTCCGCAACCTCATCGGCGTCACGCACACCGAGGAGGAGGCCAAGGCGCTGGCCGAGGAGGTGAGCGAGCCCCGGACGCCCCCACCCACCCGCCACCGGCCCCCCACCCCCTGCCCGCGGCTCAGCGCCCTCCCGCCCGCAGGTGGAGGTGGTGGACGGCCCGGACGAGAACGGGGAGATGTTCACGCGCCCCGGCAAGATCTCCGACTACTTCCCCAAGCCCTACCCCAACCCCGAGGCGGCGCGAGCCGCCAACAACGGGGCGCTGCCCCCTGACCTCAGCTACATCGTCAACGCCCGGTAAGGGGCCGCCGTGCCGCGGGCACTCGGCTCGGGGGGTCCGGACCCACGCGGACCCAGTGACGCGAGGAGGACCCCGGCACCGCCACCCTGCGGCCCGATGCTGACATCCTGGGGTTTGCGTTGCAGGCACGGGGGCGAGGACTACGTGTTCTCCCTCCTCACCGGCTACTGCGACCCCCCGGCCGGCGTCACGGTGCGCGAGGGGCTGCACTACAACCCCTACTTCCCGGGGCAGGCCATCGGCATGGCCCCCCCCATCTACAACGAGATCCTGGAGTTCGATGACGGTAAGAGGGGGCCGTGGGGCGCGGACCCAGCCCACGGGGGGTGCTCAGCTCCCTCCTCCCTCCCCAGGCACTCCGGCCACCATGTCGCAGATCGCGAAGGACGTCTGCACGTTCCTGCGGTGGGCGGCGGAGCCGGAGCACGACCACCGCAAACGGATGGGCTTGAAGGTCAGAGCCAGCCTGGGGCCTGGGCGAGGGGTGGGCGGGGGGGAGGCCCAGGGGAGCGGCGCTGCCCCCTCCCTGCTGCTCCAGGGGGCCCCAAAGCCTTGCAGTGCAGAGGGGGTCCTGGGGGGCAGAGAGCGCGATGCCTTCCTTCCCCCAGATGCTGATGATCTCCAGCCTTCTGATATCCCTCACCTACTACTGGAAGCGCCACAAGTGGTCGGTTCTGAAGAGCAGAAAAATGGTCTACCGGCCTCCCAAGTAGGGGTGGGAGGAGAGGGGTGCCCCCACCTCCGCCCTGCGGCCCCTCGGGGGCACGGGGAGGAGCGTGCAGCGGGCACCGCGTGCTCCCCGCTCGCACGGCAGCTCGGTTATTTAACATCGCGCTCTGCGCCCGCAGGCACTGCTGGCCACACGTGGGGTGGGGGGACGGTGCCTGCGTGTTTACAGTTTGGGGACGTGGAAATAAAATCTGAATCGCCAGCTGGGAAGCGTCGTGTGGTCTGTGCGTGCTGCGGGTCCGTTGCACGGGGAGAGGCCGTGCAGGGGCTAACCCCATCGGGCCCATCTCTGGTGCTGAGGCAGGCCCCAGTGCTGTGACAGGGCTGAAGGTGACGCCGTGGCACACAGACAGCTTTACTAGGATGTCACACGGACGTGGCACACAGACAGCTTTATTGGGATGCCCTGCACCGCCAGGACGCGCCGCTCGCACCCGAGGAGCTCCGCTGCCGGCAGAGGCTGCGTGGAGGCCCTGCGGCACCGCGTGGGGCCTGGCCCCTGCCCGCCCCCCTCCGGCCCCGCGTCCCTCCTGTCCATCCCCGGCTGCCGCCAGCCTCGAGGGGGACGTGGCCCTGCCGCCACCCCTGCTACTGCAAGCGTCTCTCAAGCGTCTCTCTGGGCCCTGCTGGGGCCGCGCTGCAGCTGCGCCAGCTCCAGCGCCCCCCGGGCCATCCCCGGGGTGAGCAGCACGGCTCCCGCCCGGCTGCTTGGAGCCCCCGTCCCACGGGGCTGGGCCAGGCCGGCGCTCAGTGGCAGTTCTGGCAGCGCGGGTGGCACCTCTGGCCGTTGACGTTGCAGCGGCACCCGCCACTGGTGTCCCCGGGTCCCTGGCGGGGAGGAGAGCGGGTCAGGGGGGCCCAAAGCACCCAGTCCTGGGCCCCCAGACCCCGCTGTGACCAGGGATGGGGACCGTGACCTGGGAAGGGACTGGTGTGCAGGGAAGGGGGGGGGGGGTCCACCCCCAGGCGTGCTTACCCCCGGCCCCCAGCGCGGCCCCTTCGTCACCCAGCAGATCTCGGTCTGGCAGACGGTGCAGCGGATCCAGTCACAGCCGTCCTTCTTCTGCACGATGATGTGGCACGTGGGGCAGTGCATGGCCTCCCCGAGCTGCACCAGGGTCTGGTGGGGAGAGGCAGCAGTCAGGGAGGCGAGGACGGGCCCCGCACCCTCCCCGTCAGCCCCGGCACCCCGCGGTGCTCCCACCTGCAGCATGTCGCTGGTCTGCCGGGCGGCCGCGTCGTTCTGCGCCCGGAGCTGCAGGTCGTCCTGGTACTGCCGGCAGTTCTTCCCCTCGTGGATGGCCTGGGGGGGGGCAGAGGTGCAGCGCTCAGCCCCGCCGCACACCCCCGGGCATGACGCTGAAGGGGGCCGCGCGGCTGCCCCGCTCACCTTGCAGAGCAGGCAGTTGAGGGCCTGGCAGATGGGGCAGCGGAACTCGTTCACCGAGTCCTCGTAGATGCACCAGCCGCGGCAGTCCGTGGTCTTGCAGTGGAAGCTGTTCTGCGTGCGCCGCTCCGCCAGCACCAGGCTCCTCTCCAGGAAGCGCCGGTACTCCTCCGGCGACACCAGCTGCGGACGGGGCAGGGTCAGGACGCGGCCCCGCGCAGCCCGGCGCTGCCCGCGGGCACCGGGCGCCACTCACCGCCCGGATCTCGCGCTCCTGGAGGTGGCTGCTGCAGGCGTAGGAGTCGTCGCGGAAGGGACAGGCCACCTCGGGCTCCTCGCTGTAGTTGATGACCTGGCGCAGGCAGTCCCTGCGGGAACAGGCGCGCCGTCACCGCCGGGGCAGGGCGCTGGAGGCCGGACCCCGCGCCGCTCGGCCCCGCGGTACCTGCAGAAGTTGTGCAGGCACTCGCGCAGCAGCACCCCCTCTCCCGGGGCGACCTGCTGGTAGCAGATGCGACACTCCAGGACCTCCCGGTTGGGCACCAGCACCTCCTCCTCCAGCTGCAGCAGCTGCTGGAAGTTCCTCAGCCGCTCGGCCTCCAGCGCCTGCGGGCAGGGAGCGGCTGGGTGAGAGCGGCCCCCACCCGGCCCCCGCCAAGCCCCCGCGCCCCCAGGCCCCCTCTGCCGGCACCGGGCGCCCCGGGCAGGTCCCTGGGGCAGGGCTGGGGGGGCCGCATTCACTCTGCCCCTGCAGGGCCCCGCTCACGGGGAGGCCGCGGGGCTGGTGGCCACACGGGGAGGCGACGCGGAGCCCTGAGAGGTCTCTGTGCGGCTGAGGCCAGCGCACGATGCAGCCCCCATCTCCCCACGTCCGATGCAGAACCGCGGAGCGGGTTGGGTCTGAGGGCCCCTCACAGAGCACCCCGTCCAGCCCCAGCCACGGGCAGGGCCATCTCCCACCCCCTCAGGCTGCCCCCAGCCCCGTCCGGCCCGACGGTAACGCTGCCCGGGCTGGGGACCCCCAGCTCCTCTGGGCAGCCTGGGCCAGGGCCTCACCATTCCCGGCACGGAAGATTTCTTCCCTATGTCTCCTCTAACCCCCCTCTTTTAGCTTAAAGCCGTCACCCCCGTCCTGTCACAGTCGTAGGAAGGCTTGGGTTAGGAGGGACCTTAAAGACCATTTAATTCCGCCCCCACCACGGGCAGGGTGCCACCCCCTAGGTCACTCCCGTCCCCACAAAGGGCCCCCCCGGCTCTCCTGCGGCCCCCTTGGGCACCGCAGCCCGCCGGGGGGTGCCCCCGGAGCCTTCTCCTGCCCAGGCCCAGCACCCCCAGCCCTCAGCCGGCCCCACGGCGGAGCTGCTCCAGCCCCAGGCACCCCGCAGCTGCCCCGGCCCCATTCCGGCAGCTCCGTGTCCTTGCGCTGGGCCCGGCGCTGCAATGGGGGGCTCGGGAGAGTGGGACCAAGGGGCACGAGCCCCCTCTCGCCCCCAGCCCCGCTGCTGTTGGTGCAGCCCAGGGTGCAAAGGGGGGGTTCTGGGCCCCCAGCACACGGTGCTGCCTTGTGTCCAAGCTGCTGCTGACCTCACCCCCTGCTCAGGGAGCGCTGCGGCCCCAAACCCGTTCACTCAGCGTTTCTGTGCGCACACAGGGACCACACTCGCCTGCCCCGTGCCCCAGCCCAGCCCCAGCCCAGCCCCAGCCCAGCCCTGCCCTGGCGTAAGCGACTGTGGCGCAGCAGCAGCAGGCCCGGTGCGGGCAGCTCAGGATGGCCCCATCGCCCCTGCTCTTGTGCAGTCCCGTGAGCCAGCCCCCATCAACTGCTCTGACGTTTAATTTCATGAAACCCACCCAGAACGGCAGCCCCCCCCCCGGGCAGCCCCTCAGTGAAGGCGGCGCGAGCAGAGGGCACAGCGGCGCGGGTGGGAGAAGGCTTTAATGGGGGAAGGGTTTCTCTGCACCCCTGCAGCGTCGCAGCGCGGCCACGCACGGAGCAGAGGGGCCCGTCCTTCCCTGCAGCCCAGCCCGGCGGGGTGAGCCCACACAGTACAACGGGGAACCACCGAGTTCACTGTGCGTGACGCAGGGCAGCGAGTGCTGTAGGGCTGGGGGCTGGCCCTGCTGCCGTGACCCCATCCAGCTCCCAGGGCCACCGCGGTTCCTTGGGCCACTGGTACACTGCTCCCCCGAGCCACTGTGGCACTGCACGGCACCGACCGCTTCCCCCAGTGCTGCTGCCTCTGCCCTGAAGCCCTCACAAAGGGGACGTGGCACGAGCACGGCCACGCTCACCTCCACTCAGCGCCACTCTAGGGGGGGCCCAGCCCGCACGCGAGCCCAACGGGGCTGCTGGTAGCAGGGGCTGTGTCCAGGTGGAGGGCTGGGGGGCCAGGGGGAAAGCAGAGCCCCGACGGCACACCAAGGCTCCCCTCGTCCGGCACAGCCCCAGGGGTCTGGCGGGGGCCGGGTTCACAGCCCACAGAGCTCCCCCCCAGCCAGCACCATGGGCACAGCCTGGCCCCGTCCCTGCAGTGTCCGACCCCGCAACCAAGGGTCCCAGCCCCTTGTGCTCCCTGCTCCCAGGGGAGCCCAGCCCCTGCGTGGGGCAGGACCCTGCGCTCCCCAGCTCCCAGCCGGGCCCCTGGCCCGCGGGGAGGTGCCGTGTCTACAGCCCGGACCCGCAGGTGGCCAGCGGCCGGCGGAGCCGCTGAGCGCACGGGGGGGGCGCGGCGGGCACTGGGCCCTGCCCGAGGGGGCGGGAGGGGGCATCCGGGTCGGCCAGGCACGGGGCGGCTAGCAGAATTCGGAGGACAGGTGGATGAAGTCATCCAAGGAACCCGAGCCCAAGACGCAGTGTGCAGCTGAGCCATCCTCTCTCCTTCCCTTTTCCTAGCGGGGTCCCAGCACAAGAGAAAAAAGAAAGAAGAGAAGGTTCGGTCAGTGGCTGAGCCGGATGCCCCCGCGCCCCACAGTGCGCCCCACAGCAGGGAGGGGGCTCCCACCAGAGCCCCACGCGCGATTCTACAACGCCTGCAGGAAGCAACTTCCAGCAGAGACAGCGCAGCCCAGCCCGACAGCTCCCTGTGTGCAGCGGCTGACACGCACCTCGCTGCGTGAGCAGGCAAGAGAAAGAACAGCCAGAGCGCGTGCTGCGTGCCTCCCGCAGCGTCACCGTCCTGGGACCCTGCCCTGCCCTGCCCGAAGCTGCCACCCACGCCTGGGGTGGCCACAGGCGCTGGCGACACCGGTCAGAGCCCCGTGAGGTGGCAGCATGCAGCAGGGCCAGCAGTGACCACCCCTAACAGACACCAGCGCACGCCACGCTCACAACACAGCACGTCGTCGAGCCCCGCGCCCAGCGGCAGGCACCGCCTGCCCCGCCGGGGGACGAGGAAGGGGCTGCAGCAGCCCCTCTTTGCTGCCACCCGCGGTTTTGTGCCCGCTTCCCAGCACGGCGCGGGATCCGCTCGCCCGCGAGACGCCTTCCAGCCCTGCCGGGGACCGATCCTGCCCGGCAGGGGCACAGGGAGAGTGGCTGCTGCCCGGGCCCCGGTACCTGTTGGTACTGCAGGATCCCCTCCTGCTCCTGCTGGATCCTCCACAGCTCTGTTTCGTCGGGCTTGTAGCTGCAGGGGACCACGTAGTCGTCCGGGCGGTCTGTGCTGCACATCTCGCAGCCCGGCCGCGTGGGCTTGTTGATGAAGGTGCACTTGGGGCACGACCAGCCCGCCTGCGGAGAACGCGGAGGTGGTGAAGGAGCCGGGAAATGCGCGTTGGAAGGGAGGGGGGAACAAGGCCTGGGGAAGTGGGCACCCTCGGCCAGCAGCACCCAGGACAGCGTGCAGGGGGAAGCAGGGCCCGGGGGGCGCAGGGCCACCCACCTGCACCGGCGAGGGCAGGGAGGCGGCAGCGGAAGCCGACGGTGGCTGGTTACTGACAAGGTCGCCGATCTGCATCATGTCCAGGTGCTGGCTGATTTCACTGATGTCCATCTTCCTGCTGGGGTCACTCCCCCACGCTGCAGGAGAGACGGGGACACCGGCGCGTTACGACCGCGGCACGGAGACGGGGCAGCAGCCAGGCACGGCTGAGCCGGGACAGAGCCCCCCGAACGTGCTCGGCACAGAGAGCGCGGACACGCGGTGCGCTCCTGAGGCCGAGGGGATCGGCACCCAGAGCCCGGCTCTGCTCAGCACCAAAGGGGCCGCTCAGCCCCTCAGCACCTGCACGGCAAGGTCTGAGCGCGGGCCCAGGGCCAGGAGAACTCCGAACACCCCATTCGGGGCCGCGCCTGTCCTCACCCACACAGGAGCAGAGGCAACAGCAGCGCCCCAAACCCTCCCTCCCGCAGGGTCTGGCACCAGCAGACCACACGCCGCGTGAAGGCGGGGAGGATTTGGGCAGGATCCGGGCAGGATCCGGGCTGCCCCTCCTGCCCGCCAGCCGCAGGGACGGGCGCAGCAACCGGACCTTTCTTGGGGGACATGCTGGGCAGGGTGTTGTATTTGCGCTGCTCCCCGGCGCCGGCGCTGTCGCTGAGCGAGGCGATGGAGTTGAGCAGGAGCTGCGCCTGGTCCTCCTCGTAGCGCTGCTGGGTGAGCTCGGCCCTCTTCGCCGAGAGCAGGTACAGAAAGGCCGTGTCCCCATCCCTGCGAATGCCGTACGAGGAAACTGTCCGTTCATCCACGCACAGGCACTGCCCGATGATCCACCGCTGAACCAGGGGGTGGAACCCGTAATCCTGGAACACCTGGGCGGCGGGAGAAGCTCAGAGGTAAGCCCACCGCATCCCCAGCACACCTTCCCGGGAGCTTCCCACCCCGCTGTGGGGCTCGGCGGGGGCTGGTACCACACCATCACGCATGGGCCGGCAGGAGAACCGGTGAAGAACCAGCTCCGCAAAGGGTGAGGAGCAGGCGGGAAGCCCAGCTCCGGCACAGCAGGCACAAGCGTTTAGAAAAGGGGCTGCCCCGACCCCGGGGCTCCAGGGCCCTTCCTGGGGCTCAGCACCCCGAGACCCTGCCCCGTGCCCAGCTGGCGAGGCTCCGTACCTGCTGCTTGAGTGTCGCTATTGTAGTGTGAGCCTGGACCCTGAGGACGATGCTGGCAGAAGACGTCGCGTCCTCCACGCCGACGTTCATGCTGGAGCAGAGACGAAGGTGCCGTTAGAGGACGCCCGCCCGGCTCGGGGCTGGGACACCCGACGGCTCCGAGCCCCCCGCAGCCCCGACGCGCTGCCCGGTGCCGGTGTTTCAGCCCCGCGCAGCGCGCCGCAGGAACTGGAGCACCCTGCCGCGCGCGTGCTGGCGGCTGCACCTCGTGTTTAACAGGCACGTGGGACCTGTTTTCCCCCGATTCTGTTCAGTCTGTACATCGACATATTTCTTTTTGTTGCCTCCAAACAGCTGTGCCAGCCGTTTCCACCATGTGCTTAGAAACGGTGTGAAAAAATCTTTCCTTCCACCTGCTTTAAATCTGGTGCTTCCTAAGCTCACTCGGCCTCTCGGTTTATCTGCTCCCGGACGCGTGAACAAACATTTCCTTGCCCTGCACCGCTCACCGCCTCCCCGCAGCCTCTCTCTCACCAGAGCCCTAAACTTTCCCCCCGTCCTCCTGCAAAGGCTGTTCCGTGCCTGATCACCCCCCCGCCCCGTATCCGACACGGGCAGGGGCCTGCCCTTCGCTCCCTCGCCTTTTCCTAACAACCCCGAGCTGCCCGAGGCCGCCGGCCCTGCCTGAGCTGGCAGCGACCGCAGCCTGGCCCCACGCACGCCCCCGGGTGCTGGCTTCCCTGCCGGCCCCACTTTGTGGGGCAAGGACAGCTCCCCACGGCCCTGTATTCCCGTGCTTCCCCATCCGTAATCTGTTAATCCAGGCGAGCACAGCTCCCCACGGCCCTGTATTCCCGTGCTTCCCCACCTGTAATTTGTTAATCCAGGCGAGCACAGCTCCCCACGGCTCTGTATTGCCCTTCTTCCCCATCCATAATTTAATCCAGGCGAGCACAGCTCCCCCTGGGGCAGCTCACAGAACGGTCTGGGACCTTACGGGTCACCCAGTCTGACCAGTCTGACCCAGGCACACCTCCCAGTGGAGCGGGATGCCCACGGCCCATCCAGCCCACATGAACACCTCCAGGGATGGGGCAACCACGACTTCTCCGGGCAGCCTGCTCCAGGGCCTCGCCGCCCTCATGACGAAGAATTTCTTCCTTAAACCCACTCTGAATCTGCCCTCTTTCGGTTCAGAACCGTCGCCCCTTGCCTTGTCACCCCAGGGCCCGGGAGGGGACACGGAGGAGCACAAGGCGCCCGCACGCCGGCACCAGGAGCGCCACGGCCAGCGGGGCTCACCTGATGTCGTCCGCGGGGTAGTTGGACTCCTTCAGGAGGATGCTGAGGGCGGCCTGCTGGCGAGCCAGGGCCACGGCGCACTGCGCGGCCGCCTCCTCGTCGCCGTCCTCGATCGCCTGCGCCAGCTGGAGCGCCAGGTCCTCTGCAGGGGCGGGAGGGAGAGCCCTGCAGCAGCGGCACCGCGCGGCGCAGCCTCGCGTCCAGCCCAGAACAGCACCGGGAAGCTGACCAGGGCCGGACCCAGACAGCTCCGGTGAGCAGCAGGAGCTCTGCAAAGGCTCCCCGGCCGTGTGCTGCCTGCCGGGCAGCCGGTGGGCGGAGGGGGAAGGAGCAGCTGAGCAGCGCCCCGTGGCACACGGCCAGAGAGCTGCGGGTGGGAGCCCCACAGGGCGTTTCTGGAGCCCCTGGAGAGCCGGGATGCGCGGCCCCCACCCCTGCCCCGCAGAGAACTCCTTCCCACAGGACTCGGACTTTGCACCCAAAACTGTCGGCCCAGACCGGGGAGCGGCTGGACCTGGAGAGGAGCCCTCGTCTCCTGCGGCAACTCCCGGCACGCGTCAGGAGCCAAGAAACCTCGCCCCTCAGATACCTTTCCTGGAGAGCTCCGAGAACAAAGCCTCCTCCGGGTCCCGATCTGCAGAGCTGCCTCCGGCCGCCGCGGGCAGGGACGAGGCCTGGGACGCCAGCGTGCTGCTGCTGTCGGAGGCTGGGGGAAGAGCAGGGGGCATTGGTACAGGTACCTGACAGGAGGCTGCAGCGAGGGGGAGTCGGTCTGTTCCCCCATGTGCCCGGTGACAGGACGAGGGGAATGGGCTCAAGTTGCGCCAGGGGAGGTTTAGGTTGGATGTTAGGAAGAACTTCTTTACTGAAAGGGTTGTTAGGCACTGGGGTGGGCTGCCCAGGGAGGTGGCGCAGTCACCATCCCTGGAGGTCTTTAAGAGACGTTTAGATATAGAGCTCAGTGATATGGTTTAGTGGAGGACTTGTTAGTGTTAGGTCAGAGGTTGGGCTGGGTGACCTTGGAGGTCTCTTCCAACCTCGGTGACTCTGGGATCCTGTGCATCAGAGCAGGGCAGTGCCGCTGCCCCGAGCGGTGACCGCCACCCGCGGCCGTCCCCGTGCAGCTCCACGGGGAGCCCCGGGCTGTGCAAGGCAGCTTGGGGCAAAGGCAGAGCCGACCCTAACCCCATCCCAAGGGCTCACCGAGGTCAGGCAGCAGCGGGCAGCCCGCTGTCCGTGAGCACGTGGCTGCTGCTCTCCTGAGGGCGCGGGGCTGCCCTGATGGAGGGGAGGAGGCTCTGCGCCCCCCAGCCCCGCCGGGGCTGCTCTCCTCTGCCTCCCAGCGAGCAGCGTCCCTCCCACCCCAACGCCCTGCCTTGTGCGGGCTCCTTGCCCCCCGGGTGCTCCACAACACGCAGCCACACCACAACGGGGCCCTCAGAGTTCCTTCGGGCTCCAGGGCAAGCGGGCCTTGGGAAGGGCTCCGAACACGGCGTGCGTCTGCGCTCGGAGCCTACGGAGCCCCTCAGAGGTCCCGCAGAGGGTTCCAGCCTCCCTGGGAGCACGGCGCCGCTCCCCGAAGCAGCTGGTGGGGCGCGCAATTATTTGGAACAATATTAAAATAACAATTATTAAAATTGTGCCCCTCGGCCCGCTCCGTGCGGGGCACGCCGGCCGCCCCAGGCCAGGCGCCAGGAACGGAGCGCTCGGCGCACACGATCGCCACGGGGCCGTCCCCCCCCCGGGGACCTGGCACCGACCTTTCTGCACCTCCCGCAGGGAGCTGCTGACGATCGTCCACCACTTCTGCGCCTCCCGCTCCTCCTCGAAGTTGAACACCATCGGCTCGTCCAGGGAGCCGAAGACCACCAGCTCGTGGCACGTGGGGCTCTTCACCGTGTAGGAAATGTCCTTCAGGTCGTACTCGGCGATGCTCTGGGGGTAGCAGAACGGCGGGGGGGTCACGGCAGGAGGAAGGCACGCCGCGTGCGAGCGATGCGCCCGGTGCAGGGACAACCCCTACGGCACGGCGCAGGGGACGCGGGGACGTCCCTCCCCTCACCGGCACGAGCCCCGAATGCTGACCCTGCACGAGGCCCCGTCCCCGGCTCCCAAAGCAGCCCCGCGTCCTGTGACCCTGCCCTCGGACCGGGGCTCCTGGGGGGCGATTCCCTCCCCAGCACAAACCTGGGGGCAGCCCCTCCACGCACAGCTCTGCGCTGCCCGCTCCCGACGGGCACCGGCAGCGTGCCCCCGGCCAGGAGACCCCATCCTGGCCAGGAGACCCCATCCTCACGCAGCCCGGCCCAGCTCCGAGCTCAGGGGTCGCTCTCGGCTCCGACGAGGCGGGAGCACCTCGGGAGCAGCCGCCGGGTGCCCTGCAGCCCCCCGGCACCACGGCGAGCAGGAAGGCGGCGAGCGCCACCCGCCCTGCGCAGCACCGGGGCCGCACCGCCACGGCGCTGGGAGGAAGGCGGCGAAACCGCCGCCGGTTTCCTTTCCCCTGGGCCCAGCCCGGCTTCCTGCCGAGCCTCCAGCCACTGCCCCGTCCCATCGCCGGCATTACAAGGGAGGGAAACAAAGGAGAAAGCCGACGTCTCCCTGCCCAGCGAGAGAGTTGGAGCAAAGTGCTGTTTGCCTGAGAGGGACGGCGACCATAAAGAAGTGTGTTATCGTCCCGGGTCACGGCTCTGCCAGCACAGCATCGTTTCGCCCGTCCGCCTGCATTTGGGCTTCCCGTGGACGGCCTGACCCACGCCTGGCTCGCTGGGTGCGATCACAGCTCCCACAGCGAGACAGCACCAGGCTCTGCTTTGCTCTCAGAGCTGGCGCCCTTGCGGGAGGGCTGACAGAGAAGGAAGAGCTCACAAAGCAGCTTGGGGCACGCAAACGGCTTTGAGCTGAGCGTGTGAACAGCTCCGAACCCTTTGGATCCATTCTTTCCCTCTCTGTTTTATTAAAATGAGACTCGCGAGGTGCCGGGTTGGCCACTGCTCTTTTGGCTCCCTACTTCAGGCCGAACGCCTGTTTTGGCAGCCGATGCCTGCGCCCACAGCACCAACACCCCGGGGGCAGGGGGCGTCCCCGAGCCGCGGGGCGAACAGCACCGGGCCCGGTTCCCCCGTGGGCTGTGGGACCCCCCCTCACGCCCCGCTTCCAGCGTCTCGGCCCTGCCCCTGGGGTCCCCGGGGAGCAGCCCTGGCCCCGCGTGCCGTGGGAACAGCCCCAAACAGGCCGAGAACGGCCGGTGCGAGGCCAAGCGCCTCCGGTCGTCCTCAGGTGCTGCGTGGGGGGCTGAGAGGGGCCGAGCTGGAGGCACCCGCAGCTCCCCGAGACCCCTTTGGCACCGGCACACGTTTACCGGGGGCTCCGCCACTGCTTCGCCTCTGCCCCCGCTCCCCGTGAGGAGCGGGGGAGGCACCAGGGCCAGTTTGGCAGCCCCAAGGCTCCGGGACCGGTCCGTGGCGAGCGACCCCCGGCCCCACCGAGAGCCACCGGGAGCCGGCAGCCGTGCTCGGTGCTGCACCGGGCAGCGAGGCCCACGGGGAACGAGGCCCGAGCGCGCCGCCGGGCACCAGGGAAGCGGCCGGGCACGGGCACGGTGCCTGTGAGGGGCGCGGGGGTCACCGGCCCCGCACCGCCCCCGGGGGGCACAGCGGGGGCTCCGCCTGCTGCCGGATACCCGCAGCCCCGCGCGGACCGGGCACCGGGGAACCGAGGAACCGGGGAACCGGGGAACCGGGCACCGGGCCCCCCCCCCACCCGCCCCCCCCTTCCCTTCCCTTCCCTTCCCGTCCCGTCCCGCCCCGCCCCGTCCCCCCCCCCGTCCCCCCGGGTCTCACCGCGCCGCCGGCCTCCTCCGCCTGCCGCAGGCCGAGGCGGAAGCGGCGCTGCCCGGCGGGCGCGGGCTCCAGGCTGAGCTGCAGGCGGAGCAGGGCGGCGGGCGGCGGCGGGCGGCGGGGCGGCTGCTCCAGGGCCACGCGCACCGACATCAGCACCGTGGGCGGCGGCGGCAGCGCGGGGGCCGCGGCCGGGGCCGGGGCGGGGGCACCGGGCAGAGCCATCGCCGCCGCCGCCTCCCTCCCTCCCTGCGCCGCCGCCGCCACGGCACTTCCGCCGCCCGCCGGTGGGGAAACGCGCACCGCGAGCGGGGTTCCGGGCCGGGGCGGGCCGGGGCGGGCCGGGGGGGGGCGCGGCAGCGGACCGGGGTCCCGGTGGGAGGGGACGGGACGGGACGGGACGGAGCGGCCCCGAGGGGCCCCGGGCAGCGCCGCGCTGCGGGCGGGGGGGGTGCGGGGCCGCCTGGCAGCGCCCAGCCCGGATCCGCGCTCCCGGTTCCCGGCCCCCCCCCCCCCCCGGCCCCGTTCCGCCTCTGGTGCCCCCCCCCCCTCCCGGTGCCCCCCCCCCCCCGAGCACCGGGCCCTCCCCTCCCCCCCCCGGGCGGTGCCGTGAGCCCCGCCCCGCCCCGCCCCTGATTGGCAGCTGCTCCCCCCGTCTTTGTCCCCGGCAGCCAATCAGGACTCGGAGCGCCCCGCTCCGGGAGGGGCCCGGCGCTGTCCGCTCGGAGGGCGGGCGCGCCGCTCTGACTGACGTTCCCCTCAGCGAATGGGAGGAGCGCTGCGCGGTGATGGGCAGGGCCGCCCTCCAATGGGGAGCGGAGAGCTGCCGGGCGCCGCTCGGGGCGGGCGGCGGCGGGCGGGGCCTGGCCGCTTGTTGTCGTCCGGTGCCGGGGGAGGCGGGCGGTCGGTCGGTTGCTGCGCGCTCGCTCGCTCGTTCGCCCGCCCGGGGTCGCGAAGGTCTCGCTCAGCCGCTCGCTGCGTCCCGAGCGCTCGGGGACATGTCGAGGTGGGCGGGGGCCCGGCGGGCCGGCGCGAGACGGCGGACGGCGGCCGAGGCCCGCGGGCCCTCCTCGAGCTTTCCCCGGAGACGCCTCCCCTTACGGGCGCCTCGAGCCTGAAGGAGCTACCGCCGCGAGAAGGCCCCGCCGGCACCGAGACCGGGAGGCGCCGGTAAGTCCGCTCCCAGCGCTTCCCCTCGCGGCGCCCCGCCGGGACTACATCTCCCGGCGCGCCTTGCGGCGCCGTGCGGCGGCCGGACGCGACGCGGCGGCGGGGGCACCATGGGAGTTGTAGTCCGCGCGGGGCAGGCCGGGACGGCTGCGGGCAGGGCCCGGGGCGGGGGGGCTCAGGGCGGCCGCCGGGGGGGGCGGGGGGAGGCCTCTTGTCACCGGTAACCGGCGGGGGGGAACGGCCTCGGGGGGTGCTGGGGGGAAGCGAGGAGACGTTTGTGGTCAGAAAGGCGTTGGGATGGGTTGTACGGGTTTGGGGGGGCACTGGGGGTAGGGGGTGGGGGGGCTGGGGGATGCCGGGTGGGCTGGGGGATGCCGGGGGGCTGGGGGATGCCGGGGGGCTGGGGGATGCCGGGGGGGCTGGGGGATGCCGGGGGGCTGGGGGATGCCGGGGGGCTGGGGGATGCCGGGGGGGCTGGGGGATGCCGGGGGGCTGGGGGATGCCGGGGGGCTTTTCCAGCCCCAACGGTTCCGTTATTCCCAGGCACGGTGCTTGGGGCCGCCCCCCCCATTGGGTCCCGCTCCCCAGCTCTGACATGGGGGCACCGGTTTGGGGGGGGCACCGGTGTGGGGGCACCGACACGGGCACGTCTCCGCCACGTAGCCCCCGGCGGCCCCGGGACGCGCCGCGAGCCCCGTGACACCCGAAACCTCCCGACCGAGGCTCTGCTTTCCATCAAGCCCGGTTTAAAATTAGCTCCGCTCAGCTGCTGGGGCCTTCTCCTGCCTCCTCCTGCCCGTGGGGCTGGCACCGTCCCTGCCGCCTGGCACCCCGCTCCCCTCGGCCGAGCACGGCCCCTGCACCCCCCCCGCTGCAGCCGCCGGCTCCTGCCCCGTGCAGAAACGTGGCCGAGCACCCGACATCCCCCTCCTGCTGCTGGGCGCCCCCAGCACCGCCGGAGCACCGCCGCCTCTCTGCCACGGCTTCATGTTGGTCCCGTCCCCGGCGCTTTGTGGTGCGGGGCGGTTGCTGAGGGGTGCCGGAGCCCTGTTCCCACGCAGTGCCTGTCCTTGCAGCGCGCCCTGCGTGCCTGGAGAGTGTCACGCGTCGTGCAGAAAGCCCCGGTCTGGCCCTTCTCTCAGGTTCTTGCCTGCCCGTGCCGGCAGGTTTAGCTTGGAAGAAGAAGCTCTTTGCAGCAGCCTGTGGTGCGGTGCTGGCGTTCTGCTGCCCGGTGGCGGTGGGGCCCGCGGGTCGCCCCTGGGACAGGGGCTGTTGTCTGCCCCGTTGTGTTCGTGGCAGCTCGAGGCTCAGAGCTCAGCTTCCCCCTCGGCGGGCGCTGGCTGTCCTCGAGGCGAGCAGCTCCTCGCCGGCAGCTGCGGGGGGGCGAGCTCTGCTCAACTTCCTCATCGCCGTCCCCACGGCCCGACTGTGCGACGTGCCACCCGTGTCACCCGTGCTGCCACCCGCCGTGCTCTGCGGGCTCCTGGAGGAGCCGGGCGTACCCAAAGGCTCAGGGCTGGGGCACGGCCCCCCGGGCAAACCGCTCGGCTTCCTTCCGAGATGAACGAAACTGAAACCTTTGGCCTGAGGTCTTGAGAGTCCCTCCCGTGAGCTCGCCTCTCCAGATTCTCCGTGCCCGAGAGCTCCTCCGAAAGGGCAGGCGGGAGCTCCGCGTGGGTCCCCTCGCTCAGAGCCCGTCCTGCAGAACCCCTGCGCCTGGCCTCTGCCCGGCCCGGCCTCCCGCTGCCCGTTCCCCCTCCGCACCCCTTGGAGCTCAGCCGCGGTGGCGGTGCCCGAAGTGCCATCGGCTCGTGGCTGTGGAGGAGCGCCCGTGCCTGGAGCGGCGGCGGGTCTGGGTTGTGCTCATTGCTGTGCTCATTGCTGTGCTCATTGCTGTGCTCCGTGCTGCCCGCCTCTGAGCGCTGGGGAGGACGTCGGGGCGCGATGCTGCCCCGGCTCCGGTCCCGTATCCCCATCCCTGGGGGCTATTGATCGCTACGCAGCCACTGCTCGGTGCTGGGGGGCCGCCGGGCCTCTCTCCGCTGCCTGCAGTGCCCGAGGGGAGCCCTGTGCCGATTTTCCCAGCGCCGGGGGGGCTTCGCCAGCACGGCTCAGGCCGCCCCGCTCGGCGCTGTGGTGCCACAAGCGCAGCACGCGGCCTCAGGTGAGGTCAGCACGGCTGGGGGAGGCCGGAGCCGCGCGGCCGCTTCCCCGAGGCTGGCGTCCGCCCCTCGGCCTGTTTACGAGTTCTCCTCTTACAGCCCGGCGCCGCGAGGGGCCCGTGCTGGGGGAGCCGGGCTCTGCTGGCCCCGCGGGGCACCGGCCCCCGGAGCGTGGCTCTCCTCCCGCCAGCCTCTGCGAGCGCCGCGTCCTTCTGCCGCGTCCCAGCACCGCTTTGAGGGAAAATCCAGGCCGGCCAAAACGGGCCGGTGACCTTCATGTGTGAGCAGGGGAGCCTGGCAGCTGGCCGGCGCGCGCGGAGCCGCCGCTCTGGGTGACGGGAGCTCGGCCCCGGCGCGGTCGAGGTGGGCGCCGCGGTGCTGCAGCCGAAGCGGCGGCGGGAGAAAAATCTCAGTGATTTTCTTCAGGGCGGCGGCAGCAGCACGCAGGGGCAGAGCGGGGCCCGTCAGGGCTGCCACAGCCCGCTCCTCCTGCTCCTGCAAGTGTCCTGCTGCCGGACCGTGCCCTGCCTGCCGCTGGCGCGCACCGGGCGGCCACAGCGCGGCCGTGCCGCGCGTCCCGCGCTTGGGCTCCCGCTGCCCGGGCTGACAGTCCCTCTCCTCAGCAGGATACGCACACGTCGCTGCCGCTGCCGCACGGGGAATCGCTGCCGAGCCGGACGCAGAGACAATGAAGCTGCTGGAGAACTCAAGTTTTGAAGCAATAAACTCCCAGCTGACGGTGGAGACTGGAGATGCTCACATCATCGGCAGGTAGGTGCCGTCCGACGCCGGCTTTCCCCCCGGGGGCCGAGCTCCAGCGCAGGAACTCCGACAGCGCCCTTGCTGCTTCCTTCTGGGGGCTGCGAGGGCGGGCAGGGCTCCGGCCCCGTGCTCCCCGCCAGCCCCCCGCAGGCCTGTGGGGCGCCGGCTGCAGGCACCGTGCCAGGCGTGGGCGCGGCGGGGCGAGCGCTGGGGCGTTGGGGCTCAAAGTCTGGCTCGCCGGCGGGGCAGGGAGTCGTTGTGAATGCGGTTATTACGGAATGAGGAACAGTTGAGATGCTTTTATACAGAGTAAGTAAGTAAAGGCCGCCAGGTCGTGCCCGCGCACCTTGGTGTCCGCCCCTTCCCCGGGGGGACGCTCCCTGCACGGCTCCGCCGGGTGTTGCAGCCCCTGGAGCGGAGGGCGGGGGGCGGCGCGCTCGGACCCCGGTCCAGGTCTTTGGGGAGCTTCTGCCGGTGGTGGCCTGGTGGAGGGGTCACCCAGCAGCCTGAGGGGCTTCAAAATCCGGAAGAACTTTGTTTGAAGCTCTCATTTAACGCTGATAGCGACGCCTGGCCCGGCGTTGGGCTGCCCGGCCGGCGGGGCTGTCCTGTCCCCAGCCTCGCTGGGGCGCCGGGGGCTGGATCAGCACGGCCGGTCCCTGCGGGGGACCCTGAGCTTTTCTGTCCGGTTCCTGTCCTCGGGCCGAAGCTGGGCGGTGGGACCCACCAGCGCCTTGCGGCTCCACCCGAGGGCTCCTTGGGGCTTCTCTGCTCCCCAGCCGCACTCGGCAGCGTCAGGGCTGGCGGCAGCGAGAGCTCCTTCTGCCGGGCAGGAGCCGGGCCTCGGCCAGCCACGGGCACTTCTGGTCCTGGCCGCAGGGTCCTGGCCGCAGGGCCCCCCCTCAGGCTCCCCCCCAGCACCCCGTTTCTCGGGGCCGTGCTTTGGGCAGGGCAGCGCAGTGCCAGGCGCGCTTTCTGCCTCCATCTGGGAGCCGTCCGTGCCCTCGGTGAGGTGGGGCTGCACGTGGGAGCTGCTGGTGCCCGCGTGGGCCGTGCGCCTCCACCCACCCCCCCCTACGTGGGCCGAGACCCAAACGGCGCGGGGAAGGCCGCTCGTGGGGACCGGAGCCTCCTGTCCCCGCGCTCCCGGCTCCTCTCGGGCCCTCTGTCGGACCGGAGCTGCTGCGGGCCCGGTCCCGGTGCCACCGGGGCGGCTGGCCGGGCCGCCCTCACGCCTGGCGCGGCGTCCCCGCAGGATCGAGAGCTACTCCTGCAAGATGGCCGGCGACGACAAGCACATGTTCAAGCAGTTCTGCCAGGAGGGCCAGCCCCACGTGCTGGAGGCGCTGTCGCCCCCGCAGACCACGGGGATCAGCCCCAGCAGGTACGGCGGGACCGCGGCGGGGCCTCTGCCTGCGGGCAGGGGTCGGGGCTCGGCGGCGTGGGCCGCGCCGTGCCGGTGACGCCGCTGACCTCGCTGTTCCGCGCCTCAGGCTCAGCAAAAGTCAGAGCGGCGACGAGGAGGGGCCGCTGAGCGACAAGTGCAGCCGCAAGACCCTCTTCTACCTGATAGCAACGCTCAACGAGTCCTTCCGCCCCGACTACGACTTCAGCGCTGCCAAGAGCCACGAGTTCAGCCGGGAGCCCAGCCTCAACTGGGTGCGTGCGCAGAGCCGCGGGGCAGAGCCGGGGGCAGAGCCGGGGGCAGCACGGAGCTGGGAGCGCCCGGTCCTGGGGGGCTGCTGCTGATGCTCCTGGGGCTCCGCGGCAGCATCCCCATCCCTCGCAGGGTCGTGGGGCGTCCTCTCTGCCCGCGCAGGTTCACCCTGTGTCCAGAGAGGCGTCGAGGAAGGGAGAGGCGTTCGGCAGGGAGAGATTTGGACAGCCTGTGCCCTGCGGGCGCTCTGAGGGGTTTGGCCTCTCCCTGTTGCTCCCCTGCTGCCCATCTTCCTGCTCCTGCCCCTGAATCCACGCAGCCGCCTCCGGGCACCTTCCTTCTCCCCTGTGGGTGCCCGGGAGAGGGGGAGCTGAGCCCGGGGAGCGCGGGCTGGGGACTGCACCAGGGGCGTGGGGAGGGCGGGCAGCGGGTCCCTGCTCCTCTCACAGCCCCGCTCTGTGTCTAGGTGGTGAACGCTGTCAACTGCAGCCTCTTCTCTGCAGTTCGTGAGGATTTCAACGCCCTGAAGCCGCACCTGTGGGATGCTGTGGATGAGGAGATCTGCCTTTCGGAGTGTGACATCTACAGGTAACGGGACGGGCCTTCACCCTGCGGCCCGGATCGTGGCCCCTTCCTGCTCGCTGTGGCCTGGAGAGGAGCAGTTAGGTTTCGATAAAAGGTGACATTTCGGTGTGCCCACCCGTGTGAAAGGGCCAGAGCAGGGCCCACCGTTGTTCTCTGGCTCCCTGCTCTGTGACCACAGATGGGAGCTGCTGCTGCCGTCCCCATCCTGTGCCCTGGAAATGGGCACTGCAGGCAGCGAGCTGCCCCCCCGAGCTGCCCCCCCGAAGCTGCCCCCCTGAAGCTGCCCCCCGAGCTGCCCCCCGGCCTCCTTCCAAACACCGCCTGGGGGCAGCTCCTGCTCTGCTGCACTGTGTGCGCAGCCTGCACCTACTGACACCAACTCGCCCCGCTCCCTGCCCGCCTGTCCCTCCTGGGGGCTGCTCTGGGCTTGCCCCCTTCCCAGTTTCCATCCTCCAGACGCGCACCAGGGGCCGGGCCGGGGCTGGTTCTGGGGCAGGGTCCGGCACAGCGTTTCTCACAGCCTCCGCTTGGTGTTGCAGCTACAACCCAGACCTGGATTCAGACCCCTTTGGAGAAGACGGGAGCCTCTGGTCCTTCAACTACTTCTTTTACAACAAGAGGCTGAAGAGGATTGTCTTTTTTACCTGCCGTTCCATCAGGTCAGGCCCCATGACATCAGCCAAGTCACCCTAAACGAGTCGCTTTGCCCGTTTGCACGCCGCGTCCCCGCCGGGGAGGAAACTTCGGCCCCCGCTGGCCCCCAAGCCGAACGCAGTCGATAAGCGCTCGGGAGCTGCCCCCCGCCTGCCCTGGCACACCGAGCAGGCGGTGCCGCCGAGCGCAGCCGCTCCTCCCGGCCTCCCGAGAGCCACGCCACCGCCCGAGCCCGCTGCAGACACCGACTGGGAGCTGTGGTCCCTGGGGAAGGGGTGGCCCTTCGGCAGGCCGCTGCTTGTGGAGGGGCGTGCTCGGGGGCAGCGACACCTCGGGGGCGGCTGCCTGCGCCCCCCGGGGGCTGTGGTTGGATGCAGAGGCGATCCTGCCGGCAGCAGGCAGGACTCAGCAGGGACCCGAGCCCGCTGGAGACTGGAGCAGGGATCCCTCCTGCGGACACACCGCTGCAGAGCGCGGCGCCGGCCGGGCGCTCACGTTACGCTGCCCTTCTCTCTCCAGCGGGTACGCGTACACACGCCCAGAGGCTGGAAACGAGCTGGATATGGATCTCGGGGAGGAGGACACGGAGGGGAGCAGGGATGGCCACGACGCCGAGAGCGGCAGCATCGAGGAGGACAGGTGCGTGCGGCCGGCACTCGGGGCTGACCGCCCGGCGGTGCGGCAGCGCTGCTCCCAGCACCCTGCCCTGCTGCTGTCCCGGGCAGTAACGGCCGCATGCTCGCCCACAGGTTGCAGGTTATCTGCATGTGAGTGCCCGGAGCTGCTCCAAGGTGCCTCCGGCCCTGCCTCACCCCACCCGCGCCCGGCGGCCCCCAGCTCCCCGCCCTGCCCCGCGCCGCAGCGCCGCCCTGCCCACCGTACACTGGAGTGCCCGGGCACCTCGGAGCACAAGGAACTGAAAGCAGCTGCGGCTTCCCGGCCGGAGGCACGTCCTCGCTCCGGGTGCTGCCGGCCGACGTCCCCTCGGGGTCTCTGGACAGCCGTGCGGGGCTCCGAGAAGCTTTGCTGCACTTTATCGCTGATCTCATTGGCTGCACTGACCTGCAAACTCCTCGTGGCTCTGAAGCCGGGCTGGACTTTCCTCGAGCACTTTTTCTCTTCACTGATTGTGATGCAGCGAGCGCCGTCCGTCCCCAGCACCAGCAGCAGCGGAGGGGGCAGGCGGAGCCTCCTCGCGCAGAGCTCGGTGAACTGTCCTCAGCTCCTTCCCCAAGGAAGCGTCCGTTCGTTTCAAAGAGGTTTGCTTTGCTCTCGCCCTCACGTAGTGTTTTTCTCCGTTTTGTTTTTTGTTTGTTAATCCTTGCTGGGAGGTACCAGCTTCCCGCGCTGGTCCTGAGCGACTGCGCCCTGCAGGCAGCTCCCACCATGCCGCCCTGCGGGTGAAAGCTGGACTGGGCCGCCTCATCCCGCACCCCTCGTGGCTTTGGCTGTTTGTGTTTTACACCGCAGATGGCTCTTAGTGGCGGCGGAGCTGGAGCAGGGCCAGAGCCCCGTGCTGGCAGCAGCCTCGGCGCTGGGGCCGCAGAGTTTATTTTTGTACTTGGGGCACGCGGCGGGAGCGGCACGCTGCTGCCTCCTGCTCGCGCTTCTGCAGCCTCACGTCCGCCCCCTTTTCCCCCAGCCCCTCAGCCCTGCGGGGGCTCCCAGCAGTTTGGGGGCCTCGCAGCCCCCCCGGTGTCCGGCAGGGGGAAGCCGTCTCAGCCTGCCCCAGGAACTGAGCACAGCGAGCGGCGGGCTGGGCGGTGGGAGCAGGGAGGCAGGCAGGGACGGGCACCGTGCGCCGTCCTGGTGCTGAGCGTGCAGCTGCGGGGCCTCGCTGTGACTTCGGGCGCTGGTTTTTGAGCCAGAGCTCGGTCCCTCCTCCGGCGCTCGGCCCTGCTGCTGCCCTGGGGTGGGTTTGCTTTCATCTGCGGCAGGGCGCGCTGCCCGCCCTTCCCACCGCAGCTCAGGATGGAAAACTGGCAGGAGGTGAGGAGGGGGAGCTGGCTGTGGGGCGGCCACGGGACCCCCTCCCTGCACGCCCATGGACTCCCAGCACGGCCCCTGCCGCGGGGGTGCAGGACTTGGCCCCATCCCCCCCTCTTCCATCGTTCGCCCCTCTGCGCACGCTGCTGCAGCTGCCTTCCCCGTCTCACCCCATCAGGGAAATCTGACTTTACAGCATAGCAATGTATCATTACACCAATAAAGTTTTTCTGTGTTTCACCACCTTTTCTTCCAGGGCCTCCGCGCTGGGGGGAGCCCGTCCTGCTGTGGGGGTGGCACCGCAGGGGACGGGGACATGCAGGCGGCTGCGGTCCCACGGGGGGCTGCTGGGGCTCTGGGTTCTCCCCGCGTCCCTGCTGCTGCTCCCCGAGGACACGGGTGCCTCTCTGCCCTGCAGGGACCCTGGGACGAGCCTCGGGAGCTGCCTGGCGCTGTGGTCACTGCTGGTGGCTGTCCCCAGAGTGCCACACGTCCCCTGTCACAGCGTCACAGGCGCTCCGTCCCCATACGGCCCTGGTGGGTCCCAGCCGTGCTGCCAGCCGGCGCCTCTTCCTGAGCACGTCTTTGCTTTCCCAGGGCTGTGCTCAGGAGTTCGGATGGACTGCCGTCAGGCTGCCTGCGCGGCAGTTCCCCACGTTGTGCTCCCTGCCCCCCTATAGCGTTACCGCAGTTCTTACCCCCCTGTAGCACCTGTACGGTCACCGCAGGACCGAGCAGTCCGGGAGGTTGCTGATAATCAGTTGTGGTTCCCAGTGCACGCAGCTGCTCGCCCTGCCCCTCCGTGGGATGGGGAGCGAATTGGGTGGGTAATAGTGGGAAAAAACAGGCGTTGGGCTAAGGACAGGGCAGGAGGTGAAGCAAGCCGCGCACCCAGCAAAGCAGCCGCTCGCTGCCTCCCTTCGGCAGGCAGGCGTTGTTCAGCCGCCTGCGGGACAGCGGGGCTCGTCGCACGTAACCGTGACTCGGGAAGGCAAACAGCATCGCTCCAAACATCTCCCCGGTCCCTCCTGTCCCCCGTTCTCATGCTGAGCGTGACGGCGAGCGGTACGAGGTATCCTTTGGGTCACTTGGGGCCGGCTGTGCTGGCCGTGCCCCCTGACGGCTGCGGGGGCAGCCTGAGGACCGGGGAAGTCCCTGACCGCGAGCCGTGCCCAGCCCAACGCACGGTGCGCTATCAGCGGTCGTTAGGCCGCAAATGCAAAACGCAGCGCCACAGGAGGTACTATGAGGAAAACTACCTCGGTCCAGCCGAACCCGCTGCACCACCTCGCACCCTGCAGAGAGCAGCGTGAACTCGGAGTTATCGGATGCTGCTAACTGGGGGAAAATAAAAGTGACTGCTGCTTTGGCACCCTGCCAGCAGCGCTCTGGGAGCCTACAGCATTTTGCTGCTGCCGGACACCCGCTGCTGCCGCCCCACACCTTGCTGGGATGCTGTGCCCCGGGGAGGGGGGGGGGACACCGGGGTCGCCCGGCCTACGGGGGGCACGGCCGCAGCCGTGGGGAGCCGGCATCTGACGCCCAGGGACACCGAGGCCCGGTGCCGCTGCTCCCCCCCCGGTGGCCGCACAGGGCCCCGGCGGGCCCCGAACTACATCTCCCAGCTGCCCTCTCTCCGCCGGCCCCGCCCCCTCGCCACCTCCTCCGCAGCCTATTGGCTCTTCCGCCGCGCGGGTCCCACCCTCTGCCCCCTCATTGGCCGCGCGGCCCGCCCGTCTCGGCGGTTGCCGGGGGTGGCGCGGCCGCCATTTTGTGCGGGCATGGCGGAGGCGCTGTCGGAGCTGGCGGCGCTGCTGGGCCCGGCGGCGGGCACGGGGCCGGCGGCGGCGGCGGCGCGGGCGGGGGCGGCGGAGGCGGCGCTGTCGCTGTCGGGCTCCGCCGAGGGCCGGCGGCTGCTGGCGGCGCACCCCGCGGCGCTGGCGGCGCTGCTGGAGCTGGCGGCGGGGCCGTGCCCGGCGGCGGGCAGCGCGGCGCGGCGCTGCCTGGTGAACGTGGCGGCCGAGGCGGCGGCCCGCGGCCCGCTGCTGGCGGCGCTGCCCGCGCTGCTGGGCCTGCTGCCGGCCGGGCCGGCCTGCGGGGCGCTCGCCAACCTGTGCCGGGAGCCCGGCGGGGCGCGGCGGGTGCTGCGGGGCCTCCGCGAGCGCGGCTGCGGGCTGGAGCCGCTGC
Organism: Anser brachyrhynchus; assembly: GCF_964034855.1. Lineage (NCBI taxonomy): Eukaryota > Metazoa > Chordata > Aves > Anseriformes > Anatidae > Anser > Anser brachyrhynchus. Next base: position 161,133,221 of record NC_137695.1, on the reverse strand, counting down.
TGCGGCCGCTGGGCGAGCCCCGGCCGCCGGCGGAGCTCGGGCCGCTGCTCTGCAACCTCAGCCAGGTGCCCGAGGGGCGCCGAGCCCTCCTGGACCGCTCCCGGTGCGGCGGGGGGCGGCGGGGGGGGGCCGGGGCTCGGCGGTGCCCGGCGCTCGCTGACCCCGCGCCCCCGCAGGTGCTCGGTGCAGCGGCTGCTGCCCTTCACGCGGTACCGGGACTCGGCCGCCCACCGGCGGGGCATCGTGGGCGCGCTCCGGAACTGCTGCTTCGAGCACGGTGAGGGCGCTGCCACGGGCCCGGTGCTGCCACGGCCTGCGGCTCCCGTCTGCTGTCAGCCGGGGGCAGGCAGGGACCGAGCTGGCCCCAGGAGCGGCCGCAAAGCCCGGCTGCAGCACACGGAGCCCTCAGGGGGGTCCCGGGGCTGGAGCAGCTCCGCCGTGGGGCCGGCTGAGGGCTGGGGGTGCTGGGCCTGGGCAGGAGAAGGCTCCGGGGGCACCCCCCGGCGGGCTGCGGTGCCCAAGGGGGCCGCAGGAGAGCCGGGGGGGCCCTTTGTGGGGACGGGAGTGACCTAGGGGGTGGCACCCTGCCCGTGGCGGGGGTGGAATTAAATGGTCTTTAAGGTCCCTCCTAACCCAAGCCTTCCTACGACTGTGACAGGACGGGGCTGACGGCTTTAAGCTAAAAGAGGGGGGTTAGAGGAGACATAGGGAAGAAATCTTCCGTGCTGGGAATGGTGAGGCCCTGGCCCAGGCTGCCCAGAGGAGCTGGGGGTCCCCAGCCCGGGCAGCGTTACCGTCGGGCCGGACGGGGCTGGGGGCAGCCTGAGGGGGTGGGAGATGGCCCTGCCCGTGGCTGGGGCTGGACGGGGTGCTCTGTGAGGGGCCCTCAGACCCAACCCGCTCCGCGGTTCTGCACGGCAGCCGCGTGGTGCTGCGCTGCGGATTGGTGACCGAGGCAGTGCTGTAACACACCCGCGTCCAGCTGAGCAGCGCCCGCACAGCACCCAGCTCCGCTCCGTTTCTCACGCTGCCCCTGCAGTGAGGAGGCCGGGGTGGGACAGAGCAGGGACGGCTGCCCCCGGTGACCAGACAGATGTCCCATACCCGCGGCATCATGCTCAGCAGTGAAACTAGGGGGGGCAACAGCGAGCTGCCGAGTGATTTCATTGCTTAGTTTTTCCTACTTTCCTTTACCTACTGAGCTGTATCGTGGCCCACAAGTTCTTTTCCCCGTGTCCTCCTGGGGGGTTGAGCTGCTGGCCAGGGGCAGACACAGGGCCCTGCGCTGGCTGCTGGCGGCTGCCCCTGAGCCCCGGCTGTTCCTAGAGTACCACGAGTGGCTGCTGGGCGACGAGGTCGACATCCTGCCCTTCCTGCTCCTGCCTCTCGCGGGCCCCGAGGAGTTCCCCGAGGATGAGATGGAAAGTAAGCAGGGGTCGGAGCCGGAGGTGGGCTGGGGGCAGGGGGCTGCCGGCCGCGCACCCCCCTGAGGCTGCCTCTCCCCCAGGGCTGCCCGTGGACCTGCAGTACCTGCCGCCGGACAAGCAGCGGGAGGAAGAGCCCGACATCCGCAAGATGCTGCTGGAAGCCATCATGCTGGTGGGTGCCCGTCACCGCGGGGCTGAGGACAGGAGCCACGCGCAGGCTCTGCTGGGAGTGGAATGGAGGCGTCAAGCCCCGGCACGCTGCCTCCTGCAGCAGCCCCTCAGCAGAGCCCCGCGCCTGCCCCCTGCTCACGCCGCGGCCTCGTTTCCTTGGCAGCTCACAGCCACGAAGGCCGGCCGGCACGCCGTCAGGGAGAAGGGCACCTACCTGGTCCTGCGGGAGCTGCACCGCTGGGAGCGGGAGCCCGACGTGCTGGCTGCCTGCGAGAAGCTCATTCAGGTGGGGACGGGGACCTGGCGCTCCCCTGCCTGGGGGTGCCAGACGGTCCCGGGGTGCTGTGGGGAGGGCACTGGGGGTCCTGCAGGCTGCGGCACCTCCCTGACCTTTGGAAAAGGTGCTGATCGGGGACGAGCCCGGCCCGGGGATGGAGAACCTGCTGGAGGTGAGCATCCCCGAGGATGTGGAGCAGCAGCTGCAGCGCCTGGACCGGGAGGAGGAGGAGCGGTGGCAGCGGGAGCGGGAGGAGCAGCGCGAGGCGCAGGAGCAGCGCGAGGAGCCGTCGCGGTGACGGGGACGCTGTGCTCAGCCCTCCCCATGCGGACAGGACCCCCCAGGACCGCAGCCCCCCGGGGCGCCCCAGGACTGCAGCCCCCAGCCCCCTGCTGCCGGGGAGGGGGCGTTGGGGTGCTGCCGGCTGGGCTCCCCTTGCTCAGGGCACCCCGTGCAGCTCGGCTGGGGCTGGGGCTGGGCAGGGCCCCCCCCGTGAAATAAAGAGGTCAATAAGGAGGTGTCCGGCCCGGACCCGCCGTGCCCCCCCGCCTCCTGCCCGCTCCTTCGGGGCTGGGGCTGATCGTCGTCCCCTCGTCCCCCCGCCACGTGCCCCGCCCGCACGTGTCCCCGCCCCCCGCCCACGTGACCCGCGCGGGGGCGGGGCCGGGCGGTTCGTCCTCCCCTATAGGTGCGCGGCACCGCCCCGGTCACACGCGACCGCAGCCGTCACGTGCGGGGCGGGAGGGGGCGGGGCCTCGAGGGGGGCGGGGCGAAGCACCCGGAAGCGGCGCCGGTGGCCGAGCGGCCCGGGCAGGTCCCGACCCGGGCCCGGTGCGGCGGTGAGCGGGGGGGGGGGGGCGGGGTAGGGGGGAGCCGAGCCGAGCCGAGCCCGGCTCCGCTGTCCCGGGACTGGGGCTGGGCAGCCTCGGGGGTCTCGCGCAGGGGATCGGGGGCTGGGGGTGGGAAGGGGGGGGGGGGGGCGGGACGGTGCTCGGTGGGGGCGGGCGGTTGAGGGGTCCCCGTCCCGGTCCCCGTCCCCGTCCCCCTCGAGCCCCCGGGACCTCACAGCGGGGCCCGGCCCCCCCGGTCCCGGCGCGGGGGGAGCGGCGTCGGGTGGGGGAGGAGCCCCGGGGGCTCGCGGGCCGCCCGTCCCGGTGTCGGTATGCCTGACCCGCGACGTCCGACCCGCTGTCGCGGTACCCGCCCCGCCGAGTGACGCCCGTCCCGCTCCCGTTCGCAGGGCGCGGAGGAGCCGAGCCCCGGCCTCCCTCGGGACGCGGCGGGTCCATGGCCAACGGGGCCGCGCCGCCCGGCCGCGTTTCGGAAGCAGAGGCCGGGCCGGGGGCCGCCCCCCCGCCTGCCCCGCGGGCCCTCGGGCTGCTGCCGACCGCGGGCGGCCCGCCCCGGGCCGGAGAGGGCGGCCGCCGGTAACCATAGGGTCCGCGGGGGGAGCCGGCGTGGACACGGAGGGAGCCGCGAGCTGCCTGCGGCCGCTGGGCGAGCTGAGGACGCGCAGCATGATGGAGTCCCGCATCAAGCGTGAGTACGGCGAGGCAGCGACCCTGGGCAGCCGCCCCGTGCCAGCCCCCCTGCTCCGGGCCCTCGGGGAGCCTCACCGGGAGGCTGAGCCCCCAGCGCCCGGCTCTGCCCCCGCTGCCCGTGGCGGAGCCCCCGGCCCAGCCCGAGCCCCGCGGGGACGCGGGTGCCGGGAGGACGCGGGTGCCGGGACGGAGCCGCTCTGTGCACGGCGATTCCCTGCCCTAGAAACTGCTCTCGGCCTCGGCTCTGCTGGAAGCTGCACGAGCTGGAGCAGTCTTCAAACGTTCCAGCGGGTGTAAAGCCTCGTGCGTTTCCCAAATTAATCCCGGGCAGCTTTGAAATGAATCTCGCTTTTATTGATGCAATAAAGAATTTCCCGGTTTAATTAACCCACGGGGAAGGACTGGGAACAGGATTACCCGCAGCAGCAGCAGCAGCAGCACCGGGTCACGTCGGCTTTAACGCCCCTGCGAGGCTGGGGGCAGGCGCTGCCTCCCCCGACGTGGGGGGTTTGTGCCTCCCCCTGGATTAGGGCACGGCTGGGGTACGGGCTGGGTGTGATCGCAGGGGGTTGTGTGACAGCACGAGGCAGCGTGAGCACGAGCAGCTCCTCCCGGCCTGGGAGCCCCGATGGCAGTGCCAGGGCAGGCGCGGTGTCGGGGGCAGCGGTGACCTCCTGGTGCCACGCTTGGTGGCAGCCCCCGGAGCTTCCCGGCAGCGGCAGCTCCGCCAGGCCGGCAGCCTCGTGGGTGCCTGCCGGTGGGAGATCCCTCGTCTGCTCCAGACACGGGTGCCCCACGCACGAGGGGGCCATCGGGCAGTGTGAGCCGGTGCCACGGGGCGGGCAGGGGTCCGCGCCCCTCTCCTCGCAGCCGTCACCGTCCAGAGGCGGCAGAAGGCTGGCGTCAGTGAGAGCCACGGCCTGCCTGGGCTGCGACGGGCTCCAAGCGGAGCATTTGTAGGCAGCCTGCTCTAAAACTAATTAGCCTTATTATGGCAATGGCTCTAATGAGAAATGCCCTGCTCTATAATAACAATTAGCCTCTTGGAGCACAGTCTCTGCCTGGTGTGTGCTAATGAGCAGCCCCGGTCTGTAGTCGCAAAGCGATGCAAAGCCGCCGTCAGTAGGGCCGCCGGGTCGGGGGTTTTCCCTCCGCCCGGTGCCAGACTGGCCTTTGGGGCAGCGCTCTGCATGGGGACGCCGAGGCCTCGGGCTGCCCCGCGTGTCACCGAGGGCATCCTGCACGGGAGCCACGCGACGCTCTGGGGCCAGGACCAATTTCCTTGCCCAGTAGTTCCCTGAGCAGCTCTGGCCGCCTTCGTCTGCGCTCCTGTTCCCTGGCGGCTGTGATCGGGGTGAGAGTATCTGGGAGGGCTCTGGGCGTTAGCGCTTCCTCACTGGTGCAGCAGATCATCCTCGCAGGGCCTCGCTGGCGGTGGCATTCAGTCCCCGTGCCCGTTGTGGGTCCTGCCTGGGGTCAGCCCAAGGCGCTCGCTGCACCCAGGCAGCGCCGATGCCGAGCCTGCGCCTGGTGCTGTCCAGCCTTGTTCTGAAACCTCCGGTGTGATAAATCCCTCCTCCTCCCCGCTCCAGCAAGAAACCTTACCGCCAAGTTCACCTTGCTTGGAGGCTGCTGCGGCACAGCAGTGTCTGCAGGGTCTGCAGTAAAATCTTGGTTCTTGTTTAGTGCCTGGCGTGGGAGATGAGAGTGAAGGAGCCCCCAGGGTGTAGGGGAAGGTCGTGTGGGGAAGCTTCCCGTTAAAGGTGGGTTGTCTTGGGTGGAGAGCCCACAAGGGAGAGTTTTGCTCGCGGGGTGAGAAGCGAAAGGTCTGGTGAAGCTCAGTTTAGCTGTGGGAGGGTGCTAAATGGGAAGCTAATGGGAGGATGGAAGACAACGCACAGGGCTGCAGCTCTTCTTTTGCTGCTTCCAATGTTCAGAGAAGGCCCAAACTTTGCAGCTTGCCTGTCTTGCTCAGGGCTTGCCACGACATTGATGGATGCCACGACAGATAAGGACCCGCTGGTCCAGGAGCAGATCTACAACGCTTTGTGCTACCTGGGGGAGTCTGAGCCGGAGGAGATCCTCCACTCCTGCGACGAGTACCTGCGGCAGCATGACAAGGTGCGTCCTGGGGGCTGGGGGTGTTGGCCCTGCCCGCGCGGGGTGAGATACCTGGGGGGATCTGGGCTCGGGTAGTGGTGGACCACGTGGCTGCAGCCTCTGGTGCAAGGTGCTGGGGTGGCGCAGGTGAAGAAACAGCGGTAACACACAGTTGTGGACGAGAAATGGAGAGAAGCTGGCTGGGAAAATACTTGTCAGTCCCTTGCCGGGCGCGAGAGGCGCAGCACTGGGGCACGCAGCACTTGGCTCGCCCCGGGCAGCCGCGGTGCCTGTGCTGGGCTGACCGGCCGCTTGGTGCCTCGCAGCTGGCCTATCCTCACCGCGTCATCATCCTGAAGGCGATGGAAACCGTGGTGAAGAACAACATTGCCAGCTTGGACAAAAGCACGGCGAAGGTGGTCATCTTCCTGGCGTCTAATGAAATGACCAAGTCGAAGGTACGGCGCGAGGGCCGCGGCTCCTCCGGCCGTCGCGCTTGGCCGGGCCCCTTCTCTCCAGGGGGAGAAGGGAAGGGTCTACAGGCAGCAGGGAATGGTCTACGTTCCTCTCTTTGGGGAGAGGTGGGAAGCTTGGGCTGACAGGTTTTTTCCTAGCGCTATGCACATAACAGCCGGATAAAACTTGGGTGCTGAGAAGCACCTGGATGGCAGGCGGGGGTTGGAGCAGAAAGGAGGCAGCGCCTCGGGGGGCTGCAGGTTGGTGGGGAAAGATCGCATCCGAGTCCTGAACCTCTCCTGGGGCTCCCCGCAGCGCTTGGGGTGGGCACGAAGCGTGGTTTCCGTGAAGCAGAAGCCCCGTTCGGGGGGAGGCTCCGTTGCCTGACGCGCCGTGCCTGCGTCCTGCCCGCAGGAGGTGATCCGGGAGTGGCAGCAGGCGGCCAGCAGCGTGCTGGTTGCGGTCGGGCAGCGCTTCATCAACAAGGTGATGGAGGAGGTGCTCACCAAGTTCCAGCCGGGCATCCTGCCGCACTACTTCATCGTGCAGACCTTTGCGAACCTCTCGGTGTCGAACGGTGAGCTGAGCGCCCGCCTGCTGCGCGTGCAGCTGCGGGTCGGCGTTGGGAGGCATGGCGGGCATTGTGTGCTTTGGGCTCGGTGACCCACGCCGGGTCCCAAACAGCTCCGTGGGGTGGTGCTGGGCGTGCTGAGCAAGCCAGCGTGCTTGGAAGCAAAGCAAACTTCTCACTTGTTTATCCGCATCACTTTGTCTGCTTCGTAAAGTAACTTGGTGATGAAATGCGCTGAAAATCAGCAAGTACCGGTGTGGAAAGGAGTGCTGTCGGTGCAAATGGGTTGCTTGCTGCGTCCTTTATTCCTCTTCTCTTCTGAAGACGTGGGGCGTGAGAGGAGGAACGGCAGTGCCTTAGGGAGCTGCTGGTGGGGGGAGGTTGGGGAAGCCCTGCGCTGTCTTGGCTGCTTTTCCTGGGTGCTGCTGGGACCCCCCAGTGCCGAGCTGGCAGCAGGGTGCCCGGCACGTTCCTGGCAGCACCCAGAGCGGAGGAGGCCAGCCCTGGAAGGAGCACAGTGAACGTGCGAACCCAGCGCAGCTTGGCTTCACAGCTCAGCCCAATCTCTTTAAAACAGCAGCTGCTCAAAAGCAGGGGGAATGGGGGCTACGTCCCTCCTCCTCACAGAAATCCTGTCCCAGAGGATGCTTCTGCTTGCCTGATCTCCCAGGCTGGGCTCTTGTCTCCATCCGTCCTTTAAAGACCGGGTTTAAAACCAACATTTCTTGAATGGAACTTCTTTTCACTGGCTGCAGAAAGATTCACTGACTATTCAGAAGCCAGCAGCAAGCAGGGCTTGGCGTGCACCCCCCTGACTTCTGCTAGGAGAGGCTGGGAACTTGAGGGGTTTGTAGGGCCAGCTCCCACCAGGGCTGTCGGCATCCTGTGGGGCGCAGCGCGGCTGCCTGTGGCCGGCAGCGAGGGGCGGCTGCGGCCAGCGGCGCTTCCCCGGTGCCTGTGAGCCTCGCTCGGTCTGTGCCCTGCTGCCGCTCTGGTACCTGCAAGGCGCCGTGGTTGCTGCAAGGCTCCTTCCTCCTTCCCGCAGTGTTTGGGATGGTGCCTTTCCTCAACTCCATCCTCGGGACGATGCTGCCGATGCTGGGGATGGCAAAACAGGACCACATGAAGTCGGTCTTCTGCTACGGTAAGCTCTTCCTGCGTATTCTGAGACTGCAGTGGTTTTAGGTGTGTTAGGGGAGACTTTTTGCCTTCACTGGGAAAGGAAGGAGTGTGGCCAGGGGCCGGGGAGCTGGGCGGGGTGGGCTGTTCCGGAATGTGCTGGAGCAGGGCTCTGGCCAGCTCTGGGGGTGATGGGGAGCCGTCAGCTCCAGGTCACTGGGGTCCAGCAAAACTTCTCCACCTTCTCGCTGCTCCCCATCGTTCCCACTTCAGTGCACGGCGAGCAGAGGTGCCCTTTGCTGCCTCCTCTAGCAAGGAGCACGTGGGTACTCCAGAGCCCAGTGCGGATTGAGGCAGCCCGTGGGATGGGAAGGAAGGAGGGGCGTGCTGCTCGAGGCCTGGTTACAGACCAGGCTGCTCCTTTATCAGAACCACAGCCCCGGCAACCTGCAGCAGTGTGAGCGTTAGCCCTGGCAGGACGTGTGAGGATGCCGCAATGTGCCCGGCCAGCTCCCGCTCAAGTCACTCCTGTAGTTCTCCTAAGCAGCTTCAGGATGGGATGCTCCCTGGTGGGCTGGGAGGAGGTCACGGGCTCCTCTCCTGGAGTCCTCCTCCAGCCCTGGGCTTGTCGAAGGCCGCCGCTCGTGCGGCAGGACGTGACCCAGAGGCACCAGCACATCCGCGGCCGATAAACAGCCCCTTTGGTTGTCCCTTGGTTCCTCGGAGAGCTGGTCCACCTTCGCCTGGAGCTGCTGGGGCCTCGCAGGAGGCTCCTGGTTGAGTCGCTTGTGTCTGAGCCGTCCCCGGGGCAGGGCGGTGCGTGGCCCCCGGCAGCTCGGTTGCAGGAAACCAGGCATGAAATTAGTGAAATTGCAGCCTTATAATGGCAACGGGGGATGATCCTGGGGACTCGCAGTTTTCTTTCCACGGCCAGGCAAAAATAAAAGGTGGCCTGGAGGAGTGCTGCTGGTTCAAGGGCTCCCACGGGTGCTGTGGGAGGGGCAGGAGCGCGCTGCTGGTGCAGGAGCGCTTATCTCGCTGATACCCGTGTCCCGGCCTGGGAATGCTGATGTGGTTCTGGGTGTCACAGGGTAAATGCGGGGCTGGGAGCCTCCCGGGCAGTGCTGGGAGCTGCGGGGAGGGACGTATGGCTGGGCTGCGCATGGTGAAGTCTGCCTGGGGCCGTCACTGGGACCGGCTGCGGGCCTGCCGCTGGCGCACACCTACGTGAAGGCCGTAGCACTTCGACCTTCAGAGCTCTCGTTTGGCTTTGTTTAGATCCAGGCAAGAAATGCGACTCCCAAACTGTTCCTGTGTGCTCAGGAGGCCTGAGTCGAGGCTGGGCCACCTCTGTGACTGCTCCGTGTGTACCCGCGTGGTTCAGGGCGGCTGCTGGGGTGCGGGAGCTGCTCGGCCGGAGCCCGGCCCTGCGGACACCGTGCTGCGGGTGCTCAGGCTGGGGTGCGTGTTGTCTTCTTGGATTTAGCAAGGCATTTGATGGTTTCCCACAGCGTTCTCCTGGAGAAGGGGGCTGCTCCTGGCTCAGACAGACGTCCCCTTTGCTGGTTTACCTGGCTGGGTGGTGGCCAAAGGGCCGAGGCGAATGGAGCTCAGTCCGCTCAGCGGGCTGTCACCGGTGGCGTTCCCCAGGGCTCTGCAATGGGCCAAATTAAACAAAGTTTTGTTTAATATCTTTGTCAGTGATACTGGTGAGAGGGTCGAGTGCACCCTCAGTAAGTCGGCAGATGACACCAAGTTGAGTGGGATTGTTGATTTGCTTGAGAATAAGAAGGCTCCGAAGAGGGATCTGGACAAGCTAGACTGATGGGCCGCATCTGCGTGTATGGCATTCAACAAGGCTAATGCCGTGAGTTGCGCTTGGGTCAGAACAACCCCATGCAGCGGTACAGGCCTGGGGAAAACTGTCTGGAAAAGGCCCTGGGGGCCTGTTCGACAGGCGGCTGAATGGGAGCTGGCAGTGTGCGCAGGTGGCCAAGAAGGCCAATGCCATCCTGGCCTGCATCACAACTAGTATGGCCAGCAGGACGAGAGAAGTGACGGCCCTCTGTACTCAGCTCTGGTGAGACGGCACCTCGAGTACTGTGTTTGGCTTTGGGCCCCCTCAGTACTTTAAGGACACTGAGTTGCTCAAGGGTGTGCAGAAAAGGGCAACGAAGCTGGTGAGGGGACTGGAAAACAAGAGGTGAGGAGCGGCTGAGGGGCCTGGGGCTGTTTGGTCTGGAGGAGGCTGAGGGGAGACCTCATCGCTCTCCACAATTGCCTAAAAGGAGGCTGCAGCGAGGAGGTGCCGGTCTCTTCTCGCAGGTGACCAGCGACAGGACACGAGGCAGCGGCCTCGAGTTGTGCCGGGGGAGGGTTGGGTCGGACCCAGGAGGAATTCCTTCGCGGGGTGGCCGAGCCCTGGGACGGGCTGCCCGGGGGTGCCGGGGTCCCAGCCCGGAGGTATCTCAGAGACGTGTGGGCGTCCTCCTGCAGCAGCCTCGTCGCGGCCGCCCCCTGGCCTGATGGCTTTGTGCGCCCTTGGGAAGCGCTCGAACCCCTCGGCTGGTCTCCCAGAACACCCAAATTCTCCAAAACACCACGGAGGGATGGGGCCAGGGGTGCACCAGGCCGAAGGACAGGTCTGGAGCTTCATTTGGGATGATTGCAGGGGCGGAGGGGTGGGTGCAGGGACATGATCCTTGCAGTGCCGTGCTGCAGGAGTCGGCACCTGGGCTGGGCTTGGGGAGGACTCCCAGGTGATAGTTTTGGCTAGAAATATGTGCTTTTGTCCTGACAAATGTCTTGTAGGTGCTTTAGGAGAGCTTAACCAAAACGAGGGTGTTTTGATACCAGCAAAGAGACTGGGTGTAAATGGGGTCTGGACGGGGGGGCTAGATTCCTTTCCCTGCTCCAGAAAGGTGCTGGGTGTGATGGAGGCGAGCAGGGATGTGCCTGGTCCCTTCCCAGGTGAGGATGGGTGGGAATTCGGAGCCTCCGCCCGAGGGGCAGCCCGACCCCCGTGTCCTGCAGGCAGCGTCAGACCCTTCTGCCGCCGGTCCCTGCACCACGGGGTGTCCCCCAGCCCTCCTCATCCTCCTGGCCCGCGGGGAGGCTGCGGGGGGCTTCTGGCCCCCGCTAAGGCCGGAGAGGTGCCGGCCCCTTGCAGCAGGCAGGTTTGCTGCCCGGAGCGTTCGTTGCGAGGGTGGGAAGGCTGCAGGCGGAAGCGCTGTGGCCGCGATGCGAGGTCGCGGCGTGACTCAGCGCCTCCGGCCGAGAAAACATCGGCGAGGAGGGGGCGGGGGGCTGCCCCCTGCCCCCCTGCCCTGTGAGCATGGTGCTCGGCCTCGGCGTGGGCAGGAGCCTGGTTCTGGTCTCGGGAGCCTCCTCTTCTCCTCTTCCTCCTGTGGGATCCCGTTCCTCCTCTGGGAGCACTGGCGTGGGCACGCTGAGCGTGTGATCGGTGCTCGTGGTGTGCCCGCGAGTCACCCAGCGCCCCCGGGGGCTGCGCTGACCCCTGTGTCCTGGTGTGGCCGCTGCCATCCCGCGGGCACAGCGCTCGGCTGCGCACCGGCCTCCCGCGTCCGTGGGGGTGTGGGTCGGGCTGTGAGCGGCTGTTCCTGCACCGAGGGCTCTGCGCTGCTCTGTCCGGTCCCGCTGGGACTCGCGGCCAGCTGCCTGCTCCCTTCAGCCCACCGCCCTGTCGTAATCTCGCCACGGCAGACCTCGAGGCTACGAGTCACGAGGCCGCTTCCTCGCCCGGCTGGTGCGCGGCCAGCAGATGCAGGAGGTGAGGCCGTGTCCGGGGGAGGCTCGGTCCCGCGGGCGTCCCAAGGGGCAGCAGCTCCTCGGCCCTTGGGAAGAGCTGCCCCAGCGCAGAGCTGGGGACCCCCTGCAGGAGCCGTCCTCCAGCAGGAGAGGGGACAAGGAGCTCCGGGACGTGGCCGTGGGCAGCTTGCTGTGGGGGCCCTGCCGGGCAGGGTTGGGCCAGAGGAGCTCCTGAGGTGCCTCCAGCCTGGGCCTGATCCTTCTCCTCCAAAGCACCCAGCGCTCGGCTGCGGGATAATTCCCAGAGTAAAACTCGCTCAGGGTGTTTCCAGCCCTCGGTGCTGCCAGCTGAGACCTGCTCCCGGTGATCCCGCGGCTGCTCGGGGAGCCCTGTAAAGCTGGGGGTATCTCAAACAGCGGTGGCTTCCCCTGGGGGGAGATGGAAGCAGGCGTCCCCTTCGGTCAGCGGGCTCTATCCAGCCCAGCCTGGCTGGAGGCAGGAGGCGTGCCTTGGCACAGACACGCTCTGACTGCTGCTGGCTCAGCAAGGAGGAAAACAACCTGTGCTCACACGCACCGGGGGCTGGAGGGACGAGTCGAGCAAGGCACGCTGGCCTGCCTCGGGCTGCTCGCTGACAGGCACGCAGGAACAGCCCGCGCGGCACGTCCCGGCTCCCACGGTTAGAGGGAGCTGACCCCCGGCAGGGGCGGCATCAGCCCTGGCCAGGGAGCAGAAAGCCGCCTGTGGCTGCTGGCCAGCATCCCTCGTAGCCAGGGCACCTCTCGGAAAGCCTGCGGGCTGTCGGAGGGAGTCCTGGTGCATATGCTACCCCTTGAGAGGCTGCCCAGTCCGACAGCACTCGGCCATCTGCCTTCCGCAGGGGCTAAAACAAACACCGCCTTGTGCGCGTGGAAAACCTAAACACGAGCTGCCTTGTAGCCCTGCAGCACTTCAGTGAAAGCATCCAGGAGTACTTGGCGAACTTGGACAAGGCCCCGGACCCCACGGTCAGGAAGGACACCTTCTCAAACGAGATCTTCAGCGCGTACGAAGTGCTCTTCAACAGCTGGCTGCAGCACCGGGAGGCCAAGGTGCGGCCGTGGGGCGGGGAGGGCACAGCGGGACCCCGCTTTGCTCATCTGCTGTCCCCCGGAGCAGTGGGGCCGCGCTGCGGCAGCCTGGCTGTTGGGGATTCAGGCCACGCTGATCAGTGCTTGTTCTCCCCCTGCAGCTGAGACTGGCAGTGGTGGAGGCCGTGGGGCCCATGAGTTACCTGATGCCCAGTGAGAAGCTGGAGGAGCAGCTCCCTAAGCTCATCCCGGGCATCCTCGCCCTCTACAAGAAGCACGCAGAGGCCTTCTACATATCCAAGGTGAGCAGCCTGGAGCACCGGTGCTGCTGGCCGAGGCCCCGTCCCTGACCCTGTTCTCGTGGCTCAGGGGCGCTGGCAGCGGGCCGTGCCGTCGGGCAGCGTGGCCAGCTCTCGGTGAATGCGGGAGGTGCTGAGCAGGGGCTCTGCCTGTCCCAGAGAGCCTGTCACAAGGGCAGGCAGCAGCAGAACGGCCTGAGCCCTTGTCTCACTGATGCTGGGCTGCATCTGCCTCTCTCTGTGCTCGATTCCTGCTCCCTGCGTCGCCATCTGTCCTGCTACCGAGCCCAGGCGTCGTGGGGCCGTCCCCGGCCACCCAGGGGACGGAGTGGGCTGCACCCACCCCTGCTGCCAGCTCCTGGCACCGCTTGGCTCTCCCCTGCACGCACACACGGAGCTGTGGCTCGCAGCCTGGGGCTGGTGCGCATCTCCCTGGTCCCCTGCAGCAGCACCAGCGTAGGGGCAGCCCCTGGGGGGGCTCCCGCACCGTGCCCTGGGGGAGATGCCTTGTGCTGCCCACCGCAGCGGGCTGGGGATTGCCGCCCTCGGCACCGCTCCCTGCCCTTGGGCTGGCACGTGCTGGCACGGCTCATGGATCCCCACCTCCTGCTGTCCTCCTCTGGGGTGCGAGCCCTTTCCCGACGCTGACTGCAGCGTGGTTTCTCGCTGCGCAGAGCCTCTGCCAGATCCTGGAAGCTTCCGTCAACATCGGCAGCCGCAGCCTGGACGTGCAGCTGGACGCGCTGCTGGGCACCCTGCACCCCCAGGTAGGGGTTCCCTGGGGGCGGTGGGTGGGACGGGAAGCCCCTGGAGCGGGGCAGTGCTGGCCCTGTGCTCGGGCGCGGGGCGTGAGGCGCGCGGCTCACCCGGCCCTGGTCCTGCTCCCGCCTGCCTCTGCCTCTCCCCCGAGCAGGAGCCGGCGTTGCTGGCAGCCTGCGAGCCGGGGCGTTCGCCGCGTTGGTGTCACATGAGCAGCCGGCTTCTCTCTGAGGTTCAGCTCTGGCTGCGCGGTCACGCAGGAGAGGGAGAACAAATATCTCGGGACCAGCTGACCTTTCAAACAGCTCGCTCTGGGTGAACAAACCGGGCGCTGGCTGGCTGTGGGGCAGCACGCGGGGACCTCTTCTCGGGCTGCCGAGCCCGGGCTCCTCTGCTGCCCTGCTGCTGCAGGGACGTGAGGTCTGTCGTATCACCGGGCTCTTAGAATCACGCTTCAGGGCTTGAAACAAAGCTGAGCCCGTGTTTTTAATGCTTAACGGGCTTTGAATTGTGGAAGTGTCCAGCAGGGAGAGGCTGCCCCTTAAATGTGCGTGTGGGCAGAGTGATGCAGAGCCACCAGCGCGGTACCGGTGCCGTTTGGAGGAGCTGCTCCTCGGTAGCTGGCATGGAGGAGGCTGCAGGGGGGCTCTGGGCTTCGGGACGTGGCTGGCCTTAGCAAAGCAGCTCTGGCTCAGCTGCAGACTGAAGCGTCCTTTTGGCAGACTGGAGCAAGCAGATGTGTGCTGTCCTCACTGCAACGTTAGAATTAGGTGCCTGCGTTATTTTAATAGCACCCAGACAGGTTGGCTCGTTCCGAAGCTTCAGAGGCGGCGGCCAGCTGGGCAGCGGGACACCTTTAAATAGCAGAGGACATCAAGTTCTCAAGTACCTCCGGGGGGGCTCGACCCACTCTGAGCGCACTCAAGCTGGTGCTCAGCATGCAGAAAGCTCTGCTCTGTGCTCCCGTGCCGTGGGATGTTCTCGCAGCCACCTCTGCTCATCCCAAACGCCGGCGGTGCCAGTGCCCAGCGCGGGTCTGCTTTCCAGGGCTGGGTCTGCAGCCTGCCCTCGCTCCACGTGACGTCCGTGACACGGCTGTTTCTCCCACAGATCTGTGCTCCTGCCGATCCGTCTGTCCCCCTGACCGTTAAAAACCACACCGAGGTTCTTCGCTGCTTCACTGTCCTCGGTAAGGGCTGCCGCGGCGTGCCTGCCCCAAAGCCTGCCGCACCCCGGGAGGCGTGGGCGCGCTGCGCCGTGGCTGCTGGTTTTCCTGCCCGTTCCGTGCTCCTCTCCAAGGATTTCGGTGTGGTGCATGGAGGGTTGTGTTCCCCCTGCTCTCGGTAGGGCTTGGGGATGCTGCTGGATACTGCTTGGCCACACAGGGAGGTGGAAGGGAAGAGGGGTGGTGGTTTCTGTCCTGACTGCAGCCCCTGGCGTTGGGCTTGCAGAAGGCAGAAGCTCCGTGTGTGCTGAGAGCACCGCTCGCTGGAGCTCCTTGAGGCGCACGGGGCCAGCTCAGCTCCCTCTGGAGCTCGCTGCTGCCTCGGCCCCTTGCAAGGACCTTTCCAAAGAGCCTGGTTCAGTTTCAAACCTTCCTTCAGTCCCTCTTGAGCTCTGTCAGGGCCCCTTCAGCAGTCAGACACCGGCATGCCGTGCCCGTGGGTCACAGCCGAGGGACAGCAGAGGCAGTTTGGTGCTTCTCTGTCCTCCTCAGTGCTGCCCCTCGTGACAGCAGCGTAACACGGAGCACAGCCCAGAGCACAGCCATCCCACGTTGCTGCGGGCGCTCGGAGCGCACGGAGCCCCCAGGGCTGGGCTGAGCAGACGCGGGCTGACCTACAGCTTGGCGTTCCCTCCTGGGCACGGAGCTCCGTGGCTGGAGCTGCCCCCAGCTCACCAAAACGTCCCCGTGCAGGGTGACGGTGGCACGGACAGACGTGCGACCGCCAGAGGAAGCGCGGCGGTGTGGCAGGCCGCTGCTGGGTCACGCCTGGGTGACGTCCTCCTGCGGGGCTCGGGCGCGGAGCCGGGCAGCGGGGCTGCCTGTGCCTGGCTGCCTTGGCTTCACAGCTAAGATCCGCAGCTTGCCCCGTCCCCGAGCCCATCCTTCCCCAACCGCGCCGCTCCAAAGCCCCCGAGCGTTGCTCCAATTTCGGCAGCTGCAGACTGGTTTTATTTTTAACGATCAAAATGTTTTGACAGGCAGGGCAGCACTTGTTGGAAGTATAATTTAAACTCCTTCAGCATGCTGGAAAGCACAGGCACTGTGCTGGAGGCACCCGAGAGCATAAAGTCTGGGTGTGAAGAGCAGGCTGGGCCGTTTGTCGGGCCCATGGGGTGGCACAGCCGCTTCCCCAGGACCCCAGCTGGCCGGGACAGCAGCAGTGGTGCTTTCTGAACCGCACGGGGCTTGGTGCAGCAGGCAGAGCCCCGCTGCGTGCAGCAGGCGTGCAGCCCCCACAGCATGTCAGAGTGCAGGGCAGGGCGCTCCTCGGGGTGTGGTGCTGCACCCCAAATCCCTCGGCTGCGCCACCCCGGGGTGCAGCACGTCTGTGACAGCCGCTCTGTCCTCCTGCAGCCTGCTCCTTCCCTGACCGCGTGCTGGCCTTCCTCCTCCCGAAGCTGGAGAGCAGCAACGAGAGGACGCGCGTGGGGACGCTGCTCATCATGAGGCAGATCATCAACAGCACCCGTGAGTGCTGCGGGGGCAGAGGGGTGCAGAGCTGTGCCCTTCCTCCCGCCCACTGCCTTGCTCCCTGGCTGCAAATTGATGAGCCCGGGGCAGATGAGCCCGTCCCTGGCTGCAGGGTTGTGGGGAGGAGGAGGAGGAGGAGGAGGATGCCATCCTGGTGGCCCAGCCGGCTGGGAAGGGACGGGGCCACCAGGGGCTGCGTTCTCGGCAGCACCAGCCTCAGAGACTCTTTGCTTCTTTTTGCAGCCTCCCAAATGGAGATTAAAAAACCCTTTATTCTTTCGTCTATGAAACTCCCTCTGCAGGACAGCAATGACAAGGTAAGCAGTCTGCTCCCCTGCGTGTGCCTCAGGGGCTGAGGTGTTCCCAGGGCCCTGCCTCTGCCAGCCCGGCCATCCCCAGCTGCCTTTGCTTGCTCACCCATCCCCTGGCCGGGTTTCCAGCAGGTCTGACAGCGTGCCCAGTGTGTGCCCTCCCAGTAAACAGGGAGCATGTCACAACTGGTTTTCTGTCTGCCCTGTGCAGAGAGCCACGGGGCTCCCTTCCTGGTGGGGACATCGCCGCTGTGAGCGGGGCCCTGCCTGGAGCACCCGGGGGAGCCAAACGCAGCGCCCGGCTGCTGGTGACGCAGCCCCTGTGGCCGCGGGGCGCTCCAAGCCCGAGCCTTGCTGTGGGACCGCTCGCGGCACAGCGTGCGGCCGTGGGCTCCCGTCCCCGTGGCGAGCTGCAGGCCCCGACCCCGCTGTGGTGCCCGGGGGCTGAGTGGGACCCGCGGCTGCGTTCCTGCTGCCGGTGGGAGGAAAGCGCGGGGCGGCTGCGACGGGGACCCTGCGGCAGGCAAAGCCCCTGCCCGCAGCCTCTCCCCTCCTGTACCCACGCCGGCGCCGCTGCTCTGCCCGCGCAGGTGAAGCGCGCCGTGGTGCAGGTGATCAGCGCCATGGCTCACCACGGCTACCTGGAGCAGCCCGGCGGCGAGGCGATGATGGAGTACCTGGTCCGCCAGTGCGCGCTGCCCTCGGAGGCGGTAAGGGTCCTGCGGCGCGCGGGCACGCCTGGCCCAGTCCCTCGTCCTGAACCCGCGGTCTGCAGCTCCTCCAGCCTGGCGGGGCAGGAGCTCTCCTTCCTGGGAAGCGCGGCTGGGGGGATAAAACTGGAAGAGCTGTGGCTGGGCAGGCTGATGCCCACGCAGTGTGAGTGGCACCGTGCGTGGCTGGCCCCAACCCAGCTGGGACCGCAGAGACGCGGGCCAAACCCACCCCCAGGCTCACATAGATCCCCCCCTCTGAGAGCAGAGGGGCCGTGGTTTGGGCTGCGGGAGCTCCACAGCTCCTCTGAGCCGTGCAGGGTAGAGCTGCAGCGCCTGCCGAAGACAGGCTGGAGCCAGCAGGCTTCTGGGTTTACCTGGCACGATGTCCTGAGGGTCTGAGAGATGTTTGCTGAGTCACTCTGAATGGCACCCGTGCACTTCCCCGCTCTCCCAGCAGCCAAAAAAGCAGACGCCAGATGCCGATGACTTGACAAGCGACAGCGTCCAGAGCATCAGCGTCAACACGCTCTTCCTGCTCAGCACAACCGTTGACCGGATGAACAACGTGAGTCTGCGCAGGCGTCTCCGCGACTGGGGCGGTCGGTGGAGAGCCCCGTGCTGTCCTGCACGGCCCGTATGACGCACAGGATGCCCCGACTGCCTGCCGGGGTGGGCTGTCACAGCCCCGTAACGCTGTAGGAGCTGTTGCCACCGTCCCCTCCCCTCTGGGTGCAGGGCAGAGATTTGGGTGCAGAGGCTGCCCCCAGAAAGCTGTGCTTGCAGGGGGTGCCCCGCGAGCTCCTCTAGGGCTGGGGCAAGGCAGCAGTGCTGGTACTGGTGCTGCTGGAGCTGAGCACTCGCCTCTCTCCCTGCCTGAAGGAGAGCAGTGGCTAAAGGGATGCAGGTTTTGCCCCCCATCACAGGGGGCTTGGCCCTGGTGTTCCCTGTTCCCCTCCCTCCAGATCCTGCGCTCTGCGTCCCGCGGCCGGGCTCTCCGCGGGTGCCCCGCACCAGCAGGCTGCGGCAGTGCCGTGCTCTCCCCTCCAGGTGCTGTGGCCGTACCTCTTGGAGTTTGTGACCCCGATACAGTTCACCAATGCCCTGACTCCCCTCTGCAAGAGCCTCATGTATTTGGCCATGAAGAAGCAAGAGGAGGGGGAAAACGCGTCCCTCATCCGTTACGACCTGAACGGTTGGTACCGGCTTGCCCGCTCTGCACATGCAAGCCTGGGACAGGTCTGCACGCGGGAGAGGTGCCGGTCCGCTCGGCGGGCATTCGGTGCGAGAGGCCTTCTGATGCTTTCTTCCTTTTGGTTGTAGGAAATCTTCCTTCGCCCTACGCTCTGACGACGAGACTGCTGGTGAGTGGCCTGCAGGCAGGGCTCTTCCTCTTTCCGTGCGGGCACACCCAAGGAGGTGCCCACCCTCACGGCTAAGGGAAGGAGCTTGTCCCCAGCACAGAGCCAGGCGAATGCTGCAGGGAGGGGTGTCCGGACCCGCATCCTCCAGGGTCTGGTGCAGCCCTGTCCCCGCGGCATGCGTGAACGTCTCCGTGCAGGCTGTGACATCTCGGGCTCCCCTCGGGTAGCACAGCCCGGGAGCAGGGCGTGTTGCAGCGCGCGTCTCACGCTGCTCTTACGGGGCTCTGGAGAACTCCTCAGCCCCTGGAGGTGTGAGAAACGTGTTCTTCCCTTCGCCCACAGAAGGGTGCAGGGTTTGGAGAGAGGCTCTCCCCTGACAGCATTCCAGTTATCGACAGCTGGAGCAAAAGGAGGAAGCTGTGGTTTCGTTGGGGTGTAGAGCTCAATCACATTCCAGTGTTGCATTCCTGCGTTTTATTTCATGCTCCTTGCACCTTGAAGTTACTTTCTTTACACTAACACTTTGTTCTCCCCCCCAAACTCCCAGGTCGTATCTTCACAGCCGTACGCAGGAGACTGCCGGGGGACGGCTGCCCTGCGCCTGCTGAGCGTGCTGCAGTACAGCGTCCACCCCGCGCTGGAGCAGCTCTGGAGCAAGAGGGTTCCTTCCCTGGTGGAGCACATCGAAGGTAGGATGGGGCTGCTGCCTGGGAGGCGCTCTGCTGGGCTCCCCTTCTTCTGGGCTTCTGCTGGGGTTTGCTGCCAGCCAGGAATGGAGCAGGGTGCTGCCCACGTGCCGTGGGACTCGGCGTACTGAAGCTCCTTGAAGTAGTTTCCTATTTTAATAGGGACGTTAATCACCCTGGCGCCGCTAATTCCTACCACGAGTCCCTGTCTCAGGTTGTGAGCCCCGTTGTGGCACGTGCAGGACAGAAGTGGCTGTGGGGTTCCCGCAGCACGGGCAGAGCTGGCTGCCCTGTTATGTGGTGCTCGGCAAGGGTGAGAAATGAGGGTAAAAATGTGCTTTCTCCTAGAGAACACAGAGAAGTGCCTGTGCCAGAAGGAGTGGGAAGAGAAGCTGCTCCTGGTAAGGGTTTCGGCGCTGCCGGAGGCAATGGGGAGCTGGGAGGGTGACTTGGAGGCAGCCCCGTGCCCCCTGCAGCCCGCCCAGGCTGCGTGCACGGCACAGCAGCAGCCGGAGCCGAGCTGCGGCGGGGCAGGCGGGTGTTTGCCCTCACTCACCCGGACGGTGGTGGTGGGGTTGTCACCCGCTGTCGGGTCCTGTCCCTTCAGTAGCAGAGATGCAGGTTAGCGGAGTGTGCCTTGCAGTTCTGCAGGGGAAGTTAAAAATGAGCTTTCAGGCTTGCTGGTGGGTCAGAGAACACCAGTCCCAGGTGTGTCTCCCCTCTTAATTGGAGAGCCTCAAAAATAGGGCATGGAGAAGCAATTAAACCCGGGCAGGGCTCGTCCCGCTCCTTGGAAGGTGGCAGCGTGACCTGGGTGCGGTTCTTGGGGGAGATGTGGCTGGGAGGAGAAGGGCACGTCTCTGCGGTGGGGGCACGTCCAGCGCAGACTCGCCGTGTCGCTGCCCTGCTCTCGCCCCTCTGGGCTGACCAGAAGCGGGCCGGGGCCGGTGCCTGCGGCTGACGGTGCGTTCGCCTCCAGTTCCTGCAGGAGACGCTGGCGGCTGTTTCGGACAACACTTGGATTTGCCACTTCGTCACGGAGATGTGCAGGCAGCTCAACAGCTACAACGGCTTCCCGCTGGAGAAGGTGACGGTGCAGGGCCTCGGGGGGCCGGCGGTGCTGCTGGTGGGGACCGTCCTCACCGGGGTGCTGCGGCCTGCTGCCATGGGCAGGGCTGGTCCGGCACACGGTGCTCCCCAAAGCATCGCTCTGCTGGCACCTGGCTGCTGGGAAAGGGGTGCTGGGAGGGACGAGGAACTGAGGGGAGGTCGGTGAGGCAGCTGGGCAGGCTTGGAAACAAAACTTGTCCTCGGTTTGTCTCCAGTTCTGTGCCCCCTGCTGTTGAGGGCTCGTTCAGACGCCCGGCTGATGTCAGGCTGGGGTCAGAGCAGCGGTGGGGAGGTTCTTCCTTGGGCCGGGCACTGCTTTGCGAGGGGACGTCTGTCCCGGTGCACCCTGGTGTCACCCGCTGTCCCAGCTCCTTATGGCCGAGCTCTGCCCTGCACCTAGGGCGCGAGGCTGCAGGGTGCCGCGAGGAGCAACCCTCGTGTGACCGAGCTCAGTCTGCCTCCAGGGGCTTCGTGGTCTGTAACGCCTCTTGCTCCCCCAGAACTTCCTCTACAAATGCATCGGGACGACGCTTGGGGCGTGCACGAGCAAAGACCTGGTACAAAAGCAGCTCCAGGAGCTCCTGGAAACAGCCAGATACCACGAGGAGGCAGAAAGGGAGGTGAGAGGAGTTGTGCCAGGAGCGCAGCCCGGGCATGCTGAGCTCTCTGGGCCCTGCCTGGCCTGGGCTCGCACCTCCTGGGGGTGGCTCCAGGGCACGGCCGCAGCTCCTGCGGAAACGGGCGGAGAAACGGGGGGAGGCAGCCTGCAGCTGCCTGCTGCCAAAAGGGGTTTTGGGCTCCTGCTGCCTCCTTGGGATGGGGCTTGCTTGGCCCTGCGGGTTCGGGGAGTCAAACCTGCGGTGCTGGCCCGGCTGCCTGGCCTGGCTCGCGTGGGGCCAGGTGGGCCGGGCGCCCTTCTCCGACAGCGGCTGCTAAATCAGCTGAATCGGAACGGTCCCATCTCGCGTCTGGGTGTGCAAACCCGGCGGGGCCCCTCGGGTGGAGCTCTTGCTCCTTGTTTCTCAGGCGCTGCCCCGTCGCTCTGCAGGGGAGGGACCCAGCTCGTTACGCTCCTCCGGGCTCCAGCCCGACAAGGCTTCAGCCCAAGGAGCCGGTGTCACCGGGGGCTGCGGCAGGGCCCCCGCCCCTTCCAGAGCCGCTTCAGGTGGCGAAGGCTGCAGCAGCTCTTGGCTGCCCAGGGGCAGGCCGGTGACATCCCTGTCCCTCCGTGCTGTGCTCTACAGAGCCTTGCACCTACGCCGACCACAGGCGTGCTGCTGTCGCTGCTGTCACTGCTGGTGGTGCTGCTCTGCCCTTCCTGGGCAGGCTCCAGCTCGGTCACCTGCCTGCGCGTGACCCGCAGCGTTTCCTTGCCTCAGCTCAGCCCCTCCTTTGGTGCCTGACGGCTCTGGGCACCGCTCGGTGGCTGCCCCGCTGCTGCAGCACAGTGGTGCTGGCTGGGCCCACGCTCCCTCTGGCTCCGTGTGCTCCCCGGCTGGGGTCCTGCTCTCGGCCGGGACCGCCACGCGGCGCTGCCCTGCTCGAGCTCCCACTGCTGAGCACGGCCCTGCCACGCAGCTGCCTCCAAGTGCAGCGCAAACACGAGCTAATGGTGCCTGGCTTCGCTCCAGTTTACACAGCTCTGTCAAGGGCTGCTCTTGAATAAACTGTTTATGGAGTTGCGGCCCGGCTTGCCAGACCTCCTGGAGGCCGTGGCAGAGAGGCAGGACCTGCTGAGCCCTGCTCCCAGCTCCGGCCGGCGCTCGACCGGGCTCCCGCCTCCCGCGGAGCGGTCGCATCTGCCCGCTGGAGCGTGCCGCATCTCCTGCCCCCGCGGCCCGGGCCCCGGCAGCAGAAGCTCCTCGAGCCGCATCCCAGCTGGGTCACCCAGCATTACCGGCCCCGCGTCCCCTGGAGATGCGTCCCCGCCCCGGGAGAGGGGAGCGCTGGCTGCCAGGGCTGCGCTCAGCTGGGCACGGCTCAGATGTTTGGAATTAAACCAATAAACGGGCTCTTTTCAAGTGTCAGTTGGGGCTGGTGAATTAATAGCTTTCTGCTAATGTGTTTTCTCCGCTTCCTCCAGGGACTCGCTTCCTGCTTTGGGATATGTGCAATAAATCACCTGGAGGAAACCCTGGCCAAGCTGGAGGATTTTGTTAGGTCTGATGTCTTCAAGAAATCTGTGGGGCTGTTCAGTATCTTCAAGGTAAGGGAGCCAAAGTGCCCCCCCGTGACAGCCTGCAGCAAAAGGGACGTGCAGGCTTCTTCAGATACAGCACGTGCTGGAGCTGTGCTCTGGAAAGGAGTTAATTTCCTGCCCTAGTGTGTTCGGCACGGGGCTGGAATGCCCTCTGCCCCTCCAGAGGGGGCTCTTGGCACTGGGGGCTGCTTGGCTCTGGCTCCGAGCTCTCAGCCCGGTGTTCCTGCAGGCTCGGGTCCCAGGGAAGCTGCTGGCTCGCTGGGTGGGCTCGGGTGAGCTGCAGCGTGGCTTCTGTATCCGTCAGGGCACCCTGGTGCGGTGTGGGGCTGCCGACAGGTCGGCGGTGGGCAGCGGTCCCACGGGGCTCCTGCAGCCTTGCGTTCCCCCGGGGATGGGAGCATCGATGCCCCGAGCGTGGGCAGCACGAGCCTTTCCTCGGACTTCCTGGCCCAGCAACTGTTTTAATTCCCAGACTCTAAGCCTGGGTGTTTGAGGGGTGGGATTAGCACCACGTGGGCACGGAGGAGACCTTGGCCCTCCGCAGAAAGATGGCCAGAGCCTGGCAGCCAGAGCCCTGCTCCTGGTGCAGGGGGAGGCTGCTGTGAACGGCTCCGTGGGGACAGGGCGCCTGAAGCCTTTCGGCTGTGATGGTTAATGGGGCGGTGAGCGCGGTTTCCTAGCACGGCAGCTTAACAGCAGGTTACCAAAATAACCTGGCCAGTATGGGGTGCGAGTACGTTCCCTGCAGGGCTGCAGTGATTAATGCTGGATGGCAAATGGGGACTCGTGCCTCGGGCAGAGACGTGCTGTGAGCACAGCTCACGCGCACACCTGATGCTCCAGCAGGGCTCTGGGAGGCACAGCCACCACCAGGATGGGGAGCAGAAGACTGAAACCACTGAAGGGGGGCCCTGGCTTCCAGGGGTACCTTCAGCTGGTGGGCAGAGCCCCCAGGAGCCAGCCCTGGGCTCCCCAGCAGTTAACTCGCTCATCCGCTGTAACAGGACCGCAGTGACAATGAAGTGGAGAAAATAAAGAGCACCCTGATCCTGTGCTACGGATTTGTTGCTGTTCACGCACCCAAGGAGCTGGTGCTGTCCCGGATCGAAGCAGACATCCTGAAGAACATCTTCCAGTACTTTAACACCAAGGTAAGCCGTCGGGATGCCCCGTCCTCCCCGGGGAGGGCTGGGGCAGGCAGGCTGCTCCGGGTGCTCTGCCCGAACGGTCCCGCAGGGACCTGCGGCCAGCCCTGGGAGAAGGTCCTTTACCTCAGCCTCTGCTCACTCGGGCATTGCCCATGTCTTGTTTTTCAGGTTCTGGGAATAAAGGTAGAAACCAAGGTACAGTGTGAGGCGTTAAATCTGAACTCCTCTCTGCTCTTTCCTGCTGTCTCTGCCTGCCTTTTGCTCTGGGCTCCCCTCAAAAGCAGCCCCACGCTGCGCTCGCAGCAGTGGTCCCCTGCCCCTGGGGACCTGGGACAGCCTCGGGAGCTGCTGCTCCTCACCCGGGGCTCCACGGGCAGGTCCCTGCTGCTGGAGCCATTGCCTGGAAGTGCCAAAACGCACAGCAGAGGGAAAGCGAAAATGCCTTTCTGGCAGGACAGGAGGAGTAGGTGAAAATGTGTCACTGCAGGGGTGAAAAGCTGAGCTGCCCAAAGGCTGCACCGGCCTCCCGCAGCTGCCTGCGGCCGAGCTCGCGCACTCACTGCAGAACCCGAGCCTGCACCCGTCCTGCCCCGGCCCTTCCCTGAGCACTCGGGCTCGCAGGGACGCGCTCACGCAGGATTTCTGCCTGCACCATGGGAGCTCCTCTGGGGCCGGGTTCTGCGCTCGCAGCCGTGGGCGGCGGGGCCGTGCCCAGGGCGCTCCTGGCTCTGCGCGGAGCGGTGCGCGGCCCCCTGCCCACGGCGAGGGCAGCCCCCGCCTCCCCCTGCACACGCTGCACCGGGGACGCTTGGGGACTCCAGAGACCCAGCTGCAGCCCGCAGCTCAGTGAAAATTCCCTGAACTCATTTTCCTGCTTCCCCCCGGAACAATCATTCAATCAATCAATCAATCAGATATTAAAACGCAGATAGCTGTCCTGGGGGGAGCGGGGCGCCGTATTTTTATACGTGCATTTTATATATTTTAAAGGCTGAACAACAAAAATGGCATTTGTCACGTTGAAGTTAAGCTGTCAGGCCAGAGACTCCTTCTCCGGGCTCCACTAATGCGTTTTCCTTCTGGGCTCCTGCTGGCACTAACAGCCTCTGCTGTCTCTCTGCCCCCGCGCACCGGGGACGCTGCGGCTCGGCCCCCGCCTGCTGGGCTCAGCTGGGCGCGGGGCGCGGAGGGCTGGAACGAGGGGAGCGCCTTTAATTGGGGCGAGGGGCCCTGCCTCAGCTTGCGCACGTCCAGGAGCATAAAGAGGCCTTAATAGCCATTATCCCATTTCCTGGCTCCGAAGGCAGGCTGCCCGCCCCCTGGCCCCGGTGCTCTCCGGAGGCCGTTAATCCCGCAGACAGCCCAGGCCAGGCGGGAGCTGGCGGGCAGGCAGCGTGACCGGCGGTCCCCTGCTCCACGGGTCACGGCCCGCCAAGCTTCCCGGGGGGACCCGGAGCCTGCCTGGTCCAGGATGGGCACCGCTTCCTTCGGGACAAAGAGCAGCGTAGGAGGAGGGCTGTGAGGCGCAGGGCTTCGCCTCCCAGAGCTGCCCTCGGGGTTTGTGTGCTCAGGGTGCTGCTGCACCAGGGAGGGGTAGGCCCTGGGGCACCGTCCCCTTCCCCACGCTGCCTGGGCGCAGGCTCCCGGTGAGCCCGTGACGGGGGGGTGGCCGGCAGGGACGGTGCCCGTCTGCTCCCCTGGTCACTCAGAGCCTGTGACGGGGATAAGGAGCCGGGGCGCTGAGCCCACGTGCTGGTGGCAGCACAGATCAGGCCCTTGTGCCCAGCCTGGGCACTGATTTTCTTGGGGGGGGCACCGGTGCTGGGTGGGCTGATGAGCTGGGGCTGTGCAGGGAGCCTGGCCTTGGCTTCTCACTCTGCCTTCTGTGCTCAGGACCTGACCTTGAAGCTGTGCCTCATCCGGAGCATCTGCATGATCAGCCAAGCCATCTACAACGGCGGGAAGTGCGGGGACTTCGTCTTCTCCCGCAAAGCTGAGCTCGTGGCCCAGATGGTGGTGAGAGCAAACCCTGCCCGCTGGGTCTGCGCAGGCTGGGCGCGGGGCCAGCGCTCGCTGCGGCGTTTGGCCCGTGTCCAGGGCAGGCGGGGGGCGGATGCGACCGTCCCCTTGGTCTGTTCCAGGAGTTCATCAAAGCAGAACCGCTGGATGCCATGCGGACGCCGGTTCGCCAGCGGGCGATGGTCACCTGCACTTACCTGGTGTATCCTTCCTCGGGGGGAAGCCGGGGCCGTGCTCTCGCCCCGCGCTGCCGTTTGCCCCGTGGGCCCGCTGGCAGAGCTGTGCGCAGGCACGCGGCGCGGTCACGCTCAGCAGCCTGGCTCGCACGGCCGCCGGCTCGCCGCCCTTGGGCTGGGTTCTGCTGGGCTCTGCAGGAAATGTGCTGCAGAGCAGAGCCAAGGGCACCGCGCGCTCGGTTGCGCAAAGCTGACTTCTGCGCCGCGGTTAAAAATACTTGAACGCGTCACAGCCCTGACACAGATACAGAGAGCGCCCTGCCTGCCTCTGGTGCCACCGAGCACGGCACCAGGTCAGCAGGAATCCACGTTAAAATCCCCGTTGCTGCCTTACGCGGGTACAGGCCCCCTGTAATGCTCAGCGCCCCTTCCTTAACCGGCGGAGCAGCGTGCTGGAGCCCCACCTCAGCGACCCCGACCGCACGGAGCTGATCGACACCTGCCTCGCCAGCGTCCTCGCCCTGCCGCCGGACCCCGGGCAGGAGAGGGACGGGATCGGCGGCGATGCCCCGCACAAGGAGGTGCGGGCTGGGCGCGGGGAGCTGCCCCGCTGCCTGAGCCCGGGCACGGAGCTGGTGTGGCAGAGCGGGGTGACGCGGCTTTGTTCGCTCCGAGCGCTGCCCCCCACCACCTTCACGGCCCTGTGCCCCCCCCGGCTGCCCGAGCACCTCCCCGGCTGCAGCGCGGCCGTGGGAAAGGCTGCTTTCAATTCAGCTGGGCACCTCGGGGGAAGCGAGCTGCACCATTTCCTCTGCTCAGTTATCTCCTGAAAAGGCCTGGCCCTTCTGCGCACTGATAGCAAGTGAGAAAATATGTGCTTATCAGCAAGTCCAAATGCTGCTAATAAGAGCATGAAGTCCCTCGAGGAAAAAAATCAAATGATCCTGGAAACCCTGCGGGGTAGAAGGGGCCTTTACATAACCAGCTTTTGAAAGGCTGCAGCTGCTTCTCAGTTGTGGTTGAGTGCTTAATGAATGAAAATAACATGCTGCTAATGAAGTTGTTGCAGCTGCCGGGTGGCTGCAGAGCAGCCCCTGCTCCGCAGGATCGCCTGCTGCTACTGCGGCTCCTCCAAGGTGAGCTGCGGAGCAGGAGCTGGGCTCTGGCTGTCCCCTGCTCGTGTTTGCAGGCACCTGGCTTAAATGTTGACGTTAATAATCCTTTCCTCCTTCCCGTCCACCCCGTGAAGCTTTGTAGTTTTTATTTTTTTGGAGTTTGTCCCAAAATAAGTCCCGGAAGGAAACTATAAGCATCTTCAAAGGGCTCATTCAGCCTGGGCTTGCTGGAATTTATCCCCAGGTGGGAGAAGGACCAAATTCCCTTCTGGAAAGCGTGCTCTGAAGCATCTGTGCTGGTGGGCTCCGCTCTGGCTAGGTGCTGGCACATGGTGCTGATTGCAGCCACGTGGTGCTAACCCAGTGCTTCCAGTTAAGGTGGCTTTGTCAAATTGGGCATCAGTCCCTGCTGCCTTTTCCTCCCAACCCAGAGGTGGCTGCATCTTGGCACCCAGCGCCAGATGCCCAGATCCCTCCTCACGTGCCCAGCCTGGCTCTCTGGGATGGGGCGCGGGGCTCACATAGCCTGTAATCAGCCTTTCCTCCCTAGATACTGTACGGTGACACCCTCAGTGCCCTCAAAGACCTGCTGAAGAGCCTCCTGCAGAGGAACCTGACCCCCCACGGGCTGCAGGACATGTTTGCGGTAGGTGCAGCCTGCAGTCCTCGCTTCTTGGTGTGACGTGGGTCTACCAGCCCCCGTCCTCTAGGTGCTGGGCACGCAGCACGACCGAGTGCCACGGGTGGCTGCGCTGAAATACATCTTGGCTGTGCAATGCAGAGCTCCTGCTCTCCTTTCTGGTGCTTTTCCCCATAGCACTTAGGACCCTGGATCAAGTCTAACAAGGAGCAGGAGCGCCAGCGCGCAGTCGAGGTCAGCGCTGCCCTGCTGGACTTCTACCTGGGCAAACTGAACGTCAGCGTAAGTGGACGCGGTGCTCGAACGTCCGCCTTCCCGCTGCCCCCTGCCTCGCTGGGATCGGGCGTGCGTCCCTCCTGGGGTGGGCGCTGGGCTGTGCTGCAGCGAGGGCGTGCTTGCTGCACCGCTGGCGGCGGCCCCGCGCTCCCCCCCGCCAGCATGGCCGCGGTTGTCTCCCCGCAGACCGTCATCCCCTTCTACAACCTCGGCGTGCTGATCGCGCTCTTCTCCCCGCGCTGCTCCGACTCCCTGGCCAGCGTTCGCCAGCACGCGGTCGACTGCGTCTACTGCCTGCTGTACATCCAGCTGTGCTACGAAGGTGGGCGCGCGGGCGGGGGGTGCGGACCCCGTCCGCTGCGGGGGGACCTGCGGGTGCCGATTGCTGCGGGGCGGCCGGCAGCGGGGCTGGGGGGAGCGTGGGTGAAGGACTCGTGTCTGGGTGTCGAAAGCACTTGGAAACGCCGGAGCGCAGCTGGAGCAGGGTCCTGAGCCTCCCTCAGCCTGGCCTTCCTCCTCTCGCCGGGAGAGGTCAGTCCTCCCCTTGCGGTGCTGCGAGCGCGGCCGCGGAGGGAAAGCAGCGCCCGTGCGGCGCTGGAGGGGCTTGGGCTCGGTCCCCTCGTTGAGGGCAGTGGGTCGCTGCAGGGCAGGCACCTCTGGGCCTTGGCAGCAGCCTCAGATCCTCAGCTCCTCCCTGGAAACTGGGCCAGCTGCAAGCAACACCCAGCGCTCTGCAGCGTTTGGAGGTCCCCTTTGGGTGTGAAGCCTGAGGAAGGCTGCGAACTGAACGCTGCCTCTGAACGCAGGGTTCGCCCGGGATCACACGGATGAGATGGTGGAGGGGCTGAAGGCTCTGAAGAAAGGCCTGGAGGAGCCCGACTTCACCGTCCTCTTCCATACCTGCCACAACATTGCCATGGTAAGGCAGGGCAAAGCCAGCACGGCCCCGGTCCCCGCAGGGTGCTGGAGCTGCAGAAGGCTTTGGGCCAGGCTGGTTCTGAACAGCCACGTGGGGCGAGGGCTGCTGGGGAGCCCCGGCCTCGCCCCAGGAACCAAACCACTTCACTCTTCTCCTGCCCTGCTGCACGGGTCTCCTGGGCAGCCCGGGGGATGCTGAGGGCATCTCGCCCCGTGGGGAAGCTGCCGGTCCCCTCTGGGCCCAAGGGCCCCAACAAGGACATCCATGCAGGTGCTCCGGGGGCGCAGTGCCCCGCTGTGCTGTGGCTCGGTGCATCCGTTCAGAGGCCTGGTGTGCAGCCTGGGCTCTTCAGCCATCGGCACTCCCGGCGCTACCATCGAAAATTCACCTTGTGTAGTTAGTGGAGGTGGTTTCTGTCCTTGTTGTCTACACGCTGATGGGGAGGGACTCTGTCTCAGCCCCATAAGACCTGCACGGGGCCCCAGCGTGCTCCAGGATGGAGACTTGAGCGCATCGTGCTCCTCGTCGGGAGCTGCTGGCTGCAGCACAGCCCTCGAGGCCCCGCCGCTGGTTGTGTCCAGCTGCAGCACGTGGTGGTTCCCGGCGCCTTCCCAGCGTGGTGCTGGTGTTGGTGAAGCAGTGAGGGGCAGCCACTGGTCCACCTGTGGTATGCTCAAACCACTGGGATTTGAACGATGGGGACAGCATCAGGGGCCTGGTGGTGATGGAGGGGTGCGCACCCTGCTCCTGCGAGCTCTCCGGTGGCCCCTTCTGCGCAGATCTCCGCAGGCACTGCTCCAGAAGGGCTTGTAGCTGTAGGGGAGCTGGTAATCCCTTTTTGTCCTGGCGGGGCTGCCATCCCCCAGATGCTGTGGCTCCAGTGATCCGTATTCCTACCAGCCTTGTTACTGATTGTCCCACGCGCAGGTCCGGATGAGACGTGGGGGCCGTCCTCAGGGCAGTGGCTGGAGCAGGGTTACCGGTGTGGTTGGGTTGTCCCAGCCCATTCCAGGGGAGACCCAGGTTGTTGGGGGCAGGCGGCCTCTTGCCTCCAAGGGGGTCTTGTCCTGTCCCTGGCTGGTCCTCCTGCAGGGCTCCGTGCCAAGGAGCAGCCACGCCACCACCCGCAGCAGCACGACCGTCACCCAGGCCCTGCCAGCCTCATCGACGGGCCCGGTCTGCTCCAAGAGCGACAGAACCCCGTCGTTAACTCCGCTCGCCCTCCTCTAGGTGGTCGGGAAGCGTGTCCCTCCGGA
Organism: Anser brachyrhynchus; assembly: GCF_964034855.1. Classification (NCBI taxonomy): domain Eukaryota; kingdom Metazoa; phylum Chordata; class Aves; order Anseriformes; family Anatidae; genus Anser; species Anser brachyrhynchus. Next base: position 161,103,034 of record NC_137695.1, on the reverse strand, counting down.
CCAGCTGATGAGCCTCCTGCTCGCCATGTTCGAGGGGCTGGCAGACCCCGACAAGAACTGCTCCCGAGCAGCCACCGTCATGATCAACTCCCTCCTCAAGGAGCGCGGGAGCGTCCTGCAGGAGAAGGTGAGCTGTGCCCGGCCTCGGGGGCGAATGCAGCCCTGGAGGGGCAGCCCTCGCCGGGTCTTGCTGCCTGGTGTCCTTACCACGTATGCAGCCCTATAACTGTGGCCCCACCTGCAGCCGGACTGCCGGGTGAGGGGCTCTGCTGGTACAGGCGGGGTGCTGCGCTCAGGGGCAGGAGCGTGATGCCCAGCGCGAGGAGGGAGGCCTTTAACGCCCGTCCTAAGGGACTTGCTGTCGACTATTGCTGTTGCATTTCTGGCCAGAGGAGCGCTTGCCCAGAGCTCCTTGGGGCTGTCGCTCCTGACCGTTGCCGTTTCCCCTGGGCACGTGTGCGCGCGCTCTCCTCCCGCGTCCTCACGGGCCGGGGAGGCTGCGGTGCGGTGCGGAGGCGGTGGCTGCTGGCGAGGCCGGCTCCGTTCTGGCTCTCGCTCGAGTTGAGGAGTTCAGAGGAGCTCACTTTACCAGAAGAGCTCAGGCTCCCTGTGAAACCTCTGCAAGCTCTGGGGGAGCCCAGGGTTCCTGGCTGGGAAGCCAGTCTGGATGCTTGCAGGGCTTAGAGGTGCTGGACACAGAAGGCTTTTTTGTCTAATCCACTACCTTTAGGGCTAAGCTCCCCCTTTCTCCTGCGGTAATTGGAAACACCGGGTCTCTAGCCGCTCCTCAGGCTTGCTTTCGCGCTAGAGCTTCTGCTAAAGTCCTGTTCACTACCTATTAGCCTCTCTCCGGCATGGGATTGCTCCAGCTTACATGACTCACCTTTTGGTCAGATCCAGTCCAGCCCAGATCCTGAAACCTGAACTGATGCTAAGCCCCGGAGTCCGTGGGGCAGACCCGCGCGCAGCTGGGGCCGGAGTGCTCTGCTGCTCTGCACTTAATCTCTGGAATTTGCTGCCAGGCCTGGTCTGTGCATGAACTTCCTATTTGTCTTAACGTGCGTTTTACAGCCTGCAGTGAGTGCCGAGGTGTCTCCCTGCGTTCAGCTTGAGTTCCTCGTAGGAACTTGCTCGCTGAGCTCCTCTAACCAGCCGCGGCGAAGCTGGGGTTTAGCACGAGCGCCGGGCCAGAGGGCTGCAGCGCAGGGGCTGGGCGCACCCTTGTTGGGTCTTCCTTGCCCTAAGGGTGCTCGGCAGTGTCACCTGGCTCTGCGTGGCAGGGGGACACCCCCGGGGGATCCTTGGCCTCGCAGAGGTTCTGCATGAGCCCTGTGGGCGGCGAGGCCTCCCCCAGCCCGCAGACTGGCTGCCGTGTCTGGTGGTCTGCCTGCCCCTCGGTCGTGTGCTGAAGCCCTGCTGCGATTGAGGGGAAGGGGAACACATCCCGTCTGCAGGGGTGCCCCGTGGTCACCCCGGGTGCTCGCACCTCCTGGCCCTCAGCTGGACGCTGCTGTCTCCTCCTCCCTCAGGTGCCCGACATCATGAGCATCATCCACAGCAAGCTGCAGGAGGTGGACGAGGAGCACGTCAGGAAGGCGGCCCAGCAGACGGTTTACATCCTGGCCTCCCAGCACAAGAGCGTGGTGGTGTCCAGCCTCCTGGGCAGCGCGCTGCCGTTCGACAGGTACCGCCCGGCTCTGCCGCGGTGGCCCGGCGCCTGCACGTGCTCTCAGTGCCGGGGCTTCGGAGCAGCTTTCACTTAAGCTGCAGCTAATCTTCTGGCTCCTTACCCCAGTAATCAGACCCTGCTGGAATTTCCTTTGTGCGCTCAAGGATCAGCACGTCCACTTGCTGCGGGAGCTGCCTTTCCGAGGGCTTGCTGAGCTTAGAGGCGCGAGCAGCGCGAACGAGCAGAGCTGGCCTCAGAGAGCTGAGCGTGGCTGGGTGCTCGGTGCTGCTGTACAGAGCAGGACACCCCCCCTTGAGCAGAGGCTCTCCTATTCCTCGTTCTATAAGCCCTGCTCCGCACCTACCAGGGCAGGCAGCTTGCAAACCACGTGGGGCGAAGCAGGACCCCTCCAGGTGCCGGTAGTAAGAGAGCCCTGAGGGTTTGGGCTGGGCAAGGCGCAGGAGGCACCGGCCGTGCTTCCCCTGGCTCGCAGCGCCTGGAGCTGCTGGGAGCCACCCACGATGGGTCTCACACCAGGGCTTGCCTCGTTGGCTCGCACCCCCTGGGCTCGCTTTGCCCTGCAGTGAGGTGCTGGCTGCAGGAGGAGCGGAGCCGGGTGGCTCGTGTCCGTGTCCGGCTTTGATACACTCCTTGTCTAGGCATCTGCGCCGTGGGTGACGTGCCCCAGGTGGTGCCGGCGTGGGGAGGGGGCTGGTGCTCGCTGCCCCTCGGTGTGGGGCACCAAAGCAGCACTCCCCTCTCTGCTCTCCTCCAGCCACACGTGTGCCATGTGGAGGTCCCTGGCCGCCGAGCCCACCCTCACCTCGCAGATCCTGGAGCAGCTCCTGGAGAAGGTGAACAGGGACGTCCCGTACAAGGAGAGCAAGTGCTTCCTGCTGGGGAGCGGGTCCGAGCGCATCGCCACGCCGCTGCCCCTGGCCGTAAGTGTCCTGGTGCTGGCCCTGTCCCGTCCCCAGCCCCCTGAGGCTGCCGGTCCCAACACCTGGAATGCTTTTTTCATTTCCTTGGCTCGGGGGGGTTGTGCCAGGCGTGGACTCTGGAAATAACGCATCACTGTGTAATGCCTATTAGAGCTAATCCACAGGCTCGTAAAAAGCCTCTCAGGTGTCCATCCTCAAGGGAGACCACTTTGCATTTTATCCCTTCAGAAAAATAAACCCAGCTTGGCAGCTTTCTAAGCAGTAAAGCAGCTGTGAAAATTTCCTCCTCCTCTGAAGAACCAAATGCAGATGGTACAGGATCGGCTGTGCTGAAAGCAAACATTCCTCCCCTCCCCGCTCTGTTTTTAACACCCCTGTATATTGTGCCGTGTAATTACGGCTTTTTAAATTGGCCGGAATAGGGCTCTGCAAACGCGGCGTGCCTGTTGTCTTCCTGCCCGTAAAACCCAAGCCCTTGGATCTGCTCCACATCCCCAGGTACGGGCTTCAAGCCTCGCCTTCCCCCGCTGGAGACACCCGGGTTTCCAGGGGAGCAGTGCTTCTGACTGCCCCCGCGGCTGGGCTGGAGCCGCGTTTGGGGTGCGGGGAGATGGTGCTGGTGCTCGAAGTCGGTGCTTCGTTAGGCTCGGGGCTGCGGGAGAGGGAAAAAGCCCTCTTGCTGCCTCACCGGGTTATTTACTAACAGATACCAGCGTGGTGTGGGAGATCCCCGCCTAAGCCTCCTCTCCCGCGCTCTCTCTCCAGGCCACATGTGCTCTGTATGAGATCATGTCTGCTCCGGAGTCTGGGGCAGCAGTGCTGGGACTCTACGCGCCGCTGTTTGTGACTCTCCTGCTGCGAGTCAGCTGCACCGTGGGTGTTCAGCTACCGAAGAGCCTGCAGAGCAGGGAGAGGAGGAGCAGCAGCCTCAGCCCGGCCCCCCGGAGCCTCCATCCCTGCAGGTACGGGGCGGAGGGCGGCTCTGCGACCCGCCACGTGCAGCTCGGTGCCCTCGCGGCGCGCGCGGCGTTCCTGCGGGCCGGCGGCTGGGCGGCAGCACGCCGGCCGCAGCGTGCTGGGTACGAAGGCCTGACCTCGGTGCTGTGGTCTGGGTCTGTGCTGTTTGTTTTGCTTCCTCCTGCGGAACAGAATCTCTAAACTGGGAAGCGTTAAACGAGCCGCTCCTGCGGCTGCAGTTAACGACGCGCTCCCTAGCCCCAGCGCCAGGGCCCTGCTGTGCTGGTTTGTGCTGCTGCCCCCGGGGGGCCGGCTCCGCGGGGCTGGGCTGGGCTGGGCATGCCGGAGGGGGCTAATTTCTTCTCGGGTGAGGAGAGGAGCTGGCAAGACCAAAGCTTCTGGCTTCGTCCAGTCGATGGCTGCGGCACGTCTTAGTCATGCCAAATTACTGGCTGCTTGAGCAAACACATCAGGGCCACGCCACCTTCTCGGCGCAGACACGGCCGTGCTGAGCCCAGCGGACGTCTTGTCCTCTGTTGGTGCTTTCAGCCCCCGGTGGCCGAGGAGGAGCCCCAGCAGGGCCAGGGCCGCAGACACGGCGTGTGCCCAGCCCTCCCCTGCACACGGGGCTGCGGTCCTGCCTGGTGCTGGGCTGCGGGTGCCTGGCGGCTGGAGGATGCCACCCACCTGGGGTGGGTGTCTGCAAGGCCGTTCTGTCTCTTCTGAACAAGCATCCTCTGGCTGCTGGCCCCCGCGCCTGGCTGGGGTGAGCGGGGCGCTTCGGGGTGCTGCTGGCTCCCCCTGCTCCGGGGGCTCCTGCCCCAGCCTTGCTCAGGGCCAGCTGGCGCTCTGCTGCGCGCTGGTGTAAGCACAAGGTTTCAGGCTTTGTAAAATTAGTGGGACCAGCCTTTAATGAGCTCTTTACAGCCTGGGATCACGCATGTGCACGTAGGGTGGCAGTGATCCCGGTGGCAGCGGAACTCCTTTTCCCATGCAGAGCTCACGTCAGCACTTGCCGGGTGGCTTGGGCTTCTCTCCTTGGTCTCTGCGTGATCCCAACTTGAGCAAAACCTGGGCAGTTTGGTTTCCTCCAGCCCAGACCGTGCCCAGCGCTGACACTTCATCGTCAGAGGCTGTGTAAGCAGCTCTTGCAGGGTAGCAGAGATACGCTAGTCCCTTCGGCTTCGGATAGCGCTGCACAGGACAGAGCCACGCAGCGTGCCCGCGGGCTGGGTGTCTGCCCGCTGCTGCTGTGCTCTGCGGTGCAGCCACCCTGCCCCAGTGCGTGGGGTCTGGGCCGAGCTCCCCAGGCTTGGCAAACGCCTTCATGTGGCTGCATCGAGCACCGAGCTCAGGGCGGCGGGCGCTGCGCTGCTCTCCGCGGACAGCAGCCGCTCTGTGCTGCGGGGACAGGCAGGGCGTGCTCAGCGGCTGTTTGGAAAAAAAAAAAAAAAAAAGTGGTGCTGTAAAAATGACAAAGCCAGGTGAGAATCACTGCAGCGGTGAGTAATCTGCTGGAGCCAGACCGTCGGGTGCAAACACCAAGGGGTGCCCGTTGGTTTGGAGCAGCGCGTGCTGGCGGATGCACGCAGCCCCGTGCACCCATCCTCTTCGGAAGGGGGAGCCCAGAGGACGTCTGCAGGGGAGGCTTGGCCCTGCCTGCAGAGGAAGAGGTGGACGTGGCACCCCTCTGCCAGGTCCCAGTCCCGTGCCAGCCATTGATCCATGTCTCTGCTGAGCACCGTCAGTTCCTGCTCGTTTCCCGCAGTGCCTTGGCACCGGGAGAGGTGCGAAGTCGTGAAGGCAGAGCCAGCACAGGGCTGCGGGGCTCTCCCCCCCGGGCCGCAGCGTGTCCCGGTCCCTGGCAGGAGGCCGGCTGGACAGGATGGCCCCGGGGGTCCCTTCCAGCTGGGGATGTTCGGTGGTTCTGCGGCTCACCCGTGGGGCTGCCGGGCTCCTGGGTGCGGGGGCAGCGTGAGCCCCATCCCGCTGGGGCAGAGGGTGACGTGCCGGCTCGCCAGCCTCTGCCTGCGCCCTGCCCGGCTCAGCCGTGGTGCTCCTGCCGTGCTGAGCAGTGCCGGGGCTGCTCTGCTCTCCGGTGCCTCTGGGCTGCCGGGGCTGTGCCGGAGCGAGGAGCAGGGCTCGTCTCTGCGGCCCGTGGAGCCGGCATGGATGCGAGTGCGATGCTCGCGCCGCACACGGCCGCTCCCCTGGGGGGGCCTCGTGCAGCGGCTCTGGGGCTGGGCCAGGCACTCGCCCCGGCACTCACCCTGTGTCCCTCCGTGCCGGCTGCCGCTGCGGTTGGTGCCCGAGGCAGCACCGGTGCCCTCAGCATTCGGCCCTGCCTCCGACAGCTCGTGTGCCGTGGCAGCCCCGGCATCGTGGCCCTGGGTGCCCTCATCCTGCTGCAAAGGGTCCGGCTGACGAGTGTTGCGTTGGCTTTAAAGCACATTAAATCTGTGGAGGTGCTGGGGTGAAGGCCGTGAGCGAGGCAGCGGCAGCAGGAGGTGCTGCGGCCTGGCCAGGCCTGCCGTGCCTGCGAGGCCCTCGGTCGGCTCGCTGTCTGAAGGCTCCCCTGCGGGCGGAGGCTGTGCCCTGGTTTTCAGGCTTGGTTTTCTTACAGGCTATTATTAGCCTTGGGGAAAAAAACAAAGCCTGGAGGAGCGTGCAGAGACACCAAACACAGTGGCGGGGAGTTAAAAGGGCTCTGGCATCACTCGCCAGTTCATTTGTCAAGTCCCAACGGCGAAGAGCCGCCGCTTCCTCGCCCCGGGCGCGGCGGCGTGGGCTGTGCTGAGCAATACCCTCCGTCTGCTGGGCACGCGGTGGCGGCCCCGGTTCCATCGCGGAAAGCTCCTGCTCGCTCAGAGGGGGACTTTTCCAGCCCGGAGATGTGATGAGTGGAAACAGGTTGTTATGCTGGATGGCAGGGCTGCTATCTGATTAGCATTTTATTTAGACCACATGTTAGAACAGAATTAAATGAACCTGATGTGTCGGAGGAGCGGGCTGGAGCACGGCTTGCCCCGCCGCCGTTCCTGTGCCCGTGGTGCTGGCAGCTCCCTGCACCCGTGGCACGCGGCCTGTCCCCTCGGGGCGTTTCTGCGGGGGGCTTCACGCAGAGCCCCGGACCCGGGGCGGACACCCCTGCTTCCTCTGTGGCTTTGGGTTGTGCGTCCAGAACTGTCTGTTCTCATCGCGCTCTTCCCCGTTAACGACTCCTGGAAAAGAGGCAGGGGCAGATCCCAGCCAGACCCCGCACCAGAGCCGCGAGCAGGACTTAAGGAAACTTGAAGCAACTGGTTGCCTCCCAGGGAAGGAGGCGTAGGAGCCAGGAACTGCTGCTCTTCCTCCAGAAGTGTCTGGACGACAAGCAGCACTCGGGACGCAGACCAGGACACGCTGAACTATTGCTGCGGCCGCTCCTCCATCGTTCGGGCTGGGCGAGCCCGCGTGCCCCCCGGCCGTGGCTTCAGTTCCTGTCCACGTGCACTCCGCTGATCCCGAGAGCGAGCCTTTGGGGTGCAGGAGCCCCTGGATCCTGCAGTGAGAAAAGCTGATGTGCTGGCAAGGAAACGGGAGGGAGTCAGCGGCTCCTGGGTACCCGTGTCGCAGGCAGCACCGGCACGGGGAGGGGAGAGCCCCCATCGTGTCCCTGCAGCACGCGGGGAGGCAGCCTCCTTCCTCCTCCCCTCCTCTTCCTCCCCCATCTCACCACCGAGCGGGGCAGCCAGCTTGGTCCAGGGCTTGCTGGGCGAAGCGGGGAGGCCGGTGCTGCGGGGAGGCCGGTGCTGCGGGGGTGTCCTGGCCGCTGCCATCGCCGGGGCTCGTCTGAGCGTGGGCGTCCTGGTGACGCTCGCTCTGCTCCATCACTGCCCTGCCACCACGCTGCTGGCACACGGCGTCTGTCCTCGGGAAGGAAAACGGCCCTCGTTGCAGCTCCCCGGCCGGGGCTGGCACAGCTCTGCCCGTGCTGGGTGTCCTGGTGCCGTTTCTCAAGTCTCGGGTGTTGCTGCAGAGCAGCGCTGCCCCGGCTGCCCCCTGTTCCCCAGGGGCATTGCCGGGGGCAGGAGGGTGCTGGCAGCCGCGGGCCCCTTGCAGAAGAGGCTGGGGCCGGGGGCAGGGGCCAGCAGGCTGCTCTCGGGGCCGCGCGGCTGCTGCGTGGGTGCAGGCAGGTAGCTGGGGCCGCGTGTCCATGAAGTCATTGCTGATGGATGGAGGGGGAAGAGGCTTTGTCCAACGCGCAGAAAAAAACGCCGAGATGTGAAATTCCAGCCCCGTCCCAGGAGCTGGTTACAATATCAAAGCAATTTCCTGTCCGCGTTTTGAGTTCTGAGTCTCCATGATACTTAAATGCCAAAGAGAGATGGTAAAGGTGAATATGATAGCTTGGCAGGAAAAGGAGTTTGGAAGACACAGGCTTTTGTTGGAAAGGAAGGAAGTGTCTATAGGACACGGTGGAAAAAGCAAAGCTTGCGAGCGAGCGCTCGGGCCGTCTGTCCCGCAGGAGCCGCCTCGCGCCGCGGTGGCTCGCTGGCCCCGGGCTCCCAGCCCCCGGTGCCGTGAGGCCGAGCCAGGAGCTCGTGGGCAGGCTCGAGGCGAGCGGGGGCTTGGCTGGGTGATGGCCCCCGAGAGCCAGCACCAGGCTGGGGCCGTGCCCTCGCCTCTCAGACCTCACCCGTAGCCACAGAGCTGGCGGGAAGGTCCCCGGCCCTCGCTGGGCTCTGTCCTCTGCCGGAGGCTTTCTTGCTGCTGTTTTCTTGTGCTGCAAGAAAAATCCCACCCTGGCTTTCTTGGGCTAAGCCACAGCTTCACCTGCGCGCACGCGAAGCGCTGAGGCTTGTGCAGGTTTCCTGCCGTGCAGAAACGTGCGCGGTCCCCACGGTGCCCTGCTGGCTGCTGCAGGAGGGTGGTGGTCCTCGTCCCACAGCTGGAGGCGAGGCTCGGGGGCGGGGGGATGCCGACAGCGAGGACAAGGGCCCAGGAGCGGGCCGGGGGCGTAGCAGGGCCTGCTGGCGTGGCCTGATGGATAGGGCCGTGGGGATCGGGTCGGTCTTGTCAGCAGGAGGGGAGGCTGGTTGGGGCCAGGGGTGCTGGATGCTGGTGGTGCTCGGGGACGGTTCCTGCCTGCCCTGGGGGCACTGAGAGCACGGGGCCGGGCAGAGGTACGGGCACAGACCTGCTGAACACCGGCACCAGGTTGTCGCTGCAGCCCGTGCAGCCTCTGCCGGGCCGAGCCTGCTCTGCAGGGCCGTGCTGCTGCGATCGTGGGGGCTGGTGGTGGTCTGGGGGGGGGGGGGGTGGTCCTTGGCACCAGCCGTGGTGGCGGTCCGTGGCTGGTGGTCCCCAGCCGCTGGCTGAGCAGCAGGGTGCTCAGCTGGAGGAACTGACAAGAGTCAGGGTCTCCTGCTCCAAGTGTGTCGGGGTACGTCAGGAGACCTTCCCTCTGCACCACCTCCTGTGCAGCGCAGCAGCCAGGGTTTTAGTCCAGGCTGCTGGGGGGGCTCTTTGGGATCAGGGGCTGCCGCCTCGCGCCGCGGAAGGACCTCGCTGGAGGCCCGTGTGTGTCTTGGAGGCCCGTGCAGCTCGCTTTGGGGTTTCGGCTGCAGCAGGGAGGCGCCGCAGGAGCTGTGCAGGCGGCAGCAGGTCGGGCTGGCTCTGCCTGAACACGGGCTGAAAGCCCCTGAGGTCCGCGTAGCTGGGCTCCCGGGCACTGAAAGCAGGGCTCCTCTGCGTACCGGCAGGCTGGTGTGGACAGATGGCGGGGGATACTCCAGCCTAAGGTTTTATTTAATTAGTAGTTAATTCCTTGTTGTCCAGGAGCCTTCGTGGTGCAGGGATGCTCAGAGCTCGCGGAAGGACTCTGCTCCAGGCAGGGCTTCGCACAGAGCTGAGCGAGCTGGCTCAGTAAGCGATGGTGGTCCTGCTTTTCCGTTTCCATCCCTGCCGGACCCAGCTGCATGTTCCTCCGTGGGCGCCTGTCTCTGGGTTCTCCCGGATGGGTCCTGCGGTGCAGACATCAGGCTTGGGCATCGCCCGCGCCACTGTGAGGGCAGCGTGGGGCCAGGCCGCTTCTGCTGGGGCTCGTGGCGGGTGCTGGGTGGCTGCGGATGGAGAGGTCCTCGTGCTTTGAGCACTGGAAGTGCCTGTGCCGAGGAGCAAAGCAACCCTGCTCTGTGCTCCTGCTTGTCTCCTTTCCTGCTCCTGGTGCGTTGTCCTGGGCAGATGCTCGGCTTTAGCCCTTGGTGACGCTCTGCTCGGCGAATGCATCCTCGAGGCGCTTGTCCCCGGGGAACCCCAGACCTGGCTGCAGGGAAGGGTGCAGGCATGCAGCACAGAGCCACCAAACGCTCCAGGTCTGGCTGTGGTGGGGTGTGTTTTCCGTGCATGCGGTGGGTGAGCGCTTATTTTCCATCATTATTCTCAACTTCGGACACAGGAGAGCAGAGATCGCACGTCCCGCGTTAAGGAAGGCTGGGGTGTCCTGCCGCAGAGCCCCGGGGTGCCCGTGCCCTGCAGCCCTGTCCCTACACGTCCCTGCCCCCCGTCACCGCAGCCCAGCCCGCTCCTTCCAGAAGCCAAACTAGCAGGCGCCCGAGTCGTAAGCCGAAAGACCTTTGTGTTGAGACACCCTTCCTAAATCATGTTTTCTTCGTGTGTGTGGTAAATACATTCCTCTTGCTCATATTGAAGGCTAAGATTTATCCATTACTTATATTTGTTTTGTTTTGACAGGATAATGTATGGTTCCCATATGTTGCTCTGTGCTCGCAGCAAAATAATCCCTACCTATAAAATATTAATGCAAAAAAACCCTCCTTAAAGTAGTTCTGGACTTCTTTACTTTTCAGCCTATTGTCTTGGATCACTTTAATGGCAAATGTCACGGTGCAAATGGAAGTAGCAGTGAGTTATGGGTTTGTCTCGCTCCAGCTGAAGCTCGCTCAGTCCTCGGGTGCCTCCGCACCAGCCCCTGTCCCGGCGCTGCCGCGTGCCGGGCTCGCCCCTCGGGCCGCGGGCGGCTCGTGCCGCGGCGTGACGGCGCGGTGCTTCTCTCCCCAGCTGCGCCGTGGAGACGCTGAAGGTGATGCTGGCCCGGGGCGGCAGCGAGGCGGTCACCAGGGCTGTGGGCAGCGCCGGCGGCTGGGACCTGATGGCGAGTCCAGAGAGGCACCACGACGGCATCGCCGTGCTGGCCGGGTGAGACGCGCCGCTCCCGCTGCTTCTCCTCCGGCACCGGTGGTGGCGTGGCCGCGGGGACCGGGCGTGCTGCGTCCCGGGGCAGCTGCGATGCTTCGCAGCCCGTGCAGGGTCCCGAGGGGTTCCCGGGGGTCAGGGTGGGACCGCCGGTGGGGTGGCCGGGCCCAGGCCCCGCGCGCTGGAAGCAGCCCGGGCAGGGGGTGACTCACTGTCGGCCTCTGTCTCGCCCGACGCCTGGAGGTCAAAGCGGGGGGAAGTGCTCGTTACTGGTGCGATCGGCCCCGGGACTCGCTGCTGGGGGGGCGGGAGCGTGGACGGGCGCCAAGGGCTGAGCAGCGGTGCCGGGAGCGCGGTCAGGCTGGATGCAGCCGATGGCTCAGCTCCCTTTGGGCTGAGCATCCCACGGGTCCTGCTGCCACGTGCCTGCCACCCCGCACTGCCTGGTGCCCATCGCCCCGGCTCGCCAGGAGGAGGCCGGGGCTGGGCAGCAGCGTGTCGGGCTCATCAGCAAAACCCCTGCTGGTCTTGGCCGCTTTCATGAGCTTGTCGAGGCTGTGCCCTTCTAATGAAGGTGTGACGGATACTGAACGGTCTTGGGTGGATTTTTTTTTCTTTTTATTTTGCTGCTGCTGAAATGCCCACGCCGTTCACCAGGTGCTGCAGCAGCACCCAGCCCCTGCAGACGGCTGGCTGCAGGCTGGACGTCCTCTGCCTGCCCTCCCGTGGCTGCTGCGCGGCCCCGTGCCGAGGGCAGTGGGGCCGTGCTGGCACAGGAGCGCCCGCAGGGACGGCCCCGGCCCCGGTCCCGGTCCCGATTGGCGCGGCCTGGTTCAGCTCGGGACTCCGCTGTCCCTCCACCCAGCGCGGTTAATAGCTCTTGGACGGCTGAGGAGGAGACGACCGGTTTGGGATTTTCCAGCGTTCACAAAAATGCTTTATTGAGCCTCCTGAACGCTTGTGTGTCTCATCCCAAACAAAACCCGTCCCTCCTGGCCAAGCTCTGCTGGAGCAGCCGCTGCGGCCGCGGTGCGTGACCCAACGGGGACGTGGAGCTGGGTCCCCCCCGTGGCTCGTCCCCAGGCCAGCCGGTGGCAGGAGGGAGGTGGTGGTGACAGGCTGTGCCGTGCCTGTCCGAGCAAAGCGTGGGCCGAGCTGCGGGCAAGAGATGCTTCGCTGCCCGGTGCGGTTCGGGTTAACGTGTCAGTTACCTTGTGAGCAGCCCCGCGGGGGTGGGATGGAGCAGGGATGGGTGCAGGGCCGGGTTTCAGTGGGGGCAGCATGGGTCACCCTGCCAGCAGCCCCTGGGCACGGACATGAGGATGTGAAACCATTAGGGGTTTGTCCTGGCTGTGTTTGCTGCCGCAGAGCCGCAGGGCACGGGGATGCAGACAGAGGGCGAGGGCTGCCAGGCCCCCCCCGCTGGTCCCCACTTGTGCGGCGCTGCTGGGGCGAGGGGAGCTGCCCGCAGGGCTCGGAGCTGCCCTGGGCTTTGGCTGCCCGTCCTGCTGGCCCCGCAGGAGCTGTTAGCAGGGGCACGTGGTGGCTGCCCGGCTGCTGACGCCCCATGGTGCGGGGCTCGGTGCCAGCGCTTCACCGCGCTCTGCTCGTGGGTCCCTGGGTCTGCGGGCACAGGAACCTGCTCTGAGCACCCCGCGGTTCCTGGCCACCGATGACCCCGGTGCTATAGATCTGGGGGGCTGGTTTGTTCCCAGCGCTGCGTTCCCTTCCTCTCGCTGCCGAGTTTTGCACTGTGGGTTCACGAGGGCTGAGCCCGTCCCCGCAGAGCGTCCCGGTGTGGGTGACGTGGCCCCTTCTGTCCGCAGCGCCATGGCACGCCACGCCGGGCCCAGGCTGCCCCTGATAGTGAAGAACCTCGTCCCGACGCTGAGCAGCGTGTTCGACAGCCAGAGGATCACCACCACGGCCTTCTTCGCCGAGGTGAGGAGGGGAGGTGGCTGCTCCTGTCTGTCCGTCTGCCCGTCCGTGCCCGGCTCTGGGCAGGAGGCAGCGGGGACGAGGGTTGCCCTGCAGCGGGGCCGTGCCTCCGTGCTCGCGGCACGGCGCAGCCGCGGGCTGTCCTCCTCGGCTTCCCGACCCTCTGGCAGAGGGGATGGCAGAGAAGTGCGTGCAGGAGTCCAACTCTTAACGCATCACTGCAGTGAGCCAGCAAGCCATAACTCCCTCCTTACGTACCACCTTAAGGAATGAGGTGACTCAAGTCCTTTCCTCTGGCGCAGGGCAGCGCGGCCAGCAGACGGTAACACTAGCTGCGCGTACATACCACCTTAAAGCCCTGGGCCGCTCGAGGAGTGTTTGTTACATAAAGGAGCACCTTATGCCAACAATGCAGAACTATATCCCTGCTTATAAACCACCTTTTAAATTCTCAGCTGCTTAAGCAGCCTGGGATTAAGGCACTGTTTTTATTTTCTGTTTGGCTGGGGGAGCTGACGGCCCTGCTCTTGGATCCCGTCCCAGAATCTGCTTTAGTTTTGGAGTGTGGTTGGCTCTCTGCATCCTTAAAGGGTTTAAAATAGCAGTTTTGCCTCACCATGGAGCTGGAGGGGAAGGAAGCAAATGCCTGTGTCTCCCTCTCTCAAAACTGATGAGGTGAGAGCTCAGTCCCTTTTCTCGCAGCCGTGCCAGTGACGGAGATGACAGAGTGGAAGCGAGGAGGGGAACGGCCACGGGGCTGTGGCAGTGGGGACCGGCGGCACCGGGCAGCGCAGGGCCAGCACGCTGCAGCCGCTGTGCCTTCAGCCCTCTGTGCCTTCAGCCTCTCCGCAGGCGCTGGGCAGAGGTGCGGAGCGCTGCCCTGGGATGCCCTGGGTTAAGGGGCTGGATGAGGGGCTCCGTGCCAGCCCCGAGGGCGGCTCTGGGGTGCTGGCAGCCCCTCGCTTGCAGCCACCAGCTCTCCCACGTCAGGCTGCGGGTGCTGCGCCTGGGGTCCCCGGGGCTCCCAGCATCTCCCCGCAGGTTGCTGAAGCCCAGCACCAGGCTGGAGCAGCCCCTGGGAGCCCCTGCTAAAGGCAGCGCGGCCGCCTCGCAGGTCGTTAACCCCAGCGTGCCCCTCCTGCGCTGGGCTGGCGCCGACCCTGCCGCTGCAGGCAATTAACGGCCTCCCCAATTAATGGCCTCCCCAGTTAACGGCCTCCCCGGCTCGCTGGGGACGAGCCCCGTGCTGTTCCCTGGAGCCCGTCCATGTCCACGCATGGCTCTCCCTGCAGCCCCAGGGATGGGGTCAGGGGGAGAGCAGCCCCATCGGCTCCATCCAGCCGGGGGTCCCGAACCACCCCCCAGCTCCATGCCTCTGAGCGCTCCCGGGGCTCGGCACGGCTCGCCAGGAGCTCTGGCGCTGGGGACGCTCCCGGTGCCGTGCTGCTCGGCTGCTGCGCAGCCTGGCGGGACGTGCTTCAGCCCTTGGGCCCTGCAGGGAGCCCGAGCTCTTCCCCGCTGCCCTCAGCTCACCCCGGAGGTGGTCTTGCACCTCGGTCCTGCTCCGGGGGGACTCAGTTGGGTCCCTTCTGACTGTCCTGCGTCATCCGTCCCTGGGGTCCTTGACTTACGTGTTACAAATCACTGCAGGTTCCCCAGATCTGAGCACCTGTGTAGGGGCGTGAGGGCTGCCCCAGATGTACGTCTGGATGACCTGAGCGTAGAGTTAGGGTCTGAGAGAACTGGGGACAAACCAAGTCTGCCTTGGGCTCTTTCCCAGAGTAATGGGATAGGAGCACCTGAATCAGAGGCATCAGCTCCCTTGTGGTTTGAGGGGTTACTGTCCTGTCACTGCTGATGCTCTCTCCTGCTTCAGCTCCTTAATAGCAACGTGGTGAATGACCTGATGCTGCTGGAGACCGTGATGGATAACATGACGGGGAGGCAGAAGGACCCCTGCATGCTGGTGCGGATGCTGGCTCTCCGGGGGCTGGGCAACATCTCCTCGGGGTCGCCAGAAAAGGTGAGAGCAAACTCCGTGGCACGCCGCCTGAGAGCCCTTCTGGGGCAGGCTCCCAGCTGCTCTGAGAGATGTCTGTAAAAGCCTGGTTTGGAGGAGCCGTGGGGGGACCGGCTGGCCCGAGCAGGGGTCGTGCTGTGGGGCCGCCCCCAGCAGCAGCAGCAGCAGCAGCATCGCGCCTGCGGGAGACGTGTCGGCCCGTTGCCCTTTCTGCTTCCTGCTGCTCTGGTGTCTTTACCAGCTGATAAATGGATCCTTAAATACAGTTATCTCCTGTCCCGACGGTGGGATTCAGGCAGGCCAGAATTAGTTTTCCAGATCTCCGAAGTGCTGCGGTCGGGGCAGCTCATGCCGGAGGTGCGTCCGCTGGAGTGCAGGGACGGGATGCTCCGTGTCCACTGCTTTTTGCTGGGGACCTGCAGTCACGGCTCCGTCCCACGAGGTTCCAGGTTCAACCCTGTCTGGGACGTGGCTGCTTGACCCCGTTCCTGCCCGGCAGGCGTGGGATTGCTGCAGTGTGTCCTGCACCAGGCTGCCCACGCTCTGCCTACCTGGTCCCAGCAGCAGCAGCATGGGGCTTGGCGGGCGTCTGCTCCGTGCTGTGCCAAACCCTGGGCAGGGGTCGTGGGCGGGCCAGCCCTGGGCACACAAATACACCACTGTGAGCTGCCACTAAAATATAAGCAGCTGCTAAAAATACCGTTCTGCTGGCGTAGCCTGGGCAGAGCTGCTGATAGCGCCCGATGCTCTGCTCTGCGTGAGCCGCAGCGCTGCTGTGGGCAGCAGCTGGGGAAGCAGGAAGGCTGCTGTGAGGGCTGCAGAGAGCCTCATACAACGCGGGCAGGAGCAGTGATGGTCTGTTGCTGGCTTCCCTGCTGCATCCAGCAGGAGCAGAGCTCAGTGCATCTGGGTTTCCCACGTGCCAGGGCCGGGAGAGCTGCCCCCGTGTCACTAGGGCAGTGCCTCCCGAATCTGCAATCAGCTGGGAGCAGGGTGGCTGCGTTTAACGTTAGTGCTGCAGTTGCTCCTTCCCTTACCTGCTAGGGCGACCTGGAGCAACGCCGCCCTGGCGTGGCTGGTGGGCTCAGGGCACGGCAGTCCCTTCCCGCACGTCCCCGTGGTGCAGGCTCGCGATGCGATGTTCGTTCCCAGCCGTGCTCCGTGAGCTGCACTGGACGGCACGGCCTGATTTGCAAAGCCGAGCGCTCAGAATTAAGCGATGGCAGACTTGATGTGGCTTGTGCAAACTTAATTTCCCCCTTTGCTGCTTGTGCACCGGCTCTAATTACGCAGCGAAATGCTGCGCCGATCGCTCCAGCGGGAGGAGAAGCGGTGCCTGCGGTGAGCAGTTGCCGCGTGCAGTGACTGGCCTGTGCCGAAGATGCATTGCGCTCAGCAGCTGTAATTTAATTTAATTCCAGCTCCTTCTCTCTGGAAGCAAGGGTGAGGCAGGAGCTCGCTGCAGGGCACCGCGCAGTGATCAGGTCACTGACTTCTGGGGACGCTGCACTTGGCTCGTCCTGCTTTAAGAAATGACCCTGAGTTAGCAGGCCGGGTCCCCCGCCTGGTGCTGGTGCCATGGCACAACCTAGGCATGACAGAGCCCGTCCCGGCCCCTGGGGATGGCCGAGCAGGGCCGGGTCCCTGCCAGGCTGCCCCACAGCAAACGCTCCTCTCATCGCTGCCCTTGCAGGTACGGAAGCACGGGGCCAAGCTGCTGGCGTCCATGGTCAACGGCATGGACGACAAAGACGACCCCCACAACCTGGTTGCGCTCGAGGCCATGTCCAGTCTCTCCAAGCTCCTGGATCACTTGGAGGAGAGAGACATCCAGTCCATGCTCCTCCACATCGCCATCAGGATCCGACCCTTCTTCGACAGCGTAAGGGAGCCTGGGGGACAGAGCTTGTGCCTTTGTCATGTCTAAAGCAGCTTGTCCGATGAGCCAGGGCCCGCTTGACAGATGGGTTCCCCAGTGAGCAGCAGGGTCCAGGCTGTGCTCCGTGGGTGCTGGGGGACAGGGAGGGGGCCAGGTCTCTGCAGGCATCTGTCCCGCGATGTTCCGCTGCTCTCTGCGTCCCCCAAACCCCTCCAGCATCACCGCCAGCTCCGCCACGGCACGGAGCAAGCCGAGTGCAGGATCCTGCCCCCTGCTGCTCCGGTGCCACCCTCGGGGAGCACCCCAGCCCCTGCAGCACCGCACTCCGGCTGCGGGGGCTCCTGTGGCTCTCCCCAGCCTGAGCAAAACCGCAGCCAGGCGTTACCCAGCCCCTGTCCCGGCTGTGCACCCCCCCAGGCAGGCAGAGCTGGAAGTGGCACGGAGACCCCATCCCTGAGTGGGCTCAGTGCCCCCCGGGTGTCCCCTGCTGTGGGGCTCCGCTGCAGGCAGTGGTTGGAATTGGGGATATAGGGGCCGGGGGCTGTGCCGTTGGGGAGTCAGAGGGAAGGGGTGAATTCACACCCCAATGGAGTTCCCTGAGCCCTGCTCGTCCCCTGCCTGCAGGAGCAGCCCGGCCTCCGCCAGTCGTCCATCGTGCTCTTCGGCAACCTGACCAAGTTCAGCGAAGACGACTGCGAGGCTTTCTTCGAGCAGATCCTGAACGGGCTGGTAACGCTGCTGCTGCACCTCCAGGACCCCAAGCCTGAGGTTGTCAAGGTGAGTGCCCCGCTGCCCGCCAGCGGGCACCAGGGAGCCCCCCCAGCGTGGGGTACCAGCCTGGGGAGGCCACGAGGCGCTGAGCCCCCCGGCACACGCTGCAGCCTCCCCCTGTCTATGCCGCAGGCCTGCAAGTTTGCTCTGCGCATGTGCGGCCCCAACATGGGCTGCGAGGGGCTCTGCGACATGTTCCTGAACCACCTGCGGGAGGACAGGAGCCTGCACTACGGGGAGTTCATGAACAACGTCTGCAAGCACCTGGTGAGCGCAGCCAGAGCCCGCGGGGCCGGCGCCGGTGCTGCCCGTGGGGCTCGTGCTGGGGCTGCCGAGTAGGATCCTCGGGGTCCTGCCCAGTGCCCCTGTGTCCTTACGGGGACGTTCCCCCTCCCAGCCCAGTGTCCTGGGTGATGCTCAGCCTACCCAGCACCTCTGGGCTTCCAGGAGATGGTGCCAGTGCTGCAGGCAGCCGGCCTCGTGCCCTGCGTGACTCCTCTCCTGCCGCTTCTCCCCCAGATGCAGAGCTACCCGGAGATGCTGAATCGCCTGATTTTAACCAACCTGTTCTACTTCAAGAGCAACTGGGTGGACATCAGAGCAGCTGCGCCTATGTTCATTGGTAAGTCCTGCTCCCAAGCCTCTTGGGTGCAGTGTGGGTCTCCTCTTCCTAAAGGCTGGACGTGGCCGTTGGGGGTGTCCTGGGGAGGCGTTTGGTGGCCGCTCCGCAGGGTGCGCAGCATCTGCCGTGAAAGCCCGTGGCCAGGGCACACCGTGGGTTGGGTGAGCACACACCGGAGGCAGCTCCTGAGCAGACCCCGTCCTGCAGCAGCAGTGGCCTGCCTGAGGGCTGCACAGACCTGTGCTGGACCTAGACCAGCTCATCCCATCATTGTAAAGATTTCCAGACTCAGCTTGCAGCATGCGGATGAGGTTACGGTGAGGTGAGCAGTGCGTGTCACTGCTTTATCGGCCAGAAGTGCTGCCTCAGCCCCGTGCTGTCAGCTCGGAGCAGTTCTGTGGTTGCGGCTGAGCCGTGTAACAGGGCAGGTGGTTCAAGCAGGAGTCATCCAGCAGTGCTGCTCCGCGCCCCGACCCTGGTTTTGGTGCTGCCCCTGGTAAAGCGGGAGCTGTGGTTGCATCCCAGCACCGAGGGACATCTGGGGCTGCTCCCGAGGCTTCACATCTCTCTCTGGAGCTCTCAACTCCTTTTTGAGGATATGGGTAGCAGCCAGCCTTGCTCTTACCCATGTAATACCGCAAGTGGTGTGAGGTTGTGCTGCTTTCAGTGGAGACCTCGGCTGCGCTGCAGGCAGACGTGCCCAGAAATGATTTAAGTGAGCTACGGGAGCTGCAGGAGGCAGAGGTGCTGGTGGGAGCCTCCTTAGGGCACAGGCTAGCTGGGGCGGTGTGCGCACAACGGATATGTGGCCCCCATGAGCCCTTGTTGCTGGCTCTGCCTGACTGCACAACGTGCGGCCAGCAGGGACGAGTGACCCGGCGCCCTGCGAGCCTCTGTGACCTCCTTCATCGGTCCTGGGGGTTCCCAGCGGGGTCCAGACCAAGCCCTGACACTGAGCTTCTTCCTCAGGCTTCCTCGTGCTGCACGTGGACGAAGACCACTGCCAGCAAGTGGACCTGGACCAGCTCATCTCGGGTGAGTCGGTGCCCGCGGCTTGCACTGCCGGGGAGCAGGGGCTGGGGCTTGGAGCCGGAGCCCAGCCCCATGAGTTCGGGCTCCGCAGCGTGGGGCCGCACCGTGCCCCAGGCTCCTGCTCCACTCTCGGGTGACGGGGCCGTGGCACGGGCAGCACCGAGGGATCCCTGGGAACAGCAGCTCGGGGCCTTGAGGCCGTCACAGAGGGACGGGGTTGCGGTGGGACCCTGCTCCCTCCCAGATGTGCTGGGATCCAGCACTGCCTGCAGCCAGTGCCTGGGCGCATCCCTGGGTGTGCAGGGGGACTCGTGGGGGCACAGGAACGGAGCTGCGGCCAGGATGAGCCCAGCACCTGCAGGCACAGGGGACCAGGGCTGGCAAGTGAAGGCGCTGCCACAGGCCAAGCTGTTGGCACGGGGATGCTGCAGCAGGAGCAGTTTGCAGGCTGCGGGCCGCGGGGTGAGCGGGTCCCGGGGCCGAGGCTGCAGCCCCTGAGCCCCGACCCCACAGCACGGCCCCGGTGCTGGCCGGGCACCGGCCCCGGGCACCGCCTGCGGCTCGCGTGGCATTTGCAGCGGCTTAGCGTAAGCAGGAGGGGACTTGCAGCGTTTGTTTGCAATGTGTTAACTGTTAAAAGGCAGAGCTGAGGCTCGTTACGAAGGGCTAATAAAAAGTCAAATTGAAGCTGGTGGCATTTTGGAGCAGAGTTAAGTAATTTTCCTGGATTTCAGGGATTTTTTCCCTGTCACTAGTGACCTCATAGTATATAGTAATGCATGGAAACTTTTGGATTGTTCCAAGAGAGCTTAAAAAACACTAAAAAAGGAAAAACTATCTTTCCGTTGGCTCCCTGAGCCCTTCCAGAAGAAAGAGGCCTGTCTGTTTGAAACAAGTGAAAGATAATCTGCGTGTGTGTGAGTAATAGCTGGAGTGAGCAGGCCTGGCTTGGGTTGCGCGAGCTTCCCGTATTGAGTGGATTAGTCGAGCGGGGTCCGGGGAGGGCTTCGGGCTCTCAGATTTACAGCCCGCCCCGGGGCACCCCCGCGGCCGGGCCGGCGAGGCAGGAGGATGCCGCGAGCAGGAAGCGAGCTGGCACATAAATCAGGGGAGCCTCGCTCGCCGCGGGAGCGGGGGGATTTGGAGGGAGGCGAGGGCTCTCCTGCGCCGGGTAAACAAGCTACTGGAAAAATATTATTATACTTTTACTGCTAGGAAAAACTACCTGGATTGTTTTCTTACTACCGGGAGCTGTTCCAGGCATTAGGAAATCGTGCTGATAGGGGAGGCTTGGCCCGGCGAGCGTCTGCACAGCCGCGCGGACCCGCGGAGGCTCGGCACCTGGCTCCAGCCCCAGACCCCCGTGCTGGGGCCCTTCCCCTCCCCGGGGTGCTGCAGGAGGGGCCCCCGGGTCGAGCCCTGACCCCGCGCCCCAGGGCAGGGCCAGGTCTCAGTGCTGTGGGCTCCTGGAGGGGGTCCCAAGAGGATTTAGGGTGCCTCTGCTTCCCCGGGCATGTGTGAGCTGGGGAAGGGGCTGGTGGGGAGCCTCTGGGGCCTGAGCAGGATTTCACCCTCCCTGTGCCCTGGAGGAAAGCCAGGCTGTGGCTTCGCCCCAGGCACGGTCCCAGCCTGGGGCCAGGGTGAGCGGCCGTGCCCCCGCAGCCCCCAGCATGTCCGTGCTCTGCTCCTTCCAGCCCTCAACCTGCTCCTGAAGGACCCCGTCCCCGCCGTCCGCATGAAGGTGGCAGAGACGCTGGGCCGCCTCGTCAGGATCCTGTGAGCCCCGGCTCCACCGCAGCAATAGTTGGGCGCGCTCCTCGCCACGGGCACTGCCACGTCTTCCCGCATCGAGCACGCGCCCGGGGCCCTGCTCGCCCTCCTTCGCGGCAGCTCCATCGTCTTCCTCCGCTCTCCGCAGCCCCCGGGAGCCCGCCTGGCCCAGTGCCTCCACCACTCCCCCTCAGGGCCTGGCTCAGCCGTGGCCCCGCAGCACCCAAAGGACACGAGGGACGAGGCTCCGGGGCAGGGGCCCTGGGTGGCAGCTCCCGGAGGGAAGGGGCCGCAGGCAGGCAGCGTCCCCCAGCCTCCCCGGCTCCCCCTGCAGCTTCTGCGCAGCCAGGACAGAGCCCGAGCCCTCCGCTGCCTCCCCCTCGTCCCTCCCTGCTGCTCCCCGATGCTGTACGCAGGGCCCCCGGGGCCCCGGTCGATGAATGTCACTGTCCTCTCAACACTCGTGTACATAAACTTATTTTTAAATAAAGCTCTTCGCTCCTCAAGGCCCGGTGCTGTGGGAGTCGTTGCGGGGTGAAGGTTGGTCCAGCTGCCCCCTGCTGCTGCCTGGTTCGTTTGTGGGGACGTTAATGAGATCGGAGGGCTGGGGTCTGGGTCGGAGCCCCGTGGATAACGCCTTACAGAGTGTGCTCGAGCCCTGTCCTCGTGGCAGCCTTCCCCCTGAGCACCCAGAAGTGCCACTTGCGCTGTGTGCCCAGCAGGGCTGTCAGCACCAGTGTCAGCCCTGCTGTCAGTAGGGCTCAGAGTGAACAAGCCAGGGCTAGGAAGGGCTGCTGGGAGAGAGGCAGCGGTGCTTCGGGCCCTGCACAGCAGGGTTGGGGTAGAGCCTGCCTGGGCCTTGTTTGTGGGGCCCTTTCTGCGTACTCTGGGCCTGGCAGGGCTCAGCAGCACTTAGGTGTTTGCTGCGTGTGTGCATGTGACGGCACCTTTCCCTGGCCCGCCTGCCACCCCCCCCCCCCCCCCCACTTCCTGAGCCCCCTCTTCGCCTCCTCTTCCCCTTGGGCTTTGCATGGAGAGGCTGTGCCAGCCTTTTTGGGGGACAGGGGCCCATCCTTTTTCCACTTGTTCCTGCTCTAGTCCCAGCCCTGCCTTGCTTGGCTCTGGCTGTGGCAGGGGAGACATTGGGGGGGGTGGGTCCCCTTGCAGGGGCTGTGCTGTGCCTGGGGGCAGCCCAGGAGAAGGAGCAGGGGCTGTGGGGCTCTGCCCTCGCCCAGACACGGGTGTGTGGTGGCTCCAGCCACGCTGAGACACCCAGGCCCCTGGGATGGGACGAGGTGGCAGCAACAGCACCCCAAAAGCACCAACTTTGTGCTCAGGGATGGCTGCAGTGCTGGGGCTCCCTGGGGGGGGGGGGGGGGGCTGTGATCCCCCTGCAGGGTCCAGGGTCAGGCTCCAGGCTCACTGCGTTGGCCCCAGGATCCTTGCATCAAGCTCGGTGCCGGCTCCAGCCCAGGGCCCCTCTCTGCGACAAGCCCAGGTGCTGTGGGTCCCTGCTGCAGGGGTCCCGGGGGCCATGCAGGCAGCCCCCCCCCCCCCTCCTCGCCCCGGCAGCGTGGGCCGTGGAGGTTCCCGTCCGGTTTCCCCGGCCCCGCACGGCGGGGAGGGCCGGCGGCCGTGGCCGTCCTGGCCCAGGGCCAGCGCTGAGCTCATGCACGGGATGAGCTCACGGTGGCTGCGGGACCGCAGGGTGCAGAGGGCAGCACGTGGGGGGCTCCTCCGCCGGGACTGCGGGGGGGGAGCCCCCAGGGTGGGGTGGGGTATGGGGGGGCCCTGTGGGGGCTGGCTGCTCGCCGTGTCCCTGCTCTGTGTGTGGGGCTGCTCTGGCTGCTGCGCTGTGGGGCGAAGGGAGTCGGGGGGCACAACGCCACCTCTGGTGCGTGGCCCCAGCCCTGCTGCAGCCCAGGTGCTGCCGGGTCCCCGGGGACTGCGCGGGGTGGGAGCAGGATGGGGCCCTGAGGCCAGGCCAGGCGCTGCTGGCAGTGCAGAAGTGAGGTGGCGTGCGGCGTCTCCCCCCCTTCCCCAGCCAAACCTGACCCTGGTGGGGTGGTGGGGGCTGGGGCTGCGGGAGGGGGCAGGGGTGTGTGTGTGTGGGGGGGGTGGAGACCTGTAGAGGGCTGAGGGCTTCATCCTGGCTTCTGCTCTGCCCCACATCACCTACTCCACCTGCCCCGCTGCCCGTCCTTCCCACCGCCCCGGGGAGGGCAGCACGGGGGCCCCCAGCCCCCAGCCCCAGCTCTCCCGCACGCTGCGCTCGCTGCGAGGCCCAGGGCATTCCTCGGCTGCCCCGAGCTGCGTGGCCCCGCTGGTGGGGTGGCTCCCCCGCAGGTAACGGGGGGAGGCAGCCAGGAGAGGTCCTGCGTGTCCAATATCACCCCGGGGGAACGGTTCTGGTCCTGGGGTGAGTGCTGGGACAGGCAGGGGCAGCGAACACCACGAGTGCTCCAGGGAAGGCCGGAGGGCACCGTGCTGGGTGGGGGAGGCGGCGGCACCGAGCAGGTTTTGGGGTGTCTGCATGTCCCCGTGGCCAGCCCAGGCCGAGCCAGCAATGCAGGACAAAGTGACACAGGTCTGTACCCAAAGAAGTTTAATAACAAAGCACCTCCCCCCCCCCCACGCCCCCCAGGAGTCTGTGCAGGAGCAGGGGCGCCGTTCCCAGCAGAGCGCGGTGGGCCCGGCGCAGCCCCCAGCCGCAGGGTGCCGGTGTCGGGGCACGGGGTGGGGGCACGCTGGCACCACACAGCGACTACGTGAAGAGCCGGACGGTGCCGTCGGCGCCGGAGGAGAAGACCCAAGGCTGGGTGGGGTGGAAGAGCACATCGAGGACGCCCAGGTCCAACGTCAGCGCGTGGCCCTTCAGCACCTTCACGGGCACCAGCAGCGGGTTCTGCAGCAGGTCGCTGTGTGGGAGGAGACGGGTCAGCGCGGGGCTCTGCCTCCCTCACCCCACAAATGCTGCGCACCCCCTCCCTCCTCCCCAAACCCGAGGTGTGGGGCAGCCCAGCACCCCCAGCCCTGCAGCCCTGTGCTGCCACGGGGCTGTGGGAGGACAGGGGAGCTGACCCCGAAGCCCCGGGACTCCCCCACGCACTTGTAGACCATGCCGTGGCACACGATGACGGTCCCGTCGTCCGAGCCCGAGGCGAAGAGTGGGTAGTGCTTGTGGAAGGCCACGCTCCTCAGCGCTTTCTTGTGGTGCCTGCAGAGACCGCGTGCCGTCAGGGCGAGGGGAGGGTGCCTGCTGCGACCCTGTGCGGGGCCAAGCTTTACAGACCCCAGGCTGTGCCGGGCACGGCCAGACACACGGAAGGAACGAGGGAGGCTGCAGCAGCTCGGAGCCCAGCCCGGCACCGAGCCCAGCGGCTTTGCCCTCAGTGGGCTGCCCTCACCGCCCCCACCACCGTGCTGGGCAGGGACGGCTGCTCCCAGCCCAGCCCCGATGGGCTCCGTCCTGCTGCCAGTCCCAGGAGAGGGAACAGCCCCCGGGAAGGGGCCCTGGGGGCTGCAGGCAGGTTACCGGGGGACCCTGCGCGTGGGCAGCTCCCCGCAGGGCTGGGGCTCACCGCAGCAGCTGGTAGGGCCTGGTGGAGAGGTCCAGGTCGAACCAGGCCAGCTTGCTGTCGTAGCTGCCGCAGATGACGTTGTCGCCTGTGAGAGAGGGGGGGGCGCATTGCGGGGGTCACCAGCGAGCCCCACGCAGCCCCGCCAGCACCCAGAGCCCTGCCCGCGCCCCAGGCAGCCTGGGGCTGCTCCATCCCGCCTCGCTCCCGGGGGAGCAGGCAGGCCACGTACCTCCGGGGTGGATGGCCATGCTGGACACCCACTTGCAGTTCGCCATCAGCTTCTTGGTGAGCTCCTGCTTGAGGAGGTTGTAGACGCGGACGTAGCGCTGCGTGGCCACGAAGAAGTAGGGCCGGATGGGGTGGAAGAGCACGCACTGCACCAGCCCCTTGCTCTTGCGGAAGGGGTTCTGGCTCCAGCGCTTGCTGGTCTGGTGGATCAGCACTTGCATGTTGCTGTTGTCAGACACGACGGTGGCGAAGTAGTCGCCCTTGCCGTGCCAGGTCACCTGCTTGAGGGCCTGCGGGGAGCAGGGTGGGAGACGGTCATGGGTCAGGCCCATCAGTGGGGCCACTGCCCACCGCCCCACGGCCACTGCCCGCCACCCCACGGCCACTGCCCACCGCCCCACGGCCACTGCCCATCGCCCCACGGCCACTGCCCACCACCCCACGGCCACTGCCCACCGCCCCACGGCCACTGCCCACCGCCCCACGGCCACTGCCCACCGTCCCACGGCCACTGCCCACCGCCCCACGGCCACTGCCCACCACCCCATGGCCACTGCCCACCGCCCCACGGCCGCCCTGGCCCTGCCTTGCTGTGCTGCACGGTCAGCCGGATGCCTTTGCTGTGCTCCTCGATGGTGGCCGTGACCCACTGCACGGGCTGGACCCGCTCCTCTTCGGGCGGCACGTAGGACTCGAGCACCTGGTCGGTGGCCCCGTAGAGCAGCTTGTCCCCGAGGCAGGGGTTCACCAGCAGCACCGACTGCTCCCTGTGGCGTGGGAAGAGCGCAGGAGGGGTGAGGGCACTGCCGAGGGGAGGAAAACCCTCTGCAAGCCCTGCACGGTCACAGCATGGCCCTGGCACAGGGCCAGGACCGTGGGGAGGGCGGTGTAGGAGTCCGTAAGCCAGCCAGGCCCTTCTGCAGGCCAGGAAAGAGGTGGGGGTGTCATAGCCTCGGTGTCCCGGAGAGGCTGGTGGGGACCGAGTGGTTCTTCTGCAGAAGAATGAAGGCCACCAGGCAAGGTGGGCGGCAGGGTCACAGCAAGCAGAGGTGGCTTCGCGCACCGCAGTGCAGCCGTCCTCGCTCCTAGAGGTGCCACGAGGTTACAGGAGCTCCCTGGAGGCTGGACAGGCCCCAGGACAGGACGCCAACAACCCCCGGCTCCCGGAGCCGCTCCTGGCTGCACCGCGCTGGAGGCCGGAGGGGGCCACGCTGGGGCACTCACACACAGATGGCCACCAGGCAGACGGTGGGGTTGGGGTTCCACGCGATGCTCTTCACCACGCCGCCCACGGGGAGCGTCTTCATGCAGCGAGCCGTGCACACCTCCCAGAACCGCACCGTGCAGTCATCGGAGCCTGCAGGACACCGCGGGGGGGGCCAGGTCAGGCATGGCTCCCCCAGGGGACTCCACGCTGCCACGGCTTGGCTCGGGGGGGCCGGGACGCATCCCCAGGCCGGAGGGAAGGGCAGCCCCGTGCCCCGCTCGCAGCCTTCGGGGAGGAGCCCTGGCAGCAGCAGGAGGGAGGCTGCAGTGCCCCCGTGCCAGCAATTCCCCACCAGCTCCTCAGCACGACAGCAGCTCCAGCACCACGAAGGCGAGACGTGACCGGGGGCTGCTGCGGGGAGAACAGGCCCCCTCCCCGCTCCCCCAGCACCGCGGCTCTGCCCGTGGTCCCCTCCTGACGCGCGCAGCTCCCGGCGCAGCTGCCGTGCTGGCAGCACGCCTGGCTCGGCTCGGCTCAGCTCGGCTCGGCGCGGCCCCGTCGAGCCGCGCGGGGCAGCCCCCGGGCAGGCTTTTCCGTGGGCAGCCGCGGCAGGAGCAGGTAGCGGCGGCGTGCCGTGTCCCCGCAGGTCGGGGTATTTTTAACGCCTGATCTCAGCCACTTTCCCAGCCCGGGGCCAGGAATTCCACGTTGTGCAACCGACCGACACCGCGGCCACCGGGAGCTGGCAGCCTGGAAACTCCAGCGCTATAAAAAGCACATGTGCCTTTGTGGGCTGTTAAACTGCCATCTGCTCTCAATCTCCAGCCTCCGGCCGGCCGCGCGGGGCTCCGCCATTCACTCCTCCAGCCTCACTTTCTCCACCGCTGAGCGGGAGGGACGCAGGCTCCAGGGTGGGGTCCCCGAGAGCGGCTGGAAAAACCCACGGAGCCTTCTGGAGGCGACGCGCCTTGCCGCGGGCAGCAGGACACCCGGTGCTGGCTCGGGCAGCCAGGGATGCTCTGGCCTCGTGCCCAGGCTCCCCCCCCCCCCCCGAGTCCAGCACCAGCAGAATGGGGTGTGCTGGCTCCCCGTGGCTGGCAGCTCATGGGAGCCCCGGCCTTCACACGTGCAGGGGGCAGCCGAGCGGCTGCCCTGAGCCCTGTGCTGTTACGGGGCAAAGCTGGGACCAGTTCCAGCGCCGGGGCTGGGCCAGCGGTGCCTGGTGTGTCTGGGATGCCCCCCTCTGGGCAGCGACTCCTTACCTGATGCCAGCCACTGCCCGCTGGGAGAGATGCTGAGGCAGCGCACCAGGCTGGTGTGCCCACGGTAGACCTGGGGAGGGAGACAGGAGGCGGGTGAGGGCCCCGTGACGCTACGCGACACCTCCGCGGGGACCTCCCCGCACTGCCACAGCAAGGGGACCCGTCCTCATCTGTGTGCCACCGACCCTGCTTCGGGACCAGACCCGGGGCCCTGCTTTTTCCTGGGGGCCGATCCCCGGCTCTGCCCACCCACGACGGTGCCGACCCCGTCCTGCCTCACCCGGGCTGCAGGGCCGGGCCTTTCCCCGCGGCAAGCAGGTGGCAGCAGCGCCCAGTATGGCGGGTACGGGTGTGCGGGCATGCCGTGCCCACCAGGACCACCTTGGGCATCCTGCTGCCACCGGGCACCCACGCGACCCCCCCCCCCCAGCTGCACACTGATTTACCAGCGCCTGGGTGGTCGGGAAGGGCTGCAGGTCCCGTGGCTTCGGCAGCTTGGGGATCAGGTCCTCCGGGTCCACGTTGACCTGCGAGAGAGGCACCCCGTGAGACACGGCCCGGGCCCCCGCTGCGCCCCTTGCTCCGGAGCCGTGGGGCGGTGTGTGCGGGCTGCACGGCCCCGGGGACGGCAGACACGGGGGCTGCTGAGGGGCAGGATCAGGCCGGGAAGCGCGGGCTGTGGGCTCGGAGCGCTGCAAGCCCTTGTCCCAGCTCTGCTCCGGCACCGCCTGCAGGGGCTGCTGTGGGTAGGTGAGGGGCTTCAGGGGCAGCAGCCTGTGCCCCACAGCACTGCGGCTCCTGCTCCTGGCTGGGTGGCAATGGGACAGGCACAGGAGCATGCCGAGGCCACTCTGAATGTCCCTGGGACACCGTGGGGAGGGGGGTGCTGGGGTCTGAGAGGCTCTCACCCGCATCTTCCTCTGGCGCGGGCAGAGGTAGAGGTCCAGGCAGCGCTCGAAGCGCTCCTGGATGAAGCGGGAGTAGGCGGGCACTGCCCGCAGGCACCGGTACTGCTGCGGCACGAAGTTCAGCTTCCGCTCGGCCGGCTCCTGCTGCTCCCAGGCCAGCTTCTGCGAGGCGGAGGCGAGGCCGGGTCAGCAGCGTGGGACGGGCGCTCCATGGCCCTCGATGCTGCCCCAGCCCTGGCGCATCCCCTCCCCAGCCGAGCACGAACCATCCCCGGCTGGTGCCTCACCGCCCCACGAGACACCGCGACGCTCCCCGCTGCCCCAGCGCCTCCCTGTTCATCTCCAGCAGAGCCCCCCTCTGCCTGACCGGGTTTTGCTGCCCGGTTTTCCCCGAGCACCTGCTCTGGGCTGACGGTGCCTCTGGCAGCAGTGTGCCAGGACGCAGCCCGCGCCGGGACCCCCGCTTCCCCGTCTGGCCTGACCACGCTCAGGGCCCCTCCACCTTCCTCTGCTGCCTGGGAAGCCCCTGTACCAGCTCAGAAAACATTTCCTCTGTTCTCTGCAGTGATTCTCTTCTTGGGGCTTGTTTGAACCAAGGCAAGCCCTTGAGGTTGGACCACCAGCAACTGCCCGGCTCCCCTTCCCCCCGCTCATCGCGACATGTCGGCGGCTTTCACGCTGGTGTCCCAGCACCCCTGGCTGCCCTCCCTCAGCACAGCCCTGCCAGGGTCCCGCTGCCTCCGCAGCTCCCCGCGTGCCCCCAGCCCTTTTTTCCACAGCTCCCACCGCCCTCCCTACCTCCTCCTCGCTGAGCAGGTACTCGGGTGGGGGGTTGTAGGACTCCTCGTGCCCGGGCAGCTTCATCTTGGGGGCTGGCACATGCATCTTGTGCCGGCCCAGGATGGAGTTGGGATCCTCGTGGGCCCAGAGGTCGTAGTACGTAGGTGTGTCCTCCTTGGGCTTGCGGGGCTTGATCCAGCCCATCTTGATGGCGTGGACTAGCTTGGAGACCTGTGGGGCAGGCACGGGTCAGCTCCAGGAGCCCCAAGACTCCGAACGCTTGAGGAGGGGGGTGTGGGACGGGAGGATGGAAACCAATGGCCCCGAGCACGGCTCTGCTGCTCCGGGAGCCTGGGGGGGGGGCTGCACAGGACTGGAGCACTTGGCAGGGGTGGATACGGTGTGGGAGGATACGGTGTGGGAGGATACAGTGTGGGGGGATACGGTGTGGGGGGATACGGTGTGGGGGGATACGGTGTGGGGGGATACGGTGTGGGGGGATACGGTGTGGGGGGATACGGTGTGGGGGGATACAGGGTGGGGGGATACGGTGTGGGGGGATACGGTGTGGGGGGATATGGTGTGGGAGGATACGGTGTGGGAGGATACGGCGGGGACAGGATGGCTGCTGGGCACGCCTGGGCCAGGAGAGTGGCCGCAGCCACCGCCTCCAGCGCTGCTCAGGGCATGGGGCAGGCAGAGCTTGGCCGCGTGCTCAGCCGCGGTGCCGCCGGACCTCTCACCTTCTCCTTCTCGATGAGGGAGGGGATGAAGCTCCGCTTGTCCGCTGGGCGATTCGTCACCGGGTGGATCATCACCTCGTGGGTGAAGAAGTCAACGGCCGGCTGGGGAGACACAGGGACGCGTGGCTGCAGCGCGCAGGACCGGCCCCGCTCCGGGCAGCCCGAGCGCGTGCCGGAACCTCACCTCGTAGGGGTCGAAGTGGACGTCCCCAAACTGCCCCTTCTGGAGCCGCTGCACCAGGTCCACCTGCTCGTCTGTCAGCTTGATGTCTGCGCCCGTCATCTTGTCCTGCACCGTTCGCCTGCGGGGAACGCGACAGGGTGACAGGGCTCGGGCTGGACGGCAGCGCCCGTCCCCCAAGGGGGCTGCGAGCCCGAGCACCTTGAAGCCCTCGGCTCCTGAAGCCGCACGCGCCAGGAGCCACGTCGGGACCGGGCTCTGCAAGGCCATGGCCTGGGCTCCTGGCGCTTGTCCCACTGTCCGGACCCACTCCCCTCGTGCTGGGTGCTCCGGCGCGTGTCCGCTCACCAGTAGTCGGGGTTCTCCATCTTCTCCAGGAACTTGTCGAGCTCGTCCTTGTTGCGGATGGGCTTGTAGATCTTCTTGCCGTCCAGGTCGTAGCCGATGTGCGGGAAGTCCTGGTACCACTCCATGGGGATGTTGCCCACCGTGTTGCGGATGTCCTGGGGGAGGGGGCACGATGGCAGCGTGAGGGCAGGGCAGGAGACACCGCTTCAAGGGGATGGGTGCCAGGGGGGTAAGAAGGGAGGGCAGGATGAGCCCCTTGCCTCCCCCTCGGCCTCCTGGTCCGTGTGAGGGCACCGACGAGCAGCAGTGGAGGCCGGGTAAGCGCTCTGCCTGCAGAGGCTCCGCACCGCTCCCAGCGAACACCCCCACAAGCATCTCCCACCCAAGCAGTGCCCAGAGCTGCCCCGGGATGAAGCTCAGGCTTCCTCCCTCCATCTCAGGGAAATCCCCACCTCGCACGGTGCCCCCACACGCTGCTGGCGGCCGCGGCAGCACGGGAGCGGGGCTGGGGGCAGAGGGAGCCCCGGGCTGGGGGAGGCTGGGAGGGCAGTGACTGAACCCCGGAACTGCAGCGGGATGTGGGGGACCGGCCTGAGAGCCCCCCAGTGCCCTGCCCGGCTGGGGACAGCCCACGGGCCTGCCCCGAGCTGCGCTTCCTTACGGGACGTGCAGCGCTTGGGTCGGAGGATGCAGGCGTCAAGGCCAGCACCTCCCGGGCTCGTTTGCCACAGCGGGGTGTAAAAAGCTCCCGACAGCCCGGTGGCTGCGAGCACCGGGGCGCCGCGTTGGCTGCAGCCCGGCCTCAGCCTGCCGGGCGCGCGGGCAGGGGCTGCGGGCGGTCAGCAGCGCGGCTGAGCGCATTCCTGCGTCCGTCCCGCAGACAGCAGCGCGCCTCACATTTTCCGACGGCCGGGGCCAGGCCTGCTCCCCCTGCACACGCACGCACGCGCAGGCACACACGCGCCCGGCCGCTGCCGTTCCTGGCTGCCTGCAGCGGGAGCAGGCGGCTGCCCCCAGCGCACCGGGGGCTTCGCTCCTCCCTTCCCCTCCCCGGCCTCCGGGGTCCGCCCGTGGCCGTGGGTCCCAGGGCTCTGGGGCAGGAGCAGCCCCCGGCACCACAGGGGCCATCCGGCACCGCGGGCACGTTTTGGAGGTGCCGCTGAGCTCCCCATCTCCTGTCCCCAGCGCCGGCAGGATCAGCTGCACCGGTCCCCATCGCCAGCCCGTATGGGGACAGGCCACAAGGACGAGCTGGCCCTGACCATCGACAGCAAACCCTGGGAGGGCTCCGTGCAGCCGCACGAGGGCAGGATGAGGCCCCCCGGCACCAGGCTCGCTCCTCACCTGCCCCAGCCGCATCCTCCCTGTCGGGGCTCGTGGGGTCGGGCGCGGAGCGAGGTCCCCCGGCCTCTCCCCAGCAACCCTCGCGTTACAAAACGCAGAGACCCCGTCCCCAATTACAAACACACAGGGAGGAGGTGTGAACGTGACCTGTGCCCCCCACACCCCGCAGTCAGGGGTCACCCTCACCCCGCGGCACCATCTGGTCCCCATAAACACTTGCAAGCTGCACAGAGCCTCCACGGAAAGGCGCCAGGAGCCCCGAGAAGGCAGAGCCGGGGGGAGCCCCCCGGGCCACACCGGACCCATCCATCACTCTCCGAGCACACGTCAGCGCAGGATGTGCACAGCCCCAAGGGGAACCGACCGGGAACTTCCCCATCCACATCGGCACGGGGACATGGCCGGGACCGCAGGGCTTCCCGGAGCAACGCGGCAGAGCCCCGGCATCTGGGCTCCCCTGGGGCACTGCTCGCTGCTG
Source organism: Anser brachyrhynchus (assembly GCF_964034855.1). Lineage (NCBI taxonomy): Eukaryota > Metazoa > Chordata > Aves > Anseriformes > Anatidae > Anser > Anser brachyrhynchus. The sequence continues at coordinate 161,071,178 of NC_137695.1, read as the reverse complement.
GTGCGGACAGACGGACACTGGGACATCGGCTCTGCAAGCCTCAAAGCACGGTCAGCCGCAGGAAAGCCACTATCCAGGAGTGCTCAGGGCGCTCCAGGCTCTGCAGCCACCTGCCCGTGGGCGTCCCCACGCTCAGGGCTCCATCCAGCACCTGCTCCTGGAGCTGGGGGAGTGCGAGGGGGCCAGGGACAGCCGGGGCTTGGCGCAGCCCCTGTTCTAGCACCGAGCTTCACACCGAGGCGCCCACGCAGCGCTGCGAGGCACGGAGAGGTACCACCGTCTGTCACGGGGATGTAGGGCCGTCTGTCGTGGAGATGTAGGGCCGTCTGTCTGGCTGCGCCCCGACACACTTCCACCAGCAGCACGTGCTCCCAGAGCAGCACACCCACGTGCCCTCACTGCTTCACGGCTCAGTCAGGTGCAGAAGTCCCCACCGGCAGCAGCAAGGCCAGGGACACTCCAGCAGTGCCACACACGTGGCACGGAGCCAGGCAGGGGCTCCCCAGGCCGGGCCAGGCCGGGCAGGGGACGCGGCAGCCCCAGCGGAGCCTGCGGGCGTTGATGCCGGAGCCGTGGTGGCTCCGCTGGGGCTGCGCAGCGCTAGGTGCATCTGACGGCGGTGACGCAGACCGAGAGGGCACTACAGGATCTGCGGCCCACAAGGACCAACAGATGCCCGGGTGCAGGGGCAGAGATGCAGATTCCCCCTCTGGGCTCTACGGCCAAGAGCAGCTTTGCTTTCTCTCAGCTGTTCCCTGCGTGACGCCCTCCTCGCCTCGACGCACATCCTCTCCAGCTCCACCTGCCCGGGGAAGGATGTGCAGGGGGGTGGCTCCAGCCGTGCAGCAGGGCGAGCTGCAGCCCGCAGCCGGCGTAGGAGCAGGCGTGGGTTTTTACCGGCCCGGGCTGCTGCGCGGGGAGCACTGCCGGGCCTGGAGCCTGGAAGCCCAGACTGGGCGTCTCTTCCCGAAGGCCAGCTCCAGCTCCGCCAGGAGCTGCGGACTTGACGCAGGAATCCCTGGGCGAAGCTCTTGCCAGGAGGACAAACAGGATCACATCAGGCCTGGAACATTTTCCCCTCCAACACGAGCCCCAGGGTCCCGTGTCTGCTCAGGCGGTGCTGGCCCCGACGGCGCGCGCCTCGGCGTCAGGCTGCCAGGGCGTGCGGGCCGAACCTGGCGCTGCCCCGTGCGGCACTGCCCGGGCTGCACCTCCGGCACGGCCGGGACAAGACGGGCTCAGCGCCACCAGGATGCCCCAGGGGCTCGCCCCATCCATGGCACTATGTGCCTGGCACGGACACCCCCCAGGGACCACGGGGAGGCCCCGCGCGGTGCCCCCAGCTCTGGCTGTCCTCCAGCAGGGAGCAGACCCCCGAGCGCCGACGGTGCCACCAGGCAGGTCGGCAGCCCCCACAAAATCCCGCAGGGACGCACAACGCCTGGGCTGCCCCACGCCAGAGCGTGCTCCCCGTCCCCCCAGCCCTGCGGCGGGGAGGAAGGAGAAAATTCCTCCCAGACAGAGCTTCCAGCGGTGCGAGGCAGCCCGGTAGCCGCGGCCCCGTCCCTCCCCCTCGCTCCCCTCCCACCCACCCACTCGGCTCGGCTCGGCTCGCTGGGCTGCCTCCCGTGTCGTTAACACATCGCCTCCGGCGAGCCGCGTCCCGCGAGCGAGCGCGGGGGAGTCTGGAGCCCCGGCGCGAGGGACTGCCGTCACTCAGCCTCACGTCTGGAAGTTGTTCTTGGATGGGCCCTGGGCATTCCTAGACGCACATTCCTGGCAGCTGGAGAGCGTCGTAGGAAAGATTCTTTTCTTGAAAATATCCGGTCCACGTGGAGGAGAAAGGGGACGGGGCAAGCGCAGCCATCAGCCATCGCGCCCTCCACGCCCCGGGGGCAGCGGGCAGGTGCTGGAGGGCTGGGGGCTGCGGGGGCTGCAGGAGGAGAGCTCGATGGCCCCGCGGGTGGCCACAACCCGGCACCCAGCAGGGCCGGAGGCCACTCTGCACCCAAGCAGGCTGCCCACGGGGTCCTCGGGGGTCCGGCACAAGCACGGGGCCCCTCTGCGGGAGCAGCTTCACAGAGCCTGGGCTCAGGGGGCTGCAGGAGAGGGGCACCCCAAGGACCCCCTCCTGTACGGGCCGTGGGGCTGCTGGCGGGGAGCTGGGCAGCGTCCCGGGGGTTGGCAGACTGGGGAGGGCTCAGGAAACGCCCGGCTGCCCCCAGCCCAGCACCGGGGCCCAGGGAGCAGAGGGGAGGCTGCGGGCGCTGCAGGCAGCACCTCCGCAGCGGAGCAGCGGCGTCACTTCGGGCGGACGGGCCAAACCTCCAGGTAATAAAACTGGGGCAGGGGCCGGATCGCAGCGGGGAGTCTCAGGCTCCTCAGCTGTGCCGTGCAGCCGTGGCCTCCCAAGGACGAGGCGCCTGCACCTCGCTCTGCCGGCCGGCCAGCGCTGGGGAACGGTGCCCAAAGCGGGACATCACGGGAGCTGCGGGAAGCCAGGAGTGCTGCGGAGCCTGGGGGCTGGGACGATCGCCGGCACCAAATGCCTCTGCTTTAATTAAGACCGGGACCTTGAGCCAGTGTCGGGGCTGGTGCTCTGGCCAGAGCCCAGCACTGCGCGTCACCTGCGGACGGGGCTGCTGCCACCCGTCCGTCCTACGTGGGCAGGAGGGCTGCAGCCTCTCCTCCCCCTTCTTCTCCTCCCCTAATTCCTCCTCCTCCTCCTTCCCCTCCTCCTCCCCGGAGCTGGGCCGCGGGGATACGGACGTGCTTCTCACCAGGAAGGACAGCGCAGGGAAAGAGCCTGGGGATTACACTTGGATGGAAGGTGCTAGAGAAAAGCAGGATCATTAGCAGAGCTAAACGAAAGCAGATGCCTACAGGAGCCTGGGCTTCCAAAGCACACATGGTGAGCGCCCAGCGCCGTGGAAGGGGATGACAGTGGCTTGGATTCCAGGAGCTGCTGGGGCTGCTGATGAGCTGCGGCAGCACGCTGCAAAGGTGAAAAAAGGCGCCAGCAGGGACGGGTGGCGGAGCTGTCCCCGGGTCCCTGCTGGGACCATGCGTCCCTGGGGACCGTGCTGGCCCGAGAAGCCATCGCCCTGCGAGCCGCACCTGAAGGGGGCCGGGTCCGAGCGGCGCAGCTCCAGGCTGCCCGGTGCGGCCCCACACGGAGCGGGGACGGCCGTGCCGTGCGGGGACAGCAAGGTCTGCCGGCCGCGAGCACCGCGCCACCCCGCTCCCGCAGCCCATTTTAGGAGGTTACGGAGCTCCCTGCCGGCCCACGGGCACAGCGCTGCCTGCCCCAGCTCGCGGGACCCAGGCTGGGTGCGGGGTGCCAGCCCCACACCGCAGGGCCAGCTCCACGGCTGGGGGGGCTGCAGGGACTGCCCCGCGCCTGGCTGTAAGCGGGGCCGACCCTCCCTGCCCGCCCCCTGCCCCAGCGCACGCAGGGCAGCAGCTGGGCCAGCAGGCTCTGGAGCAGCCTCGGGGCACCTCTGTGTGCCCGAGCCCGTGACCTGCCCCATAAAATCAAGCGGCTCTGGGGCCGCACCAAGCCTGCCCAAAGCCGCCACTGAGCCAAGAGCCCCGCAGAGCAGAAACCGGAGGCTGGGTCTCCCCCAAGCCCCACGCTCACCGTTAAGCACCGGAAAGCCCTGGCTTCCTTTGGTCACGGTCTGGGGAGCCCGGGCTGCCCCACGCGAGCGGCAGCCGATGCCTGGCCCTGCTCAATGCCTCCGCTGCGTGCCCCGAGGTTCTGGTCGAGCCGCCGGCACATATGGGACGAGTGCAGGGGGGAGCAGGGGCAGTTTGCAAGGTCCGGCGCTGAAGCAGGTGCTGGCGTCAGCGGGCTCAGCAAGGCCCACGAGGTTACGGGGACAGGACCGGGCACCGCGCCCGGATGTGTCTGCCCGGCCCGTAGAGACTTAACGGGGCTGGAGATGTCTGGGGGGGAAATGAGAGCAGCCGGCTGTGCCAGCAGGGAGCTGCTGCCTCGGCCGGGGTGGTGCTGGGCAGCCCCTGAAGGGTTAATTCCTCCCTCTCTGCCCCATTAGCAGCAGCAGGATGGATTCGGCTGGGCTGTGGGGAAGGGGGGGCGAGCCCTGGGGGGGGGGGCTCTCCCTGCAGGGACTAATCCTGACCCGCAGCCCCCCCGCCTGGGGCAGGCGGCCCCAGCCCTGGCCACCTCCTGGGCATGTGGGGCTGAGCAGCCCCCCCGTGCCTCAGCAGGCAGGGCCCCCGGGACCCCCAGCAGGGACCTGCGCCCACCCGCAGCCCCACGGGTGAGGGGCTGCCCCAGCCCACCCTTGCTGGCCGAGGCCCCAGGCCGGCAGGTGAACGGCGACAAGTGCTTCGAGCCGGCTGCCGGGGGGCTGCGGCCGCCCCCGCCCGCGGGCAGGACCCCACTGAGCCCGGAAGGGTTAAGCCCCCCCGGGACGGGACGGGACGGGACGGAGGGTGAGCTCAGGTAGGCGTGAGCCTGCGGCTGGGAGCGAGCGGGGCTGCTGCGCGGAGGAGGGGCCTGGCTGACCACTGCTGGTGCTATAAAACTCCCCGCTCCTGCCACGCTCGGCGCCTTAAGATGCACATGTGTCGGCAGGGGAAGCGGCAGCGCTGCCTGTGAGGAGCCCTTAACCCGTTGCGCGCGGCGAGCGCTGGCGGGGAGCCGGGCCCGGGGCCCCCCCGCCGCGGCGCCTCCCAGCCGGAGCCTTCCCGGGGCCCCCCGAGCCGAGCCGGGGCCGCAGCATGCGCCAGCGGAGCTGAGGCCGCCCGCAGCAGGAGGAGGTCGGCGGCGGTCCCCAGGCGGCTCCCCGGTGCCCCTCGCCGCGCGCGCGGCCCACCATGTCCTTTGCCATGCTGCGCTCGGCCCCCAGCCGGTACCTGTACCCCGAGATCAGCATGCTGTCGGAGGACGAGGAGAACGGCAGCGAGAGCTCCGGCTCCGACGAGAAGCCCTACCACCTGGACGCCGACGGCTACGGCCTCAAGGCCGGCAAGCGGAGGAGCGGCAAGAAGCCCAACCGGATCAGCAGGGAGCCCCGGCAGCGGCACACGGCCAACGCGCGGGAGCGTGACCGCACCAACAGCGTCAACACCGCCTTCACCGCCCTCCGCACGCTCATCCCCACCGAGCCGGCCGACAGGAAGCTCTCCAAGATCGAGACCTTGAGACTGGCCTCCAGCTACATCTCCCACCTGGGGAACGTGCTGCTGGTGGGGGAGGCGTGCGGGGACGGGCAGCCCTGCCACACCACCCCGGCCTTCTACCACCACGGCGGCAGCAGCCCCCCCGCGCGCGACACCGAGAACTCCCAGCCCAAACAGATCTGCACTTTCTGCCTCAGCAACCAGAGGAAGCTGGTGAGTGGCCGCGCGCCGTCCCGCGGGGCTTTCGGCCGGAGGGGGGTTAGGGAACGCCGGGGGAGTGGAGCCGTCGGAACGGTGTGGGAGAGGGAGAGGGGGACGGCAACGGGGCGGCCCCGGGAGCAGCGCAGGCACGAGCAGGAGAGCGCGCCGGAGCCCGTCGGCAAGCCCAAAACCTAGGCACGGAAAATATGGTGCCTCCCTCTACCCCGTCCAGATTGGTGCCCGAGCCCCAGCAGCTGCCTCCGAACACTGCACGCCGAAAGGCGAAGGGACGGGAGATCGGGAAAGCCTCTGAGGGTGAGATTTTAGGAGCTGGAAATCGGAGGCACAGGGGAAGGACGCGAGCCAGGAAAGTCTGCACCTCTGCTCCGGCGGAGCGCAGGCAGCAGGCGCAGAGGCGAGAGCGACTTGGTTGTGGGGCTGGCCACGGCCGCGGCTCTCAGCCCCTCGGTGCCGGTGGCCAGATCCCCGCGTCCACTGCCAGAGCAGGGCCTGGGTCCTGGGGCTGTGCCGGGAGCCCAAGGGGCCGCAGGGATGGGGGGAGCGCCACTGAGCACCCCGGAGGACCGCGGGGATGAGCCCTCGGGAACCTGCTGGCCACGGGCACCGGCGGGTCTCGCCGGGCGAATGGGAGCCGTAACGCCCCGGCCAGCCCCGTTCCCCAGGGAATCCTCCACTTCCCCGTGCCCCCAGGGGAGCGCCGTGCTCCCGCTGCCCCCGCGGGCAGCGCGGCCTCGTGCCAGGACCGGGCTCCCAGCAGAGGCTGCCAGCCTGGCACCAGCGTGGCCACGGGGGCTGCCGGGCCTGGCGTGGGCATCGCTGCCTGCGGAGGGCAGGGGGAGTGGGGCGCCTGGAAACCCACCCTGTGCAGCGGGGCTGCGGGGCTGTTGGGGTGAGTGCCACCGGCCGGGAGAGGCGAGAGCCACAGCCTGCCTGGCACGTCCTTGCCAGCCCGGCAGATCTCTGGTGGCGCAGGGGACACAAAACCTGCCCCCAGAGCGGCGGGCAGGGAGCGAGGGGCGGCGGGGGCTGCAGCCTTGCTCGGGGCTCTTCATGCACGCAAAGCCCAAGGAGAAGAGAGGTCTCGGGAAGCAGGGGCGGGCAGAGCCTGCGCTGAGCCCTGGGTGTCTGGGCTTTAAAATCCTCTCGGTCTCCAGCACGTCGCAGACGGTCTCTGGCAGGCCAGAGGTAAAGGCGAGCGGGGGAGCCGAGGCAGAGGCGGGGGGCCGGCCGCCCAAGCCGTGCATGCACGCTCCTCCACCGCTTGAACCCGTTTAACCCCAGTGAGTAACGTCCTGAGGAGGGAGACGTCTTTGTGGAGGATTCAAGGCTCATTAAGCATGAAGCAGTGGCGGTACAACCGGCCACGAGCAAACTCCAACAGCTTGAGTATTTTAGAGCAGGAAAACCCCAAACCCCGTTAATCCTCCTCGCGCGTCCTTTCCAACTCACTCGAGCAGGAGACTGACCTGGGACCCGCAGGCAGGAGGGAACGCCGCGAGGAGCCCTTCTCTCTGCCAGGATTTACACCGACCACCCTTAGGTCACCCGAGAGGAGCAGACGGGCTCTTCCCTCTCGGGCCACAGGCACCAAGCGCTTCCCCTGCCCTTGGCCTTCCCGAGCACCAGCATCGACCTCTCCCCGGGGGCGAAGGACGCAACCGGCAGGCTGCGCAGTGCCCTCGCGCCCCAGCGCCACCCTCGCCCGCCTCCCCTGCAAGCTGAGCCAGCGCTACCCCTGCCGAGAAACAGAAGCTGCAGGTGGGGAAGCTCCTGCAGGGCTGACCTGGAAAATTCCCCACTTGCAGCTGCCAGCCCGCTCGGAAACCTCCAGTATCAGCTTCAAAGATCGAGCGCCCTCCGCCTCCCTCGCTGCTGTTGCCGCTTTTGCATCAGCTCCTATAAATCCCCATCGCCACTTTTGCACCCGCTCCTGGCTCAGGCTCCTGTGCGGGAGCAAACCCCAGGGCTGACCCGTGCCAAGGTGCAGGGGAAGGACAAAGAGGTGCAGGAACCCCAGGCCCAGGCGGCCACCTCCCTTCTGCAGCTCTTCTGGATAAACCTCCCCGAGACTGGGCGCCCAGCGGCGGTCAAAGGGGACGAGATCCTTCGGTTTGGCTGAGAAGTGGGCTAGTTTTGGGACTGCATGGACCCTGCCTACGCATTCGGTCTGTGCTTGAGATTTTACAGGCAGATAACAACTCGATAGGTTTTATTGTGTGTTAAACGAATAAAATAAACCATCTTTTATCAGGAAGGCATTCTGACAAACGGCGAGGAAATGAAAGCAATCTCCTCTGGAGCTGCAAACACGGCGCAGCTGCACCTCCCAGCCCCTGACCCCGGCTCTCGGCAGCCGCCGGCCCCTTGGGGGAGGCCAGCCCCGCGTGGCACCGCTCGCCCACGCCACGCACCCAAAGCCGTGCCACCACCCACGGGCGCCAGCTCCAGCCTTCGCCCAGCACCCGCAGCCTTGGTGCGCGGGAGCTCCAGCACCCACAGCTCCAACCCCCTGCCCACAGGGGAGACAGGGCGAGACCCCCCCCAGACACAGGGGCTTCGCTCCCCATGGAGCGTTACGGGGAGCAGGCGGCCCGTGCTGGAACGCGGCTTGCCCTGCGCTGCCGGGTGCGCAGGTCAGAGCGCCCTGTCCATCCCCACCCAGCAGCGTTCCCTTTTCCACCGCCTCTGTTGTGCTTACGTGTACGGATGCCGCTTCGACCAGCGCGACCGCACGCCGCGGCGCCTGTCTGCCTCTGGCTCTCCGGTTTGCCGCAGGAAGGGCTCCTTAGGGCAACCTCGTGCGGGATGCCCTTCATGGGGCTCCCGAGCAAGCCCCCCCCGTGCTACTGCCCTGAGGAGCCCCTCTGCCACCGGTTGTCCCCAGCTGCTTGGAGACCGCTGTGCCGTGCCGTGCCGTGCCGCACCATGCTGTGCCGCGCCACGCCGTGCCGTGCCGCGCCGTGCCATGCCATGCTGTGCCGTGCCGTGCCGTGCCGCCCCTCCCCGAGCCAGCCAGCAGTGGCAGACATCTCGGCGCGCACCGCGCTGCTGCAGCTGACTGACCGCAGCGTCCCCCTCCCCAAAAGGCCCAGCGCCTGCCCGGCTCCCAGCCCTCCCCACTGCCCTGTGCCGTCCCCATCCCGAGCCTGCAGGAGCCCTGCGGTGAGGGGTGCCAGGATGAGGGCTCGGGTGGGATGCTGAGGCTGCTGTGGCACCCCGAGGGACACGGGGACAGCATGCGTTCTGTGGCAGCACGCTTTCTGCAAGCTCTTCTGAGCTGGGTCTTTGCCTCGTCCCACTCTTGCGGGCAGCGCGGCGCCTCGGTGGGCACGGGGCTTGCCTGGATTCACGCCGCGTGACAGCCCAGCCTCGTGCCCTGGCATCCTGACGCCTTCCCCCAGGGACTTTTCCCTGCCTGGCCAAAACCACTGCCATCTCCCTGGGTAAAGCCTCCCCAGAAATGTGCAGGGGTCCGCTGCTGGCTGGAGAACGGCCAGGCTCTGCTGAGGGGCTGCCCAGGCGGGCGGCTGCTGGGCTTTGTGCCAGTCCCAGCTCTAACTAAAAGGCCAAAACCCACTCGGGGGTTGGACTGCGCCAGTCAGGGCGCGAGCAGGAGGGAGGCGAGGCCGTACTGGTCGGGGCAGCGCGCTTGCCACGTGCGCACGTTGCTGCAGGACCGCGCGTAGGCAGGTGGCAGGGACGGACGGGGCAGTCCCTAATCACCAGGGACCTGCGACCCTGTGGGCGGGGGTCCCGGCTCCCCTCGCGAGGACAACGTGCGGGTGGACGGGACGGCTCCTGGTGCCACAAGGCGCAGATGCAGGCAGTTGCTGCAGGCAGGCGCAGGGACAGGGAGCGCAGGGCTGCGGACGCCACGTCCCCGCCGGTGCGCGGGGCCCGGGAGCAGCGGTCACCACCGACACCACCAAGAGCTGGCGGGGAGCGGGGCGTGACCGCCCCCACGGTGTGCTGGATGAGAGCTGGCTCGTCACCACCCAGCCCCTGGGTTCCTCTGGGGGTGCCGCCCGTGCTGTCCCCTCCGGGACACGCGGCGCTGTGGGGGAACCGTGGCTGCGTCTCCTCCAGGGAGCGCGTCGGGTGGCAGGGCTGCTGGGAGCAGCCACGGCGCGGGGCAGCACTCGGGCAGCCTGGGCTGGGGGGAGGACGGGGGCCAGTTCAGCACAAAGCCCACGTCCGAGCACGGCCTCCTGCTGATGTGCCCAGGGACAGGGCCCCTCGCGGCGCTCTGCGTGCCCGCAGCCCTCACCACACGCACGGCCCCGCCGCCTGCGTGGCGCAGAGCTGTCGCGGAGGGGACCGAGGGGCAGGAGAGCGTGGGGACGGGGCACGGGGACAGCTCAGCCAGCTCAGTGCCAGGACTGCACGCTGATAAAGGAACGAGGGACACGCGTCCAGCGTCGGGCACGCTGATAAAGGAACGAGGGACACGTGTCCAGCGTCGGGCACGCTGACTTCTGGAGCGGGAGCACGCATTGGCAAGGGAGCAAACCGGGGAGGGGGCACTGAGACCACCGGGGAGCTGAAAGGTGTCACAGGGGGAGCCAGGGGGATGGGGGCAAAGCCCCGCAGCAACGCCCCGCTGCTCCCACCTCTCACCTCCTGCACCCCGCGCCCCGGGGGCTGCCCCACGGCTCCGTCTGCAGGGACGGACACAGTCCTGGCCCCGAGCACTCCAAAGGGGCCACGGGGCTCAGGATGAGCCCGGTCCAGGACAGCCGAGCCTCCCTTATCCCACTGGAGCCGGGACAACGCCGGTGCTCGGGGCGCTGCCCTGCCAGCCTGCAGGCCTGCCCCTCGTCCCAGGCACGGCCAGGAGGGCTGCCCTGCGCCGGGGGCTGCCCGGGGCACCAGGGCTCTGCACCCAGCCAGGGCCGAAGGGCACCGTGCCCCTGGCCCAGCCCAGCTGGCAAAGCCGAGGATTTGTGCCCGGGTCTGCCCATCGCCGTGGGGCAGAGGTACCACGGGGCAGGCTGCCGGAGGGGACCTGCGGGTCTGCCCCCTGCCACTGCCCCCGCCTGCACCCACTGCCTGTGGGGAGCTGCAGGGCGCTGGCAGGGCGCAGCACGCAGCCCCTGTCCCACTGCGGGACACTGGGCAGCGGGCTCCTCACCTCCCTCGTGGGGCACGGGGCAGAGCGGTGCTGAAGCCTCGCGAACGTGAGGACAGGAGGGGCGAGGACAGCTCTGCCCTGTCCCACCTGAAGGAGCCGGAGGGGGCTCCTCGAGGGGACCGGGCACGGCGCTGCAGCAGGGGAAATAGGACCGGGGCTCTTCCTCTGTCCCAGGACAGGACCCTGGGAAGGGCGACGCACAAGGCCGGGGGCTGCCTGCAGGGACCCCGGGGACTGGCGAGGGGCCCTGCCAGCGTGGCTGGCGTCACTGCGCCCCGCGGCACAGATGAGGCCAGCAGAGGCCGGAGGCCAGGCTCCGGGGAGGCAGCGCTGACGCCGAGCCTCGGCCATCAGCGCAGGAGCTCGGCGGCACCAGGAGGGCGAGGACACCGGGGGACAAGGACGCATCCCAGGGGGTTTGCTAAACAGAGTGTGGGTGAGCGGCGGCGACCTGCCAAAATGCTGGGACCCAGGTCACCGCCGGCTGCACCGCGCCGGCCCCTGACCCGTGGGCTCGTGGCTCAGCTCCCGGCCAGGGACTTGCAGCCTGAGTCAGGGCTGGGATGGGGACGGAGGGAGGGAAGCAGGAGCGGGGCGATGGCTCTGGGCTGCTGACCCTGCAGCCCCTGCCTGCCATGGCTGCCTCCCTGCCGTGCTGAGCTAGGCGGTGGGGCGGCGAGCAGGACGGGCAGAGCCGAGCCACGCACCGGGTGCCCCCGGGACGCTGCCCTGGGTCTGCGCCCAGCGCCCCGCGCGCTCAGGGCAGCGCTGCCGGAGCCCGGGGCAGAGCCCGGCGCCGTCCCCCGCTCCCCCCACGGTATCTACAAGATGGGACGGCTCCGCAGCCCTGTAATTTACTGTTCCTGCTGCACTTAATGGCAGCGGAAAGGCAAGGTGATAGGGGAAAAAATATGAGGCGGGATTTTCCGAATCCCCATTTCCTCTCCAGACAGCACAAGAACTCCTGGGGCCTGAACATCTGGGAAATTTAATTTTACCATTTCTGAGCTGAACTCCCCTTCCCCTCCCCTCCCCACCCCCGGTAACAAAGGAAGAGTCAGAGCAGGGGCCGCACGTGCAGCCGTGGGGGAGGCTGCACCGCCGACACGCCGCGGGCCGGCCCCGGGCACGGCCTCGGCCGGGCCACGCTGGCAAGGCAGGCGCGGCACGGAGAGGGGCACGTCCCCCAGCCCCCAGCCACCGACGGCCACGAGCCCTGGCAAACTGGAAACGGGAAGCACCAGCCCTGCCTGCGCCCACCTGCCCGGGGCGGTACCGGTGCCGGTGGCACTGTGCGTGGCGGCAGTGGTGGTGCTGGGGGCGGTTCGTGGTGCGGTTGGTGGTGCTGGCGGTGGCGGCGGTGCTGGTGGTGGTGCTGGGGGCGGTGATAGCGGTGGTGCTGGTGGTGCTGGTACAGGTGGTGCTGGTTTGTGGTGTGGCGGCAGTGGCGGCGCTGGTGGTACCGGCGGTACTGGTACTCGTGGTGGTGGCAGCGGTTGTACTGGTGGAACCGGCGGTGGCGCGGGGCTGCTCTGGTGCTGGAGGGCTAAGCCCGGCTCGCGGCCCGGCCGCCACCGCGGGGCTGCCCGGGAGGACTGCTGCTAGCAGCAAGTTTGCCGCGGGCTGCGGACGGCGACACACGGACGGGGACGCGTTGGTGCTTTGGACACCTCGGCAGAGCGCACGGCGGTCCTGGTCCCGGGAGCAACGGGTGCAGGGACAGGGACCGGAGCCCTGCGGCAGGCGCTGCCCCCTGCACCTTGGTGGGGGCAGAGGCTTCTGTCCTGGGGGGGCTCGGGGGGAAGGCGGCTGCACGGGAGAGCGCCGCGGAGGATGAGCGGGAGCAGGGCGGCAGCGCCCGGTGTCCCCGGGGTGCGGGCGGCAGTGGGAGCACCTGCGGGAGCGGGGCTCTGCAGCAGGCACGGCTCGGTCCCGCAGACCCCCCCCGGGCTCCTGGGACACGCGGGGGGCGACGATTCGGAAGAGCGGGTGCAGAGCTGCCGCCAGCCTCTCCTGCCAGGCACCGGCGCGGGGGGGAGCGAGAGGCTCCCGGCCGCCGCCAGCGCTGGCAAACCTCCCGGCCCCAGGTGTGTTTTCTTAACTCGGCCTTCCCCCTCTCTGCAGAGTAAAGACCGAGACAGGAAGACGGCGATTCGGAGCTAGATGATCCCACTCTTCAGGAAGGACGACACGGAGGAGCAGAAGGAGGAAGGATGGAAAAGCCACACACACAAAACCACAGCCACGGACACTCCCGCCTTCACCCTGCTGCTGGGGACGGCCGCACGGCGTCACCCACGGGACCTTGCCCCGACCGGACGCGTGCCTGGGGAGCGGCCGGAGGGGTGGCCGCCGACGGGAGGCGGCCGCGGGGGCGGCAGGACTCCGTGGGGCCGGAGCAGTGCCAGTCGCGGGGATGCCCCGGCGCTCCCTGGACCGGGGGTCCCGGCCCCAACCCCTGTGGGTGCCCGGGCGGCTGCTCCCGGGGGAGCCGGTGCCTGGACGTGCCCGCCCCGCTCGGACCGAGCAGCGCTGGGGAAGCCGCTGCCGGGACCGGCCCGCTCCCCTCGTCCCCTCCAGCTTTGAGCCACGCCATCCCCTGGACTCTGAGTCCTGGGGTGCTGCATTTGTTGAGTTTAATCAATACATGCTGGTGTTTCATGTCATTGATATGATAATATAAAGCCTGAGCAACTTGTATAATTAAAAGTGAGTATGGTTCAGCCCGAGGGCCGCAGCCTCCTTCCTTCCAGACCCTCACCGTTCCTTCTCGCCCTCACCGCGTTCGCTCCCCTGCTCCGGCTGCCGGTGCCGTCGGTCAGCGAGCGACGGAGCCGCAGCTCGAGCTCCGTTCCCCCAGCACCGGCACCGGGGCGAGCACCGACCCCCTGTGCCATGCCGGAGCCCAGCTGGAGGAGCAGGTAAAAGGCAGGGACTCTGCACACCAGATGCTGCAGCTGAGCCGGGCTTCCTGGGGAAATAAATTACACACGGCGCAACGAGCTCAGCGCTGGGCCGCGCTCCCCCAGGCAGGGCTTGCTCGGCGATTTCATGGGCCCCTGGCTGCAGGGCAATGAAACGCTCCGTCCTAACGTCACCAAAACGGCGGCCCGAGGCTATAAAGTGCGCAGGATGGAGCGAAGCTGAGCCCCTGCTGGGGGCTGAGCCCGGTGCCTGCGGGTCTGGGGCGTGGGGCCCGCGGGACGAGGCTCGCAGCAACGCTGGAGGCGCGAGCGAACCCCCAGCACTGGGGTGGGGACGGCGGGGGATGGACGAGGGGGTGCGTGGAGGAGCCCCAGGGACCTGGGGGTGTTGGATACCCAGCGAAAAGAGCGCGGCCATCACCTCTGTCCTCCTCGCGTGCACGGAGTGGGCCCTAAAGCAAACGCAGACCGGGACACCCCTGGTGAGCGCCCGCTGTGCGGAGGAGCCCAGCCCCGGAGCTGCAGGGTGCTGTGCGGCACCTCCCGGCCGGGGCAGCCAGGGACAGGACAGCCAGGGACAGCGAGGGGAGCGCGGGGAGGCCGGCGGGTGCCCTGCCCTGGCATCCGGCTCCTCCCAGGCCCGGCAGCTCCGCAGGGAACGGGACACATGGAGCCGTGCCCCCGCTGGGCCACGGGCTGCGGGGGGACGTCCCCAGGCTCAGGGCGGGCAAAGGCTGTGCTGAGGGCCACCGGGGTGGGAAGGCTCCCCAGCCCCTCGGCACAACCATCGGACATGTCGAGGTCGGAGCAGCTCGTGCCGGAGCAGCATGGCCCGGCCTCAGCCCCCAGTTAGGGCAGCGGGCAGAGGCCGCTCCGTTCCGTGCCGCAGGGTCCGGAGGCACCGAGCGGCTTGGGTACGGGGCCGCGGGCTGGGTGCGTCCGGCGCTGCCCTCACAGGGAGCTGGGCTGGGCACGGGGGCTTCACGCGAGGGTTTGGAAGAGCTCTGCTCTGCACAGAGGGAATTTTTGCATTTTTAATTTCAACACTAGTGGTCTCGGAGCTGGAGAAAGGGGTTTGGAAAGCCTCCCTGCCTCTCAGGCAGGACAAAGGCACGCACGAGCAGTGACGGACGCTTTTAAAGCGCACTTCGGAGGCGCTGGGGAGGAAAGCTTCAGTGGAGCCCTTTCGGGTCCCGCAGATGAGGTCGTAACACTCAGCACTTAGACGATGCTTCGCCGGTTCCAGGGGACGCTGCCAACTCGTCCCCACCCACACCGGGGCTGCTGCGGTCACGCAGGGACAGGGTCCTCAAGCACCCAAACGCACGGCACGGCAGTGCAGGTCGCCTTAGCACGCACCTGGCGGGAGGGTGCCGGTGCCTGCCCGTGCCGCAGCCGGGCACCAACGCGGTGCAGAAGGCACCGGCCGCAGCCTCGGGCAGCGGAGGAGGAGGAGGGCTGCTCCCGTTCGGTGCCGTGCGCACCGGGGCTCCCGCAGCCTTCCTCCCCCTGCCTGCCACCGCCAGCGCGTGTGCTGCCGGGGTGGCGAGGGGAAAAAAACCAGGGAAAGGGACGTGCAGGCACTGCTGCGGGGGACGCAGCCCCCCCGGGTTTCACAGCATCTTGCAGCTGTGCCGCAGGCAGCAGCCGGCTCTGGACAGACCGCGTGGGGATGGATGTGCCCTCCTGCCCGCGGCGCCGGGTGCGATGCCATCGCTCCCCGGTGCGGCCGCTCACCTCCCTGCCCGGCTCTGACGCACGCACCCTGCGGGGGGGAAACCTCCCGGGACCGGCAGGAACACGCACGGCTCTGGAGACCGTTTCCGCTCCCTGGCCGGTGCCAGGGGACGGGTGGACGTCCGCGCAGAGCCGTGCGGCAATTGCTCTCAGCTGTGCGATAGGGCCTGCCCGGGCGCCGAGCAATTTTCCAGCACATTTTTGCTCTGTGAAGTCACAGGTAGCTCCGGGATGCGCACGCCTGCCCTGGTCTGCCAGTTCGGGGGACGGGGCGACGGGCAGCAGCTCCTCTCTGGAGCCACCCCCGTGGGACTGGCTGCAAGCCACAGGCTCTTGCCCCAGCCCTGGGCACCGCAGCTCCGCTCCTCGCCCCTGGTGCAGCCCAGCCCCTGCCTTCAGCCCCTGGCACCGGCTTCTTTCGGCATTTGCACGGCTGCCCAGAAGGGGGTGGTGGCAGGAGCGCACCGCCACAGGGGCTGGGCAGGCAGCGACGAGGTGACCGGGGACCGAAGCAGCCTGGCACGGGCACCAGGACACCCCCAGGGGGCTCCATCGCCCCCAGCCCCGTGTGTGCGACCAACCCGCGGCCACGGGCACGGCTGCCAGCCCGGAGGCAGAGCTGGGAGCAGGGAAACGGAACAGACGAGGTGCAAGCAGGCGAAGGGACCGAGAGCTGGGAGACCCCTGCTGCGAGGGCGGCGACCCCCAGACCTCTCCGCTCGCGATGCCCAGAGGCTGTCGGCTCGACACGGGGGCACACTTCAGCCTCTGGCCAGGAACCAAGCTGGGGCGTCCCACGGCGGTGCTGCCCTGCGCTCCGACAGCGCCCGAGCTGAGGCTGGGAGCCACCAGCGCCCGCCACCTTCCTCGCCTCGAGGCAGAAATGCTCATCGAAACCACCCTGCTGGAGACAGGAGCTAATGAGGCACGACGAGTGTTTAATTTAGCACAAACAAAGCTCTGCTGAAGGCGGCTCTGCGCCGCGCTACCTGTGCCCGCTGCCAGCCCGCAGAGCCCTGGCACCGCGTCTCCCGCGGCAGCAGAGCTCTGCACGCCAGCACAAAGTCAACCCACAGCATGCCGCCCCGCCTCGCGCACCCGGCAGCGAACGCTGCCTCCGAC
The DNA here is from genome assembly GCF_964034855.1 of Anser brachyrhynchus. Taxonomy (NCBI): domain Eukaryota; kingdom Metazoa; phylum Chordata; class Aves; order Anseriformes; family Anatidae; genus Anser; species Anser brachyrhynchus. Next base: position 161,054,891 of record NC_137695.1, on the reverse strand, counting down.
GCGGTCCTGGCGAGGCGAGCTTCACCCAGGGGGTGCAGACGGGGGTACCACAGCCCCCAGGTCGCTCCCGGTGCCGCACGCTGCATCGCCCCTGCACGTCTGCTCCTTGTCACGCTCCGGAGGGGACCGGGGACACCAAACACCGGCAGCAGCCCGGCACGGAGCCGCCGCCAGCCCCGCTGCCGGTTCCTGCCCCTCGCAGCCGTGCCCTGGCTCAGCCCCGAGCTCCCCAGGCAACCGCGCTGCCTGGCAGTGACCAAAGAGTTCCGCCGGCCTCGTGGCACGCCGGCACCTGGCAGCCCAGAGCACGGGGCTCTGCCGACCCTGTCTGCCCCCAGCCCAGCTTGTCCCCACGTCCCCTCCCGGCTCCCAGCCCAGCCTCTGCTGGCCCGCCGTGGCTGAAACACCCGACCTCAGCCACGGGTGGGTGTGCAGAGGCTCAGCCTGGCGCCCTCGCCCCGGGAGCCCTGGGGAGACGTGGACCGGGCAGCTCGGGGCGCGAGGTCCCCGATGCAGGACGCACAGCCCCCGGTGTCCCCGCACGCTGCTGTGCCCGGGACGGGAGCCTGCACGTGGCTGCAGCCGCTGCTGCTCCCAATCGCTTCCATACACCTCCCCTGGCCCCCGCGCCCCCGCCCCGCGGCAACGCGTGCAGCTGGCGGGCTATTAAAATAATGCAGGTGAAAATTATAGGTTAGCTAGTAAAGCCTTAAAGAGGTCCCCGAGAAGAAAGGAAAGGGGTCTTTAAACACACCTTCCTGGGGAAGCAGGCCTGCCTGGGGCGTGCGGCAGCCCCCGAGCAGCCGGGCTGCCCAGCTGCAGGGGCCGGAGAGCTCGGGCACCCCCCGGCCCCTCGCCCGGCCCCCCCAGGGCTCGCAGCGCCCCGCTTCCCCACACCTCTGAGGCTCGGCCCCGCACCCCGCGGCAGTGCGTGCCCCGATGCCTGCCCGGGTGGGACCCACTGGGCCCCACGATGCGCCCTGGGGGCTGCTCCTGCCCCAGCCCCACCGCAGCTCAGCGTTAGGAGCACGGAGCCGAGGTGCGCGGTGCCAGCAGGCCGGCAGGGAGGAGCTGCAGCTCCTCGGGCGCAGGCAGGGCCAGATGCAGCAGCACCGCGGGGCATCGCCTGTCCCCTTGGGCCTGAACGCCTCGGGGCAGACGGAGACTCGTCCGCCTCTTTGCCACGAGTGGGAAAGGACAAAGAGAGGAAGCAGCCCCTTGCTGTAAGGAGCTGTCTCCAGAAACCTGCCCTCCGGGGAGAAACCTCGCCACCCCCGCACGCTCCCAGGCCCGATTGGCTTCAGCTCCCACCCGTTCATCTCCCGCACCCACCAGGAAGGGAAAAACGGCTCCAGAAAATCAGGGGGATGCTGCACGCTGCGCCCAGCCGAGAGCCATCCTGGGGGAACCGCAGGGCACACGGGAGCCGGGATCAAGGATTTGGGGTGTCAGGTGAGACCGCAGCCTGCCAGCACACGAGGATTTACACGCGGGGTTCAGGAAAGCAGAGCCGGGTCTCGCCAGCCCCGGGGACCGCTCCAGATGCGGGAACCGCAGTGCCCGGCCCGACGGGCCCTGCTTCCTCCTTGCCCCACAGCCCAGCGAGACGGGGAGAGCTGCGCCACGGGGATGTCTCCTCGTGCAGGCACGCACTAACTGCTTACCAGGCTCAGCCCTGGCCCCGGGGGGTGAGTGAAAGGGGCAGAGAAGGAAGAGAAGGAAGCCCAGAGGTGCCGCGCGCACCCCCAGGCACGGCAGGACGCGAATGCCCCAGCTCGGCTCCGGGGGGGATCGGTTTCCCCGGCCATTCCGCATGGCTGCGGGGCTCCGGGGAGCTCTGAGAACAGGAAGCCAGCGGTGTAATTTTGAAGGAAATTCTCAAAGCCAAGCCATTAAGGGCTAAAAAGCGGGCTGCATCCAATTCGATCGGAACGGAGCAAAATAAAAACCATCGTAATGGCAGGTTCAATATTGAGAGTAACCCAATTCCAGATTTCCTCCTCTTAATCCTGCAGGAACCCGCAGATGGCTGGGGGAGGGGGCCGTGCCCGCCCAGGCGCGCGGGGCCGTGCTGCCGCCATGCTCGTGCCCCCCGCACGTCCCCGGGGCCCGGAGGAGGCACGGCGAGGAGGCACGGCACCGCGCGCCTGCCCCGAGGCCGAGCTCCGCGCTCACCGGCACATCTCCGCCACTCGTGGCACGGAGCGGTGTGACCGTGCTGGGTCCCCCGGCACGAACGAGTGGGGCTGTGCCTCCGCAGCCCCTTCCCAAATGCCCATGGGTGCCCCAGGACCTGGACGAAGCTTTCAGAAGGTGTAACGGGGGGGGGGGGGGGGGGGGGGGGGGGGGCAGTCACCGCTCAGCCGGCGCCGCAAACCAGAAGCACTCGGCGCGACCACCTCGCTGCGGGCCGTGCTCGGCGTCACGTCGGTGCCCTGGGATTTGGGGCCGGTGCTGCAGCCCTGGCTCTCGGCCTGGACACCGCGTCCCCCCCGCCTTGCTGGGGGAGCCGCGTGTCGGGCCGGGCTGGGGACGTGGGGGCAAACGCGGGGAGCGCGGCTCTGCCCGCGGCGAGCACGGAGCCGTCCCGGCCGCCCCGACCGCCGGGCGCCGCGCTGCCCGCCCCCGGAGGGTCCCGCGGCCACCGCCGCTGAAAGCCTGGCCCGGGCGAGCCCCCTGCTCGCAACTACCTGTCCCCAGGCCGGGGGAATGAGCTGCTGCGCTCCCCACATGATCCATCACAAGGTGCTCCCTGCCTGCAGCCCTGCTTAGCACCTGCGCGGCTGCCAGGAAACACATGTGACCCCGCCGGGCGGGCTCGGCAGCCCCTTTCTTCCTCTGATTTAGTTGCTGCGAGCTGCTCCCCGCCCTCCCCCTCGCTCCCGATGCTTGCCAGCTGGGATCCCCGCTCCCCCGGCAGGGCAGGTGCCGCCCGAGCCCCCCGGCCCGGCGGGGAGGGAGCCGCGGGCGGGGACCCCCCCGGTGCCGGTGAGCCGGGCCCCCTGCGCCCCGCTCCGCTGCCGTGGCTCGGGCGCAGCCGCGCTCCCCGAGCGGGGTCGGCCGGCGGCCCCGGTGCGTCCCCGGCCCCGGCAGCGGGCGCGAGCCCCCTCGGCCGCCCCCGCCCCCTCCCCAGGCAGCTCCAGCTGTCAATGGCTCAGATTGGAAGTGCAGGTACGGTGCTGGCGCCCTGCCCGTCTCCCCTGTGTCTGTCTGGTGAAAGAGGAAGCCAGTCCACCTCTGGAATCCTTCACTCTCTCCTCGTTCCTGCTCTCCCCGCGTCTCCCCCGGGGATTCGGGGTCAGCCGCTCTCTCTCGGTCTCTCTTTTTTCCCCTGCCCCTATCGGATTACAATGCGTGCAGTGTTCGCTCCAAATCCCCCACTGCACGTTAATTCTGTTCCTCTGTCTCTAACTACCAAACTGCTTTCCTGTGCCTCCTGTCTTTCCATTCCTCCTCCGCTATTTTTTATCTCTGACAAATAGAGCACGTCAGCTCCAATTGGAGCGAGCGGGACGGGGACGGGGGAGCAGCCAGGAGCCGCCGAGGGGGCAGGCGGGGAGGGAGCCCGGCCAGGGCAGGGCCGCCAGAGCCCGCACCAGCGGTGCCGGGCGGCAGAGACGCGCGGGTGCCCGGCTCCATCGCCCGAATCCCAGTCGCTTCCAGTGCTCCGAGGAGGTGCCCCGGAGCTCGGAGACGGGCCCTGGGTCCGGAGGCCACCTGAAGCAGCTGGGACCTCCCACGCGAGCCACCAGCCCCTGCCTCAGTTTCCCCCTTAGCGCACACGGTTGGCTCCCCTCCACAGGCTGGGATGCTGCCCAGGAGCACGGGGCGAGGCTGCTGGGACGGCTTTGTGCCGAGCTCTTTGCTCCTGCCCAGCGCCGGGCCAGAAGCGGGACGTACGGACTGCCAGCACTCCGTGATTAGACAGACGGGCCCAGGCCGTCGCTCCTCCTAGAACCAGCCGCCTCCCGCTAAAGGCAGGGCAGCAGCGGCACCGCTGCAGCCGAGCCCCACGGCCTCCCTGCCCAGGAGGCACCGGTGCTGAGACCCCCCTGGTCTCCTTCCCCAGGAGGCAGTGGTGCTGAACCCCCCCACCGCGTCCTGCACCGCAGCCTGGGGACCCGGCCGGCCACCGGGCAGCAGCCCCGGTGCGTGCCCGTGCCTCAGGGCGCTGCCGGCACTCGCGGTGCAGGGGAGGAAGCCAGGAGCATCCCGGCCCCGGCCTCCCCGGGGACAGAGGATGGGGAAGGAGCGAGGGAGGAGGCACGGACCAGAGGAGGGGGCGGCAGGACCTCGCCCCGTGCCCTCCTCCTGCGACGCGGGGCTGCGGCAGCCCCCTGCCCCGCAGCGAGGGGCACGGCGGGGTCGGAGGGTGCGGGGCTGGGAATCCCCGCACCGCGCGCAGGAACCGCGGAGCAGTTAACGAGGGGAAAGCGCTCGCGGCTTCCTCCGCTCGGGGCCAGGCGGCGCCTCCCCCATCGCAGCCCTCCCCAGGAGCCGTGTTTGCCTCGTGAGCCGCTGTCAGCGGCCTCCCTGGCACTCCCTGGGCAGGACGGGGAGGTGGCACCGTCCCGGCCCCCCGGGGCAGAGGGGACCCTAGCAAGGTGGGGAGGGGCAGGCACAAAGGGCAAGGACGAGGGAGGCCGGCGGTGCCCGCTGTCAGGCAGGAGGGCACACGAAGAGCAGGTGAATTCCGCCCGAACACCAGGAAACGCTTTCTTGCTACGAGGGCGGCCCCGCTCCGCTGCAGGTTGCTCAGGGCGGCTGTGGGGTCTCCGTCGCTGGAGAGGTTCAGAACCCAGCGGGACGCGGCCCTGGGCGGCCGGCTCCAGCGGGACCAGGGCAGTGCGTGCTCCCTGCCAGCCTCAGCCCCCCCGGGGGTCAGTGCAGGGTACGGACCCACAGCCCCCCCAGAGAGACCCCCCGAGCACTGCCAAAGGCAACGCAGAGGGCAACCACTAGGCTTCAGAGCCAACAGGCTCACAGGACAGCGGGCAGCCCGGGACTTGCCGCATCCGCACAGCCCTGGGAGCACAGCCGAGATCCGCTCCGTGCCCGCCACGCGCCAGGGCCACGCGTGTCCCCGATCAGCACCGCCCGGGGCGCGGGCTCAGCACCTCCGCGGGCAGCTCCCCTCTGCGCCAGGTGCTCTGGGCCGTCCCGGCCGTCCCGCTCTCGCCAGCCGCACTTGTCACGAGGGGAGGCAGGGAAGCGGCTGTCGGCAGGTAACGGCACCCGTCCCCGTCCCCCCCCCACCTCGCAGCCCATCTTCCACACCAGGAGGCCGCGGGGACAGCACGGAGCCCGTGGTGGTGGTGGCTGCAGGTCCCGGGACCGGCCGCGCTCACGCCTCTGCCTGCTGCCAGCGGCCGCGCGGGGGCCGGTCTCCCCCCCCCCCCCGCCACCTCCGATCTTTCCGTGCTGATTTACTGCCCACAGAAAAAGTTTCCCTCTTCGAATCCAAGATTCCTTGCGTTTTGGCTCCTGCTCCCGCAAACCCGAATCAACTGTTAATTTTGGCAAGTCCCGCTCCGTGCTCTGACCGTGGTTGGACTTTTCCATTCTCAACACCTTGGGGGCTGCTCCGGGGGGGGGCACAGGCATTCCCCCTCTCCCTGGGCACTCTGCCCTCCGCGGCACAGACACGGACCGGGAGGACACGGGGGCTGACCCCGCGCAGCCGGGGGAGACCCGGAGCCGCCGCTGCCCGGCCCGGTGCCCACGGGGACGCTGTCGGGGAGGTCCCACACCGCGGGTCCACGGAGATCCTGCAGCAGCGCCGGGGCGGGAGAAACCCCACGGAGCAGAGGAACCTGCTGCAGGGGGACTGTGGTTACGTGGGCTTGGGAGCTGCCCCGTGAACGTGTCCAGCACCGGCAGAAGGCACGGGGCCGGGGGCCACGGCCGGCACGGTGCTCAGTAGGGGCCGGCGCCCCTGGAGGGGCTGCCTCGGCCCCCGCCGGGTGCCAAATCCTGGCGCTGGCCTGCGCGCACGCTCCCCTCCCCGCGGCCAAGAGCTGCCTTATAAAGGAGCCGCCCACATCTCGCTTCTGTGCAGAGCAGGCCCAGCTCGTTAAAGATTACGAGATGTAAAGGCAGAGCACAGGCCCCCTGCCTCGGCGCCTTCCCAAGCAGGGCAAGGGGGGGCGGGGAGGGGGGGGGACGGGGCCACGGGCCTGGGCAGCGGCCTCCTGGGATGCGCGGCCCCCTCCCACCGCTCCCCACCTGCGGAGCGTGCGCTTCCCGCTGGGATCGATGGATTCCCCCTTCCTGGCGGGCTCAGGGACGCCCCCGCTGCCCCTTACGCCGCTGGGGAAGGGAACGAGCCAGGCGCTCGCGGGCTCCGTCCCCCAGCTGCTTTTCATCGTGCCCAGGACCCCCCCGGGACCCCCTCTCCCGGCCATCTGGGAGCAGAGCTCGGCGCGGATGAAAGGAAACGCCGCGTGAGCCCTGCCCGCGGTGACGGGCGGTGGGTCTGGCACCTGCACCCCCCGGCCCCCCCCGCCCACGGAAGGATCAGCCCGCGCAGCGGGAGCAGCACGCGATCCAGCCCCGCTGCTCCCCGGGACCTGCCAGAAAGAAAGAGCAGAGTCTTCCATGTCAGCATTCCTCCTGCTAAGGAAAACACGGCCCCTTCCCCTGAAGAGCCCATTAAAGGCAGATTTCCTGCCGGGCGCCGGGGGCGGGGGGCAGAGGGAGGACCCGGGACGCGCGGCACGGTGACCGCCGGCCCCGAGCGAGCCCTGCCGGGATGCGCGGCTCCTTCCCGCCTCGAGGGGATGCTCCGCACGGTGACAGGGCTCCGGCGCCGGCTCCAGCTCCTTCTGCGTGGCATGAACCCAGAGAAGCCGCTCCGGGGGCTGCAGTACTACAGGCGAAGCACGCGCACCCCAGAGGGCACAAGGTGCCATTTTCCTGCTCTCCTCGCTGCAGGAGGCAGCAGCCCTGCCCCGACGGCCCCCCAGAACTGCCCGCCCCAGCTCCGGCCGCAGAGGGGAGGCTTTCCCTTGGCGATTCCCTTTCAGTGAAGAAGCAAATCCCACAGGCCCTGAGCACCGCAGCCGGGGCGGCCTCGTGCCTGGCTGGCTCTCGGCACGAGCCCCGCAGCCTCCTGCACGCACCAGACCCCGCTCCTGTCACCGGCACCCACGTCCCTACGCCCCAGGGGGGCCTTTCCAGTGGCTTGGCCTTCACGAGGCCGCTCGTGGAGGGCTGAGCCCACAGCCAGGAGGACGCCGGGGAGGTGGGAGATGACCTTTGGGGTCCCCTCCGCCCCGAGCCGCTCCAGGATGCGACTGCACGACGCGGGGAGCTCCGGCCCCTCGCAGCTGCACCGGTCGCTGCCCCCGGCCCCCCACAGCGCAGGGCGCCTCTGCCTCCCACCAGCCTCGTCCCTAAGCACAAAGCGAGACAGGTTTTAACGACCCCGGGTCATTAAGGCAGCATTCCTGCAAAGCCAGCGCTCGGCGCATCGCCTCCCCCTCCTGCCACCCGAGCCGGGCTCCGGAAGGAGGCCTGGCCCGAGCCGAGCCGTGCGGGAGGACGCGCTCCTGGGAGCAGACGGACTCGCTCCCCGGCGAAACAAATGCCTGAGCGTCACCCACATCCCTGCGCCGGAGCAGCGCGTAATGGGAAAACCCGATGTGGTAGGAAAACCTGACGCTGGGAGAGGAAAGAGACGGGACGCACGCGAGCGGGGGCCGGACAGTGGAAAGGGGGCGCAGGGCTGGTGTGCCCCCCCCTGAGCCCTGGGGGACGTGGGGCCCGACCCCAGCCCAGGGCGGCAGCGGGCCCGCCGGGGAGCCGTGGCCGTGAGCGAGTTTCAGGATAGGGCCGGAGCGGGGCGAGGCGCCCTCGTGAACAAAGAGGGATTGCCGTGGGGCTCAGGGGCTGCGAGCACGAGCCCCTCGGCCAGAGCGCGCCGTGCAGCTGGGGTGGGACGCCGAGGGGAGCGGGGACGCCGGGGGGAGCGGGGGCTGCGGCCAAGGCTTCTGGCAGCCAGCGCTTCGGTAGCCAGCAGAAGCCGTTAGCGGCGCTTGGCCGCGGAGCAAAGCGACGCGTGGTTCCCGGACGCACAAACAGGCGCTCGGCAGCGGCTCCGCACGCTCTCCGGTTACAGCCCAGCCCCGGGGGCGAGCGCCGGCACCGGACGCGGCTTCCGATCGCGCCTGGGCCCCGCGGCGCGGCTGCTGAGGGGCAGGGGGACCCGCGCCCACCGGGCTCCGCGCCTGCGCCTGGGGAAGGACGTCCCCGAGGGCTGCGGAGACCCAGAGCTCGCTCCCGAGGCAGCTCCTGCCCCGCGTGTGAGCCAGCACCGCCGACAGCAGGCACCTGCCTCTCCGGGGTGTCCGCCTGCGTCCCCAGACTGGTGTCACAGCGGCCACGCCGGCTGACCCAGCACCCGGTCTGGCTGCAGATTCCCCTGCAGGCTCCCCGAAAGCCGGGTTGCTCCTGGAAGCCCAGCGGGCGCTGACTGCGCCCCGTCAGATCACCCTGGGCCGGGCAGCCCCTCCAGCCCCGCCGAGCTCCAGAACCTTATCCCCGCTCCAGGGGAAAAAAAGCCCACGCTGTGTATTGGGATGAAGCGAGAGCCAGCCCGGCAGCGTAAGGGAAAGGCCCCAGAGAGGCGTGCCCGTGGTGCTGAGCATGCAGGAGCACGCGGTGACACACGCGTGTGCCAGGCGCACCAGAGGTGCCCGGCGTGCGGCCCCCTGCCCTGCGCCACCGGCAGCGACACGAGCGGGGCACCCCTGGAGCAGAGGCTTCACCTCAAGGGCTGGACCTGGGCAAAAGCCCTAAGGAAGGAAACCAACCGGCTCCTTGCTGCGGGTTGCTCCTTCCCTTGGGGCCGGCAGCTGGAGGGAAGTGAAAAGCCCCGCAGGGAAGGGCTCCGGCTCTGTGACCCTGGGAGAAGGAGGCTCCGACCGAAGGGCACGTCAGCCTCGCCCCCACGACGGCAGTGGGGTGCTGTGGTGGGGTTGCCGGTGCCCGCAAGGACACGTCCACCCTCCCGTGCCCCCGCGGGGCCAGCTCTGCCCCTTTCTGCTCTCTGACACCGTCTGTCTGCCCTGGGCTTGGCGACCCCCAGACAACAGGGCCTGCCCCATGGCCATCCTCGCGGCTGTGCGGCTCCCCAGGGGTCCCGCTGAGGCCTCCCAGCACCCTAAGCCAGGCGCCGCGGGAGACAAGGGGGCTGGCTTGGGCACAGGGCCCAGAGGGAAGGGACCTTTGGGAGCAGCCCCCATCTCCATCCCCTGCTCGCCAGCACCGCAGGCCCAGAGCTGAACCCAGCGCTCCAGCTGCAGCCCCCCAGCCCTCCCTCCTTGAGGCCAAACCCCCCGACGGAGACCCGGGGACAGCCTCCTGCACGCCCGCTGCTGGCCCCTCTCCTCCCTCCGAGCGCAGCCCCGGCACAGGAGCCCCCGTCCAGCCGCGGGGCAAGCGGAGCAGAGGCAGAGGAGGCTGCTCCGAGGCTCTCTCTCACCACCAGCCCGCGTTCCCCTGGGCAGCAAACCACCCGCCTGGGGTGGTGCCGCATCCGTGCTGCCGCAGCCGGCACGCGCTGGGCTGCGCCGTGCCCCCTACCCAATTAGCAAGGCGTCATTTAATTAGCACGGCTCCACCCGCCACGTGGGTTAGGAAGGAGCTGTGAGGCAGGTGCAGGATGAGCGCGAAGCCGCGCGGCACCAGTGTGCGCGTCCTCCCGGCCGGCCACGAGGCCACCGCCGCCCGCCGCCACCGCCGCCACCGCCGCCCGCTCCGGCCTCGCTCCGCGCTGCGGGAGGAAGCTCGATCGCTTCGACAGCCTCGTCGGTGCTGGCAGGCACCGGCCCGCTCGCTATCTTCCAGAGGTTTGCGAAGGGGCTGATTATTTTGTTCCAGAGTTTTTCCAGGAATTGCAGCGAAGCCGAGCGGTGTTTTTTTGGACGAGCTGTGCTACTGGATAGGGAGAGACGAAAAAAAATCTGCCAGCGGGGCCAGCCTGCGAGAGAACCGTGAGCGACAGGAGGAGGAGCAGGGCCAGGACCACGGGGCCAGGACCACGGAGCCAGGTCGGCAGGGCCAGGACCATGGGCTGGCACCAGGCACGGCGGATCCGTTGGAAGGGCTCTGCCCAGGCCCAGGCACGGCAGCCCCTGCCCGCCGGGCGCTCGAGCCAGAGCGTTCCCCGAGCATCTCCTGCCCTCCGAGGGCCAGATCGCCTGCGAGCAGGCCCAGAGACCTCGGCTGACGGCAAAGGGGAGAAACTTCTGGTCCCAGGGACAGCCAAGAAGGGGCGAGGAGCCAGGGGAGCCTCAGCACCGCGGCAGCGATGGGAAAAGGAGGTGCAGGATTCGTGCATTAAGGCCCTGTGCCCGCCTCGCCCCTTCCCCAGCGCCATGGGCCCAGCTCGCGGCGCTGCTCCCTCCTCGCCTGCACGCTGCCGAACTGCGCCGCCTGCTGAGCGCCACTCTCCTGCCTCCCCCCGGGCGATGTTAGGAATTTACAGACTGACCTGGCCGGTCTGGAGCGGGGGGTCTTAACTCAACAGGCACCCACAAATCCCCCTCGCCGTGACCGGAGAGCAGCGCTGGGTGCCCGGCGCACGCTGCAGCCCTGGGTCCCGAGCAGTGCCCCGCGGTGAGCTGGGCGACTTCCACACCCTGCCCTCCGCCAGCCTCATGGCTGAAACCCCGACCCCACGAAACCAACCAGGCCAAGTTTTCGCTCAGGTGCTGCTAGCAGTGCCCCCGCAGCCCCTCCAGGCAGCGCGAGGAAGGAATCCCCGCCAGGGAGCAAGGCTGAGCAGCGCCTGGTTTTCTGTTTGTTTTGGTTTTCCTGCCTTCCTCACACTGGCTCCGAATTACTGGCTGTTTGGTGACGGTTGCTTTCTGCTTGGGAGTTCACCGTGCCTTTTTTCTTAAGTCACTAAAAGCCTTCCGAATGCACAACTCTCCGAAGGCAGAGTCCAAATACTTGTTTCCGTGCCCTGCTCGCCCCAGGCTGCCTGTCCAGGGTGCTCTTTGCAGGGTGCTGGTGCTGCCCTTCACTGCGTCGTGAGCCTCTCCCCCACAGCCCCGACTGCCCGGACGCTTCTCCTCTCCTGCCAGCCCGAGCATCTCCTTCCTGGCCTCCCGTCTCAGCGCTGGGTGCGCCCCGCTGACGTCTGTGCTGAGGAATCCCAGCGGTGCTCAGCCCCCGACCTCCCCTGGAGGGGGACACGTCGCTGTGCGAGGAGCCTCCCCTCTGCGGGCAGAAACCCGCGCTTCTGAGCGCTCCTAGGAAGCAGCCGCAGCAGACCCGGGAACCTTCCCAAATGTCCCCCTGACACCGCTGGCACAGCCGGGGTGAGAAAAGTGCCAGGCCGGTGCTGTGCTCACGGCCGCCCACCCGCACCGCCTGCTCCAGCACCGGGCACTGGGCAGATGGCGCGGGCAAAGCCGCAGTCGGGCAGCGGACACCGCAGCAACGAGCGCCGGATGAGCGGGAGACGCACGGCCCTGCCTGGGCGCGGGGTGAGGAGCGCCGGACGCATCCCCCAGGAGCAGAAAACGGCTTTGCAAAGCCTTCCCCGCCGGAGAGGTGCGGTGTGCCTGGTGGCAGCCGTCAGCAGGGGCAGCTCACGGGGCAGCAAACGCGCGCGGTGCGCCGCGGCTCGGGGAAGCGATCCCGGTGGCGGAGCGTCAGCCCCGGGCTCGCGCACCAACCCCCTCGGGTCCCTGAGCTGGCCACGCAGCCTCCTGCTTCCTCCGCACGTCCTCCGTACCCAGAGCGGAGCCGAGCCTAATGAGGTGGGACATTGGAACAGCGGCCAGCCATTCAGGGCTGGGGATGCTCGGGGTCCCCGCGCCCCAGCCCACGCCTGCGCCAGGCAGCACCTGCAGGCGGGGCGGCCGAGCGGTGCCCGCAGCCGTCCCGTCCCGTCCCACCCGCGGCAATGCCCGCGTGGCTGGAGCAGCGCCAGGCGGACGAGGCGCTCCTTCGGCAGGAGGCACGCTGCCGGCTGAACGCTAGCAGGATCCCTGGCTCCCTGCGGCGGAGGCTCCGCCAGCTCCGTCAGCGGAGAGGTGGGAGCCGCTCCAGCGGCGGGGGCGGCAAGAGCACGCTGCGCTTCGCCATCCTCGCCAGGAAGGGGAGCGGGCTGGCACGCCCCGCGCCAGGTGCCTGCGGCCGGAGCGCAGCACGAGCGGTGCGGGGATGGCAAGAACAGGCACAGGGCGCTGCGAGAGGCTTGGCGACATCGGGCACGGTGCAAACCCAGGCAGGCGAGCGCTGCTGAAGCGGGGCAGGGGACGCGGCAGGGGACGCGGCAGGGGACACCGCCAGCCCCCTCACCCGGTGCGGGACCGTGCCTGAGCTGCGTACGGGGAAATTGGTGCTCAGCCTCACCTGTCCTGCACCTGCGCGCAGGCTGATCCCTGCCTGCTGGAGCTGGTGGGTGCCCGGCACAACACCAGTGCCACGGACAGGCCCTCCCGTGGGAAGGGGCAGCGGTGCTGGGGACGGGGTCAGTGCCATCAGCCCCGCTGTAAGGCAGCTCTAACCCTGCCAAGCGTGAGCTCGCGCTGCTGCCTGGGTGCGCTGCCCGCCACCTGCGCCCAGCTCCGTGCCCGGCGTCACCCCACGAAGGTGCCGGCAGCCTTCGGGTGCCCGGGGGCAGAGGGGGGCAGAGGCAGGCGGGACGGAGGAGCCGGCTCGCAGGAGTCAGCTCCCGCAGAAGGACAGGCCGTAAGCTGAGACGCAGCCGAGCGCGCAGACCCAGCACGCAGAGGGGGAAAGTAAATGGAAAAAAAAAAAAAGAAGAAGAAAGAAAAAAAGAAAGAAAGAAAAGTTTCCACTCATCAGCCGAAAGTTGTTGTGGGTTTCTCGCTCTCCTTGGGTCAGAGACCTGATCGTTTAAATGCATTCGGTGATGTCATTCCTTCCAGAAGGAAAAAGCCTTTCCTGCCCCAACTGAGCTGCTTTACAAACGCTTTAAATATCAAGCTTGGGGCAGCCAAAAGACAGAGTAATTTACCTCTTTTTTCATGCCTGTATCAGCACCGGTTAATCGGTGGCTTTCCCTCGGCGCTGCACCAGCCCTGCCTGGACCTCGAACCCTCCTCGTCCCCCCCACGGAGACCCCCGGCAGCGGAGGCGCCCGTGCCACCGGCCACTTCCCCACGGCGAGCGCGAGGCCGGCGCAGCGCGGGGACACGCGGCGGTGCTGAGCCCTCGCTGGCAGCAGCGTGGGGAAGGGGCTGCCCCGGGCCTGGCAGCTCCAGCCGCGGTCCCCAGGCTCCGACACGCTGCGCACGGAAACTTTCCGTCCTGGCTGCGAGCACCAGAAACCCGAGCGAGTGCCCGAGCCGCTCGCAGCTGCCGAAGCTTCCCCCCGCGGGCCAGCCCTGCCTTCCTGCGGGGGCCCCGAGTGTCCCAGCAGGCGCGGAGCCGGCCCCGAATCCCTCCCTCCTCTTCCTCCAGAGCAGGACCGGGGCACGGGGCGCGAGGCGAGGCTCGGGCCCCTCCGACTCTGCCCAGCCTGCACGTAGCACACGAACCTGCAGCAGCTGAGGCCCCTACCGGAGCCCCTGCGCCGGCCTTCATCGGGAAACCCACGGGAAACCCACGGGCAGCGGGGATGAGCACCTCGGGTGGCCGCTGCTCTGCTGAAGGTGGGCTGGGGCCTGCTGGAGAGAAGACCCCGCAGCAGCCCAGACCCCGCAGCAGCCCTGCGGAGCCCCCCAGACCCCTGGCCAAGTGGGAGGAGAGGGGTCCCCGAGCCCCGTCCCCCGCCTCTCGCTGCTCCCACCCCGCCGCCCAGCGGCCCCGGCAGGGAGCAGAGCCCCGCGGGGTGCACAGCCCGGGGCCGAGCGTTGGTCCGTAGGGTGCCGCGAGCGCCAGTTTTATTTTAAAACGCCGCGGCTCCAGATGTTCTCTTTACTCGCGGCGGTATCTGCAGACCTCACGGTCTCAAAGCCTTTGGCACCACCGGCACCGCACGGCGACGCGGCCTGCAGCCAGCGCTGTGTAAGAGGATCCGCCCGCGCGGTGCGCGCCCCTCTCCTGCCACTGCGGTGTTAAACCCGACGCCTTTTCATCTCCTCCAATATCCCCTTGTGCTACCTTCTGCATCCTGTTATTGTGTCCTCTCAGACTCTGCTCCGGCTCCAAGCTACACAAACCTTGTCTTTCCACATCTCTTCATCTCCCGATTCCCCCCAGGCCTCCAATTAGCCCCGCTATCCATCTCTGGAGCTCTTTTTTCTCTCCCTACGTCTTTTCAAAACGGAATAATGGAAATGGGGCATGGCACTGCAGCTGGAGGACCTCACCGACGGGCTGGAACGGCGCTGTCAGTGCTTGCCTTCTCGCAGCCCATTTCCAACTCCTTCCCGCCGCCGAGCGCGGCAGCAGATGCTTGCACCGAGCACTTTCCAAGAACTCGGTTCCTGTGAGCGAGTGGCTGTTCGGGAGCCCCGCAGGCGCGAAGGAGCCCCCGCCACCCCCAGAGCCACCTCCTTCAGCGCAGGTAACGCGGGTGAGCTCTTCCCCAAAGCTCCCTGCCCTGCTCCCTTCTCAGTACCAACAAGCGCAGGGCGCCGCTGCTCCCGGGGACGGGCGCAGGCACGCTCTGCAGGGGGAACAGCAGCGCTAGCACGGGCCTTCCCCTCCGCAGAAAGGGGAAGGGACGTAAAAAGCGTGGATGCCAGCAGCACAACCACTCGACGCAGGGCAGCGGAGGCGGTTTGGGAACCGACTCCTGGGTGCGTCCCCGGGGTGGCTGCGGCCTGGGGGTGCCAGGCCCTCCCGGCCCCGCGCCGCCCCCAGCCCGCGCCCCGAACTCCTCGCCGCCTCCTCTCGCACCTCCGCGGGGCCGAGCACGCGCGGCCGCCCGGCCAGGCACGCTCGCGGGGGAGCGGCGAGCCGGGAGCATCTGCCGGAGCCAGGCAGGTCAGGAAGCGCACGCACGGCCGCGCACACACACACGGAGCGATGAGTTTAAGGAGCTGTCTGCCAGCAGCACATTCTGCAGGGTTTTTTCCTCTCTTGGCTAATCAGCTACTGAAAGAAGAGCTCCCTCGGCCCGGCCAGCGCTGCGCCCCCCGCCCGGCTCAGCTGCGCTGCGGAGGAGGGAAGTGGGCTTGGAACAGCCGCCGGCTCACCGAGGAGCACTCAACGCGCCTTCATTCATTATCCACTGACATATGGAATAGTCATTGTGGGAGGAAACAGAACCAAACAAAAGCCCCAAAACTGCTTCCTCCCAGCGAGGCCCTGACAGCCTCTGCAGCTCGCGGCCATTCATCTCCGCGCGGCCGAGCGCAGCGACGCCCGGGCTGCGCGGCGAGCGCCGGGGGAGCGCCGGGGGCCGGGCGGCGGGGACGGCCCCCGGCGGCACCGCCACGGCGGGCACGGACCCCGGGGGCTCCACCGGCGGGCACGGGGAGGCCCCGCGTGCGACACGGGCTCCCTACCCGCCCGGCCCGGCCAGGAAACCGATTTATTTTGTTGTGTCTCTTCTCTGAGCACACGGCAGAGACCGGCCGGGCGCGGGGCCAGGCTGAGCGCCGGCAGCTGCCAAGTGAGCGGGAGCACAGCTAGAAGAAATTTAGTCTGCGCTAAACACAGGGGCATAGCAGGTCTGAGCTATTATTCTTTATTAAAGAGCTCCCAAGCCCACGCACAGGCAGAGGGGAGCGAGCGCGAGCCCCGAGCCAGCGGCGGCGCTGAGTGACAGCCGGCGCAGCGGCAGCAGCGCGCCCTGGGGCACGGCCGTGCCGGCGGTGACACCGGATGTTTTCCCAACCACTGCTGCTTTCGGGAGCGATCCTGCGGGCGCTGAGCGCTGGGGCTGGCTGGGAGGTCGGCTGGGGCCACCGGAGCGTGGTCAGAGGTTGGCAGAGGGGAGCAGGGCGGGGGGCACCGTGCAGCTGGGGGACCCCCACGGCACCCCCGGCACCCACCTGCTCGGCAGGGAAATAGCGCCCGGGGACAGGCACACACCGGGGGCTCCCGGGCGGCCCCAGCACCGGAGCTGGCTGCAGGATGGACCGGCACGGGGTGGGGGTTCCCTGCCACCACCACTCAGAGCTGCCCGCGCTAAAGGTAACGCCCAGCTCTGAGGGAACCATGGTGGCGATGCAAAGGGGCAGGCAGGAGCACGCGGCACCGTCCCTACCCGATGTCACTACGTTTCTCGCGTGTTGCCCCCGGATAGCCGGCACCGATGACGGCAGGGATGACCCACGGGGATGACCGGCTCCGCAGGGTGCCCCGATGTGCCGTCCCCAAGGCAGCCGGCACCACGGTCACCCCAGCTCGGCGCCGTGAGAAGCTGGTCAGAGCCGCACCGCAAACCCCGAGGCTGCCGGGGGGGCCGCGGGGCTGTTTGCAGAGGGGTGGTCCCGAGCCCCCCAGCAGCAGCGACCGCAGGTGCAGGATGTGCTCCAGCCCCAGCCCCTGCTCACGTCGCAAAGCGACGCCGCTGCCTGCTTCGCGTGGTGCCGGGACAGGCTGCGCCCCGATGGCCCGGGGGGGCGGACGCACGCGTCCTTGGTGCCCTCGGGCGCGAGGTGCTAAGGCATCACGGCTCAGCCAGCCTTTAATTAGGAGGAGGCCACAAACTAATTAGGACAAAGGTACGAAGCAAGCTAGCTCCCAACAAAAAAGAACAAGAGAAAAAGAAAATCCGCAGCCCCCCCTCGCAGCGAGGAAGCGCTCTCCTGCTCCCCGCGCCCCCCATCCCGCGCGACAAAGCGGCCGAGCACAAAGCCCCCAGTGTGCGCATCCCGGCCGCAGGAAGCAGAAGCATCAGGGTTCTTCTGGAGGAGAGATAACTACAATTACAGAGAGGGCAGGGGGCTGGGAGCGGGGAACAAGGAACAAAGCCACTGGAAGCTGCTCTGATGTCAACAGGTTCTGAATCAGCGCTCCCCCCACGGGGGCCCTGAAACAGGACCAGCTGGGGAGAGAGAGACCTCGAATTCCTGCATGAAAGGGTTTTTTTCCTGGGTTATGCTGGAGACATTACACAAGTGTATGTTTTCTATAGTCATATATTTCCCCTCTCTCTAAATCTCTATTCCAGACCCGGGGGCAGGGACTGCCGGCAGCTCCAGCGCCAGCCCAGGTGGGCCTCCAACATCCAGCCCGCAAGGCCCCGGCGGGAGCAGCGCGGCCGCAGGCTCCCGCTCCTCCCCTCCCGTCCCCTGGGGCTGGCGCTGGAGCATCCCTCGGGGCTCCAGTACGCGCAAGCCACGGCCCTTTAACCATCCTGAATGCCCCGGAGCTGCCACCCTGGGGCTGGGTGCTCGGCCAAGAGCCCCGCTCACGTCCGCGCTCCGCAAATCCCCAGCCAACGTCCCCGCGGCTGCTCCCGGCCTGAGCGAGCTCCCGGTTTCGGCACCCGTCCCGGTAAGCTCCGAGGCTGCCCGGCACCTTTCAGGTGAGCCCACGTCCCCGGAACAAGGGCCGGATCCAAACACCCCCGCAGCCCTCGGCGATCGCTCCGTGCCGACCCCGGGGCTCTGCTGGAACAGCTGATTTGCGCCAGTCGCACTAATTGGTTTAGCAGACGATTAAGAGAGGCGGTGAGTTGTCTGGAACAACCGGACCCGAGGAGCGCTTTCTCGCCGAGATCCCGCTGCCTTCCAGGCAGGCAGCTTCCAGCCCTTCCCGACACGTCGACCCGAGGCCCTGCGGGCCGGGGGCCAGGCTGCCAGGCAGCCCGAGGAGCCCAGCAGAAAGCCACAGCTCCGGGTGGGCAGAGGGGGTGCGACCCTCAGGCAGGGTGGACGGGGTCTCTGCCCCCACAGGAGGCAGACCCGCCACCCCCTTTGGCTGCCCCAAGCACCAAGCCGCCGGCATTAGTGGCAAAGAGCGGTCGGGGCAATCCCCGTCCGGACGCAGCACCGTTTGACCACGCGCCCTCCCGTGAGTTTGCACCGAAGCCAGCAAGGAGAGGGAAATGCATCCCCCCTGTCTCACATCCCTATTGAAAACACCACCACCACCACAAAAAGCTTTGCAGCGGGTCCTACCTCTTCGTCCGAGCTGTCCTCCTCGTATTCGTCCTGGGCAAGCAGACGCTCCTCTTCGGTCAGGAAGGGACCGGCCTCCAGCTTCCTGGGAGCCCCTTTGACCTGAAAGGGAAACAAAGAGCTCGGTGAGTCCCAACACACGAACCTCTGCAGTGCCGCGCTCCCCGCAGCAGACGCCTTGGCTGGGCCACGAAGCCTGCATCTGCCCCCGGTGCCCCGTCGGGTGCCAGGTCCGAGGCCACCACGAGCGCCCCGTGCCGCATCCTGCGCGGCGCTGCGCACACGACCTCTCGCTCCCAGCTCCTCCGGGACGCCGCGTTAGAGGGAAGGAAGGAAGGAAAGAAAGGGCTCATTAAGCAGCGGGCGCTTCTGCTCGTCTGGGACTGCCAAGACAAAGTCAATCGCCTCTCTTCTGAGGACAGGTCGCCGGGGCAGCTCTGACAGCTTGCGGAATCGCATTCCCACTCCCCGGGCTCAAAACCTCTCCAAGTCCGCGGCTTCCACACCCCAGCCACCTTCCAGGCGGGCGGCCCCAGGCCGGACCCGCAGCGGGGACGGGTCTCAGGAGCACAGGCGGTGACAGGCCCCGTCCCCACCGACAGCCCCGGGTGAGGTCGGCGCGGGCAGTGCCCCCCGCTGAGCCCCAGGTCTGCTGCTCCCGAGCGCTCCCGGTGCGCACAGCCCCCGTCCGGCTGCAGGGGGTTATTCTGAGCCTGGCACGGGATTTATGGTCCCCGAGCCCCGCAAGGTGCCCGCCAGCCCCCTCCTCCTGCCCGCGGAGGTCTCTGCTGGCAGATCCCCGCCTCCCCAGCAGATCTCGGGGAGGACAGGCCCAGCGGGACCGCGCTCTCCACCTGGCAGGACAACACACGGGGGCTCCTGGCGCCCCCCACGAGGGCAGGCTTTCCCCAGCACCGTGCCCCACACCGAGGCCCGCACCCACTGCTGGGCTCCACCACGTTTGCGCTCAGGGCTCCAGAGCTGCTGGACGAAGCGTGCGCGATCGGGTGACGCACCAACGACCTCCGCAGCACGACCTGAAGTTACTGATGGGTTTCAAAGCGCTGAGCGCCGCTGGAGCCACTCCGAAGCCCAAACGCCTTTGGCAGAGAGCAGGGCAGGATGAGGCCGCGAGCACAGCCCCACGGTGGCAACGCCGGCGGGACGGAGACGGCCACGTGTGACACGCTGGGCCAGGCGCCCCCGTCCGCGGTCACCCGCGAGTCACCCGCAGGGCGCCGCGAGCAGCCCCTGTCCCCGGGGGACCCCCGCGCCCGCTCTGCGCCGGGACGGGGGCTCGGCCACCGCGGGGCCACGCGGCAGGGCCGAGGCAGGGCAGGGCGGTCAGACAGCGCCGGCCGCCAGGCTTCGCCCACTCGCTGACCCGCTGTGTGGGTGCCGAGCAAGCTGCAGATCCTTCCCTGGAAAAGAGATTCGCTCCCCCCCGCCCTTCGCCACTCGGGGCGGGGGTAGGGGGAGAAGGGGGACCCTGGCTAGATCGGGTTTACGGGAGGATTCAGAGAAATAATCGGAAAACCAGCCCCAGAAAACGTCCCCCGCGGGAGCAGTAAAGCCCGCGCAGTGTGTGATCACCTTCTGCTGGACGCGCAGACCCGCGCAGCTCCCCCGAGCCGCGGGGAGCGGGGTGGGAGAGAGCCTGGAAAATCCTGGGCCGGCAAGAGGATGAGATTACTGCAAAAACAAAAGGCTTTATTAAAAAATTTTTAAAAAGGGAGATTGGAGATAAGTTTTTTTCCAGGCTTTTGGCGCTCCGATGGCTCTGGACTTGAGTTTCCATCTCTCCCTCTCATTTCCCCCTCTCCCGCCACCGCGACGAGCGGGGAAGGATCCGGGGCTGCGAGCTGGGGCTGCGCTGCACGGCCCTGGGGCACCGAGGAGCCAGGAGGCGCCACGCAGCCGCCTGGCGCTGCCGGGGAGGCCTGCGGGCATCCTGGGCCCCGAGCTCCATCCGAGGACAGGCACCGAGGCAGCGCCCAGGCCTGGGACCTCCGCAGGGGTCTCACCCTGGCTGCTGCACCCCCAAAGCCAGCCCAGGGGCACCTACGGGCAGGTCCGGACCCTGCAGAAAAGCTTCGCCACGAGACCAAGGACGAGCCCAGCTAGGACATCGCCCCCACACCCAGCACCCTGCTAGGTTTGACCGAAGCCTGCCTGGGGCACACCGAGCCCGCCAAAGAGGCCGTTTTACCCCGAAGCAGGCAGGACTGCTACGGGGGGTTCAGGCACCAGGATCAGGCACCCACTCCTCTCACGGGCGTGCCCCGCGCCTCTCCGCTCTGCCCCGGTGCACGCAGGGCCTTTACCCACACCGCTCCTCGGCACCGCGCGAGCCGCCTTGCAGGCACGGGAGCGCCGCGACCGCTCCGCTCTGCAGCCCAGGCAGCCCCTGCAGCGGTGCTCGTTCCACCAGAGGGCGGCAAGCCGTGCCGCACACGCTGCCAAAATCCAGGAAAACCCCCCAAAATGCTCCCCCAGCACCCCACGCCATGGCCGGGGCTCAGGGACAGGGGCTGCCGGGGGTCCCCTGCCCCAGACCTGAGTGCTGGGCATCACCGACAGCCGTCACCGAGCCGCGTCCCCGCGGGTTTGGCCGCTGAACGGGGAGGTGGGCGGCAGCTGCCTGGTGTCAGCAGCCGGCCGGCTCCAGCAGCACCACCAGGGCTTGAGAACGCGTTCAGCCGGACGCGGGGTGACCGGGGAAGGAGGGACGAAGGCCCCACAATGAGACCCGCAGCCTCCTCCTGCCCAAACGCGCCCCGCGCGTGGATCGGCCACGGCTCCTGCGCCCACTGCCCCGGGTGAGTTCAACAGAAGAGCTCGGAGAAACCAGGAAGTGGGATCCCTGCGCTGAACCACGAGCAGAGGGGCAAGGAGCGGGAGGGCGCTGCCCACAGCCCCATCCACAGCGCCCCGTGCCACTGAACCTGAGCTGAAGGGTGGCCAGCAGCAGGCAGAGCAGGGGACACGAGCCCCGGCTGCCGCAGGAGCCTCACGGCACCGCTCGGGGCAGGTCGCAGCCGCCCGGCGCAGGGAGCAAACCCCACAAGGAGCACGTCACGCACCCGGCTGCCAAGAGCCACGGGCGGAGATGCAAAGGAGAGGCAGTCCTCTCGCCATAAGTTAGCACCAGTGGGAGAAAGGAAACGTGCGTTCGGGAGCACGAGCCCTTCCCAGGGCGCGACACGGGGGCAGCGCTGAAGCAGCCCTGCCTGCCCCAGGGCGCTGCCGCGGTCCGTGGCCGGATGAAGTGGTGTGAGGACGGACACCGGCCTTGGCACCGTCCCGCGATGCCCCGCGGGGACAGCCGGCGGCCGCGGGGCGCAGCCGTCCCTCACGGCCTTGCCAGCCATACAATACACCCCGGGGCGCGTTGACGGCCCCGCTGGACCCTCCTTTTCCTCCGCAGACCGAGGGTCACTGGAAGGTGGATGAACGCAGCAGGAGCTGCGTTGGCTCCGCTCCCCCCGCAGAGCCCTCGGCGCGCTCCCACGCAGTTCCCCCAGGTTCTGGAGAAGAGATCAGAAACTCCTGGCTTGCGATCTTCCAGCGGGAGGGGAGAGGTCCCCGCCGTGCCCGCGGTCCCAGCAGCCGCGGAGGGGAGCTCCCCGGCACCGGCACCGCAGCGGGGGGCTGAGGAAGGGGCACGCTGCAGCTGCGGGGACGGAGGTGGGGGGCGGCCAGCAGACGGGTGCCGGGCGGCCTTGGGAGCTGCGGCAACGTCTGCAGGCCGAAACGCCCGGCCCCAGCGTGGGCAGGAGAGGGGCTGCGAGGTTTCGCTCTCAGCTTTACCGGGTGCAGGATGCACACAGCGGGGGCGGGACCTGGATCCGCGGTGCCAAGCCCAGACCTCGCTGAGGTCGTGCGGTCGAGGTGGGGAAAGGCAGGCACCCGACACCCCCCCGTATCTCTTCCCGGCTACAGCAGGACGGCTCTCGGGCCCAGCGCTGCCAGGTGCCCCGCTCCCCCTGAGAAGCACCCTGTGAAGCTGCACCCCCGGCCTCACCCAAAACGACACCTGAAGGAGAGCGGGGGTCCGGCTTCCGAGAGCGCCAGGAACAGCAGCCCCGAACCCCAGCTCACTGCGCTGAGCGCTCGCTTGGGCTGCTCGCTGCGATCCGGCCTCCGCCTCCTCAACACGAGAACCCCGACCTGCAGCCGCTCCGGCGCCTCCGAACCAACTGCTGGCGGCTCAGGGACAAACGACACGCAGCACATGCAGGGCTCGTGAAGAAAGTGAAGATGGAGCGACGTTACTCCTCCTCGTGAGCGGGTCGTGGGCCCCGAGGAGCCCGTCAGACCGCTCTGGTGGCAGTTGTAGGGCCAAACACGGGTTTATCTCACTACCAGCCCTTGTGCCTTCAGGGGTTTCCATTCTCCAGCAACCTCTTGCAGGGGACAAAGGGGACCCGCACGCCGTCGCAGCGCCCTGCAGGTGAACACGGGTACGCCTCCGGTTTGAGCTCAGATGTGAGGGGATCCAAATCAGCACTTTCAGAAGAAGAGCAAGGACATGGTTCGTGCCGGGACCAGCCTCGGAGGACTCGTGCCAGGGTTTGTGCCGGGGCCAGCCTCGGAGGACCAGGACAGGGCAGCCCAGCCCGTGCTGGGGCCACAGCACAGAGCTGCAGCCTCTGGGAGATGTCACTGCTGGCGCCCAGGAGGAAGCCGGGCAGAAGTTCCCCGCGGGAGGCACCAAGGGCGCGGGGCAGGCACTGCCAGCAGGTCCTGCTGGCGGCCGGAGCCCAGGGGACCTCTCACGTCTCGAAGCCTTTGGTGGAGCAGATGCTGTCTTGTACCCCTCTAAAACGGGGAGGCAGAACCTGGGAGGCTTCAGAGGCTGCTGCTGGCCTCCTCCCGTCGCCCGGCTCCGCGCGCCCTGCCCTGCAGCACTGCCCTGCCATCGCTCCGACCGCTGCGTCGCCGCCAGCCGTACTCCTGCGGGGGCCGGGGCTGGGGGGGAGGTGGCTGCCAGGGCAAGGACTCGCCCTGAAAGTTCTCACCCTGCGGGCAACCATCGATTCGTTCCGTTTCACGGGGCTGGCAGAGCCGCTAACACCGCAGCCAGACGAAGCCCGGTGAGCGACGAGCGTCTCACTCCCGGAAACGCCGGCACTGGGGACCCCGAGACCCCACTGCCGCGGCGCGGTGGCAAGGCACCGCGGGCACCACGTGCCACGCAGCGGCGCTCGCCGTGCTGCCACGAGCTGCTGCCAGCACCGGCAGCCGTCTCCTTCCCCTCCGCGACTGCTGGCGGCGCATCCCAGGGGACAAGAGGCAAGGAGGCTCGGCAGAAACGGGGCCGCCACGAAGGAATTTGCTGGCTGCTTTGGGCCGGCGTGGCTGCTACGAGCACAAATTAACCCGGGAAGAGCAGAAGCAGCAACGCAGGGCTAGGGAACCGGTGCCGGAGGGGCTGCCCGGGTTAGGAAAGCAGCACGCCCCCACCTCAGCCCAGCCTTCAGCCGCCGGGGCCTGTCCCCAGGGTGCCGGGAGCGGAGCCGGGCAGCGCAGGGGCTGCCAAGGAAGAAAGCCCGGCTTGTCACGACGCTGGAAGCCATTAGGAGGAAATCTAACCCGACAAGGACAGCCTAATATTTACACAGCCCTGCGAGCGAGGGAGGCACCGAGCGCGGGGCTCGCAGCCCGCTGACAGGCAGCGGCCCCTCGTGCCCCGGGGCCCCGCACGGCTCTGCTTGGCACCACGCGGCTCGTGCTGGATTAACGCTGTGCCGGCACGCGGCTCGGTGTCCTGCTCTGCTCGGTCCTCAGCAGCGAGGCTGCCCTCGGTACCCCGTGGGGTTTTAAAGCCCCGCAGACAACACGTGTGGCACCGCAGCTCCCTGAACGCGTCCTCCTGCGGGGAGCAGCAGCTCGCCCCTGGGATCGCGAGGAGGAGCCCAGCTCCGGAGAGGGCCCTCAGCACCCAACATCCCCCCTGCTCGGGGGGTTCTGCACAGGGGCCAGCAGGACCCAAACGTTGTGGGCGTCGTCTGCAGAGCCTCCAGCCTTCCCTTCGCTTCTCCTGTCTGCTCAAACACAGCAGCGGCATGACAAAAACACAAAGCTCCCGCAGGAGCACACCCAAACATGGGGAGAGCAGCAACGCCCTGGACCCGAAGGGTCCCACCCGATGCAGAGCCACTGCTCGCGCCTCCCTGAGCTGAGACGGAACCGAGGATTCCTCAGCTGCCTGGATCCAGAGCTATTAAGGGTCAGAACCAGCGTCTGCTCCTCGTGCAGGGGGGGAGCATTGGGAAAACAGACGAGCCGTCACGACCTGCTCGCCAAGAGGTGCATCTGTGCCACAGCTGCAGCACCTGGGGCTGGCACTGACCTCCTGCCTGCTTCCAGCCGGGCCCGATGGTCTCGGAGGTCTTTGCCAACCCAAACGATTCCACGATTCTGTTCTGTGACGCTGGCAGCGGCCTCGGTGCCTGCAGCCAGCTCCTCCCGGAGCCCCGGACAGCCTCACCGCGGGCCACGATGCTGAGCCCCGCGGCAGCCTGACGAGGGGGGCTCCTCGCTGTCTGCCCTCCCAGCAGCACCGAGCAACACCCGCCTGCCTCCTTTCCCCTTCTCCCGTCCGCACGCGTCCCCTCCCATCGGTCCGTAAGCGTTCTGCTCGCCCGTGCTGCTCTCCCATGCGCGGTCCTGCAGCCCCTGGAGGACGCAGCCTGGGGAATCCTCCCCGAGCTCACTTCACTCGCTGGAAGAGACCCGGGACAGGCGCAAGCCCCACAGACGCTCCGGAGCCCGGTGCAGGCGGCACGCCGTGGCCGTGCCTGCGGAACGGAGCCGCTCAGCACCAGGCTGGGAACCCAACAGGAGGCTCCTGGGGCACCGCAGGCAAGGCACGAGGGGGCTGCAGCAACCGGGCATCCCCGGGGAGGTCCCGGGTTTAAACCCGCTCTGCAGCGGCTCCCGTGGGACCGACATCTGCAGTTTTGAAGGACGGGGACAGGGCAGCCGTCAGAGCCAGGACCACTGCACGCAGCAAAGCACGGGGCTGTGAGAACGAGGCCTGGGGCGAGCTCTGCTGCAGGCGGGCGGTCCTCACGCTGCCGGGCCAGGAGAGTGCTGCCAGGCTCGCGGGCGGCACCAGAGGGACGGCACGGGGCTGGTGATGGAGCCAAGTGCGACCGCCCAGCTCCAGAGGAGCTGCCAGGGGATCCCCGCTGTATTTGTGCCTCATCTCCCGACTGCGAGGCGCAGGAGGAGCCGGGGGCTGTCCCCGCCACACCTCGTAAGGGCAGCGCCGCGTTACGGCCGGCAGCTGCTTGGGGCACTCACACCGGTCCCCAACGGCGCGGGGCCGTGCTGCAGGGAGATGTGTGTCATCGCCAACAGGTTTGAAGCTTGGGGCTAAAAACCAACCAGAGTTCTGAGAACAAACTCAGCAAAGGCAGAGGAGTCAGGCCTCCGGGCAGCGCCGCTGGTCGGGTGCCTGTTCCCGGCCTACAAACCCGCCCCCAGCAGCGCCCCGAGCACCGAAGCACCGCGCCGGCCTGCTGACGGCAAGCCTTCGGGGCGAGCGCCACCCGCCCCGGGGCGCAGGGGGAGGCTGCCTGCGAGGAGCCAGCTCCCGGGGCTGAGCCCCCCCCGCCTCCCCCAGCACCTGAGGGGCGCAGCAGCGTCCCCGCTCCCCGGTGGGGAAGGCGGCTGGGAGGAGACCCTCAGCGGCAGCCCAAGGAAGGGCTCCGTGTCCGAGCACCCAGAGCCCACACTCCTTCCCGCAGCGCTTTCCTTCTCCGCCCCTGTGAGGAGGAATCCGCCGCTGCCGCGCTGCCAGGGGAGGGCCTTGTTCGGTGCCACCTGAAGACTTCGGCTCGCCCGCAGCTCTGGCCGTGCCACCGAGCACGCCCCTTCAGAGCGCAGCGAGCTAACCAAAATCCAAACAGCACTGGGGCTGTGGAGCCTCCTCCCTGGAGGTCCCCGAACCCGTCCGGACGTGGGGCTGGGACCAGCTGGGGGCCCTGGTGGGGCAGGGGGGGGGAACCGGGCGGACCTGAGGAGCCCCCGGCCTCGGCCGCTCCGGGATCCTGCGCTCCACCCGCGCACAGCGACCACTGGCACTGCATCCACGTGCCCTCCCTCAGCCCCGCGGGGTCTGCAGCCCCCCAGCCCGCACAGAGCACCGTGCCAACGGCCGGGGGAGCAGGAGGTGTCGCTGAGCCCCCCCCCCCACAGCCAGCTGAGTCCAGCCCCGAGCAGAGCCCACTGAGCTGTGCCAGCCAGCGGCCGCCAGGACTGAGGCGCCCGGTGCCCAGCCCGTGCCATGTGCACGTCTTTACGCACATGCTCTCCTCCCAGCCGCGCAGCAGCTGGCGCAGGTCTGAGCACAGAGCAGCAGCCAGGGAAGGACTCGAGGAGGCTTCGAAGGAGCCCTGCTGCTGGGAGGCTCCTGCCTGGAAACTCACCTCTGCTCTCCTGGGTCCCAAGCAACGTACAACCCTAAACCGCGCCTAGCTCCCGAAATGCTCGGGTCTCTCCGGAGAGCTGGCTGAAGTGCAGAAGCTTCCACGGCCACAACGCAGCCGCCTGCGAGCCGCTCCCTTGGGGCGTTATTCGGGGGCTTTAAAGCAGAGGGAAGCCCAGCTGCAGGGGGTGCAGGCGGCAGGATGGAGGCGGGGGCCGTCGCTGTGCCCCCCTGCAGGGCCCCTGAGCAGGACGGGCTCTGGAGGGGCCGAGTGCCCGGTACCCCCGCCTGGAGCAGCGACGCCCTGCGCGGGGCGCCCCCGGTGTCCCGGCACACACAGGAGGTGAGCACACGGCCGGCGCCCTCGAGGTCCTTCCCTGTGCCAAACCCCTCCGGGCGCTGCCGCGGGGGGAAACCCGGGTGGCCGGCAGCTGCACCTCCACCGCCCCTGCTCCGAACCGCCCGCGTGCGACCCAAAGCTCTCCTCGCAGGGCGCGAGGGCGCCCACGTCCAGCTGGGAGCCAGCACCGAGCAGAACGAGCGCCACGAGCCACAAAACTCGCGCGGTTTAGGGAGCCGCCTGCTCTGACAAGGCAGGCAGCACAACGGAGCCGAGCCGCGGCGGGGCCGGGTGGGCCGTGCGTCCCCAGCAGCTGCCGGAGGTGGCACGGGGACGGGGACAAGGAGCTGCGATGGGGACAGCCCAAAGGGGACTGGTGCTGAGCACTGAAGCCACAGCCCGAGGCCCTGCTGTGAAATCCCTGCAGAGGTCACGAGAGCTCCTGCTCCCACTCCAGGCCCCGGTAACGCCTCTACGCATCGCCCGGACAAACAGACAGACAGACACCGGAGAGCCGGGATGACAACGGGGCGCTTGCTGGTCCTAGGAACAACGCAGGGCGCAGCAGGATCGGGGACCTGCACGTTACGACAAATTCTGCCGTGCATTTTTCACCAATCTTTGCTCCTGCCTCTTCTGGAACTGAATGAGAGCGTGCCTTCAGGGCAATCAGAAAATAACGAAGGTGTCTGTGGGAGAAGCGCCGGTGACACAGGCTCCAGAAACGCCAAGAGCCAGGGGGGTTTCTCCTGCTCCCAGGCAGGGAGCGCAGCAGCGGCTCAGCAGTGCAGGGGCTGCCCCTGAGCGACTGCGGACAGGGCCAGGGCGCCCAGCGCCGTGAGCCCGCAGCGGGACATCGGGCCCCGCGCTCGCTTCGTGGCTCAATGTCCCCCTTCGTGGCTCGATGTCCCCCTGCCAACCCGGCTGCACCGCATGGCCCGCGGTGTGACAGCAGGGCAACGGCCCCGCTGGGAGCCTCCCGCAGCCCCGCAGGGCCACGGGCAGGGTCCTGCCAACCCCAAACCCAAACCCTGGCTGAGAACGGACGGACGGACAGTTGGACGGACAGACGCGAAGCAGCCCCGAGGGGCAGGACCTGGGGGGGCTCCGAGGCCCCCTTGGGACCCAGCGCGTTCAGAGGCTCCACCACCCGGCCCCCACCCCCGGCTCCTCTCCGTGCCTGGGCCCTGCCCCGGCTCCTGCCCCGCAGGCTACGAGCCAGGGGCAGCGGCACCGGGCCCAGGGGCCCCCAGGCACCTGCCTGTCCGTCTGTCCGTCTGTCTGTCCGTCCGTCTGTCTGTCCTCCTCCTCACGTGCACTGCGGGTGCTGGGGCAGCGCGGCATGAGGCCAAGGGGGCTTCCTCCTCCTCCTCCTCTTCTTCCTCCTCCTCCTCCTCCTCCCCCCCCCCCGTCCACTCCAGTCCCTTCCCCACCCTCGGTCAGGCCCAGCTCGGGCCCGCAGCCCTCCCCCACCGCTGCCCCGGCCCCAGCCCCGCTCCTCACCCGCGCCGCAGGGGCTGTGGTGCTGCCGGGCTCGTCCTCGTCCTCGTCCTCCTCATCTTCCTCCTCGTCGTCTTCCTCCTCGTCCTCTTCCTCATCCTCTTCCTCACTGCTCTCCTCCTCCTCCCGCTCGCTCTCCCCCCAGCTCTCGCTGCCGCTCCCCTCCCGCCCCCAGCCCTCGCTGTCCGCAGGCTCCGGCTCCTCCGCTCCGCGGCTCGGCGCCTCCCGGGGCTGCGGGGAGAGGGAAACGGGGGGGGGTCAGCGCCGGGCCCCGCGCACCGGCCCCGCGGCACCCCGGGACCCCCGGTAACCATAGCAACCCCCGGTAACCATGGTAACCCCCGGTAACCATAGCAACCCCCGGTAACCCCCCGGTAACCATGGTAACCCCCCGGTAACCCCCCCGGTAACCATGGTAACCCGGTAACCCCCGCCTCACCTCCGCCATGCCGGTGCCGCGTGCGCCGCCGCCGCGCTCCTCGTGCGCCGGGGTCAGAGGTCACGGCCCCGCCCCCAGCCGCCTCCTTCCGCCTTCCGGGGCCGGCCCCGCCTCCGGGGGGGTACCGGAGGGAGGGTACCGGAGGGAGGGTACCGGAGATGGGGGGGTACCGGGGAGGCCGCGCGGCGCGTGCCCGGCAGCTGCGGGGTCAGAGGGCAGAGGGCGCGCGGCCACACGCGCATGCGCCGCGATCAGCGGCCGCCTCCCGAGCCCTGCGCGCCGCGCATGCGCGCGGAGAGCCTGGCGGGGAGGCGGTGGCAGAGCGCATGCGCAGTCCGCGCCGGAGGGCGGGGGCCTGGCGGAGAAACGCCGTGGGCGGGGCGGCGGGCGGCGGGCGCGCATGCGCAGCTCCTCCCCCCGCCTCGCCGTGGCGGGCGGCGGGGCGGGGGCGTGCCCCGCGGGGCGGGGGCGGGGCGGTGCCGCGCATGCGCGCGGGCTCCCCGCGCGGGGGGCTCGTCCCGGCGGCGTCCCAAGATGGCGGCGGCCATGCAGGGCCCCGCGGGCGGCGCTGCGCAGGCGGCGGCCGGGCCCCGCGGCGGCGGCGGGCGGCGGCGGCTCTGAGCCCCTCGAGGCCGGGCCCCGAGGGCGCAGCGGCCATGGAGGGCCCCGGCGCGGCGGCGGCGGTGGGCGCCGGGCCCGGCGGCGGCGGCGGCGGCGGCAGCAACGTGCCCGCCTTCCTCACCAAGCTGTGGACGCTGGTGGAGGACCCCGACACCGACCCGCTCATCTGCTGGAGCCCGGTGAGCACCGGCCGAGGCCGCGGGGCTCGGGTCCCGGCAGCGGGCGAACGCCCGCTGCCGGGAGCCGACCCCGCGGCCGAGGCCCGGGCGTTTTACCGGAAAAAAAAAAAACGTTCTTTCCACTTTTTTAACCTCCCTTTTGCTCGCCCGCGGTTAATTGCCGGGGTTTAATTGCTGTTAGCCCGTAATGACCGGTGGCGTCAGGGGCTCGGGAGCGCGGGTCCTGAGGGGATTCCTGCGAGGAAAGGCGCAAACGGGGCGGGCGTGAGGGGGGATTCGGGAAGAAAACGGGAAAATGAACGTCAGAGGGGGGTAAAAGCGCGCGGAGCGGGGCTGGGCACAAATTGGGGGGGTGCGAGGGGAAATCTGTGAGGGAAATAGGAAAATAAACGCCGGAGGGGTAAAAGTTCAGAGCGTGTGAGCTTGTAGGTGGGCTTTAGGGCTCGAGAGTGCGGGTCCTGAAGGGGTTTCTGTGAGGGAAAGCACAAACTGGGGGGGTGTGAGGAGAAATCTGTGGAAAAAATGGGAAAATAGATGTCAGAGGAGGTAAAACTGCACGGAGCGTGTGTGCGTATGGACTTCTGGTAGGGCTTCAGGGGCTCGGGAGTGTGGGTCCTGAAGTGCTTTTAGTAAGGAAAGGCAGAAATCCATGAAGAATGCAGGAAAATGAACATCAGAGGAGGTAAAACTGCAGAGTGTGTGTGTGTGTGAACCTCTAGTTGGGCTTTGGGGGCTCAGGAGTATGGGTCTTGAAGTGCTTTCAGTAAGGAAAGGCAAAAATTGGATGTATGTGAGGAGAAATCCATGAAGAATGCAGGAAAATAAACATCAGAGGAGGTAAAACTGCGGAGTGTGGGTGTGTGTGAACCTCCAGTTGGGCTTTGGGGGCTCTGCAGTGTGGGTCCTGAAGGGATTTCTGTAAGGAAAGGGGCAAATTGGGTCCGTGTGAGGAGAAATCGGTGAAGAAAATAGGAAAACAAGTGTTAGAGGGGGTAGAACTGCGCAGAGTGTGAGTGTAGGAACTTCTGGTTGGGCTTTGGGGCTCAGCAGTGTGGACCCTGAAGGGATTTCTGTAAGGAAGGGCACAAATTGGGTGCGTGCGAGGAAAAATCCGTGAAGAAAGTAGGAAAATAAACATCAGAGGAGGTAAAACTGCACAGT
This sequence comes from Anser brachyrhynchus, assembly GCF_964034855.1. Taxonomy (NCBI): domain Eukaryota; kingdom Metazoa; phylum Chordata; class Aves; order Anseriformes; family Anatidae; genus Anser; species Anser brachyrhynchus. The sequence continues at coordinate 161,024,212 of NC_137695.1, read as the reverse complement.
GTGTGTGTGTGTGTCAACTTCTAGGTAGCCTTTGGGGGCTCAGGAGCGTGGATCCTGAGGTGATTTCAGTGAGGAAAGGTGCAAATTAGGTGTGTGTGAGGGGAAATCTGTGAAAAAAGCAGTGAAATAAGCCTCAGAGGAGGTAAAACTGCGCAGTGTGTGCGTGTGAACTTCCAGTTGGGCTTTGGGGCTCAGCAGTGTGGGTCCTGAAGCCCTTTCCATAAGGAAGGGCACAAGTTGTGTGTCCGTGAGGAGAAATCTGTGAAGAAAAGAGAAAAGTAAGCCTCAGAGGAGGTAAGACAACACAGCGTGTATGTGTACAGCCTTCTGACTCGGCTTCTTTAAGCTGGGGTCTTCAGATTTTGTCTGCGGTTTGTCAGCGCGCTGTGCTCCGGCCCCTCTCGCTGTGGATCTCCTCTCGCCCCGCAGGCAGTGCCGGCGGCTCCGCTCCCTCCCCGGGGGCCGGCACCGACCCGGAGCAGCTCGCCCTTGCCCTCGCCCTCGGCTCCTGCCCTGCCCCGGCCGCCGCCCCCGCCCCGAGTTCCTTTGCTTCAGAGGCAGCCGCGCTCCCTGCCTGCGCCCTGCTCGCGGAGGCGGCTCCCGAGGGGTTTGGGATCAAAACGCCTTCCTGGTGGGAACCCGCCGGTGTTCCTCACGGAAAGACGGGGCGGCCGCAGCTCGGTTAGCGGCAGCGAGGTTAAAAGGGAAGCGATCTGCAAACCTGGCCTGGTGGGCAGCCCCTGGGTTAGCGCTGGCTGCTCCCGCCAGCCCCAGCGCTTGTCCCGTTCGTCCAGAGGGAGCGCAGAGCCAGCGGTGCCGCGGAAGGAAGCTGCGCCCGCTTTGGTGGCAGTGCCCCGGCTGCCGCTTTGGCACGTTGGTGCGGCTTCTCGCCTGGCTGGATTGCCCGAGGCTCTCCCGTTCCCTCAGGCAGCTCCGAGCCCGTTTGGATCCCCGGAGAGCTGCGCCTGGGAGCAGAGCTGGCAGGAAACCGGTGTCGGTTCTGCTCCTGCGGAGCAGCGCCTGGCGGGCTCTGGCGAGTGTCAGTGCCGGCGGCGGGGCAGGGCCGCTCCTCGGTGTCTGCCACGCGCTGCGCTGCTGTGACCGCGCTGAAAGCAAACCGTGCTGCTGGGGGCTTCGGCCCCGCCGAGCTCAATCCCCTGGAGGAGGCCGGTGGGAGGGAGCCTCCCCTTGGCAGCGGTGGGCCCCCAGAGCAGCGGGGCCCCACACGGTGGCGCCCCTTGGATGGCGGGGCTGGGGGCGAGCGTCCCCCCCTGCCCTGCCCCGCTTGTCGTGGCTGCCCTGCGGCCCTCGGGTCCCTGGGGAAGGGCTCCAGGCCCTGCCCATGCAGGTGATGGGGGGCTGGGGCGCCTCTGCTGCGGGAGCTGGGGGTGCTCAGCCTGGGGGAGGGAAGGCCCCGGGGAGAGCTCACAGTGCCCTGTCAGGGCCTGAAGGGGCTGCGGGGCAGCTGGGGAGGGGCTGCTGGTCGGGGGGTGGTGGTAGGATGAGGGGGGATGGCTTTAAACTAGAGATGAGGGGGAAATTCTTTACTCAGAGGGTGCTGAGGCCGAGGCCCAGGCTCCCCGAGGAGCTGGGGGTGCCCCATCCCTGGCAGTGCCCAAGGCCGGGCTGGGTGGGGCTGGGGGCCCTGCCCAGGGCAGGGACTGGAACTAGCTGGTCTGTGAGGTCCCTTCCAACCTGAACCATTCCGTGATCCTATGAAAGGCGAATGGGGGAGGCATCGGGAGAGGAGGGGGCGCGACCTCCTGCCTGCTGGGGAAGGCTGTGGCCCTCCTGTTCCTCCTGCCCCACGCTGGCGCTGCGCGTGCTGCGCCCTGGGGGCACGAGGAAGGCCTGGGGAGGGCCAGGGGCTGCGCTGGGACCGGGAGGGGAGGTGGGCTCGGTGCTGCCAGCTCCGTGCTCTGCGCTTGGGCAGCGGGAGGGCAGGAGCCTCAGGGAAGTTCCTGACAGGGAGAGCGGGGAGGAAGCCGCGGGACACAGCGTCCTGCCCCAGCCCGAAGCCCGACTTCAGAATTTGCTGGGCTTGGGCGTGCGGAGGGCTCGCGCCCGCAGCCGGTAGGCCCCCGGCCCGGCTCTGACAGCGTGGGGGAGTCCTCGGGGCCAGGCACGGTGAGCCCAGCGTGGGGGAGCCCCGGGCTCGCCCCGGCTCAGACGCGGCGAGGTGACGCAGGCACGGAGAGCAGCCGGGGTTCAGCAGCCCCGCGGCACGAGGCCGGCAGCAAGGTGTGGGGGGGGCACTCTGCGGCCGTGCTCGGGCCGGTGGCTCTGCCGGTGCCGTCGGGCAGCGGAGGGGAGCGGAGCACGTCGGATAGCCGCTGGATATCCTCGGCAGCGGCTCCTTTTGCCAGAAGCGCGCGCGGGCTTCCTGCGCAGCCAGCCCCACCGCAGGGCTCCCTGCCCAGCGCGGTCGGTCCCTGGGGGCATTTCCCTGCCCGGCCCACGCCGCCTCCCCTCGTGCGGCTCCCCAGCGCTAGGCGTCTCCGGCACGGTGCTGGCCGCGTGCGAGGCCCTGGCGTACGGCTCTAGGAGCGCGCAGGGGCACTGCGGTACCGGTGTGCTCGTAAAGAGTTCGGATGCGGGGCCTGCGAACGTTCCCTGAAATCCAGGAGCCGGGAGGAGGGGGGTCTGTGGCCGCCGGGCAGTCAGCGGGGGAAGCGCCAGGTCTGGCTTGTGTTTTATCCCGTACACGCAAAGATCGCAGCAACTGTCAGGGATTTCCCAGGGGTAGGTGGTCCAGCCTGACCTACAGGGGGAGGGTTGCTTTGGCGGGGCGTTAGGCTTTAAAACCAAAAAAAAACCCAGCCATTTTTCAGAGCTCTTCAACGCCTGAATTATTTTCTTCCAAATTTGCGTTTGTAACGCAAATTCAGACCAACCCCCGTGAGCAGGGCGGGCAGAACAAAGCGCGGATTTGTAGGAGGTGGCGACGGCTGTGGCTGCGTTGGGTTTCCCCCTGACTTCAGGTTCAAGGACGGTCGCCCGCAGGGGCGTGCTGAACCTCGGGGGAACCGGGAGGTGCCCCGAGCCCCGGCAGGGGGGTGGGCAGGGGGCAGCCCCGCTCGCAGCCACCGCTCACAGCCCCGGGGCTGCTCCGCGCTTCCTGAGCCCGGCTCTGAGCAGGGAGCCCGGAGAAACGATTCGGCACCGGGTGCTCAGGGCCTCTGGCCTCGGAAACCTCAGCCCCTCGGGCTTCTGCGCCGCCTGCAGCCCGTCCCTTTGTGCGTACCGCAGGGATTTGTAGGGAATTTGTTCGTGGAGATGGTGCAGGGGCACTCAGAGCTCCGTGGGGTCCCGGAGGGGCTGAGGCCGGGGGCTCCTCTGGTGCCCAGCCCCGCGTCCAGGTGGGTTTGGGGGTCTCTGAGGAGGAGATGCCTGACCCTGCTGGACCCGCCCGTGGTCCTGGGAGTGCCTGGCTCAGCCCAGCCTTCTGTAGGTCCCCGTGCCCCTCGGGTCCACCTCCTGCCCAGCGCCTTTGCTGCGGAGGAAGCTCCCGAGCCCCCTATCAGAACAAGCTGGGAGCTCCCGGCTTGACCTGCGAAGCGGAGATAACGGCGTGCCCTGTGCTGGCTGCTGGGCTGCAGGCCCAGCCCAGGGGGATTTGGGGGGTACGGCTCGCGGCGCTGCGTGCTTTCGCTTCCAGCTGTGAGGGGCGGTGAGGAGCTGGCGTGAAGTCCCTCTGTGCGGGCAGCACTTCCTCCTTTGGCTCGGTTTTCCCCATTTGCGATGTATTTTTCACTGGCTGTGCTTTCTCTTGCCATTGAGACGTTCCTTAAATAAAAATCAGAGAATCACAGAATTGTAGGGGTTGGAAGGGACCTCCAGAGACCATCGGGTCCAACCCCCCTGCCAAAGCAGGTTCCTTAGAGCAGGCTGCCCAGGCAGGCGTCCAGACGGGCCTTGAATATCTCCAGAGAAGGAGAGTGCACAGCCTCCCTGGGCAGCTCCGTCACCCTCACCGTGAAGAAGTTCTTTCTCATGTTGGTGAGGAGCTTCCTGTGCTCCATTTTGTGGCCGTTGCCCCTTGTCCTGTCCCCACAGAGCACTGAGAAGAGGTTGGCCATGTCCCTCTGTCTCCCACAGCTCAGGTATTTACAGACATCGGTGAGATCCCCCCTCAGCCTTCTCTTCTCCAGGCTGAGCAGCCCCAGGTCTCGCAGCCTCTCCTCCCGGGGGAGGTGCTCCAGGCCCCGTACCGTGTTTGTGCCCCTCCACAATTTCTTAAGAATTCGGTCAGGGGACTCCTGCTGCCAAACCCTTTTACGCTTCCTTCTGCGCGTGTGCCTCGGCTCCATCGCCACGCGCGGGACACGGCGCGGTCCCCAGGGGCGGCAGCGTGGCGCTAGAGCCAGGCGCGGGGGCGGAGGTGCCCGAGCTCCTCGGGCTGGGGCTGTCACACGGCAAAGTAAAACCGCTGTCGGGAGGCACGGCGCTCCCCTCGCCCGGCGAAGCACTGGGAGAAGGGAAAGCCCCGAGGAGCCCACGGGTGCGAATCGGCCGTGACTAACGGTTGTTGGCGAAAGTAAGGAGAGCCGGCTGCCTGGCAGGCCTCGTGGCGTCAAAACAGTAGTTGGACGGTGGGGTGGGAGTAAAGGTGTGGGCGCGGCTGTGCCCCAAACCCTTGCACAGCCTGGGGCTGAACCTGGCTCCTCCGGGCTCCCCGGTGGCTGCTGGAGCGAGGCCTGGTGCTGAGCGAGGCCTGGTGCTGAGCGGCAGCTGTGGCCTTGCTCCCGGCAGCGCCGTGCTCCAGGGGAGGGATGTGGCTCGGGACGGGCTGCGGGGGGAGGTCGCAGCCCCGGCCCCGGCCCTGCAGGTGTCTGGGACGTGCGGACGCGGCCCCGAGGGACGCGGTCAGGGCTGGGCGGTTGGCTTGGGCTCGGGGACCTCGGGGGCCCTGTGCCACGCGGGTGGCTCGGCGATGCCCTCGGCTGTTCGGCGCCTCCCTCTGGTGCTGCCCACCCTGAGCTGCTGGGGGCGCCTCGCCCGCAGAGCGCCCGCCCGCGGCTGTGTGCCCGCGAGGTTTTGCGGCACCTGCAGGCTCGGCCTTTGTCCCGGGCGCTGGAGCTCGGCTTCTCCAGGCCCCACCGCGCTCGCACGTGGCACGGCGTCCCGGTGACAGCAGAGGCCGGCTGCTGGGAAGTCGGGCTCGTTGGGGCCGTCGCGGGGCGCCGTGCCTCGGGCACTGGCTCACTCGGCCCCTGGGCTGGGGCAGGGTTCTCCGCGTCGCGCCGGGGCCGCGGGGGAGAACTTGCGCTGGGCAGAACTCGCGCGGAACGGCCCCGCGTGTGCCTTCCCCCCAGTGAGGAGGGGGTTCCTTACCTAGAGCCACACGACTCGCCTCCAGACGTGGCGTGAGGAGCCCGTGAGCTTCCTGCAGCGGTGAGCGCGTGGCCGCGGAGCTGCGGCTTTGTGGCGTGCCCTGGGGATCGCCGAAACGCTGTGGTTGAGCGGTGCGTCCCCGGCGGCAGCCAAGCCGGTTCGAGGGCCTGCCCTGCCCGTCCTGCCGCCGCTGCTGCTGGGGACTGAGCCGTCAGCAGCCTGGCCCCGCGTGGGCCAGTGCTCGGGGCGCAAAGGGAGAGGGGGCCGAGGGCTCAGGGCCTGCGCGAGGCGCTGAGGGCGAGGAGAAGGGGAGGGGGGGCTGTGGGTACAGCGTGCTGCCGCAGAGGTTCCAGCGGCGCGCTGAGCGCCCCCGCCAGCCGTCGCAAGCGCCCTGGGGCCGGGCTGCTCCTAGGGCCGCTGCCGGCAGCAGCTGGGTGCGCTGAGCCCCGCGCCTCCAGCCAGCCGTGGGAGGGCTGCCGCGGCCCCGCGGCCTCGCCTCTCGCTGCTGGCACCGAGGACAGCGCCCTGCGCGCCGCGTGCCGTGCGGGCGCCTTGGGCAGGGGCTGCTGCAGGGGCTGCCTCGCGGTGCGGCCTCGCTCGCTGCCCGGGCGGCCCGGCCGAGCTGCGCCTGGACACGGCGCGGGCCCCGGGGGGTTCTCCCGGGAGCGTCAGCGTGCGGCGTGTGGCGGGTCCGGCCCGTGCTCTCCTTGGCAGGCGGGCCTCCCCCCTCCAGCCGTGTAGGCAGGGCGTCTCCCGAATGGCAGACGCTGAATTTTTGTGTGCTGCGAGGCGTGCCCTTCAGTGCTCACGCCGCCTGGAGAACGAGGGCAGGGCGTTTTGCTCACAGTCGGCGCGCCGGCGTTCCTGCTCGGGGCAGCGCGTGCCGGGTGCCGCTCCCAGCCACGGCTGACGGGCCGGCAGCCTGGGGCAGGAGCAGTCGGGGCGAGGAGGGCCTGGCGCTGCCAGCTCTGCTCAGCGCGGCCGCTCTGGGCTCAGGCCAGGCTCCTCGGGGTCCGCCCAGAGCTTCCCGCGCTGCTGACCCCGTCCTCGTGGCACGCCGCGTGTGGGCGTTGCTCGGGGGGCGCTGCCTGGAGCCCGGCTGGCGCCTCCTCCTCCGCTGCTGCCCGCGGCGGGGCTTGGTGCAGCTGGGGCTGCTGTGGGGCGCCCCCGGCTCTGTGCCAGGGCCCCCAGCAGCAGGAGTGACGCTCCTGTGGTGGTGACACCGGGTGGCTGGGGGTTGAACCAGGCCAGGTCGCTCGCAGGGGCTCTGTGCTTGGAAGGGGAGCGGCACGCTGCGGGGGGGGATTGAGGGTGCCCAGCAGCCCCAGCACTGCGCGTTCCATGGGTGGAGCAGGGAGCAGCCCACGCCGTCGCTCCCTCTGCCCCTCCTGGGGAAGCTGCGCCACGGGCCTTTGGCCTCGCGGTTCCTCTCCTTGTGGTGGACGCTGCGGCTGCCTGTGGCCGCGGTCGTGTAGTTCTTGGTGCTGCCGCGCTCGCGAGGGCATTGGCTCAGCCTTCGTGGGGTCCTCCGGCTGGAGGTGGCCCCCTCCTTCCTGCCTCCGCACGCACCGGAGCCCCCGGCAGCACCGGGACGTCCGAGCTGCTGGGCCAGAGCCCCGTGGTGGCGGGCCGTGGGGAGCCGCTCGTTGCCCGTCCTGCTGCAGCCTCGGGGAGCGCCGTGGTGGAGCCTGCGGGCTGCTGCCCGCTTGGTTTGCTTGGTGCCAGCTGTAGCCTTAGAGCTCTGTGTGGCTGCACCGATGGGATTACTCTGGGACTCAGGCAGCGGGGAGGCCCTGCCAGTCGCGGGTCCCAGCGTCGGGTTTAACAAACCCACTCCCGCCGTCGGCGTGCCCTTTGTTTCAGTCTCTGCCGCGGCCGACCAGCTTTCCTTCCAGGAGGACGTCAGTGGTGCCGCGCTGCAGGGCTCAGGCACGTCGCTCAGCTTTTTGTGCGAAGGTGTGGGCTTGCCGCTGTCCCTGCCAGCCAGGCGGCCTCACTGCGCCGTGGCGTTCGCGCTGCCGGCGTCGCCCTCCCCATTTCAGGATGGGTCTGGTCTGGTCTGTTTACTCGGGGAATAGCATCACACTGCTTCTTGTGTGTTGCTCTGAAGTCAGCGTCTTCCTGGATTTTCCGGCTTATTTCACAGCCTTACAGACTTACAAAGTGAGAGCCCCAATACGTGTAAATCTGAAAATCTCGTTTCTGAAGCGTAACTTCCTTCTGCCTCGGTAGAGCAGCGAGCGGCCCGGCTGCTGCGGCGCGCTGAGCCGTGGGCAGCGCGTGGGGACCGGAGCCGGCCGCGGCTGCTGCGTGCTTTCTGAGCTGCCTGCAAAACGGCGTGTGTTCAACGCAACGTAAAGTGGAGGGGAGTGCAGAAATAATACGTGTTTAACATTGCCTGTTGAAAATCCCGGCCGGTTCGCCAGCAGCTGCTCCTGGCAGGTGCAGAAGCCGTGGCCCGCGGCGTGCCCAGCCTGCCACCCGCGCTGTGGGGGTCGGCAGGGGCTTGGTGGGCTGGGGTCTGCCTGCAGGTACCTGCCTGGGCCCCCGAACCGTAGCACTGTGTCGGGCTGGGGGTGTTCAGGGCCGCTCCAGGAGCCCTGTCCCGCGGCGCTGCGCTCGGATCCGTAGCTCTCCTGGTCGCACCCCGCGACGGGACCCGGGCTCCGTCCCCAGTCCAGGTGTGCAGCTCTCGGCCCCTCGGCCTCAGCTCTCGGTGTCACCAGGGGCTGGGGCACGGGAACCTGAAGCGGCTTCCTGCGTTGTAGCACGCCCTCTGCTTCTGCAGGCCCAGGGAAAAGACGTTTGAGTGTCGGGGCTCTCCTGCCGTCTCAGAAGGCTGTGGGGGCCCTGCTCGGTGTCCTGCGCCAGGGCAGTGACGGCAGGGACAGAAGCCGGTAGCATGCGGTGGCTTTAGCACCGTCTGGACCGGGAGGGAGGCTCTTGTACGCCATGCTCGGAGAGCTCCCCGGTCAGGTCAGCTGGCCTCTCCCCAGCACCGCCTTCGGGCAGTCCCTCGGGACGAGCTGTGCCTGCAGGCCCGCGGCGTTCCTCCTCGCGGGCAGCGCCGTCCCGTCGAGGGCATCGAGCAGGTGGGTTCTGGCCCCAGGGGGCTCTTCCAGGCCGGGGGGCTGCTGCTTCGTGTCCCGTGGCAGGGGGGGAGGAGTGGGCTTTGGAACGGGAGCCCCTCGCCCCCTTCCCGCGGCACGCGCGGCCGCCCCGGGGATGCCCAGCCTCGCTGGTAGAGGGCTTTTGGTGGCGGGAGAGGTGTCAGCGGCCGCTCTGACCTCGGCGTTTGGGGTGCCTCGGAAACGATCCCGAAGGGGAGCGTAGCCAAAGCCGTACCTGGATGGGCGTGAGAAATGGCGCGGAATTAACAGAAACTGATGGTGCTGCTTCACCTCTCCTCTGCACACGCAGTCCTTTCTGGAGGAAAGAATTGGGGCAGATCTCGTGCTTCTGCAAAGCGTTTGGTACTCTGCCCTGTGGAAAATCGTGCATGCAAGTGGAGGATGTGGGGGATTCACAAAGAACTGGGGGGCTGGCGGGAGCAGGGACGGGCGCCGGGCCCTGGGGTCCCTCCAGCGCTGCACCAAGGTCGGGTCTTGGGGCGCTCGTGAGTGCTGGGTGGAAGCGGCTTTGGTGCAGGAGGTGCACTGGGGAAAAAGAATCTCAGGACGCTGTTGGGCGCCGTTAACACGCGGGGATTCGGGACGCCGCTCGGAGGAAGGCAGGCAGCCTTGGGAGGGGGAATAATAGAAACGAGGCAGAAGTCGGTAACGGCCGCGCGGGGCTGATGTGCTCCTCGCTGTGCGGCTCATCCTGCCGCTTACGGACGATTTGATCAGGGCCTGCTCCCTGTAAGCCTCCGCGCGCCTGCCTGAGGCCTCCCCCTTCCCTCTTTCAGGGGGTGCAGGCAAGCTGCTGCCAACAGTGAGCGGAGGAGCTCGGGGGGCCGAAGGGCACCTGGCGTGGGCGCAGGGAGGTGTTTGGCTGCCCGCAGGCAGCCTGGAGGCGTGAGTGGTCGTGGTGCTTACAGGCACGGAGCCCTGGGCGCCTGGGGCTGGAGGGGGCCCTCAGGATCAGGTAGCTCCAGCCCCCTGCGTGGGGGGATTGCAGAGGGAAGTGCCTGCTCAGAACAGCGGTTCAGTGGTGCGGTGTTAAAAATACGTTTTTGGGCTCTGCCTCCAACAGCATGATGAAGGAAATTCCCTGGGGGGTGTTCCTCCTGCCGGGCCTGAGGGCTGGGGGCCCCTCGGTCCCTCTGCCTGTGACGGAGCCGTCCTGGGGCCGGGTGGCTCTCCGTGGGGCCGGGTGGCTCTCCGTGGGGCCGGCGGCGTCCCGGCCCTCCTTGGGGAATCGGGAAGTCTGCTGGGCCTCCTGCGGAGCACCCGGTGAGTCTTCGGAAGGAGTAATGAAGCTCGTCCGTGGGTCACGGAGCCCAGACTGTGAACTTGTAATAAACTCTGGCTGCGTTCTGTCGTTGGCAGGCAGAACCCTGTAAAGTCTGGGGTTTCACCGTCTTAATTCTGTAGGATTTGTGCCGCGTCGAACTCACCCAGAAACTTGAAAAGTAAGACGAGCCTGTCTGAAAATCAGATCCCCGGGGCGGCCGCTCTGACTCGCCTCGCGCCAGCGTCCTGCTGGCCGCCTCCTTCCCCCGCAGCCGTGCGCTGGCACTCGGCGCCCGTCCGCAGCCCGTGCACGCTGCCGCGCGTGGGGGGCGCCTGGCTCGGCCGCAGCGCTGCTGGGGACGGGGCCTCGGGGTTCTGGTGACGCTCTTGGAAGGCCTCGCTGCAGGGAGGCCGGGTGCCTCGCGGCAAGGCCGCGGCGGCTCTCCCCCAGCACTGCTGCCAGCGCTGCGTGCCGCTGGTACGTGGAACAGTATTAGCAGGAGGAGTGCTTCGTCATGGGAGCAAATCCGGGTCGGGAGGTGCGTTTGGAGCTCGGCGTCGTGGTACCAGGATGAAAACCCCTTCCTGTGCTGTTCTGCGGATGCTCGCGCTGACGGTGTAACCCCTGCTTAGAGGGCCGGGAGGTAACGGAAGCCACGCGTGATAGAATGGCACCACGGACGTGGAAGCTGAACGGCTGAAACATGACCGTGGCTGCTTGTCGGGATGGCTGCGATAGCCGACGTGACGGCGCGCTCGCGGCGCGCTGTTCGCCTCTCCCCGACTTCCGCTATTTACTATTTAAAATATTCACGGGCCGCAGTGACCAAACCCCGGGGCGCTGCTCCTGCTCCCGCCGCCCCGGCGCTGCGTCCCGCAGGTCCTCGCCCACCTGGGCGGCCCCGGGCTGGGCAGCAGGCGCGCCGAGACTGGCAGGATGCGGAATCGGTTTAATTTGCTCGCAGATGTTGACATTTCGAGTCAGGCTCGCCTGGCTGTCCGTATTTGCTCAGGAGAGCGCTGGCTGGTGCGGTAGGTACGAAAACAAGCTAATTGGGACGAGTCGCGGAATTAACAGATTTGCAGCCGTGCAAACTGGGGCTTGATCTTTGTAGCGTGCTTAACCTCCTGCCTCGTGCCTTCAGGCTCCGGGGAGCTGAGCTCCGCTGCCTCCCCCGGGTTAGCGGCCCGGTGACGGTGCGGGGCTGCCAGCCCTGTGCCAGCCCTGTGCCAGCCCGCGGTGCCCGGCTGGCGAAGGTGCTGCCCCGCTCAGCTCGGGGCCGCGTTGGCGTGCACTCGGGTGGCAATAACTTGGCAATAACTCGGGTGCGCTCCTGCCTGCGGCTGCGGGGCCGCAGGGGACGGGGCCCTGACCCCTCCGCCTGCGGAAACCGGGGCCGGCACCGGAGGAAGGAGGGGGCAGGCGGGCGGGCTCGTTGCCTCCCGGGGTGACGGCGGCTGATAACGTGTCGTTTTGTTTTGTTTTGGACAGAGTGGAAACAGCTTCCATGTGTTTGACCAAGGACAGTTTGCCAAGGAGGTACTCCCCAAGTACTTCAAGCACAACAACATGGCCAGCTTTGTCCGGCAGCTCAATATGTGTAAGTATCTCCCCAGCAGCGCGGGGGCGAAGCGTGACGTTTGTCCTGAGGAGGCTCCTCGCCGCTGCCCAGGTCCGATGTCGGGGATGCTTTGTTTGACGTGGGAGCGTTTGCTGCCCTCGCGGTTATTTGGGGGACCCAGGGGAAGGTTTAAGGTTGGCCTCTGCTGACAGGAATAACTGCTAATGCCGAAAACCTGTGCCAGAGGTGAAGAACCTCGAGCTGTCAGCTTTTTATCTTGCTCTTCCCTGGGTGTTAGCCCAGGAGCTGTGAACGCTCCCTCTGCGCTCGCCCGCCGTTAGCGCTGGAGGTGGCGCTCCTTGCCACCCTCTGATGAGGCAGGAGCTCCTCTGGAAGGCTTCCAGCTGGACGGAGCCGCCGTGTGTGACAGCTTGTTAATTTTCTAACCGCTTTCTTCAGGGGATGTTGCTGCCAGAGTCATGTAAAGCGGGCGCTGACTGAACTTGCCCGTCTAAGCAGCAGTTGTTTTTCCCCCTCAGAGCCACGGCAGAGCGGGGCTGGAAGGCTCTCGCCGTCATTAAGCCCGACCCTCTGCCTCGAGGCAGGATCAGCTACCTCCGTCTTGTTCCGGTGCCTTAGCGAGCGTTTCTGTGAGCCTCCAATCACCAGGATGCTCCGAGTTCCTCAGGGAAATGCTTTCAGCGTAAGGATGGCGTGGCGCTGGAGCTGGTTGCTGAACGCCTTCCTTGCTGCCGTTCAAACCCTCCGCTTCTTTCCTTTCTGCCGGGGGTATTGTGGGGCGATTTATTCCTCTGTGTCTTCGAAGCAGTGATGGAATCATACGGCTAGAGAAGGCCGGTAAGATCACCAGGGCCAGCCGGCCCCTAACACCACGAGTCCACCACCAAACCCCGTCCCCACACGTCTCTGAGATACCTCCAGGTCGGGACCCCAGCACCCCCCCAGGGCCTGGCCACCCCATGGAGGAATTCCTCCTGGGTCTGACCCAGCCCTCCCTGGCACAACTCGATGCCTCTCCTCAGTCCTCTCTTTTTTCTGTTTTTCCCTTTTTTTTTTTCCTGTTTAAGAAGCAGCAGCCTGGCTTTGATTCTCAGGGGCTGCTTTCCGGCATTCAACAATTTGCGTTTCTTTCCAAACTGCCATTTTTTGCGTCTTTGTTGAGGCTTCTGCGTGGGTCCCATGATGGCGTTGGCCTTTTTCTCAGGAGCGTGGCTCTGACTTTTATGTTCGGTTCACGATCCACTGCCGTGCTCGGATCCTCTTCTGTGCAGCTGCTGCCTCCCCGCGGGTTTGCCCTCCTGTGTCTGCTTCGTTGTGTTCCTGCCCGAGAGTCGCACCTCGGGTTGGTCACTCGTGGTGCCCGTCATGCCCCTGGACCTGGGCTCTGCAGCCCTGCCTGGCAGGCAGCGCGGCTCTTCCCCGCGGTGTTTCCTCAGCCGGTTCAGTAAACGTGTTCTGTTCACTCCTTCGTGCCATTGAGGAAATTCCGAGTAGGACCAGGCCTGTTACACGCTCTCGCACTGTGCTACAACATGTTTCTCCAGCTGCTCACTAAGCGAGGCTTTCTGCTGGCTTTACACCCCCGTTACGTTGGTTTCATCTCGGTGGTTTCCTCCCTAGGAGGATGTCACCACCTGAAGTATCCTCCCTGTGAGGATGCCATGCTCCACCTGAAACAGCTCCAGCTTTCTGTTGATAGAGCCCCTGGCACGGGAGCCCCATAAATTGCCTTAATGGCCCTCCCTGGCCTTTTTGTGACTTTTTTTCTTTTAACTTATGCACCTGTGTGTGTGAGCAGTGGCGCTGGCTTGCATCAGCTCTCTGGAAGGGTCAAGCATCGCTGGGGAACTGGGGAACGCTCCCTCTCCCGTCGCAGCTAAGGAGAGGTCTGCCCAAAACACCAAACCCTGCCAGGGGCAGGAGGAGGCGCTCGGGCAGCTCCGTGTCACCCACACGGGGCGTTGCTGCAGCCCTGGGCGCAGAGGGAGGAGGGCGCTGGTTCCCACGAAGCTGCCTACAGTACTTGCACCTCCCGGATCGCTTCCAAAGGGGACCAGCCTGAGCACCATCACCCTGTGAAGCGGGTGAAGGCTGCTGTGGCTGGGGGGTGGTAGCACAGGGCACGCTGCCTGGGCTGCTCCCGCACCGCACACGTGGTGCTGTAGGGCCGGGGGAATATGGGAATAGCGTTCATCCGTGTGTCAGCTCCTCCTCTCGTCGTGGGATGGGGGAGCTGGGGCGGGGTTAGCTGATCAGGCAAGCAGGTCTGACTGACGAGGCGTTCTTCTAAACGGGGCGACGAGTAATAAATCTCCAAGACAGGAGCAAAACTCCGTTCTAACAGCACCTTTCCTAAAAGGTTCAGTATTTCTGGAAGAAACCAAGGTATGGCCAGAAATGGAACGGAGATCTTTTTGAAGACCTCAGGGGTCTGGTTCTCCAGCAGCCTTCCTGCCCTCGAGCAGCCGTTTGCATCTCTCCGGTGTCCTCCGGCACAGCACGGGGCAGTGTTGAGGCTGGGAGGCCGGGTTCCACGCCCTGCACCAGCGAGCGAGGGAATGGCCGTCCATCCTCAGGTGGCTATAGCTGCGTTTTTCTGTGTCGAGTCTGGGTGCTGACATCGCTCCTGGCCTTCCCGCTCTCCATTACAGCGCATTTGATTTGCTTGCGTTATAAAAGGGATTTCCTGGCTGCTGATGGGTGGCAGGTGGAGGATTTCAGTTTATTTATGGTTGGCAGAGATGGCATACGTATGTCCCAACCTCAGTGAATCCGGAGCTTGTCCCTACGCTGCTCGTCCTTTTGCCTGGAGAGCAGGGCTTGCTGAGGAGCACGGAGCAAGGGAAGTGCCCGGAACAGAGCCTGACTTTCTGTACGTAGTTCATCGGGGTTTGCTTGTTCTGCTCCCCGTCCAGGTGTGCGGTTATCACTGCAGCAACCCACGCTGCGGCGTGCCGAGCCTAGCTCTGCCCTCCTGCTGCCTGCTCGCAGCGGAACTCGCAGCTGGATTTCCTGCGGGGGTGAGCTCCAGCACGGGGAGCGCCTCTGCACTGGCGCTCGGGCTGCGAGTCCGCTTACGCTGCTCTACACAGAAGCTGAGCCGGGGCCAAGAAATTCTCCAGAACGGGTGTTTCACGGCACACACGGGGGGCCAGGGCCTTTCGTGGCACCCCCACGGCCGCCCGCACGCAGGCCGCGGGACCGACGGGCACGCTGCTGGCAGCCCCTTCCTCCCCGCAGTGCACGGGGGGCGCCCTTCGTGCGCCTCACCCGGAGGTCGTGCCGGGATTAACGCTCCAGGTGCGGGCCCCGGAGAGCGCCCCGGTGTCAGTGGAAACGAGGACGTTTTCATTACCTTTCAGCGCCGGCTCTTGGAGTAGCTGCGGGGCACGTTCTGTGCTCCGTGACCACGGCCTTTCCTTTTCGGGATCGCTCGAGTGACTGAAAGCTGGCTCACAGCACCACAATAACGAGGGATCTCAGTAAATCGCTTACTTTCTGCTGCAAGTGCAGGAAGCTTTTTTTTCAACCACAGCTGTGTCCTGACAAACATAAATAACGCGTGCAATTTATCCTAGCGCTTCACAGCAGAGCCGAGATCAAAAAATACTTGGAAGCGCTACGCTCTGTTCCTGGGGGGCTTCAAGGTGCTTGAGCACCGCTGGAGGTGCCGGCACGTAGCTTCTGCCGCCGCGGCGCTCCTCGCAGCGGGCCCAGCGAGCCGTGCTGAGTGGGGGGGGGTTCAGCGGGCTCGGTCTGTCCAGCACGGTTTAGGACAAGGAGACCGATGTGGATTTATATTTCATCAGGTGGAGTGGGCGAGGTAATAACCAAGCAGGCTGCTAGCCTCAGTGTCTGCATGGGGACTGCTCAGCCTGCGGGGGACGGAGGCGGTCAGCTCTGCCGTGGGGCTGTTGTACGGCCCCCGAGGGAAGGTGCTCAGAGAAGAGCAACGAAGCTGGTGAGGGGACTGGAAAACGAGGTGGGGAGCGGCTGAGGGGCCCGGGGCTGAGCGGAGACCTCATCGCTCCCCACAGCCGCCTGAAAGGAGGCTGCAGCGAGGAGGTGCCGGTCTCTTCTCGCAGGTGACCAGCGACAGGACACGAGGCAGCGGCCTCGAGTTGTGCCGGGGGAGGGTTGGGTCGGACCCAGGAGGAATTCCTTCGCAGGGCGGCCGAGCCCTGGGACGGGCTGCCCGGGGGGTGCCGGGGTCCCAGCCCGGAGGTATCTCAGAGACGTGCGGACGTGGTGCTTGGGGATGGGGTTTGGTGGCGGACTCGTGGTGTTAGGGGCCGGCTGGCCTTGGTGATCTTTTGGGTCTTTTCCAGCTACCCTGGAAGTTGGGGCTTTGTGAGCGCTGGGATCAGCACGTTCACCCGAAGCCTGTTCACCGCTGTAGAGTGATCAACAGTGTGTAACCAACACTGAGGTTCTGTCTCTTTCCATGAAGTATAAATCACATTTCCGAGTGCTGTTTTGAATAAACTGATAGCAACGCGAGTGAGACTAGGATCAATTCCAGTTCTGAGGGTTAGTTTTCTTACTTCAGTTCAGTCAAATGCAGTAGTGCTCATCCCCCATGGCACACCGGGAACGCTTGCCCAGGTTTGTCTCCAAGGCGTCAATAGTTTCATTACCATGAGAGCTGCTGGGCAGCGGTCCTTTACCTGCACCGTGCATGTCGCCGAGCACGTGGCTAACTGCTTTCAGAAACCACTTTGTTCCCCAAATAAATAAAATTAACACCTCTGGGGTTTCATGGAGCTATGTTATGCTAAATGTTGGAGTACGCCTTTGGTGGTGCTCTTGGAAAGAAGTTCTGTGGAAATGCATCTTTCCTTACCTCCGTCTGCGCTGAGGCGGCCAGGGAAGATGCCGTTTGCTCGTGTAACCACGGTTTCCTGGGAATGAGGGACTTGAACCAGGAAATAGGAAGGTTAATCGGAGACTCTTGCTTTAATTCTTACAATTTCAGCCTTTCTTCTTGCTGCCCTGTGCTGTCAGCCAAATAAGCAAAGGTTGGCTTTGTGAGAGCAGCAAAAGGTGTTTTTCAGGAGGGTTCTGGGACGTAGAAGCGGATCCTGCTCTGCTCCGTGGTTCAGGGCAGCGGCTGCATGGCTCTGCCCTCCTGGAGAGGACAGGGCAGGGAGGGACGCGGGGGCTGCGGAGGGCTCGTGCCACTTGTCGAGGAGGATCGGCACAGCCTCCGTCCCGGTGTCCGTCAGGTTAAGGAGTTCCTCGTTCCATGAAGTGTTTGTAGGGGGAGATGTTAGAAAGGAATGCCACGGTGACAGAGCGCTTAGGCAACCAAGGATAACTCATGCTTGTTTCTGCTCTCTGAAGTTCATATTTAGCCCGTTGAGCTTTTCTCCAATCATCTACCGTTTAATTTTCAGATGGCTTTCGAAAGGTTGTGCATATTGAGCAGGGAGGATTGGTGAAGCCAGAGAAAGACGATACCGAATTCCAGCACCCGTACTTCATCCGAGGCCAGGAGCATCTCCTGGAAAACATCAAGAGGAAAGTAACCAGCGTAAGTTTCTGCCACAGATCTTTCGGGAAAGGTTTTGACAAAGTGTTTGAAAACAAAGTGTTGGTTTGAACAGCATCGGTGTGCTCTGAGGGTCATGGTCCTTGGCACCGCTGGCGGTTAGTTTCTGCCAGCAGCTCTGCTTGCTGTCTCTGCCCTCTCGCTCAGGTACAAGTGCAACGCCGTCCTGCTGATCAGCTGCCTCCAGATCCTCGCTGCCGTTCCCTTTGGTTCGTGGGTCCCTTTCTCACTGATTTCAGCGTTAGGTTTGTTACGGCGCTGCTTAGGCTTCCCTCTGCCGCTCACCACCAGCAGAAAGCAGGCAGCGTTCTGGCCTTACCAACCAGGTTGTCTCTGCAGTCAGTACAAACATCGCCTTATTGTTCTGGACCAGTAGCATCCGCTTGGGTTCGGCTGGGCAGAGGAGAGTTTGCGGTGTCCCCTGGGGGGATGGAAGAACAATTGCACCTTTCAGAGAGAGGGAGACCGATTGCTGGTTGAGCTGCAACCCTTAAATGCTGCAGGGGATGTAAAATGTGTCCGTGCAGCATAACGCCCAGACACACGGAGATGCGTTAGATGTGCTAGTGGGGGGAGGAAAAGGAAGGATAAGGTGCCTGAGCTACCGTAAACGTGCTAACCTCTAGTGTCTCCCGAGCCCAGAGCTGTGCCCTCTCCCTTTAAGCTCACAGACGTGCTTTACAGCTGCCCCCATTTCTTGAGGTGGCGACAGGTGGTACTGGGGGTTCCAGAAGTGCTTGGGGACGCTCCAGGCTAACGTACTGGTCCTGAGTGCGGGCTGGGAAACGTGTTTTAGTCATTCTTACCCAAGTATTAATCAAAGCAACGTGTGGAGAGCAGCTCGCTTTCTGCCTCTCCCAGGGAGCTCTCAAATAACCGAAAGTGCCATTTGCACCGAGGCGTTCAGTTCCTCTAGACATTTGCACAGTGGGCAAACGCGCTGGGGGGATGTAAAAAGATTGTGGAGATATACGACCTGCTGGCGAGCCGAGCGGAGAGAAGCCGCTGTTGGGTAGGTGAGACGTGTTAACCCCAATAACGGCTGGCAGATTCATCGACCTCTCACGCGGCACAGCTCTCGTGAAACGCGCCTGGGTGTCACGTCTCGGGAGTATTTTATCAAAAAGAAAATCGTCTGCTCGGAATCCTCTCCTCAGCTGCTTTAACACCTGGAGTGGAAATGACGAGGATGTCGAGCGGCCGGCTGCTGGAGGAGGCTGGCCGCTCTGCCTGCAGGCCCCTGCTGCAGCCAGCTCCGCTGCCTTCTGCTCCTGCTTTGCTTTCACAAGCCAGCTAATGACTTTCTTAATTGCTGAGAGCAGTATTCAGTTCACTGCACACAGCAGAGACTTCTGGAAGTGTGCGAGAAGAATGTCCACTGCCTGTCTGCAGCGCAGACGCACCCCTGTCTTTTAAGGTTTTGGATTGTCATAGATAAATCTTGGTCCGTCAGCTCTCTGAAGGTTTGTTCTGAGCAAACAGCTCCTTCACAGGCCTTCGGTTTTACCTGAGCACTGCTTGTCTGATCCAAAAGGATGCTGTTTTTAGGCTGCAACAGAATTTGATTTTGAAAATAACAATTTACGCGCGGAAAGCTCGCGCTGTAGATGACCAGTGTTCGTTCCTCAACACAATGTACACCGGTATGAATACGGCGATAGGCCTGGAGAGGGGAGGTGGTTAACGGGTGGGGAGATGGGATCAGTCCCAACCTTGATGCTTAAACAACTGTTTTGTAGGAAGGAAACCTGACTGACGTCTTCCTTTCTGTCTCCAGGTATCCAGTATAAAGAACGAGGACATAAAGGTTCGGCAGGACAATGTAACCAAGCTGCTGACCGACATCCAGGTGATGAAGGGGAAGCAGGAGAGCATGGACTCCAAGCTGATAGCCATGAAGCAGTATGTATGTGGGGAGGGGATGGCAGGAAATGCAGGAGAACTTGCTCGGTGGTTTCCGTCCTGAATGCATTATTTTTGAGCCCTCATCTGATGGAAGGCTCGCTGCCGCTGCTCGCGCTCTGTTCCTAGCCTCCAGTCTCGCGTGCAACCTGGGCTTTAAAAGGCTTTCCGCTTAGAAAGCAGCAAGAAGGGGGGTGGAGGGGAAGGACCTTTTGGACACCATCAAAACCCATTAAACATTGCAGCCATCAGACTTGCGATCCCAAACGCAGTGTAAAGAAACGATCCCTGGAGTCCTGCTGTGCTTTGGGGTGTCAGCTGGAACGGCCGTGGAGACCCCCGCAACTGCCTTCCCTGCCGGAGGGCTTACAGCCTGAAACCTCAGGCGGTGCTCGATGTTGGATTGTTCCCTCGTGTTTTGGTTTTCTGCCTCACCTTCTGCTGCACCGTGGTACCGTAGTCACTTGGGGCGATGTCTGGTGGCCTGTTCTAACACCGCGTTCCTCCTCCAGGCTCCCGACCTGCACCCCGTTCAATCGGGGCTGGATGCGGCTCGCCCAGCGCGTGCTGTCGGGCTGGGGGGCAGAGCAGGTGGTCCCGGGGCGCTGCTGTGACTGTTCCCGTGGGGGTGGTGCAGGAGGGTGGTTATGTCACTGGGGTTTGTCGCCTCGTCAGAATCTCCCAGGTGCACAGCGGGAGCGGGGTCCGGGCGTGATCCGCCAGGCGGGAGGCTCGCACTGAGACGTCGGGTTTAGGCGCTCGATGAAGCTAATGAGCGTGGGGGTGTGGGTGTCCGACTCCCTTGTGCGCCCTTACAAATCTTGGTTTAAAGCTGTTTTTTTTTTTTCCTCGTTTGCCTGTCTACAAAGTGGAGTGAATCGTTCATCAGCGAGTTTAATTTGTGCACAGCTGCTTCATCCCTGCCGTTGTTTCTGAGGAATCCTGTTCCGGGTGAAGCAGGAGGGCACGGCGGGGATTTCAGAGGGACAGTTTCACTGCGAAAAACACGGATTGTGGTTTTTGGAACGCTCTGTGTTCCAAAGCCTCCCTTTTGCTGGATTTCATTACTGTATCTTGTGCTTGCAGATCACTTCTCTAGCACCTCTGGTGTTCATGGGAGGGGAGAGAACCTGCTTCGTCTCCAGGGTCATTCTAGATGATTCCCTTCATCTTCTGTTTGCCCCAGGTACGAGCACCCAGCCGTACCTCTAGGCTGGGCTTCTCTTCAGGCTCTCTGCAAGGGGAGACAGAAAAGTAGCTTGTCCTCCGAACGTGTTCACGCATAGCAGCAGGTAAAACATTTGTTGTTTCAGTTTCGTGGGTCTGTGGACAGCAGAGGTGGCTGCTTCCATTTCCCCTTCCAGGTGAAAGGGAAAATGTCTCTCAAGCAAAGAGATTCAGACTTCCCTAGCATGGCTTTGAGCGAAAATCTCACATGCAGCCGACCCTGGATAACCAAAACTCTGCCTTAACAGAGCAAACTCGCCAAGCTCGTAGCCAGCTGCACTCCTTTCCTAAAAATAAAAAATAAATCCCCGTTAGCCATCCAGCAATTGTACAAGTTCTATCAGGTGGTTTGTCAGCAATGAAACCACCGTTACATCCACAGCAGGATGAACTTGGGTGTCCCTGGGCTGGAAACCCTTCTCTAATTCCCGCATCCTTTGGCAGCTCCGGCCCCAGAAACTATCAGGACAAGCACGTGTGGGAGGCTTCTGCTTTTGTACGTTCGTTCTCTGTTCGTCGTGGGGAACAAGCAGCGGCGGGAGCCATCGGTAGGCCCAGCAGCCCCGGCCCCTGGTGCTCATCTCGATTTCAGTGCCCCGCGTGGTCCTGTGGCATGCTTGGAGATGGTGCCTGTACCCCTGTGTTAGGATGAGAGCGCTCCTCATGCGCTGTAGGTCTCTAGGCTGCGTTCCAGCTGCTCCGCTGGCTCTCGTCAGAGCAAACATTAGCATTATTAATTATAAATGGCCTGTAAACCGCTAGGTGGAGTGCACACAGCAGTACTTGGAGCTCTGCTGCTAGCGGAGAGCTGGCAGCCCCTCTCTGAGCGGCTTCCCCGCTGCTGGCAGGAAGGTAGTCGCCCACCAATTGCTAGAGAATACTTTGCATTTTTTTGAAAGCTTATCGGGTAACTAGGCTCCTGCAAGACGATCAGAAGGAAATGCTCGGTGTGAACGTGTGAGCTGTCGGCTGCCTGTGAGCTCTTGGTCCCTGGGGGCCGATACCCGGCGCGCTGCGGTGCCCGAGCCGGCGCGGGGCTGCTCCTCGCCGCGCCTCGCCGTGGGGTCTGGCCGGGCTGGGTGAGCAGCACCACGGGAAGGACCCGGCAGGGCTGGGTTCTGCCTGGCGGCGCAGGAGCAGGCGGACAGAGCGCCGTGCCCGAGCCCTAGCGCGCCGCGGGGCTCCCTGCGCAGCCTCCAGGCTGGGGCATCCCGCGAGCGGTCCATGGCTTCTGGTGGCACCAGGAGCTTTCCTTGGCTCGCTGCTCTCCGTTCTTCCTGGCTGCTTCTCCATCCTTCACAGCCACCAGCAGCTGTGGTTTTCCAGCCTTTTGCAGGCTCTCCGTTTCAGTAAGCACGGCTTTTGGGCTTGCATCTCCTTATCCTTGCTTTTTCCAGTCTCCATTATTAGTTCCCCATCCCTGTACTTGGGTTCCCGTTCCCCGTCTGGAAGGCAGGCCGTACAGATCGTCTTTCACGTCTTCATTTTCTCAGGAGCTTGTGATTAAAAATTCTCTTCCTGCTTCCCGAGCAATGATCTGACCTCCTCACTTAGGGCTGGCCCTTTCAGTTCTGGGTCTGCAGCGTGCTGCAAAGCATTGGCTGGCTCTCGTCAGCTCATCGCTGCCACTTATTTTCTTGACAAGGCTTTTGGTGAGTGTTCCTGAGGGCCGGCTGGTTCGCATCGTCTTGCATCTCCGCAGTACGGTTACTTCAGGGGCTCCATCACCGCACAACGTCAGCGGTCAGCCTCCTCTAGCATCTGCATGGCTACCATGGGCCACACGGTGCGTGAAGGCCTTCAGCGGGTGCCCGTGGTGCTGCTGCTGCTTGGTGAAGCTCACCGCTGGCCACAGCCCTGCAGGACTCGGGCCTCGGCTGAGCCACGAAGCGAGCAGAGCGCTTTTTCGCAAGGTGTGTGGGAACAGCGGCTGGGAACCTCTTGTGGAGGCCCGGCAGACGTTGGTGGCTCAGCACGGCGCCGTCTGTGTCTGCGAGAGGTGGAAGGAGCCTTGGTCGTGCTGCAGCCTTCAGGCAGAGCTGCTGCTTCAGCGGCTGCTGGTGCAGATCCGTGACTTCTCGCCGGCTCCTGCGCAGCCCCCGGAGGCAGGGCCTCGGCCCCCTGCCCACCGTGTCCGGCTCAGAGTTGAGGAGGACGCCACGGCCAGAGGAGGCTGGTGCGTGGCTGGTCTTTGAGGGGGATGTCTAACAAAGGTGAGCTCCTGAAGGTCTGTGCTCAGGGATGTGCAAGTGGCTCCAACCTCCCTGTCCTCGCCTACATCTGCCAGAGCTGGGCCCGGCCATGGCCGGAGGCGTGCCTGCTTCTCATGTCGGCGGTGCGAGAGCGTCGAGTCGTCGAGCAGCCTCCAGGGACAGAAACGCGAACGACTGAGGCGTTCGGGAGCTGGCTGAGTAACGAGTGACCGGCGGAGCTCAGCCTTCGACGCCAGAGCAGGACGGCGGGTGCTGCTCTCCCACCTCCGCAGGCGATTCCAGCCCGGGAGCCGCAGCTTGAGCAGTCGTGGTGCTGCGACCGAGGGGAAGGCTAGCCCTCGGCTAGAAACAAGGGCTGTCTCTCAAGCGAAGAGGAGTATTTGAATGACCCGTGGAAGAACGTGAATGATTGCTTCACCACTGGAAAGGTGGATTTAAGATTCTCCGTTTCCCTGCAGCTCTGGGACGTGAAGCAGGGATGCGCGCACGCAAGTCCCGTGGCTTGTGCTGTGCAGACAGACGATCGGTGTTCTGCTTTGGGGCTTGAAAATCTGACGCCACAAAGTGTGCTCTGGGGCGATCTGAGTGTCTGCTGCTCCTCCCCGTGCCCCTCACAGGTAGGCTCGTCCCTGTCTTGCAGATTCCCAGCAGCCCAGCTCCAGGACCCCCCCGCAGGGGTACCTCAGAAGGACACGCGCTGCCTGTGACCTGTTCTCCGTGCCGAGCCTGGCTCTGGCGACGTGCTGTGCCGCGCGGCAGGCCTGCGCTCCGGCAGCAGCCCGGGAGCGACCTCGGTGCAGTTGTATGGCCTCGGCGCTGGGCATGGTTTGAGTGGGGTCCGCTGCAGCGAACACCAGGTGTCATTTGTATCAGGCTGCTTTGTCGGCATAAAAAAAAGTTTACGATCGCAGCTTGTCTTCTGCCCAAGTAAAATCTTTGCAGCGTATTGGAAACGCATGTGGGTTGGGGCTAGCACAGGGAAAGCTGTTCTGGGGGCTTTGCTGGTTTCAGTTGGATATCGTCTTTGGCACATCCGATGCAGTACTCACGGAGAGCGTCGTTTTATTGCCCGGCTGTGAACAGACCTTCTCAGATCTTCCCACGTTGACCGGCTCAGCTCACAAAGTCTGTCCGGGAGGCTAAGCACGTCTCCACTGTCAAAGAGTAATAATCTGGGTGAGTCTCCGGCGCTGGCAGCAAGCGATGGAAAGTAGATAAGCCGAGCTTGGGAAGTGAGACTGTTTGGTTTTGCGTGTCAGCAGGGCCGGGTAGTGCTCCCAGGCGGCTGAGGGTTCGCCAGCCAGGACATCGCTTCCCTGGGGTCTCACCTGGTTCTGTGCTCTCGGCCGGAAACGGGTTTGGGGGCAGTGGTTTGGTGGGCTTCTGCTTCAGGGTTCTTTCCCAAAGGATGCAAGTTCTGTCTTCTTCCAGGTCTTTTGTGGGCCTCTGGAGATTTAAAACAAACAACAAAGCTGTAGAAAATGTAAAAATAAAAAGGCAAGCAAGCTACAGGCGACACAAATGTCTAAGGTGGCTGTGGGCTTTGGGGAAGGTTTGGGGTTTTTTCATGACCTCGTGCCCGTCTGGCTCGTGGAGTTCAGGGTTGATCGTGTCGTGGCTTTTTCGTCCTAGTCACCGCACGGAGAAAGATGTGTGGAAAGAGCAGGTCTCAGCCCGAGGAGCAGACAGCCTGCGGCTCCCTCACCCCTTGCTGAAGCACGGAGTCGCCTTCGTTCTGGCACGGGAGCTGCCGCTGCGCTTCCATGCGCGGTGCTCGGTCCTCTGTGCTTCCGTGCGCTGCGTGTGGCGAGCGTCGTGTCTGGGGCCAGGGCTGCGGGTGCGTCACGGCGCGCGGTCGCGCTCCTCTGCTGTCCTCCCCGGCCCTTTCAGAGGGTTAGCCATTTTTCAGAGCGTTAACTGTCTGAAAGTGACTTTCCCTGCTGATGCCTTTTTCCTGCGTGTTACGAAGTGAAATTTATTGGAGCATGTGAAGACAACCCCTTCAGGCGTTTCTGTGTGGATGGAGTAAGCCGCGGTGAGCCATCAGGCAGCTTGTTCTAAAACATCCTTTTCATTTCTTCTGAAACATCCTCTGCATTTTCCTGTTCCCTAAATCCTGGCGTCTCATGCAAGCAGGAGGGATTCCTCCGACGTGCCGCCGCGCAGCCTGGCGTTGCTGCCGCGTGACATCGCAAGGACGCCTCGGGGACTGCGGGGGCTGAAAGCCCACACGGGGCTTTTCCAGAAGCGAGGCCCAGATGTGACCGGCGAACCCGTGAGCCTGCGCGGAGCAGGACCTTGTGGGGCTGTGCTCCGCCGTGCAGCTCTTCTGCTCCCCCCGGCCAGTGTGAGGACCGCCTGGTATCAGGGCTGGTGACTTAACATCGTCCCCGAGTTACTCGTGCTGCCGCTTGGAAGTGCCTCGGGAAGCGTTGGTTTCCCTCTCGGCAGCACCTTCGGCAGTTCCTTGCCAGTGGCACGGCTTGGCCGGAGCAGTTGTTAGCGGGTTGACTTCAGTGAATGACCCCGCTGTTGAGCGGTGCTGCGCAGCTGTCACGCTTCATTTACCGACAGCTTCTTCTCACGTGAGGATTTCTGTGCGGAGAGCGTTACTCTCGGTGTCTTTCCTGTTTCCCAGTGCTTTTACTTCTCAGCATTTTCGAGTTTGGAAAGCCACGGGAGGCCAGCTCGGGAGAAATGACCGGAGGCCCGGC
This sequence comes from Anser brachyrhynchus, assembly GCF_964034855.1. NCBI lineage: Eukaryota > Metazoa > Chordata > Aves > Anseriformes > Anatidae > Anser > Anser brachyrhynchus. Next base: position 160,999,294 of record NC_137695.1, on the reverse strand, counting down.
TCCAGCGGCGTGGGGGAAGGCGTCCGCTCGAGCTCTGTCCTTCGTCGGGGAGGCAGTTCTCGTCCCGAGGTGTCCGCAGGCGAGCAGTGGTTATTAATTACGCTCAAATTTGAGCAGGTTACTGACCTGGAATTTCTGCAGTTGCTTTTGGCTTCCGTTCTGCTTTCTTAGCTTCTGAAGCTGTGACTCGTGTCAGCCAAATGTTTCCTTCTGGGCTTTTAAACGTAGAGCTGTGTAGGTTTCTAACTGACGACTGCAGTTAGGGCTGGCTCTCGCGGTGCCACGCGCGCTGCCCGGCGCTAAGCGGCGTGCGCCAGCGTGATGCCCTCCGCCCCAGCCCGCTCAGGTCCTGCCGCAGCTCCCCGTCTCCCGCAACCCGCCTGCGGCTCTGCTGGGGAGTTTCAGCGTGGCGGCACCCAGGCTCCAGCACCTTAACCAGCCTGGAAAGACACTCGGGCATCTTTTATAGGTGCGTGGCTGCTGTAGGGCTGAGCGGTGCGGAGCGGCTTCTGGTGCCGCCGGGGTGTTACCCCGCAGCGCCGCAGCGATCGCCAGCGTCGACGCAGAGCGAAGCGAGACTGGTGGCGCGCCGCACGGGGAGGGTGGCGAGGCCGAGGCAGCAGCCCGAGCGGGGACAACGTCACCATCTGCCAAAATGCTCGTTCCCAGACTCTGCTTTGCGGGGAGGAAGGAGCAGAGCCCTGCAGGGCGCGGCGCCCACCCCGCGGGAGCTCCCGGCCGCTGCCCTCGCGGGCAGGACAGCGAGGCGGGCAGCGCGCCGCTTCCTGCTGGTTCCTCGGCTCTGCTCGAGTCCCGGGGGAGCTGGAGCGTATCCGTAAGTTTAATCTTAAACAGATTGTTGAGAGCAGCGAGCGAGCCGTGGTGTCTGCACCTGTTTTTATCGCTTTTCTCCACGGCTCCCTCAGGGACTGCGTTGGCGTTGGCTTGGCGCGCGGAGCTCTGCCGCGGGACGCTGAGAGCACTTCCTCCCGGCCGGGCTCTGTTTACAAGGCCCCGCCGCTTTTACAAGGCCCCAGTTGCTAACAGAATTTAAAAGTTAAAATTTCTCTGGGTAAAAATAAATCTAAACAGACACAAGGACTTGGCCTTTCGCAGTGTAATTCCTCTTCACCAGAATTAGTTTACCGTATGCAAACCCCCCGTAAATCATAGCAAATAATTTTGACCTGTGTAACTTTCTTTATGGTTTCAGGGTTCCAAAAGCAACACATATATTATCGTTTGACACCGACCTGAGGGGATAGAGTTTGCATTAGAACATTTGTTGAAAAGATTGAATCCATCGGTGTTAGGTGAGAGAAAAGCTGAGCTAGGACATAACGAAGCCAACGAGGTGATAGCCAAGTTTAGTCACCGTGCCTCATTAATGGAAGCCCTCCCACCTTCGGGGACCGAGGCGCTCTGGTTAAAAGCCGCTTGAAATCGTCTGGGAGATGAGTAACTGCGCGGCGCTCGGGCCCCGGCCTCACAGCCCCGCTTCTCTCTTCACCTCCCCTCAGCAGCTCCGGGAGCGCGGCTGCGTTGTTCCGCGTCTCTGCCGTAGCTGGCGCGGAAAAAGTGGGGCCCAGGCTGCGCAGCGAAGACGTAAAACCTGTAAGAAGATCTTTTGTGAAATCGCTGGCCAGATATTTTCGGTGTTTTACACCCCGCTTTATGAGCCCACAAGACCTCGTGCGCTGCGCACGGTCGGTGCGAGGGGAGCTGGGGTGTCCGTGCTGCTCTGCGGCGCCTGCGCTGCCGCTCGCTCTGCCCTTCGCGCTCGAACCAAGTTTTAGGCTTTTGTGTGTTGTGCACGCGAGCCTGTTTACGGGCAGCCTTGACCTTTACCTCCCCACAGCACCCAGTCGTGATCCGAGGTGCTTCACAGGGACCAGAGCTGGCAAGTGCTGCCCGTCGCCATCCTGCCCAGTTAGCAAACTGTGCCAGCTCCCCGCGCCTCCGGGTGGCTTGGTCTCCTGGTGGGGCTGCCCTGCTGCAGCTCCCAGCCGATCGGGTGCTTCCTCTGCTGCTTTGGGGCAAAGCCACGGACGGCACCGGGCTGCCTGCAGTTGCTGTCGGCAGCCCGTGGGGCTGGACCCCTGTTAAAGGCGCTCCGGAGGCACCGGGGGTCTGTGCACCAGGTCGGTCCGCTGGGGTGAGGACGGGACGAAGGAGCCTCTCGTCCCTGGGGGGAAGGAGCCTTGCTCTCTTCTCCTTTGGGGAGAAGCGGTGGTAGGATGGTTGCAGCGCTCTTACCGAGCGTCTGCGTCAGGCGGCTTTGCGGGGGCTCCGCTTCTCAGCCCACTGGTACCCATCCGGAAATAACAACTCGCGATTTTACTTTGCTGCTGAATTTCCTTTTCAAAATACGTGAGAGTGCAGCGCACGGAGTTGAGTAACGGCACCGTCCTGGTTCAGGTTTGGGAATGAGACGTCACCGTCAAGGCGCGGGCTTCTGGAAGAGCTGCGGTAACCCTCGAAGCCTGGCGATGCCTTGGTTTGTGCAGCAGGGGCTCCCCGCGCTGAAGGGGGGGATCGCACGAGTCAGGAGCTGGCGCTGGGGAGCGCTTGGGCTCGAAGCGTTCAGAACAGAGGGGCTGGAGCTTTGCAGAGGCAGCGAAACGAGGCCCTGGAACTCGGTTACCCCTCAGCCCCGTCTCACGGAAGGAGGGCTGCGTGGGCGTAAATAAGATTTTCCCCGGAGCCAAAAAGGGGAGCTGCGTGCGCGGAGCCGGCCGCCTCTCACCTTCGTTGCAGGCAAAATGCTGCAGAGAGAAAGGGCCGGACCCTGTGACAGCTTCCACCCGGACTAACGGCAGGCGTGCTGTTCTTTTTGTCTAACGGCACGGATTTTGTTGGCTCTTCCAGCCTTGTGCCGAGGCTGCGGTCCGTGCTTTTATGACCTCTGAATTGGACAGCCGTAACGGGGTGCTTTATGGCCTCCCCGTGCAGCGGTGGCGCGGGCTCCAGCTGTTGCAGACCGGGGCCTCCGCATGTCAGCCTGCTCCCGGGGGACCTGCGCTGGCTCCGAGTCAACCATCAGCTTGATCTTAAAACTGCTTCGATGGCTTGTAACGCTGAGTACGATGTGGGATCTGTGTGTTTTATCTACGCTGCTGCTTTTTATGAGCTTAGTCACTGCTTGAGATCATCTGAAGTCAATTTTATTGGTCATTCCAAACCACGGGTTAAAGACCTGTGGAGTACTCGTTTTTCAGCGCGGTGATCTCAATCTGAAATTAATTACCACCACGGTCTGGGATGCCGGTGTTAAAATAACTCAGCCCAACCATCCCTAAGCCTGCCGGTGGTGCAGGCGGCCTGCAGGCCGGTCCTCGCGCGCCGCCCGCAGGGACGTCTGCCCCTTCGCCGTGGGCTCCGGTGCCTGCTCAGCACCTGCAGGTGCCTCCGGGCCGCGGAGGCCCGACGTCCTCTGTGTCCTTCCTGCCTGCCGTCCTATCCTCCGGGCCTCGCCCTCGCCGGTTTGCTTTTCTGGAGTGCCCGCAGGAGCCATTTGGAGACTTGCGGTGCTTCTGGCGGGGCGGTGCCCCAGGCTGTGCCAGGAGGCCGGGAGGAGGAGGCCGCTTCACCATTCGGCGGCCTTCACTCCAGCAGCACTGCACTGGTCTGCTTTTCTCTTGAGCCTCTGCTTTTCAGGAGACAGGCAGAGAACAGTTAAAAACGGCATTCGGTTTTCTGTGTCCGTGCTCATCTGAAACGGATCGGAGCAGCGCGGTAAGGAAACGGATTCTGCTGCGGTGCGGGTCCGAGTAGTCGCAGGAGGGCCGAGGGGCTCCAAGTGGTCTCAGGGGGACCGAGGGGCTCCAAGTGGTCTCAGGAGGGCCGAGGGGCTCCAAGTAGTCACTGAGGGGCCAGGCAAGGCGTCAGAGCCGCGCTGGAGGCGCGTGGCCGGGTGCGTACAGCTCAGCACAGCCTCGGCCGGCTTTACAGGTGCGTGTAGCTATGCGAGCCGCTCCCCGTGCGCAGGGTGCTGACTGGCCGTGTCTGTGCTGTGCTAGGTCACCAGAGGGCCCTCGGGCGTTTGCTCACCTGCGCGGCGTAACCCCCTGTGCGAGGCTGGAGAGAGCCGCCTGCCCCTCGTGGGTTAGGCCGTGCGGACCGGCTTCTGCGGCCCCGCTCCTGAACAGCTCCGTGGGGTGCAGGAGCGGCTCCGCGCGGAGCTCGCTCAGTCCGAGAGCCGCTGGCTGCTTGAGGGTCACACGGTGAGGCCCCAGGCCCAAGCTCATTACCTGGACCGTGAGCTCAGGAGTCGTGTCCTTACTGACGCAGGAGGGTGGGCTCTCCCCTGGGGCCCCCTGGATGTCCTGTCACGGGCAGAGTTTATTTTAAAAGGTGAGCTGGTACGAGACCACATCCACCTCTGTGAGACCCCAGGATCAGTGAGCAAGTCACCATTATTAGGACACCGATCATGCTGAAAGCGCCTTTGTCACCCTTCTGGGAAAGTGCCCTGGTTTCTGCAGCGCTGGGAGCCGTGGCGCTGGGCTGAGCAGAACGGCTTCGCTGTCCTGCGTGGCGAGCGCGGCCCTTCCCTGCTGGGAGCGCGCCGCGGCCGGTTCTGCACGAGGCGTCCCGGTGGGACCGGCTCTTCTTCTGAGCCCGCCCCGGGACAGAGGTTCCCCTGAACAGTTTGCAGCATGCCCCTGAGTTCTTTCGAGATGTTTTCCCTGAAAATTGAGATGAAATCCTGGCTGGGCAGTGATGAAAACCATTGTTCTGCAGCAAGAGGCGTCCGAGCTTTCTCCTGGAGTTCTCCGGGACCTCACAGATTACGTGCGCCTCTTCTGTGGGTTCTACAGCATTAATTAATTCAAAATGTGGAGTAGGTAGGAGCGTAATAGATCTACCTGTCAGATATCCAGCTGCTGAAACTTTGACAGACGTACGGAAGGAGTTAGCAACAGGGCGAGGAGCAGAATTCCTACCTCCTGTGCTGAGCTCCTGCGGCGCAGATCGTGCCTGTGCACCAGGAGGCTGTGATCACAGAACCGTATCAGAAGGGCTCGCCTTGGGAGGGACCTTGAGGACCATCTAACCCCAGCCCCCTGCCATGGGCAGGGATGCCACCCACCAGACCAGGCTGGCCAAGGCCCCATCCAGGCTGCCCTTGAACACCCACAGGGCTGGGGCATCCACAGCTTCTCTGGGCAACCTGTTCCAGTGCCTCACCAGCCTCTGAGCAACGAATTTCCTCCTAATGTCTGGTCTAAATCTCCCCTCTTTTAGTTGAAGATTGTTCCCCCTTGTCCTATCATTATCTACCCGAGTAAAGGGTCCTTCTCTGTCTTTTTTAGAAGACCCTTTAAGTATTGAAAGGTCTCAGGGAAGTCTCCCCGGAGCCTTCTCTTCTCCGGGCTGAACATCCCCAGCTGTCCAAGCCTTTCTTCCTAGGAGAGGTGCTCCAGCCCCTGATCATCTCTGTTGCCCTCCTCTGGGCCCGCTCTAACAGCCCCACATCCTTCTGGTGCCGGGGGCCCCAAACCTGGAGGCAGCACTCCTGGTGGGGCCTCACGAGGGCAGAGTGGGGGGGACAGTCACCTCCCTCCCCTGCTGGTCACACCCCCGGTGGTGCAGCACAGGGAACTGTGGCTTGCTGCGGGTGCAGCGGGTAACAGCAGAGTGAGAAGGGGTGAGGAAGTAAGGATCACAGACAGTGATGCTATTTTGGGGGGCAGGTCGGGCTGCCTTCTAAGCTCGGGTCATCTTGCTCTCTCCTTGTGCTGAGAAGCAACAAAAACCTGCTTTGTGCCGGGCACGCTGGGCACTCGGTGCCGGGGCGCTGATCTCAGGCAGGACCTCGCGGTGCTCGGGGCTGGGAACTGGCCGCGTCTCAGACCCCGCTCCCGCGTCTTGGGCCTGATGCTTTACGCAGCCTGGGAGCTGGATGTTTGTCGTGCGCGGGTATCGCCGCCCCTTGCTGCTTGGGTGGCTTGGGCTTGGGGAAACGGGCGATGCCCGGGGCTGCTGTGGCCGCCTCCGCGGCCTGCGACACCTGCGCCTGCGCTCCGTCGTCGCCTGCAGCCGGCTGCCTGCGGAGGCGAAGTGCTGCGTTCTGCTGGAAGCTCGCTGTGATGGTGAAAAGAAAGGAGCAGCGGCGCTGATAGGTTTTTGATAGATGCGCGTGGTTTGCATCCTCGTTTAGTCAGCAGAATGCAGATGATCTCCGCTGGTCGGGGCGGTCATTAACGGCGCGTCTCTCTCAGCTGCTTCCAGACTGGCGCGCAAGCCATTTGCAGACCCAGAGGTGGCACTGCTGGAGACGAAGATTGATCGTACCGGAGCCAGGACTGGAAATAGCTCTTTAGCCCGGTAGCTGATTTAGTGCGAGCTGAGAACCAGCTGCTTCCTGCCTCCGGACAGCTGGCACCGCGAGCATCGCGGCTCCGCTCAGCGCCTCCTCCCGCGCGGACGGGTCCCTGGCGCAACGCTGGCCCTGCCCCGAGCCCCGGCCCTGCCCCGAGCCCCTTCCCCGGGTGCTGCAGCCCTCGTAGAGGCAGCACTGCGAGGCATCGGGACCGCTGCTCCCTTAGCGGCGGGGACTGGTGGCTCCCGTGTTGGACACGGAGCAATGGCTCGAACGTTGGTTTGGGCAAAGAGGGGTGACGAGGTGCCACGGGAAGGGCTCGAGCTGGGACTCAACTGCGAGCAGAAGTTACCTGGGGATAGAGTAAGGGCTCAGAACTGGACGGGTGTGGAACCAAAGCTCTGCCTGCCTGCCGAGGCTGCGAGCGCACGGCAGGAATGGAGAGGAGCGAGGCGGGGGGAGAGGAGCGAGGCAGGGGGAGAGGAGCGAGGCGGGCGCTGCTGGAGCACCCGGCAGCCGCCCTGCGGTTCGGGCCGGCCCGAGGTGGCAGCGCTGCCCTCGTAACGCTCCCCGGCGGATTTGTTTTTCTTGCGTGACTTTGTCCCGCGACCCCTGGGATCCCGCCGCGGAGTTCTGCATCTCAATTACAGTCTGCCTGGGGAGCCGTGGCCTTTTGTTTGCGCTGAATCTGCCAGCTGCTGACTTCAGCTGATACCTCCGGCCTCAAGTCAGCAGGGAGAGGAGCAGTTGCTGCCTGTTCGCCTTCGCTTTGTGTTCTGGCTCCGCTGCGGCCGGGCCGGTCGCTGCCCGCACAGACCCGCTTGTCTGCGGTGCCACCAGCTCCTGGCGAGCCGCACGCAGTGGCGCGGGGCTGCCCTTTCGGTACGCGTTGGCTTTGCATTCGCCTGCCGCAAGGCTTTGCTCTCGCTCGTTTCCACTGCCACAACCAGCCCGGGGCTGGGGCTGAGGTTGGCAGGGACCGCTGCAGCTCCCCTGCGCCAGCCCCGCCGCGAGCTCTGGGCTTTCTGCCCTCTGTCCCCACGCGTGAGCCGTAGCAGCCCCGGGGCAGGGCTCCGCGGCGCGTGGGACCGCGAGGACGTGGGGCTGGCGGTGCCGGCACCGTGCTGCTGGAGAATGCAGGCTGCGGGAGGAGGGGAGGAGGGCTGTGTCTGTGTGTGAGGGGGCTTCGGCGTACGTTTGGGTTGGCAAAGAGCCAGCCTCACCTGGAATTTGGGTGAGGCCGCGGCATCCACGACCCTGATCTTTGCTGCGGGCCTGTCGCGTGCCCTCACGCCAGGCCTGCGTGAAGGCGTTTGCCCTTTTGCTTCCACGCGAGCAGGGACACGACCGGGCCCTTCAAGTCCTGCTGGGTTTGCTCAGTCCCAGTCCGGCTCTGTTTTCTGTGCACCGCTGTCTGAAGTGCGGAACAGGGACGTAGCGCCCGATGAAGGAACCCATCGCTGCAGTGCCACTCCTAAGCCTTGCGGCGTGAGACGGAAATAGCGTCGGGTAGAGCAGAGCTCCGCTGCGAGCTCCGTGCCCGCCGAGCGCGTTCACGTGTGGTCACGGTCGCGTGCTGCGGCCGAAAGCTGTGCATGTGTTAGCGTGAGTGCCCTGGGTTCAGACCTCCGCAGCAGCAGAGGTACAAACTGGAACACAGCTTTTTTCCACGCCCGCTGTCGCTGAGCGCGGCCGCGGGATCCTCGCCGCAGCTGGGCGCCGGAGCTCACCCTCGGGCAGAGGAGGGCGGATGAATTCCTCCGGGAACTGCCTGCGTCCAGGAGCTGGGTTTTGAGAGAGAGGCCGGGTAGCGGCACAGCCCCGGTGAGGGCGGGAGCTTGCAGGAGTGCATCGCCTTCAAACTGCAAAGCGCCGGGTGGCAAACCCTCACTTGTTTCAGGGATCGCTCGCCGGGAACCCAGGCGCGGCTTTACCCGGAGCGTGCTTTATCTGGGCGGCGGGTGACAGCCCTGCTCCTCAGCGCGCCCGCTAATTAACGCTCCTCTAAAGGCTGCTCCTGAGGGCCCGGCTCGGGGCGGTGATAAACGAGCGGCTCTCCTGGCCGCCGGAGATAACGGAGGCGGCGCGGGGGGGCCGCGGGCAGCTGATCCGCGAGGTGCCCCCCACCCGCACCCTCCTGCGATACCGCGATAACGGCGCTGCTCCCGCCGCAGCCCGGCCCCCGCGCCGCCGGGGCTGGCCGAGGGTCCCGGGGGAGGGTTGGGGGTTTCAGGGGGGGGGCCGCGTGTCCCCCGGGTCTCCGGCGGCCGCGCTCCCCCCGGGAGCAGCGGTTTAAGAGCGGCAGGTGCGGAGCGGGGCCGGCTGCCGCCGCGCCGTGAAATATTGCAGGAGCCCGGCGCTGCGCGGCTCTGTAATAACTCCTGAAATGAAACGTTTGAAGCCGGCCCTTGTAAACTCCTCGCCGGCGTTTAATCGCCTCGTAAACCAGCGTGCTAAAGAAAGTATTAAAGCCTTCGCTGCTGCTCCCACATCGGCTTAACCCTTCGGGGGCCGGCCGCCCCGCCGCCTGCTTTCTCCGCCTGGCGCGGTGCGGGGCCGCGTCTCCTCCCCGAGGCTGGTCCCGGTGGGTGCGCGGCCCCCCCCCGTCCCCGGGCGGCTCGGGGTGTTCAGGTGGCCTGCGCCGGGGCGAGCCGGGCTAATTTACGGCGCGAGGCCCCGCGGGGCGCGGAGCAGCCATCCTCCCCGACCGTAATTGGCGGCCGGCGCGCGGGGAGCGGGGCCGCAGCTGAGGTAAGCGGCAGCTGCGCCCTCGGCACGGCGGCTGCTCCCCGGCCCGCGGCCCTCGCGCGCACCCGGGCTGTCACGGTGCCGCCAGGAGCGCCCCGAAAGCACCGAGCGCCCCGAAAGCCCCGAGCACTCCTCACTGCAGCCTCTGGGCCTGGGCTGCCCCAAACACTGCCCCGAGCGCTGCCCCGAGCGCTGCCCCCGCTGAGGAGCTGCATTTGACTCACCTGCGAGCTGCAGCCTGTTCTGAGAAGCCTTGGGGGGGTTTCACAGAACCACGGGGTCTGGGCAGGGTCTGGGCCTTGAAGTCTTCCCTGCTCCAGCCCCCACCAGGGGCACGACCCCCCCCAGCCCGGCCTCGGGCTCCCTCAGCCCCTCTGGGCAGCCTGGCCCAGGGCCTCACCACCCTCGGGGCAGAATTTCTGCCTTATTTCCCACCTCCCCCCACCCTCTGTGAGCTCCAGGCCATTACCCCCCATCCCGTCCCCACAAAGGGCCCCCCCCGGCTCTCCTGCGGCCCCCTTGGGCACCGCAGCCCGCCGGGGGGTGCCCCCGGAGCCTTCCCCTGCCCAGGCCCAGCACCCCCAGCCCTCAGCCGGTCCCACGGCGGAGCTGCTCCAGCCCTGGGCATCTTTGTGGCCACCTCTGGCCCCAGGAGAGCTTTCCCATTCTGAGTTTTGCCCACCCTGTCGTTGGGCAAACGGGGCCTGACCCGTTCCCAGGTGAGCTTCTGCACCGGTGCCGTCCTGCGCCGGTGCCCTGCAGCCCCCAGGGGGGCGCCCGACCCCTCCGGGCTGTGGCTGCGTGGCCGAGCCCTGCCGAGGTGAAGGCCTGCAAGGAAACCCTGCAAGGGCGCCCGCAGCCTGGGCAGCGACCTGCACACAGAGCGGGGCCGAGGAGGGCTCCACGTGCCTGGCTCGCTCGCAGTCCCTGCCTGTACGGGGAGCACAGCAGCGCTGCGGCCCCACAGGCGTACGGCTTAAACCACGTCGTGTACGAGCACCGTGGGTCCGGAGGAGCTTCGTGAACAAGAGGAAATAACGCAGGTTTATCGCTGAGTTCTCCGCTGCCTCTTGCGTTCACAGAACGCACAAAGCCAGTCCTTGCTCTTCTCATTTACGGGCGTAGAAAACTCAGATTCGGAGCTCGAAAAAACCGTGTGGAGCTGGGGGGTTGCTGGTGGGAACCGGAGGGGCGCAGCTCCGCCAGGCAGCCCGGTGTCGGTCGGGGCCTCGGCGGCTTCCCCCTCGCGCCTCTGGAGGAGCTGGGTCGGGATCGTGCCCGCCCCGCACGCCCGGGCCGCATCAGGGCACGGAGCTCGCCTGCCCCCCAGGCCCTTCCCGCAGGGGCACGCTAATGGCTCCCAGCAGCTGCGCGCCGCGCGCTGGGCACGGCCCCGCGTCCCTGCCCCTGTGCGCGAGGCTGCTCCCGGGGCTCCGTGGGCTGACATCGCGGCACAGCAAAGTTAATGAGCGACATTTCACCCGCGGCCCCGGGAGGCTGTAAATGAGCCCGTGTCTGGAGATGGCGGCAAATCCCCTGCTGCGGATTTGCCGACTTACCCCGGGCTTCATTTGCTCTGCCTGAGAGGCCGCGTTTGTTCTCAGCTGGCCTTTTCTTCTCTTGCAGCGAGAACGAGGCGCTGTGGAGGGAGGTAGCCAGCTTGAGGCAGAAGCACGCTCAGCAGCAGAAAGTTGTCAATAAGGTAAACCCCAGCGAGGTCGGGACGCCGCTCTGTCCGCGTTCGCGGTGACGCCAGGCTGGGCGCTCACGGGTCGCTGGAGGGCAGCGGTATTTGTTCTGGTTACAAACCATTTCGACCGCTGCCTTTTCTTGTGATACCGTGAGATTCTGGAAAGCCACTGGGAGAGGCTGGCCTGGGGCTGGCGGCACTGCGGCACGGCGTTCAGCTGGCTGCCGCGTCCAGTTTCACCCCAGCCTTCCCCGCTGTGCCGGGCGTTACAGCCAGCGCTGCTTCCACCGAGCCCTGCTCCGGCTCTGCTCTGAGCCGAGCGGTCCCCGGGAGCCGCTGCCGCCCGTGGGTTAATCGCGGCCGCGGCACGCCTCCTAACGGGTTGCCTTTTTTCTCCTCACAGCTTATCCAGTTTTTGATTTCATTGGTGCAATCCAACCGTATTCTTGGGGTGAAGAGGAAGATGTAAGTCTGCATTTCTACATCCAGATAAAGATTCCCTGTCTGAGAATAAAGAGAGGATCAGCAGAGTGGGTCCCCCAGATCTCTGCCTTCTGTAGCAGCCTTGCCAGTGGGGTAGGACTGGACAGCGGTCATTGGGATCATGTGAGCCTTCAAGTTCTTGCTCCGGCCAGAACCAGCTAACACTGCTATGCGACTGACGCCAAGAAGGGTTTGCGAGCCAGGCCACATAAGCCCATGCAGAACATACTTCGTCCCTAACCCCTGCGCTCTGCGAAACGGCAGCGCACAGCGAGGGCGGGGATCTCGCACTGCCGGAGCGGTGCCTTGGCACTGTCACGGTGTTTTGGTCGTTATACCGAAGGGAACCACTGCACCACCGAGGCCAGCCTCCTGCTGTCGGAGGCTGCTGACATCCCCACAAACTAACCAAGCCCGGCCTCAGACGTGCTGTGGATTGTTTTGCCCCTTGCTGGTTGCACTGGGGGCCTGTCCAGTACTTAAGTGCCCCAAGAGGTTAAAAACATTGCTGGGTTCATCGCTCTGGGCCAGTCAGTCGTTACTTTTGTCCCAGGATCACAATTCTGTCCCAGCAGCAGTCACTTACCAAGAGCTTTTAGAGGCGGCTCTCCCGTTGCCTCTCCTCCGACACTCCACCACAACAGGCCCCATTTGGTCCCGGCCTGTGGACAGGCTCCTCACCCACCTCCTCACCCACCTGAGTTTTTGCGCTTGGTGTCACACACGGAGGGCCGGGTCCCCCGTGCTGCCCCTGCCCCTCTCGCCCTGTGCTGCCCGGCTGGCTGCGGGGCTGCCCCTTTGTGTGCGAGCCGTGCCCAGCCGCGCCATATGGCAGGCACCGCCACAGCAGGCTTGATTGTTATTAATGAAGGTAGCGGTTTGTTCTGCCATCGCGTCCGAGACGTGCCCAGATGATTTATCCCGTAAGGGGAGCGTCTCTCCGCAGTGCTCGGGTGCAGAACAGAGCCACAGCAGTGCTCGTGCCGCAGCTGACCACGAGAAACCTGTCCGTGGGGCAGCCAGGCGGCACGCGGGCAGCGCAGCCCCGCAGAGGAGGTGACCCAGGACTACGCGGGAGCACTCCGAGGCCTGAGGCTTTGCGTTTCTGCTCGACAGGGTTGCAAAGCCAGCCGAGGGGCTGCCCGTGGGGGCTGGCTGCGTGTCGCTGGGCCGCCCGCTCTGCTCCACGGAGGTGGCCGCCCCTGGGGCCACATCCCCCCCAGGGTGCCCTGGCCCCACGGGCTGTGCACACTGTGGGGCTGGGGGTGGTCTGGGCTGGGGCCGGGAGGTGCCAGAGGCTGGGGCTGGCAGCGCAGTGACCCCTGTGGTGTTTGGGATTCTTTTGCAGCCCCCTGATGTTGAACGACAGCAGTTCAGCACATTCCATGCCGAAATACAGTCGCCAGTACTCCCTGGAGCACGTCCACGGCTCGTCCCCGTACGCAGTAAGTGCACCGCGCGCCCGGCCGCAGGGGGGGGACGGGGACACGGGGACACGGCTTCCCGGGGAGGGCCCGGCTGCTCCCACCCATGTACCACCACGTCTGGTCGTGGCCACTCAGCTTCGTGCAGCACGGCACCTCTGGGTGGCCCGGATCTGCCCTAGCTAACGGAGCGAGCTGCCGGCTGGTGGAGCAGGACGGGGCGGCTCGGCTGGGAAGACCTACACACGGGTGTGCCGGTCCCACTGCCCGACCCTTCGGGGCTCAGCAGGAGTTCGAGCGTTTGCTAAGGGCGTTACCCAAATGCCGACGGGCGCGGGGCATCAACCCCCGCGCTCAGAACCCGGTGCCTCTGGGTCGTGAGGGGCCACGCGCTCGGTCGCAGACGAGCGAGGGTTGTCGGAATGCGGCCGGCAGCAGAGACGGGTCGAAGGGCAGCATCGCTTAGCTTACGTCTGCTGGCTCGGGCTTGGCTTTGGTTTGCCACAAAACGCACCTGATGTCAGCCGGCCCTTGCTGAGCAATTGCTCCCATTGGCTAATTAACCTGACCGTGTGCAATTAGCGCTATTCCCCGCAAGCAGCCTGCTGCCAGACAGGCAGGGCGCTGCGGGTCGGAGCCAGGCGGGGGCAGCGGCCAGCAGCAGCAGCACAGGGTGCCCGTGACCGGAGCTGGGCTGTGACCCGGGGGCGAGGTGGGGGGCGCGGAGCAAAGCCAGGCAGCCCTCGCAGGAACGGCTCCCACCGAGGTACGGCTGTGCGGCACCTCATCAGATAGAGCTCAGCGCTGATGTGGGTGTTGCTCGAGCCCTGGCCGCGCTGCGGTGGCTGAAGGGCTCCCAGCCCGTGCACCAGCAGCACGCAGTCTCAGGGGCACGGTGATGTGGCTGCACAGGAGGAGTCTGTCCGCATGCTCCGGGCTGCCCTGCAAACTGCTGCTGGGTCCCGATGAACGCCGAGGTTTTGTCTTTGCTCTCCTGTCCTTCCGTGCACCTTTTGGTGTGCTGCTCCCCGTGACCGTTCAGGGGCCAAAGATCACAGGGAGCCTCTTCCAGACCCCTCAGTGCTGGCCCCGAGTCCTCGCTGGGACGAGCTGCAGGCTTCTCGCTCCTGGCCCGCGTCAGCCTGGCCCGTCGGAGGGAGGTGGGTCAACGGGGCTGGCGTTTCCCTCGGACCTGGCAGCTGCAGCGTGCCTGCAGCAAACCCTGACACCGCACAGACCCTGACACTGCACAAACCGTGCCGGGACAGTGCACAAACCTTGGCACCGCACAGACCCTGCCGTGACATTGCACAAATCCTGACACTGCACAAACCCTGCTGTAACACTGCTCAAACCCTGCCATGACACTGCACAGACCCTGGCACCACACAGACCCTGCCGTGACACCGCACAGCCCCTGGCACTGCACAGACCCCGCCGCAATGCCACGGGAGCGCTGCCACGACGCAGCGCGAGCCCTGCCGCGATGCCGCGCGGTGCCGTGGATGCGGGAGCTGCCCTGCCTCTTGCTGGCGTTTGGCCGCTGTTTGCTTTTCATCACCTCTGGCCTGTGCTGGTCCCTTCCATCCCGTCTCGACGTGGGTGTTTTCATGTTAGATACTCATCCACTCTTAGCGCCACCCAGATTCGGGGCTCTCTTCCCATCTGCCCCCTGCTTGCCCTGCTTGGGAAGCAGCTGCCGTTCCTTGGCCAGGGAGGTGCATCGAGGTTCTTCGTACTGATCTGGCAGGGCTGCCCGTTAGGAGCGAGGCTTTGCAGCTGGGAGAGCAGCCGAGTGCCCTCACCGGCAGCTTGCAGCAAAATAAAGGCCGTCCCCGCTTCCAGGTGGCAGTGCCTGCCCACGCCGCTGCGGGGCCGTCCTGCCAGGGGCAGCGGATTCAGGCCACCAGCTCCCGACGCGCGGCGCCCCGCGGTGCTGGGCTGACCCGATCAGTTTGTCAGCCGAGACCCGAAATAGCTTGGCCCACTGGAGAGCTCTCCTGCTGTCAGACCACCCTCCGCGAGGGCTCTGTGTTCCCCGTCCAGCGCTGCGATCTCTGCCTTAGAAGTGCCTCTGTTCCCACGCGGGGCAAGTACTTGCGCAGAGCCTCTGGGAGCTCCTCCAGGTATCGCAGGGCTGTGCTCGTTATGAGAAACGCAGGTGGTCGTCTCCTCGCAGCCCGGAGCGTTTGTGGCTCCCAGCTCAGGGGCTGGGCGGTTTTTCGGAGCCGTCTGCCAACACGAGCGCTGGATCCTGACGCTGCCACAGGCCCCGACTGAACTGAAAATGACGGAGTGGTTTTGCACCACACCAGTTGGCGTGGCGTGGGAGCGCAGCGAGGCCGAGGCGCGGGCAGCCCGGTCCTGTGCCACCTGTGGGACCCAACCCCACGTCCCTGCCGTGGAGCCTGCAGGGATCGCGCGCCCGTGTAGCGGCAGCCACGTCCTCGTGGCACTTCTGTGCCCGGGAAAGCGACCTCAGACCTGCAGAAACGTCGGGGAGCCCAACGTCACGTGCGGGCAGAGGCAGCCGAGCGTCCCCACGCCTCGTGGCACCGGGCGTGCAGTCGGTGCCGCTACCCCTGGTGACTCCTTAGCCTTGTTCTGGCTGGGGGGGGCTCCCTCGTAGCGCGGTCCCGGCACCGCAGCGGTGCTGAGCTGGTGCCGGCCGAGTTACAGCACGTGTGTTACGGACAAATGTCAAAGGGGGGCGTTTGAATACGGACCTCAGGGCATGGCCCCGGGTTTCCTCAAGCTGCCGCTCGGTGTTACCGCCACCGCCACACCTGGGCACAGCTGACCCGGAGCTGGCTCCGTGTCCCGGGACGACAGAGGCCGATGCCCACGTTGGAGGTGGGATTCGTGTTCGCTTAAACTTCCCAAATAACGTGCTTCTCAGCAAGATTGGTACCAGAATGCAACCATTCTGCAGCCAGCGGGGAATCTTGAGTCCCTTACACCTTGTATTTCGTTCATCTGTAGGTCCTGAGAATTTCAGCTTTCGTTTAAGCATAAAAGACTGGAGGTTGTGAGTGGGAGGGGAAAGGTGAAACGCAGAGCTTCTCCACGTCCAAGTGTTGAATCATCCAGAAAAAGAATCCCATATCGTTACTTTTGAAATTTTACCGTTTCCAAGAAAATGAAGTTTATGGGACAGAGGCCCAAGGTGTGCTTTTAGCAGCGCTTGGGGTTGGCAGCGCGTTTTGTGTGGAGCCCGCGTCGCCTTCCTCCTTGGGTGGGTCGGGGTGGGAGCGATCCGGCGCGTCTGCTCCCGCGGGTCGCTGTCTGCTACGTGCCTCGTGCTTCACGCCGCCAATGCTCTGATTGTCGTTCCAGGCTTCTTCCCCAGCGTATAGCGGCTCCAACCTCTATTCCCCGGATTCTTCAGCCAACTCTGGTCCCATCATCTCCGACGTGACAGAGCTAGCCCAGTCCAGCCCTTCAGCATCTCCCAGCGGCAGCCTTGATGAAAGGTACGCTGGTGCTCTCGTGAAGCCTCAGGTTGGCTTCGTGGGGAGCGTGTTTGCCGGTGAGCTGAGCAGTGCGGTATCAGTGCAGCACGCCTCTCGTGGCAGAGGCTGCGCTCCCCCCAGGAGTTCCCCCCAGAAAACAGAGCGGCCCTTGGGGCAGGGCACGCTGCGGTGCCTGAGCTCGCTGCTGCGGACCTGGCCAGGGCTTACAGAAAGCTGACCTGTCCCTCCAGCGCAGCCTGGTTCGGGACACTGCCGGCTCAGCAGACTGCCTTCTGTTTGTTTAGATCAGCTCTAATCCTGTACTCAGCCAGCGCTTGCTCCTTTGCCTCCCTGCCCAGCGTGATCCCGCCCCGGAGGGGTCCCAGTTCTGTTCCCACAAGGAACAGACCGTCAGTGGCGTGTCAGCCCCGTCAGGTGGAACTACCAGCGTCCCGGGAGCAGGGGTGGCTTTGCCCTGCCCTTACGGACTGCTGCGCAGAGGAGGAGACGCAGAAAACAGCTGCAGGCCCAAGTAACTGGGAGTAACGACGCCAGGTCCGTCCCAAGCAGCTCAGGTGCAGAGGCTGAGGGTCTGCAGCAGGCAGAGGGCAGCCAGCAGCTGGCAGCAGTGCCCTTCACCTGCTTCAGGTTCACAGGCCCTGGGAGGCGAGCGCCGCAGGTCCCATGGCCGATAGTCAGCCTCGCGTGCCTCTGCCACCGTCGCTGGGTACCGGCGAAAGCCTCCTGAGGTCCGTCGGTGCGGCTGTTCAGCCCTCACGCCCCGCAGCCCCGCTCCCAGCACCCGTCGGAGCCTCTTGATCTGAGCCTCCCTGGGCCCATCTTTCTTTAGCACCTTGTGGTCTCCTTTTTGCTTCCCCTTTAATAGGTTATTCCTGGCATCGGCGCTTCCCCCGAGGTGCTGAATCACCCACAAATGCCATTTATTGCCTGAACACCCTCTGCCAGGAGCGCTCGCTCTTAAATATAGACCATATGTCTGCTTAATGGGCCCTTTCTCTGTTCTTTTGTAGCTGCTGTCCTTTCCAGCAGGACTAATTGAGCCTCTTCCACCCCAAATCAGTGAGCTGGGGTGGGAGAGGGTTTCCATCTGCAGGATTAGGGCTGACCAAGGAGGCCACCTCCCCTTCCCATAAAAACAGAACATCCCAAAATGTCTGGGTGCCCTCGTTAAGGGCAGAGCCCAGGCGGGGCTGGCACAAAGGGGTCGCTCCGCCGTCGGAAGGCTCTGGGCCAGTGGTGAAATATTTGGGTGCTCTCTCAACCTCATCTTTGTAGCTGGCTGCGGAGGCTTCGTACGTGAGGAAGGCAGCAGCAGGCGCGAGGATTTTTGTCCTGTTGTGTGGGAGCAGCTCTCAGGAACCAAGAATGCCTTAGTGCCACATCCTCACCCGCTCTCTTTCCTTCCCCTAGGAGTAGCCCCGTGGTCCGTATCAAAGAAGAGCCCCCCAGTCCCTCCCGCAGCCCCAAGATAGAGGAGGCCAGCCCAGGGAACCCTCCTGCTGTCGAAACTCCCCTGTCTCCCTCCACGTTCATCGACTCCATCCTGCAGGAGAACGAACCCAGCACCACGACCGCTGCCGCTGGCAACAGCACCACACAGCCTCAGCCCCAGGAAAAGTGCCTCAGCGTTGCCTGCCTCGACAAGTAAGTGCCTCACCCAGGTCTCGCCTGCTGTCCCGCTGCTCCGGGCTGGTGGGCTTTACAGACGCCAGCAGCCCGCAGCTCTGCAGGCAGATGTGGTCCAGGGAGCTCTCCCGTGGCTCTGCCGGGGCAGATGTTTCGTTCTGCTCTCCCCGTGGTGTTGGGGGCGGTGAGCGCAGCCCCCCGCCGGACCCCCTGCAGGGCCTTACACCCCCTGCGCAAGGACCCGGCGCTGCTGCAAGGGGCCACGTGGGTGCCAAAATAAGAACGGATAAAAATGACGGTGCTAAATATGGGGCTCGTTCAAACTCCGCTCCCGCGGCACAGAAATGAGTCACTGTGAGACCAGCTGTGTTTTGTCTCGGGCCCCGCACATCCTCCCAGCGTGGAAGCTTCTGCTTTGTGCTCGCAGCCCGCAGACACAAGCGCCTTCCCGCTCCACCTGCTGGAAGCTTCTGCCCCGGGGGCTTTACCCGCAGGGGAGGCTCGGAACCGCGGCAGGCAGCGTTCCTCCGGCAGGCTGCCCTGGCTGCGTGCGCTGCGGCGCTGCCCCGCGCTGCTGCACGTCCCGCTGCCTGCAGGCTAGCAGGGGAAGCCTTGCCCTAACCTGCAGCTTGCCACCCGGTCCTAGTCCTGGCGAACGCGTCCTCCCACTCGGCCTCTGCTCACAGCTTGCGTCAGAGCCAGGCTGGGCTCGGGGGGCGGCGGGCTGAAGGCCGACGGGTGGCTTCGTCCTAGGGGTCAGGCGTGCGGTCTGACATCTTTATCACCACGCAGCGCTCGCGTGGGCAACTGCAAGGGTCGGGATGAAAAGCTGGGCGTCGTCTGCGCGTGTCGGGCTGCCCAGAACCCCTCCCAGCACCACGCTGGGATCTCGGCTGCTTCTCAGCTCTCAGCCACTTCCCACTCAGCCGGTGTTCTGGGGAGGACGGACTGCCGGAATTAAGGTCTTCCCTCTGAGCGCCGGGGCAGACCTTCCATCCCGAACGCATGAAGGCAGCCTGGGGAAGGTGCAGGTAGTTTCGAGGACCTAGAAGGCAGCAGAGCTCCCTTAGCCAAAAGGCTGCTGTGGGCTCAGGCACTCAGGGTGCTGGTGGTGCGACGTGCGCTTCTCATCTCATTCCGCTCCGTGCTAGCCATCGCTTTTCAGAGCTGTGGTGTCGTGGCCCTACGGGAGCAGGCACAAGCGTGAGGAAGACGCCCTCTTCCTGCAGGGTTACCCAGCGGGTACAGGGGCAGCTGGGGGCTGCCTCGCCGCGGGGCTGGAGCCTGCTGGCAGCGCACACGGAGCCGTGTTTGCTGCATCACACCTCGGAGTCAGGAAACGCCCGCTCGCTCCTTCCTCCCGGCCTTGTGGGAGGTTTTTGTCTATAGCTTGGCCTATTTATAGACCCACCGAGGGCACTGCAATCCATCTCACCAGTACCAACCGTCCTTAAAAAGAGACAGGCTTTGTTATACAGCTCAGTTACACTATGCAGTTTCAGAAGCTGAAACTCGCTGTTTAAAGGGTAATAAAAATGAAATAAAAGTGCTGCCGAGTGTTCCTGAATTATGGAGGACTCTTGCAGACTGTGCAGAAGCAGGCAAAGGACACAGGAAGCATTTGCCCCTTGTTCCTGCAGAGAGCGAGCTCCACGCTTCATCCTGGAGAGCTTCTGAGGGCTGGTTAGAAGAAGGGGCTGGCGCTTCCCCCTCTCTGGGTGCCCTCCTGCTCCAGCGCCCTGCCAGCAGCACCGCGCCGCTCCCCCCCGTCTGCTTGGTGTCGGCCCGGTGCCTCAGCACCCCGCCTGTGGCTTTCTTCCTCGGGGCTGGTGGTGCTGCGGCTCCTGCTACGCTGGAGCAGCATCGGGAGGAGGGCGGCAGTGCCAGCATGCCGTGCCCTCACCCGCTCCCAATGTCTCTGGAGCAGCCCCACACCCGCCGGAGCAGCGCTGGAAGCCGCGGGTGCCCCAGGGGAGCTGCAATGACCCGAGCACGCGTTATGCTGCGGTGCTGAGCGGAAGGGAGGATGACTTGCTAATTGAAACGCTGGCAGCGAGCTCTTTCGAGCGGGCGGCGCGCCACTTATCGGTCCCCGGGAGCGTACCAGACCCCACTGCCCCGCACCGTGGCACACGGTCCCCACGCGCCCGTCCTGCGGGCGTCCAGCCGAGCCCGTGCCCCGTGCACTGCACCAGGGTGAGGCAGCAGCACGGCGCCCTGGCGGGGCGGCGGCGGTTAAATTCCGAGGAGCTTGCTCACTGCATTGGGATGCAGGTAATAAGGGAGGTGTTCCCTGACGGCGGTGACTGTATGGGGTGACGGCGGTGCCCAGGCGCTGCTCCGTGACCCGTGCACTGACAGCCTGCCAGGACGGCTCAGCAATACCTGCTTTTCATCACATGAAGCGTGTTCCTCTTGTTCTCAAATTATTGGAGAAGAGCAGCCCGTGAGGCCGCAGGTCACGGCACGCAGTGCCTCTTTGTGCGCCACGCAGGCTGTTATTTAATCTACAAGGCATCCTTTGTTCGAGGGAGTTTCATCCAAACTGAGTTACCTCCCCATGACCGGCAGCACTGCAGCAGGTGACGGCGGCGAGGCTCAGGCTATGAAAGGAGAGGTTTGCCTGGAAACGCTTGGTGGCACGGCCCAGGCCTTGTCCTCCGTCCACCTGGGGAGCTGCGTGCGCTGCCTTAGAGGGGCCGAAGCCCTCTGCGTGCTCGCAGCACGGGCACCCCGTGCTGGCACGAGGTCTGCCCGTCCCGGGGGGCAGCGGGGCCGCGCTGCGCCCCACGAGCCGTGCCGCCGCGCACCAGGTCGTGGAGTGGGCCTGCGTCAGGAGTGGCTGGAGAATCGGCTGGCTGAGCTCGGCCGTGCCGTACGGGACCCCTGCTGTCCCCACGTGCTTTTGCAGGGCGGTTCGGCTTCGTGTTTTTGTTGCTAATCCCTGTTCTGCCCCGTTTTGTTGCTAATCCCCGTTCTGCCCCATTTTGTTGCTAATCCCCATTGTGCCCCGTTTTGTTGCTAATCCCCGTTCTGCCCAGTTTTGTTGCTAACCCCCATTCTGCCAGCCTGGCACCGGAGCACGACCGCAGGGCAGCGCAGCCCAGGCTGCTCCGAGCGCGGGGGCACTGCCCGCGGACTGCTCCCGCCTTCCAGCATGGGCAGCGTTTTGTTCCTGAACGAGCCTGGCTGCAAGCCCTGTGGGCCTGGTCTCCTCTTCTGTTCGTGTTTCTCAGTTGGCCTCAGCCCTGCAGATGTTGGAGCTCCCCCCGATAGCTGCCATCCCCGGGGCGCGCAGCCCTGGGCAAGGGGCAGGGCAGCGCCAAGGAGGGCAGGAGCTGGCGGTGCCTTGCGGCCTCCCTCACGGCCGCGGCATCATCGGTGCTGGGTCAGCGCTGAGAAAGCTCGCCCTAAAAGTTGGCCCCGAGCGACAGACTTCTTGGCCAGCCCAACCCAGCAGCTGAGAAGATGGAGCGGGCGGCGGAGGCCGAGCTGCTTCTCATCCTTTTAGGTGGTCTTGGCAGGGGAGGGAGGGAAATCCGCGCCGCCGTCGTCCTGCTGTCCCCGGGCTGGGTGGACGGAAAGCCCAGCCCTGAGCGCTGCTGCTCTGCTCTCTCCTGCCAGCACAAAGCTCACACGCCTTGGTATCAAAGTGTGTCAGGGAAGGGTGATGGGAGCCCAGGGCTTAAATGACTTTTCTGAGGTGTTCTCTGGTTTTGTGATAAGGACAGAGCGAGGAAACTTGCCACTGCAAGCCTGACTGCGCAGCAAGGTGCTGTCCCAGGGAGGGCTGTCCGTAACAGCCGCACCCCGCGCCAGGGCGCATCCGTGCAGGCTGGTGCCCACCTCCCACGGTGGTTCTGAGCAGAAGCCTCGGAGAAATCGTCTGAAGTATTGCCCGTAGCTGCTTCCAGTTAAGGTGGAGAGTGATTCAAAGGAGAAACGAAACCTGGCCCGAGCTACAAAGCATTCCCGAGCGAGTGTCCTGCCTACCCGCAGGCTGCCGGAGGTGGGCCCTGCAGGAGCTTTCCCACTGGTCATTATTTGCCTGCTGGGGCCCTGGGCCCTGCTTTCCTCGCCCCGGGCCCGTTTCCCAGGTGCAGACACATCACAAGGCGGTGGATGACCTGGGCAGAGCTCGGGGGCCAGAGGGCTGCTTTTTTCCTGCATAAATGAGATAATCGGTGCAAGGCTGCGCCGTCGCCGTGCTTTCAGAAATCGGAGCGTTTGGAAGGAAAAGCAGCGCGGGGAACAAAAGCAGCTCTGTGCATCTCGAGTGCTTTGCCTTTGGGGCGCTGGGGTATGGTGTCGCCCATGAGTGCCTGGCGGCAGCCACTGCAGCCAGCGGCCTGTGGCCGATGGGGATGGGGCTCGGGGTCCGAGCCGGGGGCCACCAAGGGCTCAGCAGAGCTCGGCTCCCCCCTGGGGGTGCTTCCTGCTGCCTCCACCCGCCGGCAGCATCGGTACGAGACGTCTCCCTGCTGGGGAAGGGAGCGTGCCGGGGCCGGAGGCAGAGCCGCGAGGCGGATCCGTCGGGTTCGAGGCGCTGCTTTCACACAGCTGCTGCTGGGGCTGTAAGGCCCACCCAGCGGGAGGCCGCGGCACACGAGCCGGCTTCGCGGCGCTTCACCAGGAGGAGACGCAGACAGCGAGGGCCCCGTGGGGCTGCTGGAGCGGCCCCGTCCCAGCGGCACCGCACGGCCTGGGTTGGCCCCTGTGCGTGCCCCGTGCCGTGGGGATGGAGGACGGGCTTGTCCCAGGCTGCGCTCAGTGGTTTCTGGTGGGGCCTCAGCTGGGGTCGGCCTCGCTGCTGGGCGTTTGATTGTGGGATCGCTGAAAGCGTCTTAAATCTGCCAGCGCATTCCGGGTGCTGCGCAGCGAGGACTTTGGAAGTCATTTAGAAGCGCAGACGTGGATAAGTCGTTTATTTGCTGCGTGTTCATGGATTTTAGTCCTGAAGAAGAGTTACAAATCCCTGCAAGCTCCCGCGTGTGTGGCTGGGAGGCGCAGGGCAGGGCTGTGACTGTGCTCCTGGGCCGTGTCTGCAGCCCCGGCGCCCGGCACCGTTCCCACGAGGAGTGCTGCGAGTACTGCTGTCGTTCTGGCAGCTCGCTCCGAGCCGCGGTGTGACCTTGCGGCCTCTCTGCGCCTGTAGCAGCAGAGACAAGGTAGTCTCGATGCCGTCACCTTCCCGCTGCTGCTGTGGGATGCCCGTGCAGGGCCTCCACCGCCGGCCCCACAGGAGCACCCCCAGAGCCTTTTGGGGAGGCAGGACCTGCTCGCTCAGACCTGCGGCCATGCCAGAGCCCAGCGACGCGCAATGAGCTGAGCCTGCTGCTGCTGCTGCTGCTGCTGCTGCTGCCGGATTTGGGGGCTTGTCAGCAGGGCCGCGGGTCCCTGCCTGGCCTTCAGGGAGCCTTGTGGGCTTGTAGCACCAGGAGGGGGATGCCACCCGCTGTTCCGCGGCCCTGAAGCAGCCTGAGCCTAAAAGCCACCAGCACCGCGGGACAGGAGAAGAGCACATGGGGCCGGATCCTGCGCTTCACCCGCAGCTCGCGCGGCGTTCCCGCTGCCCAGCGGAGCGTCCCGTGCGCTCCACCTCGCAGGACGAGGTCCAAGTTCCTGCCAGGATTCCCTGGGCTCTGCCATCCGCTGTGGTCTGAGCCTCACCCAGAGCCCGGCAGAGGGAATGGGCCGGGTCCTCAGAGCGTGGCCTGGCCCCGGGGTTGGTGTTTCAGCGTCCGTCCGGCCTGCAGGTGACCGCAGAGGGAGCCCGGCTGCGGCAGGACGCCGGCTTCCCGTGGCTGCTAGCCGCGATGAGTCAGCCCTCGTCCCGAGCTCGCTGATTGTCCCGGTGCTGCCTGGTGACCAGGTACCAGTTTGCCCAGTGCCGGTCCAGATGCGAAGGTGTTTTCTGCCAGCGGTGGTCCCGGTGCACCTTCTGCCCCAAAGCGTGGCGTGGCAGGGAGGCTGGTTTGTTGCCCGCCCTTTGTCACATACCAGCAGCTGGGTACAAAGGCAGAAGTCCCTGCCTTTGGGCTGAAGAAAGGGTCCAAAGCTGCTTGCTGGAAAGGCAGAGCCGCACCGGGACCCCGCCAGCCCACGGGGCTGGTGGTTACCGGCACCCCGCGCACAACGCCCGCGTGGCTCGCAGGAGCCCTGGGGTTCGTGAGAAATCCGTTTTGTCTCAGCCGTGTGGGTTGCTCCCCATCGGCCTTCTCCGTGCGGGGTCTCGGGGCGAGGCCGGGGGACAGGGGAGGGCGAGGGCACGGCTGTGCACCTGCACCCAGAGCCCAGCCCCACAGCCCAGAGCCGGGAGGGGCTCCTCAGCGCTGACCGTCCGTGCTCGCCTCTCTCCTGCACAGGAATGAGCTCAACGACCATCTGGATACCATTGACTCCAACCTGGACAACCTTCAGACGATGCTGACCACACACGGCTTCAGCGTCGACACGAGCGCGCTGCTGGACGTGAGTACCGCTCACGGCGGCAGGGGGACGCGGGGGCTTCAGCCGGGAGCTTCCCCGGCGCGCCCGGCTGCGCCTGCCTTCCCTGCCCTGACCGTTCTTTCCTCCGGCAGCTGTTCAGCCCCTCCATGACGGTTACAGACATGAACCTCCCCGACCTGGACAGCAGCCTTGCCAGTGTGAGTAGCTCCTAGGGCTCCCCCCGTGTGCGGTGCGTGCGGCTGTGCCGGCGGCCCCTCCGTGCGATGGGGGGCTCGCACAGCTCCAGGGGGGCTTGGACAGCTCCAGGGGGCTCTGACAGCTCCAGAGGGGCTCGGACAGCTCCAGGGGGGCTCTGTCAGCCTCCAGGGGGGCTCGCACAGCTCCAGGGGGGCTCTGTCAGCCTCCAGGGGGCTCTGACAGCTCCAGGGGGCTCTGACAGCTCCAGGGGGGCTCTGACAGCTCCAGGGGGGCTCTGTCAGCCTCCAGGGGGCTCTGACAGCTCCAGGGGGGCTCTGACAGCTCCAGGCGTCGGGGCCATCCCCAGCCTGCAGGAGGGAGGCGGGGAGGGGGAGCGCAGAGCCCTGTGCAGGGCTCGGGGCCTCCGGGGGGAAATCATTCAATTAGCGCCGCGGCCAGCTCTGAGCAGCTCGTACAGCGCGCGGGGCTACTTCATCACTCACGCTCGGTTAATTAGGTGCTGAGACGGCCGTCTCTCCTGTGAGCTCTGCCCCCTGAACGTGGAAGTGCGCTGAAGCCTGTAGAGCCGCATGTGGTTTCCATAAGCCCTTCTGCTGCCTTCCCGAGAGCGTCGGGAGGTTTCCTCTAGGCAAGCCCCGTCACGTGCTGCGTTATTTATTCTATCTGCTCGAGTATCGTCAGCACCGAGCGCCGTGCAGGGCACGAGTGCAGGCTCTGTGCAAGAGCAGCCACGGTGCTGCCGGCCGCGCGTGTGCCTGCGGGCTGGGACGCGGCTGGGCACTGCCACGACGTGGAGCAGCTCCCTGAGCAAACGGAGGGAACCCGAGCTGAACTGGAGCTCGGGTGCTGCCGGGAGCACAGGGAGGGCTCTCCTTGTGCAGGTGCTGCCGGGAGCACGAGGCTCTTGCCCCTTCTCCTCTTCCCTGCTTCTTTTTTACTAACCTGAAAAAGGACAATTTTTTTTGATTATAATTCTTTTTCCCAAGAGTAGAAGGGGAAACATCTTGAAGGATTTTGCAAAACAGGAAACCCAAAATCCAGCCTCTGTTCTGGGGGCCTGCTGGGCCCACAGGTGGCTGCAGGCGTGCTCCTGGGCATGAAGGTGTCGGTGTCGGCGGCGTGGGACAGGGGAGCACGGGCAGCACCTCCCTGACGTCCTTGCCCACGGCACGCCTCTGTCGCCCTGCGGCTTTCCTGCGGCAAAGCCTCCCGTGGGATGCACCGTTCCCTGCAGTGCCGCGCTCCCGGAACGTTTGGTGACGTACGGGAAAGGGCTCAGCAGCGAATAACTCTGCGGCGTCTCTGGCCTGTCTCTCCGGACATTTCTGCACCTTTTCGCTTCCCAGCGCGGTGACGCAGACGCCCGGTGGGCAGCCAAGTTCTTCGGCTGTGTGCAGGGAAAAGGGTGAGGGGGGAGCATGCAGGCGCAGGGCGGCGAGGTCCCGGCGCCCACCCCGCGGCGCTCAGCCCAGCTCCCTGCTGCTGCCGCGGCTGCGAGGTGCAGCCAGCAGCGGGCTCGGCTCCGGCTGGGCCAGGCAGGGCGGGCAGCGCAGGGGCTGAGCGGGGCCCACGAGGGATCAGGCTCACCGAGGTGAGCCGTCTGTTCCGTGTGGCGCTGCGGGGCGCTCTGCCGGCCATGCCCTCCGCCAGCCGCCGCACCGCGCGGCCCCGCGCCGGCACAGGGGAGCTCTGGGCCTCGTGGGCTGCAGGCACGGCGCTGTCAAGGCCCCGTGTTCACAGGCGCGCTGCTCCCGCTTGCTGCCGGCGGCCGGGTGGCGACGGAACGTGCTCGGTACTCGTTTAAACACCTGCGCAGGCGACTTCTGCGTGTGGTAGCCGCAGGGCGGTGAGGTACGGGAGTGCCGGTGCAGGAACGCAGGCACGGGTCGCAGCCTGTTCAGCTCCTGCCGCTGGGGATTTGTACAGGGCAGGCGGCTTCGCTCCTTCCCAGCCCTTTCGTGCCTCCAGCGCTCCCTCCTCGGCCGTCCCAGCCCAGGGGTGCCCGTGGGACCAGGCCGCGGAGCAGGGACGTGAGCTCAGCCGCAGCCTGGGCCACTCGCAGCTTGCCGGGACCTGCAGCCCCGGTGCGCTCTGGTAGCAGCGCGTCCTTCCCTGAAAGGGCTCGTCACAGACGGGCCCCGAAGGCTCTCCCTGGCTTCACGCCGGGGGCACAGCGGGCACTGCGGACCAGGACCTCTGCGGGTGGCAGAGGGCTCCAAGAGCCGGGCCGTGCCCGGCACCTGGGAACCGGGCTGCGCGCACCGGCTGCGTCCTGCGCGGGGCTGCTGGGGACCTCCTGAGCCGTGGGTGTTCGTGAGCCTCCGGGCACGGCTGCCTGACTTAGTGGGGCTTTGAGCCCGTAAACCGCTGCTTTCCTCGCGCAGTTGTGCTAGCGGAGGTACGCAGAGAGCACTGCGCTCGCTGTTGGCGTGGACTCACGCGCGTCTGGCCCGTGCCGTGTGCTCACCCGCCCCACTTCTCTCCCTGCAGATTCAGGACCTCCTTTCGTCCCAGGAGCAGCAGAAACCCACTGAGACAGAGGCCAGCACAGCAGACACAGGTACGAGGTGCTCGTTTTGGCACTTAGTGACTCACTCACGAGACCTGGGGCTGTGGCAAAACCATTTCTGCTCCCAAAAGCATGTTTGGCTGAGAGGTGGGAGTGCTTGGAGTGGGAAGGAGAAGGCCTTGGTGGAGGGGGATGCTAGCGATGTAAGTCTTGGCGGGAGGGAGTGAGGGAGGGGGAGCCAGGCTCTTCCCAGCAGTGCCCAGGGACAGAACAAGAGGCCACGGGCACGAGTTAAAACCCGTGAGATTCCATCTAAACACAACAAAGTGCGTTTTTGCTGTGAGGGTGGCTGAGCTAGCTCCGGCACAGGCTGCCCAGAGAGGCTGGGGAGTTCCCCCTGGAGATGCTCAGAGCCCAGCGGGACACGGTCCTGGGCAGCCGGCTGCCGGTGTCCCTGCTCAGGCAGAACTGGGAGCAGAGGGCACGCAGTCCCTGCAGCCTCGGCCCTCCGGGGACTTCTGTCCGTGTGGCGCGGGCTGTCACCGTGCTGCCCCCCACTCGTGGCAGCAACCCCAGCACCCGGCTGCGGGCTCCACACCTCAGTGCCCAGCCGG
Organism: Anser brachyrhynchus; assembly: GCF_964034855.1. Lineage (NCBI taxonomy): Eukaryota > Metazoa > Chordata > Aves > Anseriformes > Anatidae > Anser > Anser brachyrhynchus. The sequence goes on along the minus strand of NC_137695.1, from coordinate 160,971,754 downwards.
GGCGTGCCGCAGCTGCTCCTGGGGTCTGGGGGCACAGGGAAGCCCCCGGTCACCTGGAGCCGGGGTGAGCGAGTCCCAGGGCACAGGCTGGGAGCGAAGCCCCGCTGAGGGCTGGTTCTGCTCCTCGCTGCTCCGCCAGAAGCCCTTGCCTGAGCCCTGGCAGTGGCAGCGAGGGCTCTGCTGCTTCGTCACGCACTTTCTTGCTCGATGACATCGGAGTTCGGAGGGCGCAGCCTCGTAGTGCCTGCTCCCCGCAGCGCCCCGGCTCCCCGCGGAGCTCCCCGCCTAGCGTGCACTCTCTTTGCAGGAAAGCAGCTGGTGCACTACACGGCCCAGCCCCTCTTCCTGGTGGACTCGAGCGCCGTTGACGTGGGGAGCGGAGACCTGCCGATATTCTTTGAGCTGGGAGAAGGGCCGTACTTCACCGACGGAGACGAGTACGCGGAGGACCCCACCATCTCGCTCTTGTCAGGGACTGAGCAGTCCAAACCCAAGGACCCTGCGGTATCCTAAGGCTGAGGGCAGGGCGAAAGAGAGGAAGAGAAAGGATGCGCACGAAAGGGAAATCCAGCCGCCAGCCTCCTTGCTTTGCACAGACATTGACAGCTCTCAGCACCCTCTGGTTCATGTTTGCTTCCCCCGGCACTGTGAGGATTTCATTTGTGTGTGTGCTTAATGAGGTGTTTTGAAACCTGCTTTAGATTCTAGCCACCCAGCGCTCCTCCAGTTCGGCAGTCGTTGGGGGCCGAGCGGTGCAAGAGACCCCGGCGGCGTGGCCGTGCCCGGCCCGCGCGGCGCCGAGCGAGTGGGAGAGCCGGGCGGCCCCGGCAGCAGCCGCCGGGCGACCGCGGGCGGCGGCCAAGCCCCGCGCCGGGCACCGACGGTCCGGCAGCCGCGGGGGCACGGCTGCGGGCGCCCCTCGCCCCGGAGCGCGGCGCTCGCCGGGCGTGCGGATGGGGTCGCTTCTCAGGGGCAGGGAATTCCTCCTCCACCCCCGTCCCCTTCCCTCCTCGCCCCGGAGAGGCGGATGCGATGGTTTTTAAAGAGAAATAAAAGTTTGCCAATCTGGCGCCGGTGGGTTGGATCCCTTTGTGGTCTCTGCCTCGCGGTCTGGTCCCCGAGGGTCTCCGTGCGCGCGCGCAGCCCGGGCGCCCCGGGCTCCCCCGGGCCCGGCTTTACTTTCTCTTTTTATTTCCTCTTGCTCTGTGTGTTTCTTTTTGTTTGTTTCTTTGGTTTTGTTTTCCTTTTGCTTAGCAGTAAAAATTTGTACATTTACACTTCAGATTGTTAATAGTAAAAACTGTATTTTGAATTTTTACATGAGAGAAGAAGAACCCACTTCTATCTATATATATATAAATATCTCTCTATATATATACATACAAATATATATAAAACAAATGGTCTGTCACCTGGTGGCTTTTCTATGGTCGGAAGCTTCGTTTTTGTCCTCTCTTTGGGGAGGAGCTGGGATGAAGGCCCCGCAGTTCCCCTCCATGGCCCGGAGGTGCCGAGCTGTGCTGGGAGATCCCAGTGCCCGGTGCTGCCGGTGTCACCGCCCCTCTCCCGCGGCGGCAGAGGGCTGAGTGCATGTGCCTGTGTTCAACCTCCGCGCTGTGGCTTCTTGCCTGAATCCCGCTGAGCCTGCGCTGAGTTTTCCAGGACGTTTCTGTAGCTGTGCCCGCAGAGGATGAGGCCGCGGGGCCTGCGCCAGTGTGCCGGAGGAGTGCGGGGCGCCGTGCACGCCTTCGAGGAGGTCTCGTTTTTATGAGAGCAACAAAAAAAAGTCTTCACCTTTGATGCAGAGCGTTCAGAGCGTTGCCGGTTGTTGTCCCCGGAGCTGTCCGCCCCCACGCATCCAAACTTGTCACTGCCACAAACTCGGCTCTGCCAAAGCCGCGTTCACCTTCCGAAGCAGGCGGTGTGCCAGGAAGTGGGAGTTAGGTGACAAGGAGAGGATCTCGGGTTCACGACGAGGTCCACGTGTGTACGTTCCACAAACTCACGTTATTGCTTGGTCTCCAGTGCCATGAACTCGCCAAGGGCCTAATGAACTCAAAGCCATCCGGGTGACCGCTCCACGCGGCGGTGCACCCTGCAGGACCAGGGCTCAGCTGGCGCCGCGCGGCGTCCTCACCCGTGGTCGCGCTGACAAGGCCGCGGTCATTTCCAGACGTGGTGGGGAGCGGGGGGGGCTCAGCGCCACAGCTCATCAGGGCACACGGGCGGGTTCGGGGCTGGTGAGAGGCTGCGGTGTGCAGTGCCCTGCGCGGCGCTTGGCAGGTTTGGTTTTTTTCAACCAATTTTGTGCCCCTGCCAGGGCCCTTCCACGCAGCCCGGTGTGGGCAGCCGCGCCTGGCGCAGGGTTTGCATTGCTGGGGTCAGCGAGTGGATGGTGGAGAGCAGCGGTGCTTGTGTGGGGCATGGCTGAGCCCACGGCCCCACGGAGCCACCGGCACCCACTGGCCCACGGAGCTCGGCCAAGGCCCCAGCACCACAGGGGCTGGGGGTGCTGAGCACCGGCTCCGGGTGCTGCTGGGGGTCAGCCGCTTCTGGCAGGTCCCAGCGGTGCCGCCGCGCTCTGCCCCCAGCCCTGCCCTCCCCAGGACGGGGCTGTGCCAGAGCCGCTGCCATTGTGCGGAGCAGGGGCTGGCCGGGGGCACCCCAGGGGCCCGAGGGTTGCGGGAGCCCCCCGCTCCGGGCGGGCCGTAATGATCGAAGTAATCGTGCGTGACGCGGGCGGCCGGATCCATGATCTCATCCCGGCTAATGAGGCCGATGTCCAGCGGGGCTGAGCACCGCCGCGGGGAACTTCCCCCCGCCATTCATCACCCACCCCGGGAGACGCCCGCGTCCCCTCGCACCCACCGCAGCCGGATCTGCCGAGCGCAGCGGGGGGGCACGCAGAGGGGCTGCGGTGCGCCGCTGGGGTCAGGGGCACCGGTGGTGAGGGTCCCAGGGGTGCACAGCCCCCCCGGTGAATCCCATCAGTCCTGGTGATGGGAGCGGACCCCAGTGGGAAGCACCAACTGCCTGGGGTGCCCCTCGCCCACCTCCGTCTGGCCACCCCCAGGGCCCGCATCGATGTCAGGGTCCCTGCCACCTCCACGCTGAGCCCCGGCGCTGTGAGCACTGCACGATGGCCGTAGAAAATCAGCGTGGATGGACCCAGGGTGCAAAAGGGTTTTTGGGGTGTGGGAGCTGGGGAGGAGCAAACTGCTCCCAGCACCCAAAAGAACCGGGACTGGCAGCAGAGCCAGGTAGGGTGGCGGTGCAGGGGGCACCGTGGGCGCTCCGTGCCGTGGGGTGGCCCCGGTGCAGCCGGGTCTGGCCAGTGGCAGCCGCCCAGGGCGAGGGGAAGGAAAACCCGCAGCGGCAGCTCCCCACTGCGCTGCATCACCTCCTGCTAACAGCAGCCCGGGGCCCCTGCCAGAGGTGAGACCGAGGTACTGAATTGCCCCGCATGGATTCACTTCTTTGTCTGTTTTCCCAAATTCCCCCCCAAACCGTGCTCTGAACCCACATCAACTTTCGGCATCCAGAGGCGGCGTGGGGCAGGGCTGGGGGCGAGCATCGGCGGGGGCTGACGGGGATGGGGCATTGAAGGCACCGTCAGAAGGGCTCGGAGGCTGCTGCAGGGACCTTTATTGGCAGAGGAGCACAGCACATGAGAGGAGGAGGCACGGGCGCTGCCCCCCCCAGGGCGCGTGGAGAGGTCCGGCCGCCTCCACGGCCCCTGCCCCGCCGCCCACCCCGCTCCCCGGGCACCCCCGGCCCAGCTCCGTGCCCCCAGCAAGTGCCCGGCGGCACCGGGGTCCTGCAGGGAGCGGGGCGGGCCGGGGGGCTGGGGAGGGGGCTGCAGCGAGGCCTGGGGGGCTCGGAGGGAGGTGCTGGGGAAGCGCAGCAGAGGACGGCGTCCCAGGAGGCAGCTCCGTCGAGGCTCGGCCTTCTCAGACCCCTGGGGAGGCAGCGGCTGCGTCAGCCCCCGTGCCACCGGCGGGCAGCACCCCCAGCGCCCCCCAGCCCCGAGTCACCTTGGGAGGCCAGGGCCTCCTCCGAGTCCACGTCGCGGTCCATTCCTGCGGGCAGGGGCAGGCGCTGGGGCTGGGGGCAGGCACCGGCACAGCCCCCCCCCGGCTGCGGTGCGCCTACCCCAGGCAGTGGGGTGGCCTCGCTACCTCTCCCCTTTGTGGGGGTGTCCTCAGCTCATGCCCCCCCCCCCCAGCTTAATGGGGCACCCCTGGATAACAGGGGCACCCCCGGCTCACGGGGCGCCTGGGGACTGCCCCAGCCTGCAGGGGACAGGGACAGTCCCTTCCCCTTCCCACTGCCCTTCCCCATTTTTCATTCCTTTTCCCTTTTCTTTTTCCCCTTCCCACTGCCTTCGCCCTTCCCCTTTTCCTTTCCCCTTCCCCTTCTCTTTCCCTTTCTCCTTCCCCTTCCCACTGCCCTTGCCCTTTCCCCTTCTCCTTCCCTTTTCCCTTCCCCATTTTCTTTCCCTTCCCCTTCCCACTCTCCTTCCCCTTCCCCTCCCTCCTCCCCCTGCCCCCCCAGGACGCTCAGGTGCTAGCGGGGAGCAGGGGGACGCTCCGCGGGCCGGGGACCCCGCAGCGAGGACGCAGCCTCACCCTCCTCCGACTCGTTGGACTGGGCCGGGAGGTCTGCGATGGGAGCTGCGGGAGGGCAGAGAGCACCGGGGTCAGCGCTGGCCTGGGGTCCGGGGGGGGGTCCCCTCGGCACCCCCGTCACCCACCGCCCCGGGCCTCCCCGGCGAGGGCGTCCGCGCTGAAGGAGCCGCTGTTGAGGGCGTCGAGGCTGGAGGAGGACGAGTCGCTGCCCAGGGCCTCCCGCGCCACCACGTCCGCCTGCGCCCCCCCGGTGCCCTCGAAGCTGACGGCGGTCAGGCCTGCGCGAGAGGCGAGCGCCGTCGGCACCGTGCCGGCACCGTGGCCCCCGCGCCCCCCGCCCCGTGCCCCCCACCCCGACCTTGTCCCAGGCGCTGGGCGGAGGTGGTGAGGTCGCCTGCAGGGAGGAGAGGGGCGTCAGGGGGGGGCTGGGGGCACGGACCCCCGCGTGTGTCCCCCCCCCGCCGCCCCTCGCGGGTCCCTCACTCTCTCCGGAGGCCTCCAGCTTGGCGGGGCTGACGGGCTCTGCAAGAGACGGGCGGGGGGGGGGGGGGATGTCAGCACCAGACCCTGCCCCCCCCCCCTTTTTTTTTTTACCAGGAGGGAAACTGAGGCACGGCAGGGGCGGCCCGGCCCTACCTGACGTCTGTCCTTCCGCAGACAGGGCCACGTCCAGGGGGCTCGCGGGCTCTGCGGGGACACAGCGGGGCAGACCCCGGCTGGGCTGCGCTGCCCTGGGACCCCCCCGGGGGCAAACACCGCCCCCACCCCACCCCACCCCCTGCCCATCGGGGCTGCCGGTGGGCCCGGCGCCCCCTGTCCCCAGCACCCCCCCACGCCCCCAGCCCCTTACCATCGGCTGTGGTGGTGGCCAGGAGCAGGAGGACGGCGGCCGCAGCCAGCGCCGGGGCCCTGTGGAGCCGGGATGGGTTGGGGATGCCCCCCAAAGCCCCCGCAGCCCCCCAGCACCCCCACACCCCTACCCCAGTGACTGGGGGTCCCAGGATGGGGCCGCACAGACCCCAGGGCACAGCAGGGGCTGCAGTCCCCATCCCAGGGCTGGTGCCAACCCTGTAACACAGGGGGCACCCCAAAACCAGCCGGGGGAGCCTGGCAATGGGGCACGGGGGGGGGGCAGCAGGGCTGGTGCTCTGCAGAGACCTGTCAAGGCCAGCAGCGATGCCCCCAGACCCGTAGCGGTGCACCCAGACCCCATAGAGATGCTCCCAGAACCCCAGTTCTGCCCCTGGACCCCACGGTGCCGCACCCAGATCCCACAGCACTGTCCCCAGACCCCATAGCACTGCCCCCAGACCCACAGAGATGCCCCCAGTCCCCCCAGTGCTGCAGCAATGCTCCCAGTCCCCATAGCACTGTCCCCAAGCCCTACAGCACTGCCCCCACTGCTGCCTCCAGACCCCATAGCACTGCCCCCAGGCCACCCAGCAATGCCCCCAGACCCCAAAGCTCTGCCCCAAGTCCCATAGCGATGCTCACAGTCTCCCCAGCAATACTCTTAGTCCCATAATAATGCCCCAAGACCCCATAACACTGCCTCCAGACCCCATAGAGATGTCCCCAGACCCTGTAGCAATGCCCCCAGACCCCTCAGTGATGTCCCCTGACCCCATAGTGCTGACCCCAATCCCCCCAGTGCTGCAGCAATGCTCCCAGTCCCCATAGCGCTGCCCTCAGTCCCCATAGCGCTGCCCCCAACATTGCCCCCAGACCCCATAGCACTGTCCCCAGACCCTATAGCACTGCCCCCAGGCCCCCCAGCAATGCTCCCAGTCCCCATAGCACTGCCTCCAGACCCTATAGTGATGCCGCTGACATAAAACAGCACCGCCCCCAGACCTCATAGCGATGCCCCCAGACCCAGAGCACTGCCCCCAACCCCATAGCAATGCCCCAGACCCAGAACAGCGATGCCCCCAGTCCCACAGCGATGCCCCCAGTCCCATAGCGATGCCCCCAGACCCCCCCAGCGCTGCCCCCAGCCCCGCCGTGCCGGCCGCGGCCCCCCCCCCCCCCGGCGCCCCCCGCTCACCCTCGGGGCTGGGCCATGCCTGCGGCTCGGGGCGCGGCGCTGCGGGACCGGGACCGGCGCCGCCCGGCCCGTTATAGCCGCAGGGGGCTGGGGAGGAGCCAGGTGGCCGCGGGCCAGCCAATCCCGCACGGCTCGGCACGGCTCGGCACGGCTCGGCTCGGTGCGGCTCGGTGCGGCTCGGTGCGGCACGGCTCGGCACGGCTCGGCTCGGCACTGCGGCGCCGCCACCGGCACCGGGGGGGCTGAGACAGCCCGGACCCCAAAACCGTGACTGGGAACCCGGCACCTCCTTGGGGACCCCAAAAACCCCAGAACCAGGACCAGGACCCCCAGAACCTCTTCGGGGACCCCAAAACCCAAGCGCCATGGCTGACACCCCCAGCATCACTTTGGAGACCCCAAAACCCAGAGGCATGACCAGAACCCCCAGCACCGCTTTGGGGACCCCAACACCACGGCCAGGACCCCCAGCAGCACTTTGGGGGTCCCCAAAACCCTGAACCACTGCTGGGACTCCCAGCGTCACTTTGAGGACCCCAAAACTCCAAAACCATGACCAGGGCCCCCAGCACCACCTAGGAACCCCAACACCCCTGAACCACCACTGGGACTCCCAGCACCACTTTGAGGACCCCAAAACTCCAAAACCATGACCAGGACCCCAAGCACCACCCTGGGGACCCCAAAACCCCGAAGCACCGCTGGGACTCCCAGCACCTCTCTGGGGACCCCAAAACCCCAGAACCATGACCGGCACCCCCAGCACCACTTGGGGACCCCAAAACCACGAAGCCCCAGCAGGGAACCCAGCACCACTTGGGGACCCCCAGCATCCCTGTCCTGGGGCTGGGGGCGCTGGGGACCCCGGCTCCCCCCGACCAGGCCCCCCCCGCCCAGGTGCTGCCGGGGGCCCCATCCTGCCCCACACCCCCCCCCGCACGGCCCAACAAGGGCCCTTTATGGCGGGCGCTCAAAGCCCCTTTGTTCCCCTGGGTTCTGGGGCCGGGGGCCGGGGGGGGGCGCGCGCCCGGCTCCGGTTGCAGGGGGCAGCGGGGCCGGGGGGGTGGCGGCGGTGCAGGGCTGGGGTGCAGCACCCCCGGGGCATGTGGTGGCCGCAGGTGTCCCCGTCCCCATCCCCATGCCCTCGGCGGGGCTCCTGGCACGGATGCGCGGGGACAAGGCGCCGCTGTCACCGCCCCGGCACCCTCCGGCCTCGTGGCCCCATCCGGCGCCCGGCGTCACCCGGTCCTGGCACCAGCACCGGCACGGGGACGGCACCGGGTGGGGGCACAGCGTGGGAAGGGGCCGGGCTGAGGGTCGCTGGGGGTCACTGAGGGTTACTGGGGGACACTGGGGGTCGCTGGGGGTCACTGGGGGTCACTGGGGGACACTGGGGGTCGCTGGGGGTCACTGGGGGTTACTGGGGGACACTGGGGGTCGCTGGGGGTCACTGGGGCCACACAGCACCGGGGAAATGGCACGGTGATGGTGAACTGGTGCAGTCATGGGGAACTGGTAACGGCCCCAGTGACTGGTATGGCTCCGGTAACTGGTACGGCCCCAGTAACTGGTACAGCCCCAGTGACTGGTATGGCTCTGGTAACTGGTATGGCCCCAGTAACTGCTATGGCCCCAGTAACTGGTATGTCCCCAGTAACCAGTACGGTCCCAGTAAGCTGGTACAGCCCCAGTATCTGGTACAGCCAAAGTAATTGGTACAGTTCCAGTAACCCCTATGGCCCCAGTCACTGCCATAGCCCCAGTAAGCTGAGATGGCCCCAGTAACCATGGGTCCAGTGGCTGGCATGGTCCCAGTAACTGGTACGGCCCCAGTGACTGGTACAGCCCCAGTCAGTAACCATTGTGGGTCCATTGAGTGGTACAGCCCCAGTAACTGGTACGGCCCCAGTGACTGGTACAGCCCCAGTAACCAGTGTGGCCCCAGTGACCGGTGTGGCCCCCAGTAACCACTGTGGTCCCGTTCACCAGCACAGCCCCAGTAACGGCCAGTGCAGCCCCAGTGACTGGTGTGGCCCCACTGCTGCAGGCGCCCAGAGCTGCAGGAGCCACCCCATAAACGTGGGGACCCTGTGATGGGGGCGTGGGTGGGGACAGGGATAGAGGGTGGGGGGGTGGGGGGAAATGGGGTTATGAGGACATTGGGACATGGGGACATGGGGACACACGGACATGGGGATATGGGGACAGGAGGATAGGGGGATATGGGGACACGGGGATATGGGGACATGGGGATATGGGGACATGGGGATATGGGGACATGGGGATATGGGGACATGGGGATAGGAGGATAGGGGGATATGGGGATATGGGGATAGAGGGATATGGGGATATGGGGATATGGGGATATGGGGATAGGGGGATAGGGGGATATGGGGATATGGGGACATGGGGATATGGGGATATGGGGATATGGGGATATGGGGACAGGGGGATATGGGGATATGGGGATATGGGGATATGGGGATATGGGGATAGGGGGATATGGGGATAGGGGGATAGGGGGATATGGGGACATGGGGATATGGGGACATGGGGATATGGGGATATGGGGACATGGGGACATGGGGATATGGGGATATGGGGATATGGGGATATGGGGATAGGGGGATATGGGGATAGGGGGATAGGGGGATATGGGGACATGGGGATATGGGGACATGGGGATATGGGGATATGGGGACATGGGGACATGGGGATATGGGGATATGGGGATATGGGGATATGGGGATAGGGGGATATGGGGATATGGGGACATGGGGATATGGGGACATAGGGATATGGGGATATGGGGACATGGGGACATGGGGATATGGGGATATGGGGATATGGGGATATGGGGATATGGGGATATGGGGACATGGGGATATGGGGATATGGGGACATGGGGATATGGGGATATGGGGATATGGGGATAGAGGGATATGGGGATATGGGGATATGGGGACATGGGGATATGGGGATATGGGGACATGGGGATATGGGGATAGAGGGATATGGGGATATGGGGATATGGGGACATGGGGACATGGGGATATGGGGACATGGGGATATGGGGATAGAGGGATATGGGGATATGGGGATATGGGGACATGGGGATATGGGGATATGGGGACATGGGGACATCGGGATATGGGGATATGGGGAACATGGGGATATGGGGACATGGGGATATGGGGACATGGGGATATGGGGATATGGGGACATGGGGACATGGGGACATGGGGACATGGGGATATGGGGATATGGGGATATGGGGATATGGGGATATGGGGATAGGGGGATATGGGGATATGGGGATATGGGGATATGGGGACATGGGGATATGGGGATATGGGGACATGGGGACATGGGGACATGGGGACATGGGGATATGGGGATATGGGGATATGGGGATAGGGGGATATGGGGATATGGGGACATGGGGATATGGGGACATGGGGACATGGGGATATGGGGATATGGGGACATGGGGATATGGGGACATGGGGATATGGGGACATGGGGACATGGGGATATGGGGACATGGGAATATGGGGACATGGGGATATGGGGATATGGGGATATGGGGACATGGGGACATGGGGACATGGGGACATGGGGATATGGGGACATGGGGATATGGGGATATGGGGACAGGGGGATATGGGGATATGGGGATATGGGGATATGGGGACATGGGGACATGGGGATATGGGGACATGGGGACATGGGGATATGGGGATACGGGGACAGGGGGATATGGGGATATGGGGATATGGGGACATGGGGACATGGGGATATGGGGACATGGGGACATGGGGATATGGGGATATGGGGATATGGGGATATGGGGATATGGGGTTATGAGGACATGGGGACATGGGGACATGGGGACAGGGGGACGTGGGGATATGGGGACATGGGGATATGGGGACATGGGGATATGGGGATATGGGGATATGGGGATAGGAGGATAGGGGGATATGGGGACATGGGGATATGGGGATATGGGGACATGGGGATATGGGAACATGGGGATATGGGGATATGGGGATACGGGGATATGGGGACATGGAGATATGGGGACATGGGGACAGGGGGATATGGGGACAGGGGGATATGGGGACATGGGGACATGGGGATATGGGGACAGGGGGATATGGGGACATGGGAACATGGCTACATGGGGACATGGGAACATGGGGATATGGGGACATGGGGATGTGGCGATATAGGGACATGGGGATAGGAGGATAGGGGGATATGGGGACATGGGGACATGGGGATATGGGAACATGGGGATATGGGGATATGGGGACATGGGGACATGGAGATATGGGGACATGGGGACAGGGGGATATGGGGACAGGGGGATATGGGGACATGGGGACATGGGGATATGGGGACAGGGGGATATGGGGACATGGGAACATGGGTACATGGGGACATGGGAACATGGGGATATGGGGACATGGGGATATGGCGATATAGGGACATGGGGATAGGAGGATAGGGGGATATGGGGACATGGGGACATGGGGATATGGGAACATGGGGATATGGGGATATGGGGACATGGGGACATGGAGATATGGGGACATGGGGACAGGGGGATATGGGGACAGGGGGATATGGGGACATGGGGACATGGGGATATGGGGACAGGGGGATATGGGGACATGGGAACATGGGTACATGGGGACATGGGAACATGGGGATATGGGGACATGGGGATATGGCGATATAGGGACATGGGGATAGGAGGATAGGGGGATATGGGGACATGGGGATATGGGGACATGGGGATATGGGGATATGGGGAACATGGGGACATGGGGATATGGGGATATGGGGACAGGGGGATATGGGGACATGGGGATATGGGGATACGGGGATACGGGGATATGGGGACATGGGGATATGGGGATACGGGGATACGGGGATATGGGGACATGGGGATATGGGGACATGGGGACAGGGGGATATGGGGACAGGGGGATATGGGGACATGGGGACATGGGGATATGGGGACAGGGGGATATGGGGACATGGGGATATGGGGATATGGGGATATGGGGACATGGGGACATGGGGATATGGGGATATGGGGATATGGGGATATGGGGACATGGGGACATGGGGACATGGGGACATGGGGATATGGGGACATGGGAATATGGGGACATGGGGATATGGGGACATGGGGATATGGGGACATGGGGATATGGGGATATGGGGATATGGGGATATGGGGATAGGGGGATATGGGGATATGGGGATATGGGGATATGGGGACATGGGGACATGGGGATATGGGGACATGGGGATATGGGGACATGGGAACATGGGTACATGGGGACATGGGAACATGGGGATATGGGGACATGGGGATATGGCGATATAGGGACATGGGGATAGGAGGATAGGGGGATATGGGGACATGGGGATATGGAGACATGGGGATATGGGGACATGGAGATATGGGGATACGGGGATACGGGGATATGGGGACATGGGGATATGGGGATACGGGGATACGGGGATATGGGGACATGGGGATATGGGGACATGGGGACAGGGGGATATGGGGACAGGGGGATATGGGGACATGGGGACATGGGGATATGGGGACATGGGAATATGGGGACATGGGAATATGGGGACATGGGGATATGGGGACATGGGGATATGGGGATATGGGGATATGGGGACAGGGGGATATGGGGACATGGGGATATGGGGATACGGGGATACGGGGATATGGGGACATGGGGATATGGGGATACAGGGATACGGGGATATGGGGACATGGGGATATGGGGAACATGGGGACATGGGGATATGGGGATATGGGGACAGGGGGATATGGGGACATGGGGATATGGGGATACGGGGATACGGGGATATGGGGACATGGGGATATGGGGATACGGGGATACGGGGATATGGGGACATGGGGATATGGGGACATGGGGACAGGGGGATATGGGGACAGGGGGATATGGGGACATGGGGACATGGGGATATGGGGACAGGGGGATATGGGGACATGGGGATATGGGGACATGGGGACAGGGGGATATGGGGACAGGGGGATATGGGGACATGGGGACATGGGGATATGGGGACAGGGGGATATGGGGACATGGGAACATGGGTACATGGGGACATGGGAACATGGGGATATGGGGACATGGGGATATGGCGATATAGGGACATGGGGATAGGAGGATAGGGGGATATGGGGACATGGGGATATGGGGACATGGGGATATGGGGATATGGGGAACATGGGGACATGGGGATATGGGGATATGGGGACAGGGGGATATGGGGACATGGGGATATGGGGATACGGGGATACGGGGATATGGGGACATGGGGATATGGGGATACGGGGATACGGGGATATGGGGACATGGGGATATGGGGACATGGGGACAGGGGGATATGGGGACAGGGGGATATGGGGACATGGGGACATGGGGATATGGGGACAGGGGGATATGGGGACATGGGGATATGGGGATATGGGGATATGGGGACATGGGGACATGGGGATATGGGGATATGGGGATATGGGGATATGGGGACATGGGGATATGGCGATATAGGGACATGGGGATAGGAGGATAGGGGGATATGGGGACATGGGGATATGGAGACATGGGGATATGGGGACATGGAGATATGGGGATACGGGGATACGGGGATATGGGGACATGGGGATATGGGGATACGGGGATACGGGGATATGGGGACATGGGGATATGGGGACATGGGGACAGGGGGATATGGGGACAGGGGGATATGGGGACATGGGGACATGGGGATATGGGGACAGGGGGATATGGGGACATGGGGACATGGGGATATGGGGATATGGGGATATGGGGACATGGGGACATGGGGATATGGGGATATGGGGATATGGGGACATGGGGATATGGGGACATGGGGACATGGGGATATGGGGACATGGGAATATGGGGACATGGGGATATGGGGACATGGGGATATGGGGATATGGGGATATGGGGACAGGGGGATATGGGGACATGGGGATATGGGGATACGGGGATACGGGGATATGGGGACATGGGGATATGGGGATACGGGGATACGGGGATATGGGGACATGGGGATATGGGGAACATGGGGACATGGGGATATGGGGATATGGGGACAGGGGGATATGGGGACATGGGGATATGGGGATACGGGGATACGGGGATATGGGGACATGGGGATATGGGGATACGGGGATACGGGGATATGGGGACATGGGGATATGGGGACATGGGGACAGGGGGATATGGGGACAGGTGGATATGGGGACATGGGGACATGGGGATATGGGGACAGGGGGATATGGGGACATGGGGATATGGGGATATGGGGATATGGGGATATGGGGACATGGGGACATGGGGATATGGGGATATGGGGATATGGGGACATGGGGATATGGGGACATGGGGACATGGGGATATGGGGACATGGGAATATGGGGACATGGGGATATGGGGACATGGGGATATGGGGACATGGGGATATGGGGATATGGGGATATGGGGATATGGGGATAGGGGGATATGGGGATAGGGGGATATGGGGATATGGGGCATGGGGACATGGGGATATGGGGACATGGGGATATGGGGACATGGGGACATGGGGATATGGGGACAGGGGGATATGGGGACATGGGAACATGGGGATATGGGGACATGGGGATATGGCGATATAGGGACATGGGGATAGGAGGATAGGGGGATATGGGGACATGGGGATATGGGGACATGGGGATATGGGGACATGGGGATATGGGGATATGGGGAACATGGGGACATGGGGATATGGGGATATGGGGATATGGGGACATGGGGACATGGGGACATGGGGATATGGGGACATGGGGACAGGGGGATATGGGGACATGGGGATATGGGGACATGGGGACATGGGGATATGGGGACAGGGGGATATGGGGACATGGGAACATGGGTACATGGGGACATGGGAACATGGGGATATGGGGACATGGGGATATGGCGATATAGGGACATGGGGATAGGAGGATAGGGGGATATGGGGACATGGGGATATGGGGATACGGGGATACGGGGATATGGGGACATGGGGATATGGGGATACGGGGATACGGGGATATGGGGACATGGGGATATGGGGACATGGGGACAGGGGGATATGGGGACAGGGGGATATGGGGACATGGGGACATGGGGATATGGGGACAGGGGGATATGGGGACATGGGAACATGGGTACATGGGGACATGGGAACATGGGGATATGGGGACATGGGGATATGGGGATATGGGGATATGGGGACATGGGGATATGGCGATATAGGGACATGGGGATAGGAGGATAGGGGGATATGGGGACATGGGGATATGGAGACATGGGGATATGGGGACATGGAGATATGGGGATACGGGGATACGGGGATATGGGGACATGGGGATATGGGGATACGGGGATACGGGGATATGGGGACATGGGGATATGGGGACATGGGGACAGGGGGATATGGGGACAGGGGGATATGGGGACATGGGGACATGGGGATATGGGGACAGGGGGATATGGGGACATGGGGACATGGGGATATGGGGATATGGGGATATGGGGACATGGGGACATGGGGATATGGGGATATGGGGATATGGGGACATGGGGATATGGGGACATGGGGACATGGGGATATGGGGACATGGGAATATGGGGACATGGGGATATGGGGACATGGGGATATGGGGATATGGGCATATGGGGACAGGGGGATATGGGGACATGGGGATATGGGGATACGGGGATACGGGGATATGGGGACATGGGGATATGGGGATACGGGGATACGGGGATATGGGGACATGGGGATATGGGGAACATGGGGACATGGGGATATGGGGATATGGGGACAGGGGGATATGGGGACATGGGGATATGGGGATACGGGGATACGGGGATATGGGGACATGGGGATATGGGGATACGGGGATACGGGGATATGGGGACATGGGGATATGGGGACATGGGGACAGGGGGATATGGGGACAGGGGGATATGGGGACATGGGGACATGGGGATATGGGGACAGGGGGATATGGGGACATGGGGATATGGGGATATGGGGATATGGGGATATGGGGACATGGGGACATGGGGATATGGGGATATGGGGATATGGGGACATGGGGATATGGGGACATGGGGACATGGGGATATGGGGACATGGGAATATGGGGACATGGGGATATGGGGACATGGGGATATGGGGACATGGGGATATGGGGATATGGGGATATGGGGATATGGGGATAGGGGGATATGGGGATAGGGGGATATGGGGATATGGGGCATGGGGACATGGGGATATGGGGACATGGGGATATGGGGACATGGGGATATGGGGACATGGGGATATGGGGATATGGGGATATGGGGATATGGGGACATGGGGACATGGGGATATGGGGATATGGGGATATGGGGATATGGGGACATGGGGACATGGGGACATGGGGATATGGGGACATGGGGACATGGGGATATGGGGACATGGGAATATGGGGACATGGGGATATGGGGACATGGGGATATGGGGACATGGGGATATGGGGATATGGGGATATGGGGATAGGGGGATATGGGGATAGGGGGATATGGGGATATGGGGCATGGGGACATGGGGATATGGGGACATGGGGATATGGGGACATGGGGACATGGGGATATGGGGACAGGGGGATATGGGGACATGGGAACATGGGGATATGGGGACATGGGGATATGGCGATATAGGGACATGGGGATAGGAGGATAGGGGGATATGGGGACATGGGGATATGGGGACATGGGGATATGGGGACATGGGGATATGGGGATATGGGGAACATGGGGACATGGGGATATGGGGATACGGGGATACGGGGATATGGGGACATGGGGACATGGGGATATGGGGATACGGGGATATGGGGACATGGGGATATGGGGATACGGGGATACGGGGATATGGGGACATGGGGATATGGGGACATGGGGACATGGGGACATGGGGATATGGGGACTGGGAGCACTGGCAGCACTGGGAGCATTGGGTTGGGGGCACTGGGGTCACTGGGATGGGGGCACTGGGAGCACCGGGAGCACTGGGATGGGGGCACTGGGAGCACTGGGAGCACTGGGATGGGGGCACCGGGAGCACCGGGAGTACTAGGATGGGAGCACTGGGAGCACTGGGAGCACTGGGAGTACTGGGGGAACCGGGAGCACTGGGATGGGGGCACCGGGAGCACCGGGAGCACCGGGATGGGGGCACCCACCGTGACCCCTGCGCCCCCAGTTCGGGGCTCCCCCTCCCCACTCAGTGCCCCCCCCCCGTGTCCCGGCGCGCAGCCGCGGGGGGGGCGGGGCGGGGCGGGGGGGTTGCCGCGGTCCCTGCTGCCGGCTCCGGTTCGGGGGCGCCCCCCCGCGGCCCGGCGGGGCTGGGCCCGTCCGAGGGCGCCGCCGGGAGCCGCCGGGAGCCGCCGGGAGCCGCCGGGAGCCGCCGGGAGGCGCCGGAGCCGCCATCTTGCGTCGCCCCCGGCCGCGGGGAGGCCGCGCCCCGCCCGCAGCGCCCGGTGCGGCGCCGCCAGGTGCGGGGGGGCGGGGGGGGGCGCGGGGGGGGGCGGGGGGGGAGGGGAGGGGAGCGGGGAGGGGAGGGGGGGGAGGGACGGGGAGGGGGAGGGGAGGGGAGGGGGAGGGGACGGCGGCGTGACGGGGCGGGAGGGGGCGGGGTGGGGCGGGAGGGGGCGGGAGGGGGAGGGGTGGGAGGGGGTGGGGGGGTGGGAGGGGGCGTGGGGGCGAGTGGGTGGGGGTGGGTGTGGGAGGGGGTGGGCGTGAGCTGGAGTGGCGGTGGGGTGAGTGTGAGCACGAGTGGGCGTGGGGGGGCGTGAGTGGGTGTGGGGGGGCATGGGGGGGCGTGGGGGGGAGCGGGTGGGTGTGGGTGGGCGTGAGCTGGAGTGGTGGTGGGTGTGTGTGAGCACGAGTGGGAGGGGGTGGGTGAGTGGGTGTGGGTGGGCGTGAGTGGGAGTGGGACTGTGTGAGTGTGAGGGCGAGTGGATGCAGGAGTGGGCGTGGGGGGGGGTGGGAGTGGCAGTGGGGGGGTGGGAGGGAGTGCGAGTGGGGGGGTGAGTGGGGGGGTGAGTGGTGCTTGCGGGAGTGGGTGCGGGCCGAGTGGGACGTGAGTGGGAGTGGGTGTGAGCGTGGGTGTGTGGGTGTCAGTGTGGGCATGACCACGGGGAGGGGCAGGCGGGGCGCTGCCAGGGGTGGGGGCACACGCGGGTGGCCCTGGGGGGGGGGGGGGGCTGCGGCCGGGAGGTGCTGGTGGCGCACTGAGCGCCTGCTGTGCCACGCTGCGCCGCGCCACGCGGTACCGTGCCGTGTGGGACCGCGCTGTGCCACACTGTGCCGTGTGGTACCGTGCCGTGCGGTACCGTGCCGTGCCATGCCCTGGTGTGCCGTGCCATGTGGAACTGTGCCGTGCCATGCGGTACCGTGCCGCGGTGTGCCATGCCATGCGGCACCGCACTGTGCCGTCCTGTGTGGCACCATGCCACGCTGTGCCACGCGGTGCCGTACTGTGCCGTACTGTGCCATGCGGTGCTACGCCGTGCCGTGTGGCACCGCGCTGTGCCGTGCAGTACCATGCCACGCCATGCGGTACCGCGACGTGCCATGCTGTACCGTGCCATGCCGTGCTGTGCCATGCGGTACCACACCACGACGTGCCATGCTGTGCCATGCAGTACCATGCCGTGCTGTGCTGTGCCATGCGGTACCGCACTGTGCCATGCAGTACCACACCACGCCATGCGGTACCGCACCACGACGTGCCATGCTGTGCCATGCAGTACCATGCCGTGCTGTGCTGTGCCATGCGGTACCGCACTGTGCCATGCAGTACCACACCACGCCATGCGGTACCGCACCACGACGTGCCATGCTGTGCCATGCAGTCCCACGCCGTGCTGTGCTGTGCCATGCGGTACCGCGCTGTGCCATGCAGTACCACACGACGCCATGCGGTACCGCACCACGACGTGCCATGCTGTGCCATGTAGTCCCACGCCGTGCTGTGCTGTGCCATGCGGTACCGCGCTGTGCCGCCCCACCCCACACATTCCCAGCCCCTGCCCAGACGCTGCGCCCCCCCCCACAACGGTTTGGGGCTGTTTCATGGCTTTTCCAGAACCAGCTCAGAGCAGCCCGGGAGGCCAGGGACAGGTCCCTGTAGCTGGGACCCAGGCAGAGCATGACCGGGGCCGCATCGCCCAAAGCCTGGTGGTGCCGGGGCTCAGCCTGCGCAGCGGGGCCGGCCGCTCACCCTCGGGGGCGGTCTCAGGGCATCCGTGTGGGGCCGTGGCAGCGGCCGAGCACCGGGGCCATCGGCAGGGCTGCGGGGCTCCGTGGTCGGAGCTGTGGCGAGGGTCGAGGTGTGTCGGTGTGCCCGTGGCTCCCCCAGCCCCGGCGTGTGGTGCTGGAGGCGGACGTGTGGGGCTGGAGTTGGTGGGAGCTGGATGCGGTGGGGCTGGAGGTGACCGGAGCCGGAGCTGTGGGGCCGCGCAGTGATTCTGGAGCTGCTCTCGGCCGTTCCACCCTGTTCGTCCCGGCCCCGTCCTCCTGGGTTCAGCCACGGCCGCCCCCCGGGAGGTTTTGGCCTCTGGGTGCTGGGGCAGCCCCGTGCCCTTGCCCAGGGCAGGGACTGCGGCGGTCGAGCTCCTTGCTGTGTGCCGTGTCCGTGTGCTCGGTGTGCCGTCGGCGCTGCCTGCTCCCGAAGCCCCGCAGCCGCGCCGCGTGGCCCCTCAAGCCCTGCACAAACCCTTTACAAAACCAAACCTCCGCTGCCCTGCCACTGGCCAGCACCCCATAGCCAGGCTCGCGCTGCTGCAGTTTCCTCCCCGCCAGCCGCTCTCGCCCCGTTCCCCGGTGTGAGCGGAGCCGCCGCGGCCTTGGCGATGCCGCGTGCGCTCCGTGCCCTCGCCCCCCCCCCCCCCCCCCCCCGGGCCGGCTGCTGCAGGGACACCGCGTCCCGCGGCCGCCCTTGGCTCCGCGTCTCCCTGACCCGGTGCGGCTCTTGGCTGAGCACCGAGCGGAACTCGGCTCGCTGACGGCTTCCCCACCTCCGCTGCCCGTCTCGGGGCCGTGCTGTGCCTGGCCATGGGGTCCTGGCTCTGCGGCTGCGCCCCGGGCCACATCCTGCGCCCCAGCCCCACTGGGAGCAGATGGTGACATCTGCCCAGTAGCGCCGTGCTGGTGCCAGGCACAGCCCCATCCCTGTTCTTGTCCCCGTGCCCATCCCAGTCCCACAGGACCCAGCCCCAGCACTGCCCTGTTGGTGACACTTCCCGGGCCTCCCCCAGCCTGGCTTTGCATCGCCTCGAGGGCAGGCGTTACTCCAGTGGTGCTGGGGTGGGTGGCGTGGGGCCGGAGCTGGAGCATGGCGAGCGGCTGGGGGGGGCGCAGAGCACCTCGCTGTGCTGCCTCGCGCCCACCCGGCGCACCCCAGACTCCGATTTCTGTCGCGTCCGCCGGGCTCTCACCCCAACTGACGTGTGTTTGTATTTTTAGGGTGAGCGAGGCGCCGTGCCTCTGGCCGTGGAAGCATGTCGGGGCCGGTGCCGAGTCGGGCCAGGGTCTATGCGGACGTGAACACTCAGCGACCCCGCGAGTACTGGGACTACGAGTCGCACGTCGTGGAGTGGGGGTACGCCGGGGCGAGAGCCGGGGGCGCGCTGCGGGGACGCTTTTGGAAGGCTGCGGAGGGCCCCGCGGGGCGTCCCGAGCCGGAGGGTTCCCACATGGATTATTTTTGTCATTGGGAAGCGTGGCCACACCGAAGGGGCTTCCCAGCGTGGCCTCTGGGCCTCCTCCGCTGCCCCGTGGGCCTCCAGAGAGTGTTTGGCCCGCGGAGCTGAGCCGAGCCCCGGAGCCGGGCAGGACGCGGGCTGCGGCAGCGCGCTGACAGCGCCGGCACAGGGCTCGGAGCCGCGACGGCCTCTCCGCCTCCGGGGGTGCCCCGAGGCCCAGCCTCCGGGACGTGCGGCGGAGGCCGGCTGCTTGACGCGGCACCGGGCGGTGCGGCCGCTCGGGTCCGGGCGTCACGGTGCGGCTGGGAGCGCTGGAGGCTGCTCCCGCTCGGCAGCACGGGTACGAGCGGGGCTGTCCCACGCCTCCTCCGTTCGCCTGAGGCTGCGGCGCTGACCCCGACCCTGCCTGCGGGCAGCCCCGGCTCCGTTGTGCCGAGCAGTGAGCGCTCTGTGGTGTGCTCCGGGTGCCAGCGGCCGTCCCGCGTCCTTTCTGGCGGCCGGCAGCTTGTAGAGGGGCTCTCACCCCAGGGCGCCCTCCTTCCTGCGCTCGTTTCTCCCCGCCAGCCCCGGCTGCGCCTTCCCCTTGGCACAGCACAGCGGCTGCTGCTTCCTTCAGCCCCCCGGGTGACCGCTCACACCTCCGTGCGTCTGACCCGTGGCCATTGGCACGGTTGTTTTCTCCTCTCCTGGCTCCCGTGCACGGAGCGTTTATTCCCGCGACCCCTCGGGGGGGTCCGAGACCCTTCCCGCCTGGTGAAGAGGGGGGGGCCCTGGGCTGGAGGCGTTTCCGTCGGGTGCTTTGTGGCTCTGCGCCGTCACCCGCCCGCTGGCGGACTTGGGAGCGGGCGGTGGGGATGCAGCTGGGCCCCGTGACACCAGCACGCTCCGTGCCTGTCCCTGGGGGGGAGCCACGCGTGCTCCTCTGCTGCCCTTGGTGCCGCTGGCGCTGCTTCCCCCGGAGCGGCCCCGAGCCCCGGCCCCGCCGCTGTCCGTGCTCTCACCAAGGCGCTGGCGCTGGAGCCGCCGCGCTCCGCCACGGCCTGGCTGCGGTCCCCTCACCGCCTCTTCCTCTGCTTCCCCGACAGCAACCAGGATGACTACCAGCTCGTGCGGAAGCTCGGCCGCGGCAAATACAGCGAGGTCTTCGAAGCCATCAACATCACCAACAACGAGAAGGTGGTCGTGAAAATCCTCAAGGTGGGCGCGCGCGAGGGCTCCTCGCCGCCGGGCTCCTCGGCGTCTCGGACTGACCGCGGCTGCTTCGTGCCCTGCGGCTGAGCGCGGGCACAGCCCCACGGCCCGGGGGCTCCGCGGGCTGCCCCAGCCCCTGGTCACCTTCGGGGCCGCGTTTGGGCTCGCTGGGGGCAAGCTCATTATTCCAGTAGGACTAAACCAGGCGTAGTTATGGTTTGCAGGACGTGAGAGTTACAGGGCATGGGTCGGTCCTTGCAACGCTGCCTGTGCGAGAGAAAGTGGAGGTGGGAGGAGGGCACCAGTTAGAGGGTGAGGGACAGGCTGTGGGTGAGAATATGAGCCTGGGAGACGTTAATAAACCCACAATGAGCACAGGGCTCGGGGGCAGGAGGAGCCCCCTGATGTGGAGGGACCTGAAGGCGCTCGGGCTGGGCTCCCCGACGTACGCATCCCCCTGGCAACACTGCGCGGTTCCAAAGATTCAACCCGGGGCTTGAAGAGACCAAGCTCGCTCCTAGGCTGCTTTTCCTAGGGAAAGAATTCCCTGAGGGTCCCCCCAAAAGCAGGACACGGGGTTCCTCCGGCGGTGGGGAGCTGCTGTCCTCGGGGGGGCAGAGCCGCAGCGCCCGGGGAAGGCGCCCGCTCGCCGCGGTGTGAACGGCCGGCGAGGGCTCTGACCGGAGCCTGCTTTCTGTTTGCCAGCCCGTGAAAAAGAAGAAGATCAAGCGCGAGATCAAGATCCTGGAGAACCTGCGCGGCGGCCCCAATATCATCAGCCTGCTGGACATCGTGAAGGACCCCGTGGTGAGGAAGGGCACGGGGCAGCCCTGCAGCCACCTGCAGCGGTGCCGCGGCGGCCCCGAGAGGGTGGAGACGGGGAGGCGGGGGGGGGCGCAGGGCTTTGGGCACGGACCCTCCTGGAGGCGAAGCACGGGGCAGGACGCTCCCCTCCACCCCGCTGCCCCCGCGCCTCGCAGCCTGCTCCAGCCCTGCTGCAGGCGCCGCCGTTCCAAACGGGGCCTCCCTCGTGCCTGCCTCAGCCCGGCCCCCGGGACCGAGGCGCGAGCTCACGAGGATGGGGCTGGGCACACTGCCTGCCCGGCCCCGTCTGCACGCTGCACCAGGCAGCCCCAACCTCTTTTCTCCCTCTTTTCCCTCTTTTTTCCCTCTTTTCCCTGTTTTCTCCCCTCTGCCTGGTGCCCTGCCGCTCCCGCCCTGCAGTCCCGGACGCCCGCCCTGGTCTTCGAGCACGTCAACAACACGGACTTCAAGGTGAGCGCCCGCCACCGCGGGGACCTGCAGGGGGCTGGGAGAAGCTGGGGGGGTTCTGGCCCCCCCTGCAGAGCCGGCAGCACGCCCCAGTTCCCCCACAGTGTCACAGACGTGGTACTGCAGCCGGCTGCTCTTTGCTGTTTGACAGCTGAGGGCCGAGCCGCGGCACCGAGCCGGTGCTCGCGCTTGTCCCAGCCGATCCCGGTCTCTCCGCCCCGGCGGTGCCCGGCGTGGGCTCGCAGTCGCCACCGGGCGCTGGGAGCAGGCAGGGGCTGCGGGGCCAGCGGGGCTGAGCGGAGGAGGTGGGAGGTCGGGGAGGTGGGAGGTCGGCACGACGGTGGCCATTTAGTGAAGCTGCTGCCTGGGCTGGGGCTGCTCCGCTCCGTTCTCGCGAGTCACAAACGTGCTGGAAGCCCCGGTGCTGCCCTGTACCCTCCCTGGCTCTTGTCCCCAGGGTTTGGCTTTGGGCCGCTGCAGCCTCGGGAGGGCACGCACGCTTCTGCCCTCATCCCGGCCCCGGGTGGGAGCTGAGCCCCCCGGGCACGGTTTGGGAGCTCCGCGGTGCCTGTGGTGGGTGCGGGCTGGGTCCAGGCCAGCTCTGCATGCTGTGCCACAGCCCGGCCGCCCTGCTCCTCCCTGGGGTGTGCTGCTGTGAAATCTGGGGGACTTGGGGGGGTGCTGAGCTGCCCCAGAGCTGTTCTCCCCCTTGGTGCTTCTGCTCTGGGGCCGTGGATCCCAGACGCGCCCCCTCGGGAGCATCGGGCGGGCGCCGCGCCGCGTTCACCGCCTCTCCCTGTTCTCGCAGCAACTCTACCAGACGCTGTCCGACTTCGACATTCGGTTCTACATGTATGAGATCCTAAAGGTGAGCTCCCGGGAAGCCCTCCCTCGAGCAGAGAGCCGCCGCCAACTCCTCCGGCCAGCCCCCAGGGAGCTCCGCTTGGCCCCGAGGCCCGGCTGCGGCACTGCTGGCTGGCCGCGGCGCGGGGAGGCTGCGAGGCAGGTGGCGGCGGAGCGCGGCGGCGAAGGCTGAAGGGGATGAGGCCACTGTGCCCTTGGGCGGCCTCCCGCTGCCACCTGCCTCCCCGGCCCGCGGCGCTGGGGCTGGTCCCCAGGGCGCCGTGTGCCTGCCCCATCCATCACCGCCCACGCAGGACAGGGCCGGAGGCCCCCGGGGACACGTTTGTGCTCGCCGAGCCTGGCGTCACCGGCGCGGGGCCGGCCGCGGCGCAGCCTTGGGGTCTGTCCTTCGTGCCGGCCCCGCCGGCCCCCCGCCCCTGCCGCCCGGTGACGCGCGGGGCCTGACGCCGCCGTTCCGTCCGCAGGCGCTGGACTACTGCCACAGCATGGGCGTCATGCACCGCGACGTCAAGCCGCACAACGTTATGATTGATCACGAGCACAGAAAGGTACGGCGGGGCACATTGCGCCCCCGCCCTGCCCCCCGGTCCCTCAGACGAGCCGTGGCTGCGGCTGTCCCGGCACGGCACCGTCTCCTCTCCCAGCGCCCTGCGCTCGGCCCGGCCGTGGTGGTTTGACCCCGAAACGTCCCCGGCGCGGTGCAGCTCTGGTGCTGCCCGTCCCCGATCCCTGCTCCCGAGCCCTCGCGGGGAGGGCTGGACGCGCAGCTGCTGGTTTGGCAAAAAGGGGCGGCCATAAAACCCGCACCTGCGCCCCGTAAACCCGCTTTATTTGCCAGCTGCTTGTCGGCAGCTCGGGCTTGTAAACCTGACTTCAGATCCCTTCCGGCGCGCTGCGGCGCCCAGCCACCTGCGCCCCCCGCATAAATCGGACTTCAAACGGCGTCTGCGGGGGCCGAGCCTCCCGCGGCCGGGAAACACCCCGTTATCGCAGCGGAACGGGGCCGGCCCCACGTGCCCCTTGGGCACGCTGCCCTTTGAAACTTCCCCGTCACCGCTGCCGCGATGGCCCGGCACCCGGCACGCCCAGCCCGCGCCCTGGGCTGATCCCATCCGTCCTTTCCCCTAAATTCATGCCAACCCCCGAGGGGGAGCCGGGAGGCTCGCTGTGGGCAGCAGAGGTCCCGGTGTTAATAAGGCTTTGGTTTGAGGCGGGGGGGGGCCGCGCGTTTCCTACAGGAGCCGGAGGGCTGTGGTCAGGGAGCGCCGGCTTCGCGCGGGGTCTGCGGGGACCGGCCGGGCGCTGTGCGGCGTTAACGGCCTGCCTGATGGACCGGGGCCTGCCTCATCTGCTGCCCTAATGAGCGGGGCTGGGGGGGGTGATCCTGACAAGTCTGAGAAATGATATGAAAATTTGGGGGGGGGCGGGGTGACAAAGCAGTCATTGAGGGGCCGCTGCGCTGTGCTCGTCCTGCTGCGGCCACCACGGGGCTCGGCACCGCTCTCACCGCGTGCACCACGATGGGGCCGGTGCTGGCGCTGAGCCCCGCGGGCCGGGAGCCCCCGGGGGGGGGCAGCGGGGCCGGTGCCAGCGCCCTCCCTTTCTCCCTGCCTCCCTCCCTCCCTCCCAGCTGCGCCTGATCGACTGGGGGCTGGCGGAGTTCTACCACCCCGGCCAGGAGTACAACGTGCGGGTGGCCTCGCGCTACTTCAAGGGGCCGGAGCTCCTGGTGGACTACCAGGTACGGCTCCGGTGGCCGCCGGGGGCTGGGGGCACACTGGGGGTCCCCGCTCGGGGCCGTGCCAGCAGCCTGGGGGGCATCGCTCAGCTCCCGCCCCGTTCCGTGTCCTTCCCAGATGTACGACTACAGCCTGGACATGTGGAGTTTAGGCTGCATGCTGGCCAGCATGATCTTCCGGAAAGAGCCCTTCTTCCACGGCCACGACAACTACGACCAAGTGAGGGCCCCCCCACCCCACCCCCTGCACTGCCTCACGTGCCACCCTCTGAATCTCGGGGTCCCCCCCCCAAGCCGGGGTCTCCTCTCGCCACGTCCTTCCCCCTGTTGGAGGAGCCAGGCGGAGCGCTGGCGGTGGCTACGTCCAGCCCCTGGGCAGGGGGCGAGGTACTGGTTGTACTGGGAGGCACAAATGGAGCCACCTGCGGGCACCCCGTGGCGGGGCCGTGGCACCCCGTAACGCACCCACGCATCCCTGGGCGTAAGCGGCGCCAGCGCCAGCCCGGCAGGCTGTACGGCTCCCTGCTCACACAGGGCACTTGCTGGTACCTCCCGGCTGCTTTCCTCCACCAATTGCCACGTCCCCAGTGGGGGAGCGAGGGTGGTGGGGTTAGGACTGGGCCGGGCGGGCGGGGAACTGGTCCCTGCCGTCACCACCAACCCCGCCACTTCTCCGCCCTCGCGCCAGCTCGTGCGCATCGCCAAGGTGCTGGGGACGGAGGACCTGTACGACTACATCGACAAGTACAACATTGAGCTCGATCCCCGCTTCAACGACATCCTCGGCAGGTGGGTGGATGGCACAGCCGACGCGGTGGGGATGGGTGGCAGCGTCCTGCACCGAGCTGCCCCGGCGAAGACACCGCGCGCGGTGCTGGCCGTGCCGGCTCTGCCATCCTCCTCCTCCTCCTCCTCCCGGCAGACACTCGCGGAAGCGGTGGGAGCGCTTCGTGCACAGCGAGAACCAGCACCTGGTGAGCACCGAGGCGCTCGATTTCCTGGACAAGCTGCTGCGCTACGACCACCAGACGCGGCTGACGGCCCGCGACGCCATGGAGCACCCCTACTTCTGTACGTCCCGGGGGCAGCGAGGCGCCGGCGCTCCCCTCGGCGTGCCGGGGGCGGCCCCTGACGCCTTCCCCTCTGCCCCGCAGATCCCATAGCAAAAGACCCGGCGAGGATCGGCCCCTCGGCCGGGCTCTCGGCCAGTACCACGCCTGTCAGCTCCTCCAGTATGTTGGCAGGTGGGTGCTGGCGCGGGGGCACCAAGGGCTCGCCGGGGGCTCGGGGCTGCCGGGGTCGCGTCGTCCCGAGCCGCGCCGGCTCCTGGCTCTGCCTCCTGCTCCTGTCCTCGTCCTGCTGGAGCCTGACGCCCCGTTCTCTCCCCGGCGCAGGCATTACCTCGATGTCCGCGGCCCAGCCCATCGGCAGCCTGGCTGCGTCGCCCGTCATCTCCTCTCCGAACGCTTTGGGCTCGCCGGTGCCCGCCGCAGCGGGCGCGCAGCCCTGACCTCACGCCGCCGCCGCCGGCTCCCCGCAGCGCCTGGCGCCGCGCCGCCTTCACCCTCCCGCCGCCCCTGCGCCAGCCGCAGGCCCCGGCCGCCGAAAAGGGGTGGGGTGGGGGTGGGGGGGGCGCTCTGGAATTTTATTTTTATTTCTGTCGAGTACGAAACACAAAAGAGCAAAGACGTAGGTTCCTTTTTCCCCCCCGCCCCGTGCCGTAACAATATCGCGCGCTCTGGCTACGGACCAAGGCTGATCTCCGTTGCGTCTGTGTCGGGGTAAAGAGTTAGCTGCATTCTTCTCGTGAGGATCATGAGCAGTGATGCAACTGCGGTGTAGAAATCTAAAATGGATAATAAATTTTATTTTCTATGTCCCTAACCGGACGGCAGGAGCAGCAGCTGGTTCTTGGGGGTGGCACAGACACGGGGCGGTGCTCCCGGTATGGCTCCGGCACGAAGCGGAGCAAAGCCAGAGCAGGGCCCGGCTCCCCCAAATCCCAGCGCCCCCAGTTTGAGTGCTGCGACCCTCCCCCAGAATGGCAGCTTGTGCCCGGAGAGGGGGAAGGTGGGGAGGGCCCAGGGGGTTCCTCAGTGAGGTCCAGAGCTCCCTGGGGAGGAACCCAGGACAGAAACTGCCCCAGGGGCAGGCCCAGGGGCAAGGTTGAGCCCCACAAGTGGCCTTGTGGGCAAAGCTGAGCCCCACAAGTGGTCCTGGGGGCAAGGTCAAGCCCCACAACCCGGCCCAGGGCAATGCTGAGCCTCACAAGTGGCCCCGGGGGCAAGGCCCAGCCCCACAAAGCGGCCCCTATGGTCGGGGCCAAGCCCCACAGGGGGCCCTGGGGCTAGGCCCAGCCCCACAACCAGGCCCAGGGGCAAGGCCGAGCCCCGCAAGTGGCCCCAAGGGACAAGGTGAAGCCCCACAGCCAGGCCCAGGGCAAGGCCGAGCCCCACAAGCAGCCCCAAAAAGCGGCCCCGGGGTCAAAGCTGAGCCCCACAAGGAGCCCCCCCAAGAGGCCCTGGGGGCAAAGCTCAGCCCCACAAGCGGCCCCAGGGCAAGGTCGAGCCCCATAACCAGGTCCCCGCTGCCAGGAGCGGTTCGGGCACGGGGCCGGGGGGCGGACGGCAGCTCCTGGGGCCCAGGACGGGGGCAGCACAACCGGGGGCAGCGACACAAGGACGGCGCAGGGCGTTGGAAAACCAGACACTTTAATCCCTCCGCGTTCGACAGTCTGAAAGAGTTAAAAAGTGGCTGAGCGAGGACCGGAGGACGCCGGGAGGCAGCAGCAGGGGCCCGCGGGCCCAGGCCAGGGCTCGGGGCCAGCGCCGTGCCCCCGCGAGCGTCCCAGGGGCGCCCAGAGGCCCCCGGGGAGGTGACAACGGGGACGGACGAGAGCGGTCACGGGCCGGCACCGTCCTTCAAAGTGCCTCGGCAGGAGCTTGGCGCCGGCCCCAGGAGGCGGAGGAGGCCGGAGGGCCCGGCCGAGCTCCTGGCGCGCGGGGCTGGGGGCAGAGCAGGGCCCCCCCGGGGCTATTGCATTGATCCGACATTCAATTCACCAGGAGAGGGGGCGCCCCCCGGGGCAGCCGGGACCCCCACGAGCGTCGCAGTCCCGGGGGGGGGAGTTGCGGACCCCCCCCCCCCCTCAGCGGCCCCCCTCGTAGTTGAGCACGTAGTAGTCGTGCACGTACATGAGGACGGCGATGGGCTGCCCGATGATCAGCGACATCCAGACGGCCGCGTTCCCGTAGTTACCCCTGAGGAACTTGGACACGAACCAGGCCAAAGGGATCTGGGGGGGGGGGGGTCAGGGCAGCCTCAGCCCCCCCCCCCCCGTTGCTGCAGGACTGGGGGGGGGACAGGGCTCCGAGGCGTCCTCCCCCCGTACCCCCTTACCTGCGCCGCCATCCCCATGAAAGCCCAGAGGCGGAACATCTTCAGCGGGACGCTGACCAAGTACTGCGGGGACACAGGGACAGCTCCAGCCCCCGGGGGGGGGACAGGGGCGGGGGGCAGACCCCCGGGGGGCTTGGGGGCGAGCACCGACCTCGTGGAAGAAGGCGGAGGCCAGGAACACGGCCGTCTGCGCCGTCCACTTGCTGACCCCCCGCTTCAGCATGGGCTTGTAGAAGTGTCTGGGGAGGGGCAACCCCGTGAGAATTGGGGGGACATGGGGGGGGGGGGGGCACGGACGGGACCCTCCCGCGGCCCCCCCGCACCTGAGGCACCACTTGTGCACGGGGATGTTCCAGTTCTGCCAGAAGTAGGTCACCGACTCCGAGTTCCTGCGGGGAAGGGCAGGGACCACGGGTTGGGGGCAGCCCCCCCCCGCCGTGCTGGGGGGGGGGGCCAAGAGGGGACACCGCCCCCCCCCCCCCCAACTCACCACCAGTCCCTGTAGAACTCCCGGTCCCCGAACTGCATCACTTCGGCCACCGCGTTGAGGCAGGAGTGGAAGAACCAGTAGAAGAAGATGAGCCAGATGAGGTGGTTGGGGACCTGCGGCGGGACGCGGGGCTGTCGGCGGGGGGGTCTGCCCCCCCCCGCGGTGTGGGGGTGGGCTGGGGGGGGGGTGAGGGGGGTACTCACGGCCAGCTTGAGGAGCCGCTCGATGATGCGGGAGTAGTCCATGTCCTATGGGGGGGGGGGGCGGCACCGTCAGCACCGGCCCCCAGCAGCCCCCACCCCAGCGAGATAATGCAGGGGGGTGACCCCCCCCCCCCCCGAGAGCCCCGTGCCCCCCCCAGCCTTGCTCACCCGGAACGGCTTCATGGAGTTCTGGATCGTGGGCACCATCCACTGGAAGGGAAAAGCCGCTGGAGCCCGAGGGAGCCCCCCCACCCCGCTGACACCGGGCAGAGCCCCCCCACGGGGAGGGGGCGCGCAGCCGGGGCCCCCCCCTACCTGCTGGATCAGCCCCACCATCAGCTGGATGAAGAAGAGCTGCAAGAGGACAGAGGCAGGGACCTCAGGGGGACGGTGGGGACCCCCTGGGGGGGCCGCCCCCCCAGCAGACCCCCCCCCGGGGGGGCTCTCCCCGCCCCCCCCCAGCACCCACCATCTCGAAGAGGCGCCGCAGCAGGAAGCGCTTGCGGATCCGCGGGGAGCGGGGGAAGTTGAGCTCGTAGCAGAGGGTGGGCGCGAAGAGGAAGTAGTACAGGTCTGCGGGACAGCGGCCGTGGGGTGGGGGCCGGGGGGGGCAGCCCCAACCCCCCCCCCCCCAAAAAAAATCCCCCCCCCCCTCGGGGCACTTACTGCTGTAGGTGAGGTTGTCGGGGTAGGCGACCCCGCTCCTGCCCACGTCCCCGTTGGCCTTGGCGGGTCCTGAAGCTGGGGGGGGGATGGAAGGAGGGGGGGGTGAGAGCCCACCCAGCCTGGGGGGGGGGTCCCCACGGCCCTGCCCCCCCCCCCCCGGCAGCCCCGTACCTGCAGCCGAGCTGTCCCCGCCCGGGGGGGCCGCTTTGGCCTCCCTCCTCTGGCGGCACCACTTGTTGAGGTCCCTGAAGGAGAACAGCTTGAGGAAGAGGACGGTGTAGACGGCCAGGGTGAACACGGCCCCCACTGCGGGCACAGACACGGGGGGGGGGCGGTGAGGAGGTGTTGGGGGGGGGGGGGCAGCGGCCACGTCCCAGCCCCGCCGTGCCACGGCCCCGGCTCCTCACCGGGC
Source organism: Anser brachyrhynchus (assembly GCF_964034855.1). Taxonomy (NCBI): domain Eukaryota; kingdom Metazoa; phylum Chordata; class Aves; order Anseriformes; family Anatidae; genus Anser; species Anser brachyrhynchus. The sequence goes on along the minus strand of NC_137695.1, from coordinate 160,940,965 downwards.
GTGATGGAGGTGACCGCGAGCACCACGGCGGCGGGGAAGCAGAGGATGGCCAGCAGGTTGGCGGCGTGCAGCGCGGCCCCGGCGCGCTCCGACAGGGAGCCCTGGGGGGGGGGGTGACAAGGAGGGGGTTGGGGGGGGGGCACAGCAGGACCCCCCCCACACACACACCCACAGAGCCCCCACGGGGCGAGCGGGGCCGCATCCTGCCCTCGTTCGGGGGCTCACCGCCGCCAGCCGCCTCTCCAGGGTCAGGGCCGCCACGGCGAAGACGTTGGCCACTGCGAGGGGGGGAGGAAGAGGAGGAGGAGGAAGTCAGTGTGTGTGGGGGGGGCACGCAGCACAGAGCCCCCCCCGGTCCCCGAGGCGCTCACCGATGATGAGGCAGAGCGAGGGCCAGCTGTAGGGGTCCTTGAGGAACAGGGAGACCACCTGGATGGGGTCCACCAGGATGCCGTACCTGCACCCGGGGAGGGGGCCCTGAGCGCGTCCCCCCCCCGGGGGGGGCAGGAACTCGGGGACGGGGTCAGAGGTCGCTGTCCGTCTGTCCGTCCCCCCCCACCCCCCCCCACTTACTTGATGAGGTTTTCCAGGAAGAGCCGAGCGTTGCTCAAGACCTGCAAGAGCGAGGCGGGCGTTGCGCAGGGCTGGGGGGGGGGGGGGGGGCACCGCTGCCAGGCCGCCCCCACCCCAGGAGCACCCCCCACAAACCCCCCCGAGGGCTCAGGCGTGTCCCCAAATCCCCCCCATGGGGCTGCCCCACAGCCATGACCCCCCCCCGGGGTTCCCCAGGGGGGGGTGACGGGGAGCCTGCCCCTTGCCCCCCCCCCCCGGGGCCGGCCTGTGCCACGCGGGCGCGCTTCTGGGCCAGGGTTCGGGCGGGCGGCGCCCAGCGGGGTGCGGCCCCGATAAGGGCGCCCCGGGGACAACGGGGACACCGAGCGGGGACAGCGGGGACCCCAACTGGGGACAATGGGGACCCTGAGCATGTCCCTGGGGACCCCCACTGGGAACACCGGGGACCCCCACTGGGAACACTGGGGACCCCAACTGGGGCCACTAGGGACCCCGACAAGGGCCACTGGGGACCCCGACAAGGGACAACGAGGACCCTGACCAGGGCCACCGGGTCCCCATCCGGGGCCATTGTAGACCCCAGCTGGGGGGTCACCATGGACCCCAACTGGGGACATTGGGGACCCCAACCAGGGGGTCACCCGGGATCCTGACCGGGGCCACTGGGGACCCTGAGCACATCCATGGGGAGCCCAACTGGGGACAACGGGGACCCCGACAAGGGCCAACGGGTCCCCAACTGGGGCCATTGGGGACCCTGAGTGGGGACAACAGGGACCCCAAAAGGGGGGTCACTGGGGACCCCAACTGGGGCCAACAGGGACCCCAACCAGAACCACTGGGGACCCTGAATGTGTCCCTGGGGACCCCAAGTGGGGGCCCTGGGTCCCCAGCTGGGGCCATTGGGGACCCCAACTGGGGACCCCAACCAGGGGGTCACTGGGGACCCCAAGTGTGTCCCTGTGGACTCCAACTGGGGTCACTGGGTCCCCAACCGAGGCCAACAAGGACCCCAAGTGGGGCCACTGGGGACCCCGACAGCGTCCCTGGGGACCCCAACTGGGGCCATTGGGGACCCCGACCGGGGGGTCACCGGGCTCCGTCCCGGCAGCGCCGAGCCCTGCTCCGAGCACCGCAGCGGCAGCGCCAGCAGCACCCGGGCGGGCGGACGCCCCCGGCTCGGTGTCGGGCGCTAATTAATCCCATTAGCTAATTGGATCCCCGCGGGCTGAGCCGCCGGGCGCACTCACCAGCATGACCACGCACCAGTTGAGGACGCCGCGGTAGTTGCTGTAGCCGCTGGCGGAGCTGAGCAGCGACTCCTGCACCCGGTGGCACCTGCGGGCAGGGGACGGGGGGGCTGATCCTGCACCCCCCCGCCCACCGGGACCCCCCCGGGAACCCCCAGGACCCCCCCGTGCCCACCAGGAGCCCACCAGGCCCACCGGGGACGCGGGGTCAGAGCTCCTCCGGGGCAGGATCGGGCCCAAAGCGCTGGGAGATGGGGGGGGGGGGTGAGGGGGGGCAGGGGTCAGGCTCAGCACCCACAGAGCAGGACCGGGGGGGTCCGGGGGGGTCCGGGGGGGTCCTGAAGGGGTCCTGGGGGGGTCCTGGGGGGGTCCCAAGCGGGTCTCGAGGGGTTCCGGGGGGGGGTCCTGAGGGGGTCCCGGGGCAGGTGCCCGGTTTCCCCCCCCCCAGACACGGTGCCCCCTCCCCCCCCCCGCAAGACACGGAGTCCCCCCCGGCCACAAAGCCCCCCCCGGGACACGGAAGCACCCCCCCGGTGCCCGCTGACCCGCCCCGGACACGGAGCGCCCCCCCCCTGGACACGGTGCCCCCCCCCAAGACACGGAGCCCCCCCCCGGTGCCCCCCCCCCGTCCCCGTTACCTGAAGTCCCCGCAGGGCTCGTGGCCGCCGTCCGAGCCCAGCTCACCGCCGCTGCCCGGTCCCGGTCCCGGTCCCGGTCCCGGTGCGGGGGGGGGGGGGCTGGGGGGGTCCCGGTGCCGCCTTGGCCGCCCCCCCCCCCCCGCCGCCGCCGGCCCCCCCCCGCCGCTGCTGCCGCCGCCGCTCCGCGCTCGCCCATGGCCGGGCCCCGCCGCCTCCCGGCCACCGTAGGGGGCCCCCCCCCCGCCGCCACGGCCTTTGTAACCTTGGCAACGCCCCCCCCCGCCCGGTTCCGCCCCCCCCCCCGTTCCGCCCCCCCCAGCCCCGCCCCGGGGCCGGCCGCGCACGACCGCGGACTACAACTCCCAGCAGCCCCCGCGCCGCCGCCGTGATGGGCGGCGGGGTGGGCCAATGGGGAGGGGGAGGGAGGGAGGGGGTCCGGCCAATGGGAGTGGCGGGAAGGGGGAGGCCGGCCAATGGGAGGGAGGGGGGAGAGGCGGGGGAGGGAGCAGCGGGGAGATGGGCGGAGGGGAGGGGGCGGTGGAGGGGGGGGCGCAAAGGTGGGGGGGAGGGGGGGGCAAAGGGGGGTAAATGGGGAGTAAATGGGGGGGACTGGGGGACTATGGGGGGCAATAGGGGGCTGGGGGTACCGGGGGGGCATGGGGGGCACTGGGGGGGCACGGGGGGGGCACTGGGAGGAATGGGAGGGCCTGGGTCAGAATGGGGGGTCATGGGGGGGCAAAAGGGGGGGGGGTTTGGGGGGGTGGGGGGCTATGGGGGGGGCAGTAGGGGGCCTAGGAGGGCAATGAGTCTGGGGCCATGGGGTGGGGGGCATTGGGGGGGTCAATGGGGGGGACATGGGGGGTACTGGGGGGGGCATGGGGGGGAATTGGGGGGAATGGGGGGCCTGGGTCAGAATGGGGGGGGCATGGGGGGGGAAAAGGGGGTGACTGGGGGGGGGCTATGGGGGGTAATAGGGGGAAACTGAGGGGGTCTGGGGCTGGGGGGGCATGAGGGCCTGGGGTGGAATGGGGAGGGGGGATCATGGGGGGGCAGTGGGGTTGGGGGCTGCAGGCTGGGGGCTGGGGGTTTGGGGGGCAATGGGGGGGTCTGGGGGGGGGGCATTGTGTGGGGTGGGGGCTGCAGGGGGGGGCTCCGAGCTGGGGGGGCGCTGGGGGGGTGCAGGCACGGCCCTGCCGCTGCTTCCCCTGCACTGGCCGTGGCGATGGGCGCTGTGCCGGGCCGGGCCACGGTGCGCCATGGTGTGCCATACCGTGCTGTGCCGTGCCGTGCCATAACACACCGTACCGTGCTGCACCGCGCCATGCTGTACCGTGCCGTACCATCCCGTGCCGTGCCGTGCCATGCCGTGCCACGCTGGCTGTGCCACGCTTGGCCACGCTGCGCCATCCCCTTCCGTGCCATACTGCGCTGTGCCACACCACGCCGTGCCATCCCGTACCGTGCCGCACTGGCTGGGCCACGCTCTGCTGGGCCACGGGGCCAGGCAGGCTGTGCCGTGCCGTAACGCGCCCAGCTGTGCCGTGCCGTGCCGTGCCGTGCCAGCTGTGCCCTGCCAGCTACACCATGCCGTGCCATGCCGTGCTAAACCGCGTCACACCGTGCACTGCTGGCCACACCACCGCGTGCTGTGCCCCCCGTGCCGTGCCATGCTGTGCCGTGCTGGGTAATGCTGTGCTACACAACCCAGTGCCATGCCATGCTGTGCCGTGCCGTGCCATGCCATGCTGTGCCGCGCCATGCTGTGCCACGCCACCCTTTACCACGGCATGCTGTGCCGTGCCATGCCGCGCTGTGCTGTGCCACCCCGTGCCATGCCATGCCGTGCCGTGCTGGGCTACGCTGTGCTACACCACCCAGTGCCGTGCTGTGCCAAACTGTGCTATGCCAACCTGTACCGTGCCATGCTGTGCCGTGCTGTGCCATGCTGTCACTGCTATGCCATGCTGCGCCACCCCGTGCCATGCCATGCCATGCTGTGCCATGCCATACTATACTGGTCCACGTTGTACTGTGCCAACCTGTGCCGTGCCATGCCATGCCATGCCGTGCCATGCCACCCCGCACCGTGCTGTGCCAGCCACCCCTCACCATGCCCCGCAGAGGCGCGGCGGACGCGGCAGCGGGTGCTGGTGCTGCGGGCGCTGCGCAGGGACCCGGTGGGGCTGGAGGCGCTGCGGGGGGCAGCGCGGGGCGAGGGGGGGCTGCTGTGCCCCGAGCTGCTGGGGCTCCACACCGGCCGCCTGCCCCCCGGCCAGGTAGGGCCACGGGGACCCCCCCCCAGGCCCGGCTCCCCCTCCTGCTGCCTCCCCCCAACCGCCCCTTTCCCCCCAGCCCCTTTCGCCCCCACCCTGGCCCCCATTCCACCGTCTCCCCCATCCCCATTCCCACCCCAATGCCCCCAGCCCCAATTACCACTTGTCCCCTTCCCACCCCCCATTCCCGCCCCATCCCCACTCTCTGCTGCAGCACCCCAGGGTGGGCGCCCCCCCCTGGAGTGCCCCCACCTCCTCCTGGGTGTCCCCCCGCATCCCAAGGTCCTGCCTCCCCCCAGCCAAGGCCGCCTGCCAGAGCCACCGGGACCAGGGCCAAGTCCTGCTGGATGTGGCTTGGAGCCGGCAGCGCTTCCCCCAGGGTGAGAGTGGGGTGGGGTGGGATTGGGATTGGGATTGGGATTGGGATTGGGATGGGGATGGCGATGGGGATGGGGATGGGGAAGGGATGGGGATGGGGATGGGATGGGGATGGGGATGGGATGGGATGGGGATGGGGATGGGGATGGGATGGGATGGGATGGGGATGGGATGGGATGGGGATGGGATGGGGATGGGATGGGATGGGATGGGGATGGGATGGGATGGGATGGGGATGGGGATGGGGATGGGGATGGGATGGGGATGGGATGGGGATGGGGATGGGATGGGGATGGGATGGGGATGGGATGGGGATGGGGATGGGATGGGGATGGGATGGGATGGGGATGGGATGGGGATAGGGATGGGGATGGGGATGGGGATGGGGATGGGATGGGATGGGGATGGGGATGGGATGGGGATGGGGATGGGATGGGGATGGGGATAGGATGGGGATGGGGATGGGGATGGGGATGGGGATGGGATGGGGATGGGGATGGGGATGGGGATGGGATGGGATGGGGTGGGGATGGGGATGGGATGGGGATGGGATGGGGATGGGGATGGGGATGGGGATGGGGATGGGGATGGGATGGGGATGGGATGGGGATGGGGATGGGATGGGGATGGGATGGGATGGGATGGGATGGGATGGGATGGGATGGGGATGGGGATGGGGATGGGGATGGGATGGGATGGGATGGGGATGGGGATGGGATGGGGATGGGGATGGGATGGGGATGGGGATGGGATGGGGATGGGATGGGGATGGGATGGGATGGGATGGGGATGGGGATGGGAATGGGATGGGATGGGGATGGGGATGGGGATGGGATGGGGATGGGGATGGGATGGGGATGGGATGGGATGGGATGGGATGGGATGGGGATGGGATGGGGATGGGATGGGATGGGGATGGGATGGGATGGGATGGGATGGGATGGGATGGGGATGGGATGGGGATGGGATGGGATGGGGATGGGATGGGGATGGGATGGGGTGGGATGGGGATGGGGATGGGATGGGGATGGGATGGGGATGGGGATGGGATGGGGATGGGATGGGGATGGGATGGGATGGGGATGGGATGGGGATGGGATGGGATGGGATGGGGATGGGGATGGGATGGGGATGGGATGGGATGGGATGGGATGGGATGGGGATGGGATGGGGATGGGATGGGATGGGGATGGGATGGGATGGGGATGGGATGGGATGGGATGGGGATGGGATGGGGATGGGATGGGATGGGGATGGGATGGGGATGGGATGGGGTGGGATGGGGATGGGATGGGGATGGGATGGGGATGGGGATGGGATGGGATGGGATGGGATGGGGATGGGGATGGGGATGGGGATGGGATGGGGTGGGATGGGGATGGGGATGGGATGGGGATGGGATGGGATGGGATGGGATGGGATGGGGATGGGGATGGGGATGGGGATGGGATGGGGTGGGATGGGGATGGGGATGGGATGGGGATGGGATGGGATGGGATGGGATGGGGATGGGATGGGGATGGGATGGGATGGGGATGGGATGGGGATGGGATGGGATGGGATGGGGATGGGGATGGGATGGGGATGGGATGGGATGGGATGGGATGGGATGGGGATGGGATGGGGATGGGATGGGATGGGGATGGGATGGGATGGGATGGGATGGGATGGGATGGGGATGGGATGGGGATGGGATGGGATGGGGATGGGATGGGGATGGGATGGGGTGGGATGGGGATGGGATGGGGTGGGATGGGGATGGGGATGGGATGGGGATGGGATGGGATGGGATGGGATGGGATGGGGATGGGATGGGATGGGATGGGATGGGATGGGGATGGGATGGGGATGGGATGGGGATGGGATGGGGATGGGATGGGGATGGGATGGGGTGGGATGGGGATGGGGATGGGATGCAGTCCTGGTGCCAGCCCGGCTGCCGCGGGGATGCGTGCGGAGCAGCGTGCGGTGCTGCAGGAGCAGCTGGCCGGCCTCATCCTGTACGTGCTGCGCGCCCTCCCCGAGCTGCAGTCCTACTGGGGCCTCCATCACCCTCACCCTGCTGCTGGCCCTGGGGCAGCGCCTGGGCGCCGCCGTGCTTGAGCGCCCCTCCACGCACCTCCTGCGGTACCGCGGGGACGGGGGCACGTGGGGGCACGGCACGGTCATGGCACGATCATGGCACGGTCACGGCACCGTCACGGCGCGGTGATGCCCCCCCCCCCCCCCACGGGGACTTCATGGAGCCCGCCGCCACGACTTCTTCCTTGCCTCCCACCCGCTCATGCCCGTCTACTTCGCCGCCACGGTGGGTGCCCCCCATGGGCGATGGGTCCTCGTGGGTGCCCCCACAGGTGGTATCAGGTCCCTATAGGTGCCCCCATGGGTGATCTCAGGTCCCTATAGGTGCCCCCGTGGGTGGTCTCGGGTCCCTCTAGGTGCCCCAATGTGTGGGCAGCGTCCCTGTGGGTGCCCCCGTGGATAGGCTGGGTGACCCCAAAAACGTCCCTGCAGGTCCTCACGGGCGCCCCCGCGGGTGGGCCGTGTCCCCAGCAGTGCCCCCACGGGTGGGTCACACCCCCTTGGTGCCCCCAGACGTGGCCTTGGTCCCTGTAGGTACCCCCATGGGTGGGTTGTGTCCCTACGGGTGCCCCCACAATTAGGCTGGGTCCCCTCTTGGTGGGCTGGGTCCCCACAGGGTGCCCCATGGGGTGCTCTGGGTCCCTATGGGTGCCCCCACAAGTGGTCTCATTCCCCTAAAGTGTCCCCATGGGGTGCTCCGGGTCCCCAGGGGTGCCCCTATCGATGCTCAGTGACCCCACGGGTGCCGCTGTGAGTGCTCTGGGTCCCCAGGGGTGCCCCTAGTTTCTCTGGGTCCCCATGGGTGCCCCCCTCAACGCTCAGTGACCCCACGGGCACCCTTATCAATCACCCGGCACTGCAACGCAATGGGGGGGGGGGGGACATCGGGTCCATGCCCCCCGCCCCCAGCATGGCCCGCAGCCCCCTGCTGAAGGCAGCCGTCACCCACAGCTCCATGGGGTGGGGGCCCGAACTCCTGCTGAGGCTCTTCTAGCGCCCATGGGGGGGGAAGGCCACGCTGCGACCCCCCCCCCCCCCGATATGGTTGTGATGGGGGCCGGCACCCAGGGACCCCCTCCCGCTGCTGGGAACCTGAATTTGGGGGGGTTCTGGTAATAAAGCGGCTTTGTGAGGATGGTGATGGTGCGACTGGGGGGGGGGGGGCAAATTACTGGGGGGGAGTAATTGGGTGGGCAAGTAATTAGGTAGTTGGGGGGGCCAATTAGTTGGGTGGGCAGTGAGTGGGGTAACTGGAGGGGCAAATAATTGGGTGACGGGATGGGTAATTAGTGGGGTGGGCGGTGAGAGTGGGGTAACTGGGGGGCAAATTACTGGGGGGGCAAGTAATTGGGTGATGGGGTGGGCAAGTGGTTGGGTGGGCAAGTAATTAGGTAATTGGGGGGCAATTGGGTGGGTGGGCAGTGAGTGGGTCAACTGGGTGGGCAAATAATTGGGTGATGGGGTGGGCAGTTAGTTGGGTGGGCAATTAGTTGGGTGGGCACTGCGTTGGGTAACTGGGGGGGGCAAATAATTTGGTAATTGGGGGGACAGGTGATTGGGTAGGCAAATAATTGGGTGATGGGGTGGGCGAGCAGTTGGGGGGGCAGTGAGTTGGGTAATTGGGGGCTGATTAGTTGGGTGGACAAGTAATGGGGTGGGTAAGTAACTGGGTGGGCAGTGGGTTGGGTAACTGGGGGGGCAGTGAGTGGGGTAACTGGGGGGGCAAATAATTGGGCGATGGGGTGGGCAATTAGTTGGGTGGGCAGTGAGTGGTGTAACTGGGGGGGCAGTGAGTTGGGTGACTGGGGGGGCCATCGGGTGGGCGATGGGGGGACGTGACAGCTTTTGGGGGCCCCTTCCCCCTGCGCCCCCAAGGACGCAGCCACGCACCCCGCGTGCGACGAGGCTTTATTGCGGCGGCGGCGGGGGGCCGGGAGGAGTCCTGCTGGGGGGGGGTCCCGCCGCGCCGTGCCCCCCAGCACCATCACTCGAGGGGCCGGAAGGTGAGCAGCGGCGGCTTCTCGGGCATCAGGATGAAGCCGAAGACGGTGCCGAGGTCCTCGGTGGAGGCCGTCTCGACCGAGAAGTTGCGCAGCACCTTTCGGGGACGGGGGCGCAGGTGACCCCACCGACGCGTGCCGATGTAAAATGGGGGGGGGTTACGGGGCTGGGGGGGGTGTCTCAGCTCACGTGCAGCAGGAAGAGCATCATCTCGGCCTCGGCCAGCCGCCGCCCGATGCACTGGCGCGCGCCGAAGCCGAAGGCCAGCGCCTTGAAGGCGGCGCGCTCGCCGCCCAGCCACCGCGCGGGCTCGTAGCGCTCGGGGTGGGGGAAGACGGCGGGGCTGCGGCCCATGGCGTACAGGGACACCTGGCACAGCGTCTGGGGGGGTGCGGGGTCAGCGGGGACACCCCCGTGCTGGGACACCCCCCCCCCCCCCGAGCCCCCCGGTGCTGCTCACCCCCGCCGGCACGCGGTAGTTGTGGAGCACCACGTCCCTGGTGGGGTAGCGCTGCACCGTGATGCCCACCGGGTACAGCCTGGGGGGGGGGGGCGGGCAGGGGGGGCTCGGCGGGGCCCCCCCTCCCCAGATATATCGTGAGCGGGGTGATAGCCCCCCCCCCCCCCCATTAACTCCTGCCCAGGTGGTGGCACCCAAGGGGTGACACCCCCCCAAAAAGGGGGTGACTCCCCCCAAAAATCGGGGTGCCCCCCATTGTACCAGTGCCCCCCCCCCAGACAAACACCCTGGGAGGTCCCAGACCCACCCCACCCCGGTCCTTCCAGCTCCCCCCAGGGCCTGATGGTACCCACCAGTACCCACCAGTGCTCCCCAGTACCCCCCAGTATCCTCCAGTGCTCTCCCAGTGCCCTCCCAGTACCCCTCAGTACACCCCATTACCCCCCAGTACTTACCCAGCACCCATTGGCGCTCACCAGTACCACCCTGTGCCCACCCAGTGCCCTCCCAGTACCCCCCAGTACCCACCATTAGTGCCCAACACCCCTCCAGTGCAACCCGGTACCCCCCAGCACCCTCCAGTGCCTCCCAGTACCCCCCCAGCACCCTCCCAGTACCCCCCAGCACCCTCCAAGTAGCCCCCGGAACCTTCACAGGGCCCTCCAGTTCCTCCCAGTACTCTCCCAGCACACTCCCAGTGCCTCCCAGCACCCTCCCAGTACCCTTCCAGCACCCTCTCAGTGCCACCCAAGACCCTGCCAGTGTCCCCCAGCACCCTCCCAGTAACCCCCAGTATCTCCCATTGTCCCTCCAGCATCCTCCCAGTGCCCCCCAGTGCCCTCCCAGTGCCCCCCAGCACACCCCAGTGCCCCCCAGCTCCCCCCAGCACCCTCCCAGTGCGCCCTAGCAGCCTCCCAGTACTCCACCAGCACCCCCAATTGCCCCCCCCCCCACCTCTCCCCCCACCTGAGGGTCTCCTTGAGCGCGGCGCGCAGCAGCGGGAGCGCGCCCAGCACCGCCTGCAGCTCCTGGCCCCCCCCCGCCTCCGCCGCCCGGATCTCGGCGCGCAGCGCGGCCTGGACCGGCGGGTTGCGGGCAAGCTCGAACAGCGTGAACAGCAGCGGTATCGCCGTCTGCGGGCACCGCCGAGCCCCTCGCTCGCAGCCCCACGGCGAGCGGCCCCGCGGCGCCCCACGGCATCCCCACAGCACCCCTGTGGCACCCACAAGACACCCCACGGCATCCCCAAGACACCCCACAGCATCCCCACGCTATCCCCACAGCGCCCCATGGCAACCCATAGCTCCCCATGGTCTTCCACAGCACCCCACGGTATCCCCATGGCACCCCCAAGACACCCTATGACACCTCCACAGCACCCCACAGCATCCCATGGCTCCCCCATAGCACCCCATGGTCTTCCACAGCACCCCATCGCATCCCCATGGCACCCCATAACACCGACATGGTGCGCCCTGACACCCCTTAAAGAACACCCCCATGGCACCCCACTCCACCCCATGGTATCCCCATGGCACCCTCTGGCATCCTGTGGCACCCCATAACATCCCCACAGCACCCCCTGACATCCCCACGGCACCCCACAGCACCCCACAACAAACATCCCCACGTCACCCCACGTCCCTCCCCGGCCCCCCGCGCCCCCCGCACCGTGTCGACGCCGCCGGCGGTGAACTCGGTGATGTTGGCCCTGACGGAGTCGAGGGGCAGCTCGGCCTGCAGCAGCAGCTCGGCCATGATGCCCGAGTAGCTGCGGGGCCGCCCCAGGCAGAACTCCTGGTAGATGCTCTGGATGCACTTGTCGGCTGCGGGGGGCAGCCCTCAGACGGGGCACACCGGCACCGGCACCGCGAGGGCGCAGGGCTGGGTGTGCCAGGAGCATCCCCATCCCCGTCCCTGACCCCGTCCCCAACCCTGTCCTTGTCCCTGTGTGCAGGGCCATGCGCTGGGGGGGTCCTGGGGGAGATCCCGCTCTCACCGTGCTGGAAGATGGTGTCCCAGGCGGCCACGTGCTCGCGCCACAGCCGGTGGTTGAGACAGCGCACGAGGCCGGGCGGCACGAAGAGCAGCGGCAGCGTGGTGCGCAGCATGGTCTCCACCGCGCCGATGAAGCGCTGCGCCTCCGCGTCCGGCGCCTCCTCCAGCAGCCCCAGGCGCTCCCCGTACAGCGCGTAGCTGCTGGCTGGGAGGGGGGGGGCACCACTCAATCCCCCCTACCACCCCTCCGCCCCCCGCCCCACACCCCGCGCCCCACGCACCCTCCAGGGTGAAGCGGAAGAGGTCGCGGTGGAGGTCGAGCGTCAGCAAGCGCCGTCCCGTGCGCTCCATGCGCCGGTGCATGGCGGCGGCGAAGTCGCGGGCCACGGTGTCGAGGAAGGGCAGGAACTTGCGGGTGCCCTCGGGGCTGATCACCTCCTTGTTCAGCAGCACCCGGTCGGCGCGCCACTCCTCGCCGTTGCTGACGGGGTGCGCGGCAAGCTCAGCACACTGCCGACACCGGCACCGCCAGCACAATGCAACGCGTGCACGCTGCGCCCATGGTGTGTCCCGTAGTAAAGCCACACTGCACCCACGGTGTGCCCGTGGTGTGCCCGTAGTGTATCCGTGGTGTGCCCATGGTGTGTCCGTGTCGTGTCCATGGTGTGTCCGTGGTGTGTCCGTGGTGTGCTCGTGGTGACCCGAGGTGTGTCCGTGGTGTGCCCGTGGTGCACCCATGGCGTGCCCATGCTCACGCCCCACGCAGCACCCACGCCTCGCCCCACAGTGCACCCACACCATGCACACGCCGTGCCCCACGTTGCACCCACACCTTGCCCCATGGCGCACCCACACTGTGCCCCCCAGCAAATCCACGCCACGCCCACACAGCACCCCACACAGTGCCCACACCGTACCCATGCTGCCCCCCAACTCTGACCCACGCCGCCCCATGGAACAACCCCACTGTGCCCCACACCCTGCCCACCCCGCACCCGCTCAGGCTCTGGTTGGGTGCCCCGCACCCCACTTACAGCAGGAAGACGCCGCACTTGTGGTTGCGCAGCCGGCGGTGCGCGCTCCACGCCTCGATGCCCATGCGCCGCGGGAAGACGCCCTCGGCCTGGAAGAGCTGCGCCGCGTCCTGCGGCAGCAGCACGTTGACGCAGTCGTAGGTGCCCACCGTCTCCCTGCGGGACCGCGCCGCCGCGTCACGGGGGGGTCCCCAGCCGGGGCTGTGCCCCCCCCCCCATGTCCAGCGAACCCCAGCCCCACCGGTAGATGGGCCCGAGGCGCTGGAAGTTGCTCTCCATCAGGCGGTGGAAGTGCTGGAAGCCGTTGCTGCGCCAGAAGCGGTAGAGGTTGAGCCAGCGGCTGCGCCCGCTGCGGGGGATTGCCTCGTAGGGCTGCACGGAGCGGGGGGCCCCCGCCGCCACCCCCTGGCTCAGCGCCCGCTGCCCGCCCCGGCCCCACAGCAGCCCCCCGGGACCCATGGCCGCCGCCTGGCTCTGTCCCCACTGCTGGCCCCGGGTCCCCCTTTTATCGCCTTCGCCAAGGCCGTTCCCGGCACGCCGCGGCCAACCCGCTGCTAGCACCGGCACCGCCAGCCTGGGGGTCCCGGGGGGTTTGTGGAACCCCCCCCAGCACCATGGGGCACCCCATGCACTGGGGGCAGAGTGGAGGGTGGCAGCAGGGATGTGGGGCAGGGGGATGGGGGGCACAGGAGGGGGGTTGGGGGCTCCCCCCCACTGCTGTGGGGTGGGAGGGGTTTGGGTGGTGCTAAAAATAGGCAGGGGTGGCGGGGGCAAGGTCCCGGAGCTGCCGGCAGCTATTCATAGCCCGTGGATGGAAAAGGACAGCACAGGGGGGAGGGAAGGGAGGTGCGATGGGGATCACCATGGGGTGCTCTGGGGCAGGCACTGGGGTGGGGTGGGCCGTGGGGCAGGCTGTGGGGCAGGCTGCGGATCACAGCCATGGAGCAGCACTGCCCTGCCTATGGGGCTGGGGAGCCCCCAGTGCCCGCCATGGCCCTGAATACAGCCCCACGTCCTGCACCCCACATCCTGCACCGCAGCCCAATGCCCAGACCCACAGCCCGTGCCCCAGCCCCATCCCAGTGCCTCATTGCCCCATCATCCTCCAGCTCTCACCTGCAGCTCCTCGGCACCCAGGCCTCGGCCTCGGCCCCTTCTTCACCCCCCGGCTCTTGTCCTCCTGCCCACTGGGCAGTCCTCGTCCTCATCCTCCAGTCCTGGGCCTCTGCTCCTTGTCCTCTCTTGTCCCTCATCCTCCGGTCCTCGTCCTCCAGACCAAATCCTTGTCCCTGAGTGTTTGTCCGATGGTCCTCACCCTCATCCTGCTGTCCTCATCCCATCCCCATCCCCATCCCATCCCCATCTCCATCCCCATCCCATCCCCATCCCATCCCCATCCCCATCCCCATCCCATCCCATCCCCATCCCCATCCCCGTCCCATCCCCATCTCCATCCCCATCCCATCCCCATCCCATCCCATCCCATCCCCATCCCCATCCCCGTCCCATCCCCATCCCCATCCCCATCCCATCCCATCCCCATCCCCATCCCCGTCCCATCCCCATCCCCATCCCCATCCCATCCCCATCCCATCCCCATCCCAATCCCCATCCCCATCCCATCCCCATCCCCATCCCATCCCCATCCCATCCCCATCCCATCCCCATCCCATCCCCATCCCATCCCCATCCCCATCCCCATCCCATCCCATCCCATCCCCATCCCATCCCATCCCCATCCCATCCCCATCCCATCCCATCCCCATCCCCATCCCCATCCCCATCCCCATCCCATCCCCATCCCATCCCCATCCCCATCCCCATCCCATCCCCATCCCATCCCCATCCCCATCCCCGTCCCCATCCCATCCCCATCCCCATCCCATCCCCATCCCCATCCCATCCCCATCCCCATCCCCATCCCCATCCCCATCCCCATCCCATCCCATCCCCATCCCCATCCCCGTCCCATCCCATCCCATCCCCATCCCATCCCCATCCCATCCCATCCCCATCCCCATCCCCGTCCCATCCCATCCCCGTCCCCATCCCATCCCCATCCCCATCCCATCCCCATCCCATCCCATCCCATCCCATCCCCATCCCATCCCCATCCCATCCCATCCCATCCCCATCCCAATCCCCATCCCCATCCCATCCCCATCCCCATCCCATCCCCATCCCATCCCCATCCCATCCCCATCCCATCCCCATCCCATCCCCATCCCCATCCCCATCCCCATCCCCATCCCACCCCATCCCCATCCCCATCCCATCCCCATCCCCATCCCCATCCCCATCCCATCCCCATCCCCATCCCCATCCCATCCCCATCCCCATCCCCATCCCCATCCCATCCCATCCCCATCCCCATCCCCGTCCCATCCCATCCCATCCCCATCCCATCCCCATCCCATCCCATCCCCATCCCCATCCCCGTCCCATCCCATCCCATCCCCGTCCCCATCCCATCCCCATCCCCATCCCATCCCCATCCCATCCCCATCCCATCCCATCCCATCCCCATCCCATCCCATCCCCATCCCCATCCCCGTCCCATCCCATCCCATCCCCATCCCCATCCCCATCCCCATCCCATCCCCATCCCATCCCATCCCCATCCCCATCCCATCCCCATCCCATCCCCATCCCCATCCCCATCCCATCCCATCCCCATCCCCATCCCATCCCCATCCCCATCCCCATCCCCATCCCCATCCCATCCCATCCCCATCCCATCCCATCCCCATCCCCATCCCATCCCCATCCCCATCCCATCCCATCCCCATCCCCATCCCATCCCCATCCCCGTCCCCATCCCACCCCAACCCATCCCATCGGATGCGGTGCGGAAGGAGAGGCCAAGGCTGCGCGCAGGTTTTCGGTTTTATTGTGAAGTGCGGAGCGGCCGGTGCCTTTGTGCTTTTACTGGAACATCGTTCAAATACTGGCTCAAAAAATTCCCAGGGAAAAGTCTCCGGAAACGCGGTAGGTTCTTTACAGCTTGTAAAAATTCGTGTAAATCTCCAAACGTATTTACAAGGCTGCTCCAGCGCCGTTCCCGTGCGTGGGCAAGTACAAAACGGACTCTAGCTCTAAGGTCCTGCTACCTGAATCGTGGGGTGGGGGCCGGGACGGGGCCGGGGACCCCGGGCGAGCCTGCCCGCCGCGGGGCCGGGGGCGCGGGGCACGCGCAGGGGCGGCGCGGGCGGTGTGTGCGGCGCGTGCAGGGCGCGTGCAGGGCGCGGGCGTGTGGGGTGTGCAGTGAGTGTGGGGTGCGTGTGGGGTGTGGGGTGCTTGTGGGGTGCGTGTGGGGTGTGTGCAGTGTGTGGGGTGTTCATGCAGGGTGTGTGTGCAGTGCGTGTGCAATGCAAGTGCAGCGTGTGGGGTGTGTGTGCCATGCGTGTGGGGTGTGCGCAATGGATGCTGTGTGCATGGGGTGTGCAGTGCGTGCAGTGCCTGTGCAGTGCACGTGGTGTGTGCAGTGCACACGTGTGTGCAGCTGCGCAGCGCACGCAGTGCGTGTGGTGCATGCACAGTGCATGGTGTGTGCAGCGCTTGCAGTGCATGTGCAGTGAGTGCAGTGCACGTGGTGTGTTCGGTGTGCACAGTGCGCGCAGTGTGCACGGTGTGTGTGGCATGGGCAGTGTCTGCGGCGGGCATGGTGTGTGCAGTGTGTGCGTGTGCAGTGTGTGCAGCGCATGCTGTGTGCACACGCTCAGTGCAGTGCACGCCGTGCGTGCGCAGTGCATGCAGTGTGCACGTGCAGCCCGTGCAGCTGGCATGCACAGCATATGGTGCCCAAAGCTTGTGCAGTGTGCACACGGTGCCTGCAGCTTGTGCACATGCACTGGTGCAGCCTGCAGTGCGCGCCCTTGCACAAGTACTGCGTGTGCAATGCTTGGTGCATGCAGCGTGTTTGGTGCGTGCAGTGTCCAGTGTGTGCAGTGCACGTAGCACGTTCGCTGCATGCAGCGTCCAGTGCATGCAGTGGGTTTGGTGCATGCAGTGTTTGGTGTGTGCAGCACTCGGTGTGTGCAGTGTGTCTGGTGCCTGCAGCGTGTGCGGTGTGTGCAGTGCCTGGTGCACGCAGTGTGTGTGATGCATGCAGCACATTTGGTGCGTGTAGTGTTCGGTGCATGTGGCGTGTTTGGTGCACGCAGCGTGCAGACGCTGCTCGTGCCGTGCTTCTTGTAGAGCACGCGTGTCTGCGTGTGCTGCGTGTGCTGCGTGTGCTACGTATGTGCTGTGTGTGTGCTGTGTGAGTGCAATGTGTGCTGCGTGTGCTACGTGTGCTGTGTGGGTGCTGTGTGCAGACATGCTGCATGTGCTACGTGCTGTGCATGTGCTGTGTGTGCTGTGTGCTGCATGTACTGCGTGTGCTGCATGTGCTACGTGTGCTGCGTGTGCTATATATGTGCCTGTGTGTGCTGCGTGTGCTGCGTGTGCTGCATGTGCTATACATGTGCTGCGTGTGTGCTGCGTGTGCTGCGTGTGCGGGGCCGGCGGCGGGTCCCGGGGGAGGCGACTACGGTGGCGGGGCCTAGCGGGGCGGGCAGTGCATACTCGGGGTGCTAGCGCTACTCTGGCATCATCCCTGATATTCGTTGCTATTAAGAATATTGGATTAAAATGTACCTGATTCCTCATTAATACTATTTGTCTTAAAAATACCATGCATTACGTTAATTATTGCTCTATAGGTTCAGTACCGGACTCCTACGGAGAAATATTGCCCTCAAATAGACTATCTAAAGTTTGGCAAATAAATAAATAAATCGGCTCCAAAAGCGTCATAAAATTGGCATAGATTTAAATACTTTTTTGCATGCAGAGTCCCCGGGGGCGGCTCGGGTCCCTCTTCCTTCCTCTTTTTTTTTTTTTCTTTTTTCTTTTTTTTTTCCTTTTTTTTTCCCTGTTTTTTTTTGTTTGTTTGTTTTTTGTTTTTTTTTTTTTTCCTCTTTTTTCCCGTTCAGAAAAGTGACAAGACTTTGGCATCGCGGGGGGGCCGGGCCCGGCCCAGGCCAAAGTCCGTGCGGGGTTGGGGGCCCGAGCGGCCGGGCTGTGCTCTGGGGGGGGCGGGGGGGTCCCCGGGGATGGGGGGGGGGGTGTGACCTGGGCTGACCCCCCCCCCTAAGGGCAGCCCCCTCCCCCCCCCCCGAGGAGGGATCCCTGGGGGGGGGGGGGGGCCGGATCCCCCCCTGCCCCCCGCGAGGTTGGGGTCGCCGTGGGGGCGAACGTGCCATGGG
The DNA here is from genome assembly GCF_964034855.1 of Anser brachyrhynchus. Lineage (NCBI taxonomy): Eukaryota > Metazoa > Chordata > Aves > Anseriformes > Anatidae > Anser > Anser brachyrhynchus. The sequence continues at coordinate 160,923,029 of NC_137695.1, read as the reverse complement.
GAGGGGGGAGGGGGGGGCAAAGGGGGATCCCCCCCCCCAGCCCCCCCATGGGAAGGGGGCCCCGGGCTGGGGCATGGCACAGGGCTGGGGCACCCCCGTAATTAGGAGGGGAGCCCCTTGGGTTGGGGACCCCCTGCGAGGGGAAAGGGGGGGGGGTCCCCAATTTGGGGGGGGTGTCCCCAGTTAGGGGAGGTGTCCCAGTTCGGATATGGCGTAGGGACGGGGCACCCCTTCAAGAGCAAGGGGGGGGGGTCCCCCTGGTTTTGGGGTGAACACAGGGTGGGGCACCCCAGATGGGGGGCAGGGAGGGGGGACCCCAATTTGGGGGGGGGGCGATTTGGGTATGGCATGGGGACAGGGTGCCCCAATAAGGGAGGGGGGTGCCCCTGTTTTGGGGTGCAGCCCAGGGTTGGGGTGCCCATGGGGGGGCCCCTGGTTTTGGGGTGCACATAGGCCTGGACTACCCCTGAAATGGAAGAGGGGGGGTCCCCTTGTTTTTGGGGTGCTCAGAGGGCCCAGGGCACCCCCATTACTGAGGGGGTCCCTCAGTTTAAGGGTGCGCATAGACCCAGGGCTCCCCTGCAATATTGGGGAAATCCCTTGTTTTTGGGGTGCACACAGACACAGGGCACCCCTGTAATGGGAGAGGAGTCCCCCAGTTTTGGGGTGTGCACAGACCCAGGGCACCCCTGTAATTGGGGACCCCCCAGTTTCGGGGTGCTCACTAGGCCCAGGGGCACCCCTGTAATTGGGGACCCCCCTGGTTTTGAGGTGCACAAGACCCAGGGTACCCCTGTAATGTGGGAACCCCTGGTTTTAGGGTGCTCACTAGACCCAGGGCACCCCCATAATCAGGGTCCCCCAGCTTTGGGGTGGCACAAAGACCCAAGGCACCCCTGTAATTGGCAGACCCCCAGTTTTGAGGTGCACAAAGACCCAAGGCACCCCTGTAATCAGGGACCCACAGTTTCAGGGTGCTCACAGGACCCAAGGCACCCCCCCATATCAGGGACCCCCCCACCCAGTTTGGGGGTGCACAAGACCCTGGGCACCCGTGTAATTTGGGAACCCCCAGTTTTAGGGTGTTCACTAGACCCAAGGCACCCCTGTAATTGGGGAACCCACAGTTTTAGGGCGCTCAATTGACCCAAGCATCCCTGTAATTGGGGCCCCCCCCCAGTTTTGGGGTGCACACAGACCCGAGGCACCCCTGTAATTGGGGAACCCCTGGTTTTAGGGTGTGCACAGAATTGAGGCACCCCCGTAATCAGGGACCCCCCCCCCCCCAGTTTTAGGGTGCTCACTAGACCCAGGGCACACCTGTAAGCAGGGACCCCCAGTTTCGGGGTGCACAAAGACCCAACGCGCCCCCATCATCAGGGACCCCCAGTTTCAGGGTGCTCACAGAACCCAAGGCACCCCCCCCCAAAATCGGGGAGCCCCCCAGTTTCAGGGTGCACAGCCCCAGCCCCCCTTCCCTGGGCTCAGCGCTGCAGGGCAGGAGGCAGGGGGAGTCGGGGGGGGGGGGGGGGGCGCAGGGGCGGGGGTCCCCCCGCTCAGGCGTGCAGGGGGCTGAGGGGGGCCCGGCGCCCTTGAAGCAGGCGGACCTCGTAGTGCTTGTTGAGATAGGACTTGAGGGCGAAGGTCCTTGCTGCAGCGCTTGCACTTGAAGTGCTTGAAGGCGGAGTGGGTCTGCATGTGGGCGCGCAGGTTGGAGCGGTCGGCGAACGCCTTCCCGCAGTGGGCGCAGCCGAAGGGCTTCTCGCCCGTGTGCGAGCGCATGTGGCCCTGCAGCAGCCAGGGCCGGCTGAAGGCCTTGCGCAGACGTCGCACTTGTGCTTGAGGTCGTGGGTGAGGAGGTGCATGGCCATGGCGGGCATGGAGACGTAGACCTTGCCGCAGGTCGGGCACTTCTTGGCCATCTTGCTGTCCAGGCTGCGGTGCGTCTGCTTGTGCCGGCTGAGGTTGGAGGAGGTGGCGTAGGTCTTGCCGCACTCGCCGCACGTGTGCCGCTGCAGGCTGCGCGCCCCGCTCACCACCTTGCGCCGCGACCGCCCGTCGGTGATGAAGAAGGCGTCCACGGCGTAGCCCTCGCTCACCGCCGCGTCGCCGTTGATGTAGCCCCCCGCCATCCCCGAGTGCGGGCTGTCCGGCGGCTCCGAGTCCGGCGCGCCATAGTCCCCGTGCGAGCCCGGGTAGATGGGGTCCGGAGACGGCACCTTGAGCGCGCCCTCGCCGTCCCCCTCGTACGCGGCCGGCGCGATGTAGTCGCCGATGTAGCCTGCTGCGGGCGGGGGGCACCCGGTCAGCGCAGCCCCTGCCTGCCTCTGCGCCACCCGCGTCCCTGTCCCTGTCCCTCATCCCCTGTCCCCTGCCCCTGCGCCATCCAAATCCTCGTCCCTGTCCCTCATCCCCTGTCCCTGTCCCTGTGCCGCTCACATCCCTGTCCCTCATCCCCTGTCCTCTGCGCCATCCAATTCCTTGCCCCTGTCCCTCATTCCCTGTCCCCTGCCCCTGCACCACCCAAATCCTTGTCCCTGTCCCTCGTCCCCTGTTCCTGTGCCACCCCCATTCCCATCCCCTGTCCCCCAACCCTTGCCCCCTGTCCCTGCCCCTGCACTTCCCAAATCCCCATCCCTGCCCCTCAGCCCTCGTCCCTGTCCCTGTGCCACTCACATCCCCCGTCCCTCATCCCTTGTCCCTTGTCCCCTGTCCCTGTGACACCCACATCCCATCCCTCATCCCTTGTCCCCTGCCCCCTGCACCATCCAATTCCTTTTCCCTGTCCCTCATCCCCTGTCCCTGTCCCTGTGCTGCTCACGTCTCCGTCCCTCATCCCTTGTCCCTTGTCCCCTGCCCCTGTGACACCCACATCCCGTCCCTCATCCCTCATCCCCTGTCCCTTGTCCCTGTGTCACTCACATTCCCACCCCCTGTCCCTCATCCCTTGTCCCCTGCCCCTGCGCCATCCTCATCCCTCGTCCCCTGTCCCCTCATCCCTTGTCCCCATCCTCTGTCCCCTGCCCCCTGTCTTCTGTCCCTTGTCCCTGCACCACCCATTCCCCATCCCTTGTCCCCTGTCTCCTGTCCCTGTGCTACCCATGTCCCCTGTCCCTTGTCCCTCATCCCTTGTCCCCGTCCCTTATTCCTTGTCCCCCATCCCTTGTCACCTGCCCCCGGTCCTCTGTCCCTTGTCCCTGCACTATGTCCCTTGTCCCCTGCCCATCTCCTGTCTCAGTGCTACCCGTATCCTCTGTCCTCATCCCTTGTCCCCTGTCCTCTGCCCCCTGTTCCTTTCTCTTGCCCCTTGTCCCCTGCCCCTGCGCTACCCTACCCCCCGCCTCTTGTCCCCCATCCCCTGTCCCCGCTCCCTCTCCCTTGTCCAAGCACTACCGCGTCCCCTGGCCCCTGTCCTTTGCCCCTGTGCTTGCCCTTGTCCCTGTCCCTTGTCCCCTGTCCCTTGTCCCCAGCCCCTGCGCTGTCCTTGGTCCCAGTCCTGCCTCTGCTCCTGTCCCTGCATCAACCTCTGCATTGCTCTGTCCCCGTCCCCATCCCCGTCCCCGTCCCTGTCCCTGTCCCCCCGGCCCCGCTGCGCCCCTCGCTGCCCCTGCCTGACCGACCCGGTGGCCACGATCGTGTCCCTGTCCCTGTCCCTACCCCCGTCCTTGTCCCCATCCTGTCCCCATCCCTGTCCCCGCTCCGGTCCCTATCCCCGTCCACATCCATCCCTGTCCCCGTCCCTGCCCGCATCCCTCCCGGTCCCTGCCCACGTCTCCCATCCCGGTCCCCGTCCCCGTGTCCCCGCGTCCCCGGCCCCGTGCCCCCCCTCCCCGGCCCCACCGCCTGCCCCGGCCCCTCTCAAGGTCACCGGGCGGTGCGGCCGGGGCCGGGCCCCGCTGCGGCGGTTCGGTGCCGGTTACGCAACGCGCCGCAGCCGCAGCCGCACCGGGCACGGCGGGGCCGAGGGGGCCGCACAAAGGCCGGGCCGAGCCGGGCCGAGCCGGGCCGAGCCCGAGCCGGGGGGGGTGGGGGGGGGGGGGGGGGCTCCGCGCTGCTGCGCGCTCGTCCTTGAACTTGGCTCCGGCAGACAAAAGGAGCGCCGGGCCGGCTCGGCACGGCTCGGCACGGCTCGGCACGGCTCGGCTCGGCACGGCTCGGTTTGGCACGGTTTGGCACGGCGGGCGGCGCGCAGGAATGCGGCGAGCCCGGCCCGGTACGGCCCGCTACGGCCCGGTACGGCCCTATACAGCCCCATACGGCCCGGTACGACCCGGTACGGCCCGGCACGGCCGGTACGGCCCGGTACAGCCCGGCCACGGCCCGGCACGGCCCGGTACGGCGGTATTTACCCTTGTCGTGCAGCCGGGAGCCGAAGTCCGCCCGGGCTCTGCCGTACGGGGCGTCGAGGCCGGCGGGGAAGTCATCGATCTTCACCTTCTTCACCAGGAACGACCTGGGCATGGTTCCGCTCCCCTCCCGGGACCCCGGCCCGGTTCGGCACGGCCCGGCCCGGCCCGGCCCGGCTGCACAAAGACCCCCCCCCCTCCCCGGTCCCCCCCCGGCCGCTGCGGCTTTGTGCGCCGGGCGCTGCCGCCCAGCGCCTGCCCGGGGCCGCCCGCAGCCGCCTCCCGGCGCCCCCCCCGGGCACCGCCGCAGCCCCGGCCCCGCCGCTGGGGCATGGACCGGGGGCGGCGGGCGGAGGCAGCCCCGGGCGGCTCCGTTCAGCACCGGACAGCTCCGGGATGGGAGGGGGGGGGGGGAACGGGGGGCGGGGGGGGGCGCTGCCGCTGCGCACGGGCGGCGCGGTGTGAGCGCTCCCGCCCCGCCGGCCGGGGCTTATAACGGGGCGGCCGGCGGGGGGGGGGGCGGGGGGAACCGGGGGGGGGGGGCGGGGGGCGGGGGGGGGTGTGGGAGGGGCTCCCGGTGGAGGGGGGGCGCTGGGATGGGGGCGGGGAGGGGGGAGCGGGGGGGGGCGGGGGGGTAACGGGGGGGGGCGCTGGGGCTGCCCGCAGTGTGGGGGGGGGGGGCGCGGGGGGGGGCGGATTCCCACGGGGGGGGAGAGGGGGGGACACCGGGGAGTCCCCCGGGGTGGGGGTGGGGGGGGACCGAAGGAGGGGGGGGGCGGCACCGGGATCCCGGCGGCTCCCCCGGGAGGGGGGATGGGGGGGGGCGCAAACCGGGGGCTCGTGGAGGCGGGGGGGGGGTTCCCGGGGCCGCCCCCCCCGCGCAGCCCCGGCCCCATCCCCCGGAGCCGGGAGTTTCCCAGCGTGCCCCGCGGCCGCCACAATGGCCGGGATGGGCCGGGACGGGCCGGGACCGACGGGGCCCGACGGGGCCGAACCGGGCCCAGCGGCGCCCAGCGGGGCCGATCCGGGCCGGGCCGAACCGGGGCCGGGCCCCCCACGGCGCGCTGCGGGGCCGGGGGCGCGCACGGGGCTTGGGGCGCGGGGGAGGGGGGAGGGGGGAGGGGGGGAGGGGGGTGTGCGCGTGCACGGGGCGCGTGGGCGGGGGGGGGGCGCGTGCACGAGGGGGGGGCGCGCGCGTGCATCTGTGCGTGCGCGGGGGGGGGGGAGCGCTTGGCTGTGCGCGTGCACGAAGGGTGTGGCGGGCGCGTGCGTGCAGGTGCGCGTGTCCGCGGGCGGGGGGGGGGGGGGCGGGAGCGCGCATCGGGGCGTGGGCGGGGCCCCGGGCGCGCCCCCCGCTGATGGGAACCCGCGGGACCCCCCGCGGCGGGGGCCACGCGTGGTGGGGGGGGGGGGGGCGGGGGGGGGGGCACCGCAGCCACGCGCGTGCACGCGTCCCGTGGGAGCCGGCGGGGGGGGGGTGGGGGGGGCACGCGTGTGTGGGGGGTGTGCGGGTGGGTGCGGGTGGGTGCGGGTGGGTGCGTGCGGCGGACACGCGGCACGGGACACGGACCACACGGCTGCGCACTCACAGGCACACGGCTGCGTGCACGTGCACACGCACACGTGTGCTCACACAGACACACGCACACACATGGACACGCACGCACATGGACACGCATGCACACATGGACTTACACCCGCTTCAACACAGGCACGTGCACACACACATCCCTGCAGACACACACCCACAGATACACACACATACCACACACATGTGCACACACATGCAGACGTACACACACACACACACACTTGCACCTGCTCCAACACAGGCACACGCCTGCAGATGTGTGCACACATATTTGCACACACACACACATTTGCACACACTCACACGTGCATGCAGGAGACATGCACGCTTACACACACACACACACACGCACTTCCATGCTCACACACACAGAGCCCTGTCTGCACCTGCACACACTCACACGCAGACACACGCACATGCATGCAGGGGGCACACACACACACACACACACACACACGCACGCACGCACCTGCTCCAACACAGGCATGTGCACAGAACACACACACACAAGCAGCCCCCACACAACCGTGTGCACAAACAGGAGCCCAGATGTGCACACACATGCCCTTGCACACGCTCATGCACATGCTCACACACACAGAGATCTCTACCTGCACCTGCACACGCTCACACACAGACACGCACACTGCATGCAGGGGACATGCACACGGATAACACACACGCATCTGCTCCAACACAGGCATGTGCGTGTGCGCACACACACACGTGCACACACACACACACACGCAGCCCCCACACAACCGTGTGCACAAACAGGAGCCCAGGCTGTGCACACCCACTCTTGCACACTCACACAGCCCTGCCTGCACCTGCACACGCTCACAATCACACACACACACGCGTGTAGCAGCAGACGCGTGCACCAGCACACACCCACACACACGCACACACACACACGCGTGCACACACACACACACACACACACACCCACCCACACCCACCCACCCACTCCACACACGCACACACACACCCACACACCCACACACCCACACACACACACCCACACACACACACGCACACACGCACACACGCACACACACGCACCACACGCACACCCACACACACACGCGCACACACACACGCACACGCACACACACACACACACACACACACCCCCACCCCCGCCCCCCCCGCCCCCCCCGCCCCGCCCCCTCATTTCCATCCGACCGGGCCCGGCTGCGGCCCCTTTGTCCTGGGCCGGGGCGCTGCGGGCCGGGGGGGGGGGCGGGGGGGGGGCGCGGGGCCGCACGGCGGCGTTGCACGCGTTGCACACACTGCGCTGCACACCGGCGTTGCACGCCCAGCACCAGGCCCGCACGCACCCCAGCGGGGGGGGGCTGCGGCCCCAGGAGCCCCCGGCCCACGGGGGGGGGGCAGCATCAGGGCGGCCCGCTGCGGGGCGGGGGGGGGAGTGGGGACCCCAAGTGGCGGCACCCCCCAGTGGCGGCACCCCGTTAATGACACCCATTGGTGGCACCCCAGTGGTGGCACCCTCCTGGCACCCCAGCAGCGGCACCCCAACAATGACACCCCATTGGTGACACCCCAAAAGTGGCACCCCGTTGGTGACAGCCCAACGGTGACACCCCGATAGTGACACCCCGTTGGCGACACCCCCATTACTGACACCCACTGGTGACACCCCAAAAGTGGCACCCCGGCAGTGACACCCCGCTGGTGGCACCCCATTACCAGCACCCCAGCGAGGGCACCCTGCTGGCACCCCTATAACGACACCCACTGGTGTCACCCCCCCCCCCTCCCCAGGACACCCCCCTGGTGGCACCCCACGAATGGCTCCCCCACAGTGGCCACCCCCCCAGTGATACCCCCACAGTGACACCCCACTGGTGACACCCCACTGGTGACACTGCGTTAGTGCCACCCCCCCCGTGCCACCCCCCCCAGTGCCCAGCCCAGCCCCACACCACCCAGCTCATGGGGGGGGGGGCGGGGGGGCTCATCCTTATCACCCCCCTGCCCCACAACTACAGCCCCTGCCCAACTTGGGGGGGGGGTCACAGCCCCCCCCCAGTGCTCCCCAGGACCCCATGTTTCCCCATGGACCCCCTGGACCTCGTGCCCCCCCCAGCACCCCCGTGGCCCCCCAGGACCCCCAAGTGTCCCTGTGCCCCCCCATGGCCCCCAACCCCCCCCCCCAATGGCTCCAATGCCCCCAACCACCCCCACGTCCCCAGAGCCCCCCCGTGTGCCCCCCATGTCCCCAATGTCCCCATGCCCCCCGTGCCCCCCCCTATGGCTGCAGGGGGGGGGCCGTCAGTGGCACCCCCAGGCCGTGACCGCTGAGCCCCAGGGTGCCCGGTCCCGTGGGGGGGCTGCGGAGAGGCCCCCGGTGAGGATGAGGGGGGAGAGGAAGAGGAGGCTGGGGGGGGGGGTGGGGGGGCCGGTGGGGATGGGGACTTTGGGGGCACGGGGGGGGGCACAGGGACACGGTGGGGAGGGGGACGTGGGGGGTGACACTGGGACACGGTGGGGCCCGTCCCAGCTCGGCCGGGGGGGGGGCTGGCGGTGGCGGTGCCGCAGCCTCGGTGCCCCACGGGACCCCCCCAACCCAGCCCCTCGGTGCCACCGGGGCCGCTCCGGTGCTGGGATGGGGCCTGGTAGCACTGGGGGGGACTGGGATGGGCACATGGATGGGGGCACTGGGATGGGGACTGGGATGGGGACTGGGATGGGGATGGGGGCACTGGGATGGGGACTGGGATGGGGACTGGGATGGCACCAGGATGGGCACACCGGGATAACGGGTACACCGTGTGGGCACACCAGTACAAACACACCAGTATGGGCACACTGATATGAACACACCAGTATGGGTACACCAGTATGGGTACACCAGTATGGGTACACCAGTGTGGGCACACCAGTATGGGCACACCAGTATGGGTACACCACTATGGGTACACCAGTATGGGCATGCCAGTATGGGTACGCCAGTATGGGTACACTGGGACAGGCGCACTGGGATGGGCACACCAGTGTGGGCACACCAGTATGGGCACACCAGTATGAATACACCAGTATGGGCACACCAGTATGGGCACACTGGGATGGGCACACGGGCACACAACCAGCAGGATGGGTGCATGGGGATGGGTGCAGCGGGGTGGGCACTGGGGGGGGGGCACCAGAGGATGGGCCACTGGGACAGGCCACTGGGATGGGGGCCGGGCACTGGGACAGGCACTGGGATGGGGACGCGGGGGACGGGCACTGGGACGGGTACAACGGGATGGGGACAGGCACTGGGATGGGGGACATGAGGCAGGGCAGTGGGACGGGTACAGTGGGATGGGGACATGGGGACAAGCACACTGGGATGGGGACACGAGAACGGGCACTGGGACAGGTACGGTTAGGATGGGGACACAGGGACAGGCACTGGGATGGGCACTGGGATGGGGACGGGGATGGGGACATGGGGACAGGCAGTGGGACGGGCACAATGGGATGGGGACACGGGGCCGGGCACTGGGATCTGGACACGGGGACAGGCACTGGGACAGGTACAATGGGATGGGGACATGGGGAACGGGGACTGGGACGGGTACAATGGGACTGGGACATGGGGATGGGGACTGGGATGGGGACATGGGGGACGGGGACTGGGACGGGCACAATGGGACGGGGACATGGGGACGGGGACACGGTGCCGGGGCACAATTGGTGTGGGGTCACGGTGCCGGGCCGTGTTTGGGGCGCACACACGCACACGCCGGACGCCCGGCGGGTGCCCGCACAACCCCGGTCCCGAGCCCTTTATTGCCCGGCCGCGGGGTCCCGACCGCTCAGGGCAGCTCCGGGGGGCTGCGGGGGGGCTGCTGGGGGCCGGGGGGGCCTCGGGGGGGTCGCGGGGCAGGGTCCCGGCCCCCAGCAGGAGGCTCAGGCACTGCCCCAGCTCCCGGGGGCCCCGGTGCGCCCGCTTGGTGCCAGCGGGGCAGGCGGCGGCACGACGAGACGTCCAGGTAGCAGAGCGACGGGCAGCGGAGCAGGAGGGCGCTGGGGGGCACGGGGGGGGCACAGGGGGGCTGGGGGGGGGGCGGGCACAGCAGCACCCAACACCCCCCCAGCACCCAGGGGGTGGGGATGGGGAGCACACCCGGAGCCAGAGAGGGGACCCCTGGACCCGCCCCCCCCAGTGTCCGGGGATGGGGATGGGGACACTGGGACCCCTCCCCAGTACCCCCGCATGGGGACAGGGACACTGAGACCCCCCCCAGCGCCCAGGGATGGGGACAGCGACCCCCCCAGAGTCAGAGAGGGGACCCCCCCTGGACCCCCCCAGTGCCAAGGATGGGGACAGCCCCCCCCCCCCAGAGCCAGAGAGGGGACCCCTGGACCCCCCCCACCACCCTGTGCCCGGGGATGGGGACAGGGACACTGGGACCCCCCCCAGCACCCCCAGATGGGGACAGCGACCCCCCCCAGAGTCAGAGAGGGGACCCCCTGGACCCCCCCAGTGCCAAGGATGGGGACAGGGACCCCCACCCCCAGAGCCAGAGAGGGGACCCCTGGACCCACCCCCCCAGTGCCCAGGGATGGGGACGGGGACACTGGGACCCGCCCCCCCCAGCACTCAGGGATGGGGACAGGGACCCCCAGAGCCCCCCCAGAGCCAAGAATAGGGACACCCAGCTCCCCCCTCTGCTTCCCCCTATGGGGACACCCCAAAGAAGTAGGGACAGGGACCCCCAGACCCCCCCAGACCCCAAGGATTGGGACACCCAGACCCCCCCATGTGCCTGGGCACACGGACCCCCCGCCTCCCAGCACCCAAGGATGGGGGCACCCAGACCCCCCAGGGACCCCCAGACCCCCCAGCACCCAAGGATGGGGGCACCTGGACCCCATAGGGACCCTCAGACCCCCCAGCACCCAAAGATGGGGGCACCCAGACCTCCCAGGGACCCCCAGACCCCCCAGGATGGGGACACCCAGACGCCCCCCCGCCCAAAAGTAGGGACAGGGACCCCTGGACCCCCCCAGCACCCAAAGATGGGGGCACCCAGACCCCCCAGGGACCCCAAGACCCCCCCAGACCCGTAGGATGGGGACCCCCAGACCCCCCCAAGCACCTGGGGACAGGGACCCCCACCCCTCCCAGTACCCAACAATGGGACCCCCCCACACCTTAACCCCCCCCCGACCCCCAGTCCCAGGGGGGGGCCCCGTCCTCACCTGAGGGCCTCGGGGGCCACCCTGGTGCCGGCCAGGTCGAGGGAGCGCAGGGGGGCGCCGGGGCCGAAGGCTGCCAGGGCCTGCGCCAGGTCCAGCTCCCGCAGGCTGTGCCGCCAGCGCCAGGCCAGCGCCGCGCAGCCCTGGGGGGCGCTGGGGGGGGCGCAGGCGCTGCAGTGCAGCCCCAGGTGCAGCTGCTCCAGGTCTGCGG